>NC_044981.1:38946803-39546803 GCF_008728515.1 Papio anubis | reverse complement strand
TCCTTGGCTGAACTTCACTTCTAACAAAAAACAACCCAAGAAATCACTTCTTTTCTAACAAAGAGCAGCCTGAAAGATTGGGCTGCAAACATAGATAAAGAAGCTGGAAGCTGGCACAGGGGGATGGCTGTAGCTGCACAGATAAAAAGGGCTACCTGGGGCCAGGCGTGGTCACCATGGGGGTTCTACCTCATGTTTTTTTAAGCACATGCCAAGTAAGAAAGAAATAAGCAACTTGGAGTAGCTCAGGCTAAGGACCCACCTGCATAATAAAAGATTGGGGTGGGGGCTGGCAGAGATTCATGCCCTATGCAGATGGCACACCGAGTCCTAACTGGTTTTCCATGCTTCATGTAGATCAGATACTGCCTCCCCACTAGCTCATCGGCAAAAACCCCTGAATTTCACTGTGGGCCAGCAACCCTTTTGCTGGGACCCCTCTCTGTATGAGAGAGCTGTCCTCTTTTCTTTTCTCCTATTGAATTTCTGCTCTAAACTTCACCTTTGTGTCTTCGTGCCCTTGATTTCCTTGGCTGGGAGGCCAAGAACTCTGGGTGTCACCCCAGACAACAAGGCCACTTCACCTCCTTGGCAAAACTGTTTTCTTTCTCTTCAGAGAGGCAGTAATTCTCTAACAATCCTCTTTCCTTTTGAAGGTGTTAAAAGCTTCCAGCCATGGCAGGACCCATCTTCATTGGCAGATCTCTGTGGTCAAAGTGTTGGTGCCCATTTGCACCTTGATGGGCATCCTGACTTCTCAGCTCACCCTAAGACCAGAAGCCAAAATAAGCCTTTCTGGCTGAGATGCTCTGACACATATATGTTCCAAATTCCTTCTGGTAACTCATTTGAGGATCTCCTTTCACTTTCCCAACCCGAGGTATTGATCTAGAATTCAGCCACTACAGATTTACAATATCAGCAGCACGTCCATATCCAGCAACAGAGAGGCAGCGCCTTCCTGGCACCAGCATGGTGCCTGGCACATAGTAGGTGCTTAATGGAATAAATGATTGTGTCACTTGGGAGAGCTACTCCAGGCTCTCCCACTTTATCCAGTAAGAGTGATAAGAATAAGGTAGCTGTAGGCCAAGCTTCAAAACAGATGCATGCACAATGGGTTTAACTGCTGATAATTTAAATGAGGTTCTTTTAAAAATGGGTAAGGATAAGGGAACCAGCAGGGGATGGTGATGCATCCAAATACAGAAAGCTGTTAACGCCCCTGGGCTTGAAAGAACAGGGAGGGAGAATTCTCTTACTGGAGCCAAGTGAGAGCTGGAGCCATGGAGGAGCCATCAATAGGAGTTGTGGCCATAGAGGAAATCAGCCACTGTCTGAACCACATGAAAGCATGGACAAGGTAGGGAGAAACAAACACCACAACTTATTTCTCTTCCTATGTTCCAAGCTCCTTTTGATGTCTCTTTGGCCAGGCCCAGCAGTAAGCCTGGTCATAGAGTCCAGAGGTATCAGTCTCCCAGGGACAGAGCAGGACTGAGCAGGGCACAGCATGGGTTGGGGTGGGAGCAAGCATGAAGAACTATCACAGTGGTCACCCATGTCAAAGGCAGAAGAAAAGCTTAAGAGATGCCAGAGCTGGGAGGAGGCCATTCATGACTTTCTAGGGAGCACATACACAGGAGCAATTGAAGACCGTGAATAAAAAGTTGTCTGGGCTGGGCATGGTGTCTCACACCTGTAATCCTAGACCTTTGTGAGGCTGAGATGGGCAGATTGCTTGATCCCAGGAGTTTGAGACCAGCCTGAACAACATGGTAAAACCCCGTCTCTACAAAAATACAAAAATTAGCCAGGCGTGGTGGGACATACCTGTAGTCTCAGCTATTCAGGAGGCTGAGATGTGGGAGGATTGCTTGAACCCAGGAGGTCAAGGCTGCCGTGAGCCGTGATGGCGCCACTGCACTGCAAAAAACAGGATTCCAAGAGCTTCCAGCTTGCTGAGTAGGTGGAGGTGCCTCGAGCGTGGTGTGCCCAGAAAGGGCATGGAAGACTACTTGGATTAGCCCAAAGGACTGAAGAACTACATTGGTCACAGATAGAATATTCTGACCAGGCACGACGGTTCGTGTCTGAAATCACAGCACTTTGGGAGGCCAAGATGGGAAGATTGCTTGAGGCAAGGAATTTGAGACCAGCCTGGGCAATATGGTGAAATCCCATTGCTGCAAAAAAATTTAAAAGTTAGCTGAGCATGATGACACACACCTGTAGTCCTATTTACTCAGGAAGCTGAGGCAGGAGAATTGCTTGAGCTCAGGAGGTTGAGGCTGCAGTGAGCCATAATCACACCACTGCACTGCAGCCTGGGTGACAGAGTGAGACCTTGTCTCTTAAAAAAAAAAAAAAAGGAATAATCTGAAAATCAGTAACAATACTAACTATAATAGATTTTATATATCAAATATGTCTAAATCACTCATTTATAATTATACTAAAAATGAAAATCGAATTAGTCATAATTGAAGAGTACTAATGAACTAATGCATAATTTTAAAAACATGTTAATTAAAGAATAAAGCATTCCTCTTGCCCTTCTTGTACAGGCCAAACGATGGGTGAGAGTAAGTATACTTTCCTTATCCATATCAAAAAGGAATGATCAACTTTGCAACCTCAAATGAATTAGTGGATCTGGGTGTTGAGCAAGAACAGCTGCCAGCAGGACAGAAAGAGCACCCTTCCATATCAGGTGCCTCCAGGTGGAAGAATATACCGCTGCTTGTGAAGTATTTGCCAAAAGAAAAAAGTCTGAAAAGCCTCTATAGCTAAGAATCAATTTATAGAAAATACAGGGCTCAGAGGAGAAAGCTAAGCAATACTGTGGGGATCAATCAGCAAACTTCATATCACAGGAAATTCTACAGGACAAACAATCTGGTTTCTTCAACAAATAAATTGCAAGGGAAGATAAAGATGAAGGGGGAAACTACAGATTAAAACAGACCTAAAAAGCTGGGCACAGTGGCTCACAGCTGTAATCCCAGCACTTTGGGAGGACGAGGAAGGCAAATTTCCTGAGCTCAGAAGTTCAAGACCAGCCTGGGCAATATGGTGAGACCCTGTCTTCTACTAAAATACAAAAACTTAGCAGGACACAGATTACATCTGTAATCCCAGCTACTTGGGAGGCTGAGGCAGGAGAATTGCTTGAACCCGAGAGGCGGAGGTTGCAGTGAGCTGAGATCGCACCACTGCACTCCAGCCTGGGTGACAGAGCAAGACTGTCAAAAAAACAAAACAAAACAGAACAAAACAAAAAGAGAAAAAAAACCCAAAAAACAAATAAACAAATAAAATAAAACTGACCTAAAAGACATATTGACCAATTGCAACATGCAGACTTCTTTGGATCTAATTTATTATTATTATTATTATTTTATTATACTTTATGTTCTAGGGTATATGTGAACAATGTGCAGGTTTGTTACATACGTATACATGTGCTAAGTTGGTGTGCTGCACCCATTAACTCTTCATTTACATTAGGTATATCTCCTATTGCTATCCCTCCCCCGTCCCCCCACCCCACAACAGGCCCCGGTGTGTGATGTTCCCCTTCCTGTGTCCAAGTGATCTCATTGTTCAATTCCCACCTATGAGTGAGAACATGTGGTGTTTGGTTTTCTGTTCTTGTGATAGTTTGCTGAGAATGATGGTTTCCAGCTGCATCCATGTCCCTTGCCAAAGACAATTTAAATCCTATCCTTTTGCTATGGCTGCATAGTATTCCATGGTGTATATGTGCCACACTTTCTTAATCCGGGTCTGTCACTGATGGACATTTGGGTTGATTCCAAGTCTTGCTATTAGGGAATAGTGCTGCAATAAACATACATGCATGTGTCTTATAGCAGCATGATTTATAATCCTTGGGTATATGATACCCAGTAATGGGATGGCTGGGTCAAATGGTACTTAGTTCTCCTAGATCTTTGAGGAATCGCCACACTGTTTTCCACAATGGTTGAACTAGTTTTACAGTCCCACCAACAGTGTAAAAGTGTTCCCATTTCTCCACATCCCTCTCCAGCACCTGTTGTTTCCCCTTGACTTTTAATGATTGTTATTCTAACTGGTGTGAGATGGTATCTCACAGATTCGGCCTCTGATGGTGAGTGATTTGTGAGCATTTTTCATGTGTCTGTTCGCTGCATAAATGTCTTCTTTGAGAAGTGGTCTGTTCATATCCTTTGCCCACTTTTGATGGGGTTGTTTGTTTTTTCTTGTAAATTTGTTTGAGTTCTTTTGTAGGTTCTGGATATTAGCCCTTTGTCAGATGAGTAGATCAAAAAATTTTCTCCATTCTGTAGGGCGCTCCTGTTCACTCTGGATGGTAGTTTCCTTTTGTTGTGCAGAAGCTCTTTAGTTTAGTTAGATCCCATTTGTCACCCAGGCTTTCATGCTATTGCTTTTGGTGTTTTAGACATGAAGTCCCTTTCCTTGCCCGCCTATTGTCCTGAATGGTATTGCTCTGCTCTTTCTAGGGTTTTATGGTTTTAGGGTCTAACATTTAAGCCTCTAATTCATCTTGAATTAATTTTTGTATAAGGAATAAGGAAGGGATACAGTTTCAGCTTTCTATTTATGGCTAGCCAGTTTTCCCAGCACCATTTATTACTTAGGGAATCCTTTTCCCCATTTCTTGTTTTTGCTGTGGTTTGTCAAAGATCACGGTTGTAGATGAGTGGTATTATTTGAGGGCTTTATTCTGTTCCACTGGTCTATATATCTCTGTTTTGGTACCAGTACCATGCTGTTTTGTTACTGTAGCCTTGTAGTATAGTTTGAAGTCAGGTAGCTTGATGCCTCCAGCTTTGTCTTGACTTAGAATTGTCTTGGCAATGTGGGCTCTTTTTGGTTCCATACATGAACTTTTAAAGTAGTTTTTTCCAATTCTGTGAAGAACATCATTGGTGTGTAGCTTAATGGGATGCACTGGACCCAAATTACCTTGGGCAGTATGGGCATTTTCATGATATTGGTTCTTCCTACCCATGAGCATGGAATGTTCTTCCATTTGTTTGTGTCCTCGTTTCTTATTTCATTGAGCAGTGGTTTGCAGTTCTCTGAAGAGGTCCTTCTACATCCCTTTGTAAGTTGGATCTAAGTATTTTATTCTGTTTGAAGCAATGGTGAATGGGAGTTCATTCATATTTGGCTCTCTGTTTGTCTGCTATTATTGGTGTATGGGAGAATGCTTGTGATTTTTGCACATTGATTTTGTATCCTGAGATTCTTGCTGAAGTTGTTTATCAGCTTAAGGAGATTTTAATAGATGATGGGGTTTCTAAATATATATAATCATGTCATCTGCAAAACAGGGACAATTTGACTTCTTCTTTTCCTAATTGAATACCTTTTATTTCTTTCTTCTTGCCTGATTGCCCTAGCCAGAACTTCAACACCATGTTGAATAGAGTGGTGAGAGAGGCATCCTGTCTTGTGCCAGTTTTTATAAAGGAATGCTTCCATTTTGCCCATTCAGTATGATATTGGCTGTGGGTTTGTCATAAATAGCTCTTATTATTTTGAGATACATTCTATCAATACCGAATTTATTGACAGTTTTAGCATGAAGGCTGCTGAATCTTGTCAAAGGCCTTTCTGGATCTATCGATAATCATGTGGTTTTTGTCTTTAGTTCTGCTTCTATATGCTGGATTACGCTTATTAATTTGTGCATGTTGAACCAGCCTTGCATCACAGGGATGAAGCCCACTTGATCATGGTGGATAAGCTTTTGATGTGCTGCTGGATTCGGGTTTGCCAAGTATTTTATTGAGGATTTTGCATTGATGTTCATCAGATATTGGTCTGGGGTAAATTCCTTTTTTGTTGTGTCTCTGCCAGGCTTTGGTATCAGGATGATGTTGGCCTCATAAAATGAGTTAGAGGATTCCCCTTTTCTCTTGATTGAATAGTTTTGTGAAGGAATGGTACCATCTCCTCCCTTGTACCTCTTGGTAGAATAAGGCTGTGAATCCGTGTGGTTCTGGACCTTTTGGTTGGTGGCTATTAATTATTGCCTCACTCTCAGAGCCTGCCATGGTCTATTCAGGGGATTCAACTCTTCCTGGTTTAGTCTTGGGAGTGTATGTGTCCAGGAATTTATCCATTTCTTCTAGGTTTTCTAGTTTATTTTAATAGAGGTGTTTAGTATAGTATATTCTCTGATGGTGGTTTGCATTTCTTTTGTGGGTCAGGTGATATCCCCTTTATCATTTTTTATTGCATCTATTTGATTCTTCTCTTTTTCTTCTTCATTAGTCTTATATGTCTATCAATTTTGTTGATCTTTTTTTCAAAAATCAGTTCCTGGATTCATTGATTTTTTTGAAGGATTTTGTAAGGTTCTATTCTTCAGTTCTGCTCTGATCTTAGTTATTTCTTGCCTTCTGCTAGCTTCTTTTGAACAGCTTCTTGCTCTTGTTTCTCTAGTTCTGTTAATTGTGATGTCAGGTGTCAATTTTTAGATATTTTCTGCTTTCTCTCTTGTGGGTATTAGTGCTATAAATTTCCCAGTACACACTGTTTTAAATGTGTCCCAGAGATTCTGGTATGTTGTATCTCATCGGTTTCAAAGAACATCTTTATTTCTGCCTTCATTTCGTTACGCACTCCAGTGTCATTCAGGAGCAGGCTGTTCAGTTTCCATGTAGTTGAGCGGTTTTGATTGAGTTTCTTAGTCCTGAGTCTAGTTTGATTGCACTGTGTCTGAGAGAGTTTGTTATAATTTTGGTTCTTTACATTTTCTGAGGAGTACTTGCATTTCCAACTATGTGGTCAATTTGGAATAAGTGTGATGTGGTGCTGAGAAGAATGTATATTCTGTTGATTTGGGTTGAGAGTTCTGTAGACGTTCATTAGGTCTGCTGCAGAGTTGAGTTCAATTCCTGAGTATCCTTGTTAACTTTCTGTCTCATTGATCTGTCTTATGTTGACAGTGGGAAGTTAAAAGACTCCCCATTATTATTGTATGGGAGTCTAAGTCTCCTTTGTAAGTCTCTATGACTTGCTTTATGAATCTGGGTGCCCTGTATTGGATGCATATATATTTAGGATAATTAGCTCTTCATGCTGAATTGATCCCTTTACCATTATGTGTAATGGCCTCTTTGTCTCTTTTGATCTTTGTTGGTTTAAAGTCTGTTCTATCAGAGGCTGTGGGATTGCAACCCTGCCTTTTTTTGTGTTTTCCATTTGCTTGGTAGATTCTCCTCCTCCATCCCTTTATTTTGAGACTATGTGTGTTCTGTGCTTTGATGGGTCTCCTGAATACAGCAAACTGATGGGTCTTGATTCTTTATCCAATTTGCCAGTCTGTGTCTTTTAATTGGACCATTTAGCCCATTTACATTTAAGTTTATTATTGTTATGTGTGAACTTGATCCTGTCATGATGATGTTAGCTGGTTATTTTCCTCATTAGTTGATACAGTTTCCCTTCCTAGCATCGATCTTTGTCTTTACATTTTTGGCATGTTTTTGCAATGGCTGATACCGGGTTGTCTTTCCATGTTTAGTGCTTCCTTCAGGAGCCTTAGGGCAGGCCTGGTGGTGACAAAATCTCTCTAGCATTTGCTTGTCTGTAAAGGAGTTTATTTCTCCTTCACTTATGAAACTTAGTTTGGCTGGATATGAAATTTTGGGTTGAAAAATTCTTTCTTTAAGAATGTTGGAATATTGGCCCCACTCTCTTCTGGCTTGTAGAGTTTGGCCGAGATCTGCTGTTAGTCTGATGGGCTTCCCTTTGTGGGTAACCCACCTTTCTCTCTGGCTGCCCTCTTCTTAACATTTTTTCCTTTCATTTCAACTTTTAGTGAATCTGACCATTCTGTGTCTTGGAGTTGTTATTCTCGAGGGAGTATCTTGTATGCTCTCTCTCTGTATTTCCTGAATTTGAATTGGCCTGCCTTTGCTAGGTTGTGGAAGTTCTTCTGGATAATATCCTGCAGAGTGTTTTCCAACTTGGTTCCATTGTCCCTGGCTACTTTCAGGTACAATTCAATCAGACGTAGATTTGGTCTTTTTCACATAATCCCATATTTCTGGGAGGCTTTGTTCATTTCTTTCTACTCTTTTTCTAAACTTCTCTTCTCGCTTCATTTCATTCATTTGATCTTCAATAACTGATACTCTTTCTTCCAGTTGATTGAGTCTGTTACTGAAGCTTGTGCGTTTGTCATGTAGTTCTTGTGTCATGGTGTTCATCTCTGTCAGGTCATTTATGGACTTCTCTGCATTGGTTATTCTAGTTATCCATTCGTCAAATCTTTTTTCAAGGTTTTTAGTTTCTTTGTGCTAGGTTCGTAGCTCCTCCTTTAGCTCTGAGAAGTTTAATCGACTGAAACCTTCTTCTCTCAACTCGTCAAAGTCATTCTTCGTCCAGCTTTGTTCCGTTGCTGGCGATGAGCTGTGTTCCTTTGGAGGGGTAGCGGTACTCTGATTTTTTGAATTTTCAGCTTTTCTGCACTGCTTTTTCCCCATCTTTGTGTTTTTTTCTGCCTTTGGTCTTTGATGATGGTGACGCACAGATGGGGTTTTGGTGTGGATGTCCTTTCTGTTTGTTAGTTTTCCTTCTAACAGTCAGGACCCTCAGCTGCAGGTCTGTTGGAGTTTGCTTGAGGTCCACTCCAGACCCTGTTTGCCTGGATATCAGCAGCGGAGGCTGCAGAAGACAGAATATTGCTGAACAGAAAGTGTTGCTGTCTGATTGTTCCTCTAGAAGCTTCATCTCAGAGGTGTACCCAGCCATGTGAGATGTGAGGTGTCAGTCTGCCCCTAGCGGGGGATGTCTCCCAGTTAGGCTACTCAGGGGTAAGGGACCCACTTGAGCAGGAAGTCTGTCCGTTCTCAGATCTCAAACTCCTTGCTGAGAGAATCACTACTCTCTTCAAAGCTGTCAGACAGGGATATTTACATCTGCAGAGGTTTCTGCTGCTTTTTGTTTAGCTATGCCCTATCCCCAGAGGTGGAGTCTACAGAAGCAGGTAGGCCTCCTTGAGCTGCAGTGGGCTCCATCCAGTTCGAGCTTCCCAGCTGCTTTGTTTACCTACATAAGCCTCAGCAATGGCGGGCGCCCCTTCCCCTGCCTGGCTGCCGCCTTGCAGTTAGATCTCAGACTGCTGTGCTAGCAATGAGGGAGGCTCCCTGGGTGTGGGACCCTCTGAGCCAGGCACAGGATATAATCTCCTGGTGTGGCATTTGCTAAGACTCTTGTTAAAGCACAGTATTAGGGTGGGAGTGACCCGATTTTCCAGGTGTTGTGTGTCACGGTTTCCCTTGGCTAGGAAAAGGAATTCCCTTCCCCCTTGCACTTTCTGGGTGAGGCAAAACCTCGCCCTGCTTGGGCTCTGGCTCATTGGGCTGCACCCACTGTCCTGCACCAACTGTCTGGCATGCCCCAGTGAGATGAACCTGGTATGTCAGTTGGAAATGCATAAATCACCCATCTTCTGTGTCGCTCATGCTGGGAGCTGGAGGCTGGAGCTGTTCCTATTCGGCCATCTTGGCACCCAATCTGGATCTAACTTTTTTTAAAGCCTGGAATATATGTATGACATTACTGAAACAATTGGAAAGTCCTTAGGTTTTATTTTCAGTTTTAAAAAGGAGTCTCTTAGCTGAAATTATTACGGATGAAATAATATTATGTATGGGATTTGCTTCAAAATTATACGTGAGACAGTGGAGTGGACCAAGCAAAATTGGCCACGACTTGATAACTGGTTGAGGATGGCTTATTGGTAGATGGAGTTTATTATACTTCTCTTTTTGTGTATATTTTAAATTCTCCAGAGTGAAAAGGTCAAAACTTTTTCTTTTCTTTTTTTTTTTTTAAAGAAGAAATGTGTGGACAGGAGGGAGTGAAGAAATCAAAGACCCTGGAAGAGAGGATTAGGAGAGGATTAGGAGAGAAAGCAAGTTGCCAGGGACCATCCAGGGTAGAGAGAACAGTCACCTGGGAAGAGGAAATGGACATCTGGGATGGAGTGAGGCAGGAGGATGGAAGGAAGATTTCAGGGAGAAATAGAATGAGAAGGAAGGAAAATAATACCAACTACCTTTTTTTTTTTTTTCTTTTTGCAATTAACAATATGCCATAACTTTACATACCCAGATAGTGAAGCTAGGCTCAGAGAGTTAAGAAACTTGCCCAAAGCCACATAACTAGTAAATAACAGAGCTGGGTTTAAGCGGAGATTTGTAAGAAGCCAAAGTCTATGTACTTAACCCCTACTCTGTATTTTTAGTTTCTTTCACACCCAGGCTTCAGTACCCACACTTTTCCCTCATGTGCAGGCTGGATATCCTTCCTGATCCCAGCCAGAATCTGGAGCAGTTCTGATTGAATCAAGAGGCAGGAGAGATTCCCTTTGCTTTCACCTCACCCCTATGATGCCTGCGATGTCTGCACCAGTCTTAGCACCAGGGTTCGTCTCATCTCCTGAGTTCTCATCCAGCCCTTTCCTTGGTCTAACATCCTGCATCACTTCAGTTGGGCCCATTGGCTACTGCCAGACTGGCCTGCTGCCTGCCTGAGACCCAGTCCAGTGCCATCACACACTCGCGTGCACACACACACTCCCCCAGGAGATGTCCTGGCTTAGACAGGGGAGTCATTGGCCCTGAATAGGGCCTGAGATCTTCAACTTGGAAAATAGGAAGTGTTAAAATGGAAGAGCTGTCTGAGTTGAAAGTGCCAGAGGATGATGGTACAAATACGAAGAGAGAGAAGGGAAGAAGGGTCAAGTCTGAGCCAGATCAGAGGTGGGATACAGATTGAGACTTGAAGGCAGGGGTTTGGATGTAGGAAGGTAGGATAAAGTAAAAGCAGAACAGAATCAAAAAAGGAACTGGAAAAGAGAAGTCTTAAGTGGCTACTTATTAGTGAGTGGCATTTGTGGGCTCTTATGTTTGTAGTTTGGTGGCCCCAGCCAAGGGTGGAATGGACACCACCAGCCACCCCCTTAAGCCCAGTTCTCAGGCAAGGCTTTGCAGGGGCTGTCCCAGGTTAGGCTGATGATAAGCCTGATCAATTTGGGATTATTCCAGCTTTGAGAGGCCTGTTCCTATGTCAGCTGTTCCAGTCACATGCCTCCCGAGCCTAGCACAGGGGCTGGCACTGGCCATGGTCCTGACCAACACCTAGTGCTTTCCTGGCTGTTCAGGTTGGCTGAGTGCGGATAGGAAGATAATGGAGGATCTGATCTGAAAGAGGGTGAGGATGCTCATACTTGACCATCTTGATTTACTCCTAGGGAGAAAGGAGAAGAGAGTGAAAGTGTGTGTTTGAGGAGAGTGATGATTTGGAGCAGTTACACTAGGGCTTACTAGTGAGCCTCCAGGAGTTCTGAAGAGGATGACCGGGCAGCTGTGAGGTCTCAGTTAAAGTTAGACATCAGGAGCATGTCATGTGTCCAGTCATGCTTCTGGTTCTGAAGCTTTCCCCAGGAATGGTCACTATCATATCTAGGAACATAAAGGCTCCACGGTTCTGTAACACCATGGCCGGCACATGAATGAATGCACGCATCGGTGAGTGATGAAGTTCAGATGTAATGATAGAAGGACATAAGCTCTGTGCCCAGATGTGAGGTGGCAGGTGTCTTTGAACTCAGATTTAGCAAAGGGAAAAGAAGAATCCTGTGCTTGGGAGCGGAGTAGTTCAGAACTGTTTCTGTGCTCAAATATGAGGATCGAGGGATCAGAAAAATTAACACAATTTTAAGGAAGAGCATTTGATGTATGTGTGCTGTGAGTAATTGGTAAGGATTTCTTGGTGCCTTCGCTTTTCCATGAGGTTTAAAGATCTTTTCCTCATGTGGGAAGGCGTGGGGACAAGGGCCAATATGCAGCTTAAATGGACCAGAAAGTAAGACAAAAACTTATGGAGCTGACGAGTTATGCTTCTGCCTAGGAAACAGAAAGCTAGAATCATGTAAAATAACACCCCAAATCATAAAATATTTAGGTAGAAATTTAACAATATATGTGTAAGATTTGTATGCTAAAAACTGAAAACACTGATGAGAGAAATCATAGAAGAAACAAATAAATGGACAGCTGAATTGTGTCCATCGCGTGGAACACTCAGCAGTGTTGTCTATTTCCCCCCAAAACTAACCCATAGGGTCAATGCAATCCCAACTGAAAGCCCAACAGGTTTTTGGGGGTGAGAAGAAGAGGATTAGAAGCTGATTTTATATTTTACATGGCAAAGCAGAGTAACTAGAATAGTCAAAACAATTTTGAAGAACCACTGTTTGATTTTAAGACTTACCGTAAAGCTACAGTAAGTTATCATGACAGTGTGATATTGGAGAAAGAATAGACATATAGATCAATGGAACAGAACAGTCAGAACTAGACCTACATGTCAATTGATTTTCAACAAATATACTAAGGTAATTCAATGAAGAAAAGAAAATCTTCTCAACAAATTATGCTAGTACAATTGGACATCCATATGTTGAAAAAATTGCAAAGTGCATCTTATGCCACATGCAAAAATTAATGAAAAATGAATAATAGACCACAGTGCAAAGCCTAAAACTATAAAACTTCCAACGAAAAATATAGGAGGAAATATTTGTGACTCTGAGATGGGTAAACTTTTTAACAGAGCACAGAAAAGCACGAATTGTAAAAAGAAAAATCAAGGAATTGGACTTCATCAGCAATAAAATCTACCCATATAGGCTGGGGGCAGTGGCTCATGCCTGTAATCCCAGCACTTTGGGAGGCCGAGGCAGGCAGATCACCTGAGGTCAGGAGTTTGAGACCAGCCTGGCCAATGTGGTGAAACCCCGCCTGTACTGAAAATACAAAAAAATTAGCTGGACGTGGTGGCAGCTGCCTGTAATCTCAGCTACTCGGGAGGCTGAGGCAGGATAATCACTTGAACCTGGGAGGTGGAGGTTGCTGTGAGCCGAGATCTCGTCATTGCACTCCAGCCTGTGTGACAAGAGCAAAACTCTGTTTCAAAAAAAAAAAAAGATGTTGCTAATGCTGCTAAGCAAATGAGAAAAAAAGTTACAGACTAGAAGAAAATATTAGCAAATCACATATCTGATAAAGGACTGCTATCCAGAATATAAAGAATTTTCACAGCTCAATAGTAATGATAATAACAAACAATTACAATTGGACAAAATTTTGCACTTTGTCAAAAGTACTTTGCTGAAGAAGGTACAGATGGCAATAAACAATAAAAAGATGTCCAATATCATTACTCATTAGAAAAATACAAGTTAAAATTGAATGAAATATCACCTTAAACCTATTAGGAAGGTTTTTAAAACCTGACAATATTAACCGTTGACAAGGAAGTAAAAATGGTACAGCCTCTTTGGAAAAGACTTTGGCAGCTTTCATAGACTTAAACATACACTTACATGTGACCTAGCGCTCCCATTGTTAGGATTTTATCCAAGGATATAGAAACATACGTCCACACAAAATATATGTACATGAGTGTCATAATTGTCCCAAACTGGAAAAAACCCAAATGTCCATCAACAAGTGAATGAATACGCTACTTGTGGTACAACTATAGAATGAAAGATGGTTTAGCAATAAAAATGAATACATTCTTGAGAAATGCAACGTCACACATGCTGAATTTATTCTGATGAGGGAAAGAAGACTGATCCAAGAGGCTGCATACTGTTTAATTCCATGTCTATGACATTTTAGGAAGAGCAGGACGCTACAGACACAGATGTCAGCTCAGTAGTTGCCAGGCCCTGGATTAGAGAGAAAAAGACTGGCTAAAATGGGCACAAGGGCTCTCGCTTGAGTGAAATGAACCTTTCTATATTATGGTATTGTGTTACATAGACCTGGTGATTGTGGTGGTTGTTACAGAGATGCTTGAGTTTGTCAAAATTTATACAAGCAGACATTTAAAAGGGTTAAATTTTTGTATGTGTAAATTATGGGCCAATAAACCTGACTTTTAGAAAAAGACCCTAGAAGAGTACCTACAGAGTGATCTTCAGCCCCCAGGCCCTTGGGGCAAGGCTGGGCAGTGGACCCTTTGAGTGGAGGCCTGTCTTCTCCTCTCTATGAACTCCCCATCTCCAAGCACATTCCCTGTCCATAAGGTAGATGCACCGTAAATATGAGTAAATAAATGAATAAAAGAACAAAGAAGTGAGTGTTTGCAGGAAACTAAAGTAGACCCTGACAATCTACAGGCTCCTGCAGGCTTCTCCAGCCTCTTCTGCCACTCCCAGCACAACTCCATTTCCCACTCCTAGAATTGCCTCAAGCCTCCCCATCCAATCCCTGACTCACTGGGCCATTTCACACCTCTGTGCCTTTGCACATGTGGGTCCCTGTGCTTCGATCACCCTTCATGGGAACCTGTACCTGTAGGAAAACACACCTCTACCCCCAGAACTCTGGGAAATACCCTGTCCTGTCCTGTAGGGTAGGATGATCAGGAGTTCAAGCATGTGTGTGCACAAAATAAACACCAGTGTGAGCATGTGTGCACAGGAGACACCCCACAGTTCCAAGAAGGCTAAACCTGGGCAGAAAACTCCAGGTGGGAGAGAAAATTCTCTGTCTTATGGACAGCCCATTGCCCTTTTCCCTGCTAACTAGGATAATGGTAATAGTTAATATTTGTTGAATGGTATGTGTCAGGCCCTACTGGACAGCACTTTACCTGTAGGAACCCATGTGGTGCTCCTGATAACCCTTTACACTATCGTTATTCCTACTGTATGGATCAGGGAACAGACACAGGTAGGTTTTGGATGTGTGGTTACACACCCAGAAAGGCAGGAAGTCTGGCTCCAGAGCTGTGTACTGAACTGCTGCCACACTGCAGGAATGACGGCCCTGGAGGGAAGAACTAAGAGGGGCTGGGTGAGGGTCCTGGCTTCTGAGGGCACAGCTGTTCTCCAACTCTTGCAAGGCTGAAGCCAGAAGACAGCAGGCATTGCAGCTGGTGGAGGGTCTGAATACTGCTGTGAGGATAGTGATCCCTGGGCTAGGCTCTGCAAGGAAACTGAGCAGTGCAGGGCCTTACCAGCCCCAGCCATCTGGGGGCCACCCTGGCTGGCACCAGCAGGAGGGTGGGCTGGCTTCTCAGAGGTCTGGGAGACTCAGGCTCCTTCTGCCAGGGCTGCAGTGGCCGACTCCTCCTCCCCCTCCCTCCCCACCCTGCACCGCCTCCAGACCCCAGTCCTGACTATTGCTTAATCCCCAGGAACCCAGTTCCTGTGGGCAGCGCCTGACATGCCTGATCCTCTCTTTTCTGCAGTTCAAGGGAAAGACAAGATCTTGCACAAGGCACTCTGCATCTGCCCTTGGCCAGGGAAGGGTGGCATGGAGCCTCTCCGGCTGCTCATCTTACTCTTTGCCACAGGTAGGATCTTCTCCGTGCCCTGTGATACCTTCTTTCCCTCACTTTGAGTATGTGGTTAGGGAGCAGGTGGTGGGCCCTGGGGTGAATTATGAAGGCGGTGGCAGTCCTTGGCATGACTGAGTGCCCTGTTCTACACTCCTCTCCTCCCCAACCTGCCCATATTCTTCACACCCTCCTTCCCTCCCCAGTATCAAAACCCACCCTCAGACTCTTCCTGCATGTGGACATGTAAGGGGCTGGTGGACTCTGGTTGCATTGGAAGGGAAGGAGTGCTAACAGTGGCATCCCAGGCACTAGCTGGCAGTTGGGGGAAGCTTTCGGGGGGCGCCAGCACTGATAATAGCCTCTGAAATTATAAGCCACTAATTATAAGCCCCTGCAGTTATAAAAGAGGAAAGAACATGAGGATGTTCACCTGCATCTTTGGGGCACTGTCTCCCCTGCTCTGAAGGTCCTCTTGTCCTCAGCTCTTGATGGGAGGTGAGGGGCCTGGAGATTTCCATCACTGAGTTGCGGCGAATTGACACACCAAATTTTTGTACACAACTGCTTCTTCCCACTGAGGGAAGTGAACCTTTTGCTGCCCCACAGCATTGGACAAACCTGGGCAAGAGGAGAGATAGTGCCAAATGGAGACTTGTTTCTGCAGCTTTAGATGGTGTGGGGGCGGGGAGGAAGGTGGGGTCCTGAGGCATGGATGGGAGGTGGTAAGGTGGGAGAGGACCACTGCCCATATGGTCTCTCTAGTTCCAAAAGGCAGGCCACCAGCTTCCCAATCCTATCTTTCTTTTTTTTTTTTTTAAAGTTTATTTATTATTATTATACTTTAAGTTCTAGGGTACATGTGCATAACGTCCAATCCTATCTTTCAAGCCTCTGTCACAGTAATGGTTGAAGATGGCAGGCAAGGGAGGACCAAGAGAGGAGAAGTCAAAGCAGGGGGCTCTGGGGGCTCCTGCTGCAGCCCCTGCCCCAGCAACAAGCTAGTGCTCTAAGCCCATCTCCCCCGCCCTAAGAAGGGTTCCCAAAATAGCAGCCTCATGTCTCCCCCAAAATATCTCCGAGACGGATCCTTCCTGAAAGGGGAACAAAGCCACAGAAATAGGGAAGCTGGAAGCTAAAGGTCAGGAAAGTTGGTACCAATGTGGGCGGTTGCAGAGCAAGCAAGAGTGGCGGGGCAGGGAGAGCCAGCCCCAGGCCGAGAGGAGAGATCCTAGTCCCGTATGACAGCAAAGAGATGTGCAGAACAGAACTGGAGGGGATTTTAAGACCAAGTGTCTCCAGAATAGACCCAGGAAGGGTCAGTTACTTCTCCAAGGAGGCCCAGCAAGACCAACTGTGAGAAAACCAAACCCAGGTCCCAGGTTTCCTGGTTCCCAATTTCCCACAAACACATGCTGTGCCACCTGCTCCCAACTTGCATAAGAACCTAAGCTCCTTCAGGGCAGGGTTTTTGTCTGTTTAGGTCACTGCGCAGAGCAAGTGTTCAATGCGTATTTGGTAAATGAAGGAGTGAATGAATGTCTCCTCCCCAGAGCTGTCTGGAGCCCACAACACCACAGTGTTCCAGGGCGTGGAGGGCCAGTCCCTACAGGTATCCTGCCCTTATGACTCCATGAAGCACTGGGGGAGGCGCAAGGCCTGGTGCCGCCAGCTGGGCGAGAAGGGCCCATGCCAGCGCGTGGTCAGCACGCACAACTTGTGGCTGCTGTCCTTCCTGAGGAGGCGGAATGGGAGCACAGCCATCACAGATGATACCCTGGGCGGCACTCTCACCATTACACTGCGGAATCTACAACCCCACGATGCGGGCTTCTACCAGTGCCAAAGCCTCCATGGCAGTGAGGCTGACACCCTCAGGAAGGTCCTGGTGGAGGTGCTGGCAGGTGAGTGGGCAGTGGCTGCCTCTCTGGCCTGCCCCTGTTCCAAGCCTCATGTTTTGGGCATCTGTGTGCAGAACCACCCACTGGGCTCTCAGGAATCCTGAGAAAACCCATCATGTGGGTCTCATCTCCCTACTCAGGGCTACCAAGGATAGTTGTGCAGGTTGCTCACTGCACAAGAGGGCCAAAATCCACTCCCCAGCCCGGACTCCTTTTGCCAGACTGTGTTCCCTGGTGCAGAGCTGCATCACCTGCAAGAAGGGCACCTTTCTCTACTTTGCATTAAGGCATTCTGTGAACTAGCCTGGCCTTGTCCCTGCTTGCCCAAACAGCTTTATCCATCTCCATCCAGTTAGCATGTGAACATGATGGGAGGTCCTTAAGGAGGAGGAGGAGATTAATTTCTTCCCTCACCAACCAACCAATGGTCCTATCAACGTAAGTGAAGCACCAACCTGGTACAGAAAATCACCCCTAGAAAAGTACACTGCTTGTGCTGGGCAATGTGCTTCCCTTCTCTGGGCCTCCATTCTCTCATCTGTAAATGGAGAGGGTGGTGTCTGTCCTGCTGACCCCACAGGGTTCCGGTGAGTTTTTGTTGTGGGGGAGGGCATTTGGGGGCAGGGTGTGACATGTGCTCCAAGCCTCCTGCTACTGAACTGTCTTGGGATCGCCATTCCAGGTGGGAGTAGGTGGGCCACGGTGTCTCTTTCCATCCCCGAGCTTTGCACAGGGACCACCCTCCAAGAAGGCTTTCTGCTTGAGTCTTCAGAACACAACTGTGTCCCCAAAGGAGAACAAATCTGGGGCTACAGAGGCCATTTCTGACTCTCCTCTTTTCCAACCCCTTCTCCCAGTATGGCTCTTTAGCATGGAAATGAGGTCAGGAGTAGTATTTGCCTGATGTGGGGAGGTCAGGCGAGACTGCCAGTTCTAGACACAAACCCCACCTCTACCACTTTTCTAAGGATGGCGGGTGGCAGTGAACTCCCTTAGCCAACTCCCAAGAGGGAGACAGAAAACTAAAAGTAACCCATAGCTTGTGTAGATAGCTTGACAGTTTAGATAGGATTTTCAAGTACATCCAAGATTGTATTCGCTCTTCTTAGCCCCTGTGCAGAAGGAGGGGGGAGTTGCAGTTACTGAGCTCTGATGAGGTGCTAGACACTGCCCAGAGGTGCCGTCATGGAATCCTGGTAACCCTGCTATTAAGGAAGTGTTCCTAACTGCCCACTTTATAAGTGGGGAAATTGAGGCTTATGGAGTGTAATGACTTGATCCACATAGGACCAGTGCCTAGCGGACCTCACCCCACCCATAAAGGTTCTCCCCCTGCCTCAAGGAGGAAGGGGCTGGGGGCTCATGGCTCTGCCTCCCATAGACCCCCTGGATCACCGGGATGCTGGAGATCTCTGGGTCCCCGGGGAGTCTGAGAGCTTCGAGGACGCCCATGTGGAGCACAGCATCTCCAGGTACAGCGGTGGTTCTTTCCTAAAACCCGCGGGCAGACTTCCACCCTGCAGAGCCCCACGGGGGGTGGGGGCTGGGCATCCTGAACTACAAATTACAAGGCAATGAGAGCCTGAAGGGCCCTGGATGTGTCTTATCTAAACACCCCTCCACCAGCTGCTACATGTTAGTTAGTTAGTGTGACTGTGTCAGTTGTTCATTTATTGGAAGACTTCTATAATGGTTTGTAAAGAGCAGCTGCTTTAAGACTCCCGAATACCAGCTCCCCCCCCTCCCCTGGCAGCCTCAGACATCCCCATAATTCAGTAACAATGAAAGTTTTAGTACTTTAATACAAAGCTAAGACCCCCCGATCTCTGCTTCTTTGGTAGGACCAGAATCAGTCTGACTGGTCCATGCCTGTGTACTGGTGTTTAAACGTTGCTCATATAACCACTGAGCACACATGTGTGTACACACACACCCCCATGGCATAGCACTGTATACAGAAGAAAACTGCTCAGTGAGGGAAGGTGGTGTGTTTAAGTGCACTCAGCAGGTTAGTGGCAGAGCATGCCTAGAACCCAAGTCTCTTGACTATGGGCTCCCAAAGCCCCAAAAAGACCCATCCCAGGGATGGTGCTGGGTGGGGAGGTGTGCTGAGGTCCTAGAAGCTCCTGGTTTCTCCTCATTCCCTGAGAGAAGATTCTAATCTGTAGGCCATCTCAAGGCTCCCATCTGCCCTCTTGTCTCTCCAAGGAGCCTCTTGGAAGGAGAAATCCCCTTCCCACCCACTTCCGTCCTTCTCCTCCTGGCCTGCATCTTTCTCATCAAGATTCTAGCAGCCAGCGCCCTCTGGGCTGCAGCCTGGCATGGACAGAAGCCAGGGACACATCCACCTAGTGAACCGGACTGTGGCCATGACCCAGGGCACCAGCTCCAAACTCTGCCAGGTGAGCTTGGAGAGCACAGCCAATCGAAGGTGGACTTGGCAGGGATGGGAGGTGGTGCTGAGAGGGGCCACATGAGTCCTTGGACTATTGCAGGGCTGAGAGACACGTGAGGAAGACGATGGGAGGAAAAGCCCAGGAGAAGTCCCATCAGGGACCAGCCCAGCCTGCATACGTGCTACTTGGCCACCAGGACTCCTTGTTCTGCTCTGGCAAGAGACTCCTCTGCCTGGACACTGCTTCTCCTGGACTCTGGAAACAGGGAGTGTTTGAGGGAGCGGGGAGGTGGTAAGAACACCTGACAACTATTGAACACTGGACATTTTAAACACTCACAAATAAACCCAAGACTGTCATATTTAACTGGATAATTGTGGGCTTCATGAAAGTCTCATTTTCTTCCACAGGGGTAAGAAAATGAATCTGGATGAGAAAAAGATAAGAGATCTTGCTCCTTGAGAACCAGGACCACAGGATACCACATCCCTCCATTCTCACAGGCTTCAATCGCCCAGTCAGTTTTTTTCTTCTCTCTCCTCCCTTCCCTAGATCTGATTGCCAAGTTCTGCCTCCTCCTCTGGGGTTTCTCTAGCATCCAGTCTTCCTCTGCTCTCCTCCCCCGCATTCACCCTCTCCATCAGCTTCCCCTGGATTATGGGAAGTCCCTGCCTCAAGGCCCCCTCCAGCTGACTCCGTTCCTCCCCATCAAGGTCAACTCCTGGCAGACTCATCCATTCATCTTCTTAGATCTCTGTTTTTATCATGTCACTTCGCCTTTGGAGAAATGACAAGGGCTTCATAATGTACAGCATATCAAACTGGGAACTGATGGTTCAAGCCCCTCATCATATAGAAGGGAAACTGAGGCTCAACAATGGAAAGGAACCTATCCAAAATCCCCAGCCAAAATCCCCAGTAGAGCCTGGAAATCCAAATTTCACTTGGCATTCAAGGTGGTCTTTCCTCTAACTCACTCCTACTTATTTATTCAACAAGTATTAGTTTGAGCAACTAGTCTGTGGCGAGTGCTATTCTGAACACTGGAAATACAACAGTGGACAAAACAGGCAAGAGTTGTGCCCGCACAGAGCTCACTTTAGCGGGAGGAGAGGAGACAGACAATGCACACAGTAAATAAGTCAATCTGATCACCTGTTAGAGGCAAAACGTGCTGAAGAAAAAATTAAAATCAAGCAGGGTTAGGAGTATGGGTGTGCGGGAGGGACAGGGGATGATACTATCTTAAATGCAGCAGCCAGAAGGCGAGGAACACTTGAAGGAGGCCACGAAGTGAACCATGAGGACATCACGGGGAGGAGTATTCAGGGCGAGTGAACAGCCAGGGCAGTTCATGCAACCTCATCTCTCTCTTCAACACACACACCACCCTGGCCAAGACTCTGGGGGAAACTGGGAGGAGACTCCCCTGAGGGTGAGCTGCAGGGGAAAGAAGTGAGTCGGCCACATTCTTAGGCTCTCTGGACTGGGCCCAAGAGAAGTGGATGCCCAGGATCCCCTGTGGCCACCACTCACATGGCGGCTTTGCCACCTAACCTGGGCTTGGGCACCTAAGGTTTAAATCACCAGGATGGAGCTCCCGGCATGGCCCTCATGTTCCAGCCTCACTTCAACATGTCACTCCCCTGGCTCCAGCTGTGCCCCAACCCTGCCTTGTCCACACCCAATGTAAGCTGCTCCACTGGCTCCCTGCCCTGGAGACTTAGGATTCTGGTCCAGTCTGTGTTCCCATGGCCTGCCTGGCTCAGGGGCACATTAAACTTCCTTATTGTGTCCTGGGGCAGTGCCCCCTTCCTATAGATCCAGGGCACAGGTAGACACCAAGAATGAGCCGAGCCCAAATTGCGCCTTCTCCACCTCCCTCTCCCCCCCGCCAGTTGTGGGCACCAGTGCTGATGACATGGCCTGGGAGGCTCCCCGCAGCCTGCCTTGTGCTCGAGGGCAGTGGCTGCCGTCAGCCCCAGCCCAGAATCAGGCTTTCCTCCTCCTGGGAGCTTGGCCTTTTCTCTTTCCTTTTCTGCCGTGTCAGAGACATTCCCCTCTGGATTGGAATCACCCAGGCTCCCCTGCCTCAGACTCTCTGGGAGCACTCTGGACTGAAGGGGAGTGAGGCCATTTGGCCTCAAATTTCAACTCTGCCTCCTATTAAGACACCTTAGGCAACCTCTTCAATCCCTCTACACCTCAGTGCCCTCGCTTGTAGAAATAAACAAACAAAACAACCACTTCCCCTACTTTGCAAGGTTTTTGTGGGGTTGAAAGAAATAACATTTGTGGCCGACGTGGTGGCTCACGCCTGTAATCCCCGCACCTTGGGAGGCTGAGGGGGTGGATTACGTGAGGCCAGGAATTCAAGACCAGCCTTGCCAACATGGCAAAACACTGTCTGTACCAAAAAAAAGAAAGACAAAAATTAGTCGGGCATGGCTGTATACTTGCCTGTAGTCCCAGCTATGTGGGGGGCTGAGGCAGAGAATCGCTTGAACCCAGGAGGCCAAGGTTGCAGTGAGCCAAGGTTGCGCCACTGCACTCCAGCCTGGGTAGCAGAGTGAGACTCTGTCTCAAAAGAAAAAAAAAAGAAAGAAATAACATTGTGAAGGTCCTTGGCCAGGCGACTGGCATGTAGTAGGTCCTCAATAAACACTGGTTTCCTCCATCTAACGCCCAGCAACATGATGCGTCTGTAAAGGCCAGGAACTTGCCTGGTCACCTCTGTCCCAGCACCCAGCAGTGGACCATATTCAACACTTAGTCCAGCGTTGAATACAGTTCACCTCTTCATACAACATGGCCGGGTGGCTTGTTAGTATGAAAATAACTTCCCTATAATGCAATCAGAGAAAGCCTGATATGCATTGGCAAGACAGATGCAAGCACATCACCAACTAGGGTGACCCGTTCTGGTTTGTTCAGGACTTTTTCAGTTTTTGCACAGAAAGTCCCATGAAACCCCTCAGTCCCAAGAAACCCCTCAGTCCCAAGCAAAAAGGGGAGGTTGGTCACCCAATCTTCCACTTCCACAAGGCCCAGTTTAAAACATTAACTAGTTTTCTTAAGCTCCTGCTCCCAGTTTCCCATTCCTCACTCCCTTGTTCCCAAAGGAAGGAAGGAAAAAGAGGAAAAAAGGAGGTGAGAAGGGAGGAGATGGGAGTGAGGGAGAACGGCCTTTTCAGACCCTTTTCTAGGTCTTACCCTCCAGATTAGAGCAATACTCCCCTCTTAACCATCCCCAGCTGCTGTAGTCTCTTTGACCACTGGTGCTTCCCCTGTGTCTGAGGTCAGATAGTTTATTAGGTTTATTACTCACACTTTGTCCCAGTTCCCTGAGCTCATTTCCACAGGGCAACATGAATGAGAGCCAGGAGTCTCCTGTGTAGGCAGTGAGCTTGGATCACAGGAGAGAAACCCCCAAATTATGAGACTTGGAGTTTATATAGAGAATTTGGTGTATCTCCCTCTCTGGAAGAAAGAGAGAGAGAGAGAGAGAGAGAGAGAGAGGGAGAGAGAGAGAGAAACCTTTACTGTGGAATGTAAACAAATCTCCGGTGAAGAAGGGAAGAATGCAAGCAAATCTCTGGATGTTGCACTCAAGGCATGTTTGCTATTCAATCACCCGCCAACAAAACTTGGCCAGTACCCTTTGCACGGAAGGACTAGAACATGCAGCAATGTGAAAATATTCATGAAGAATTGTCTTCCAACAGAGAAGATAGAGCATTCATGAAACAAAAATAGTATGCCAGAATTTTAAAATGCTCAAAGAACGAGGAATATCTTGTCTTGTAAATTAAAAATATTTTAAAAAATAACATTTTAAAAGACAAAAATAGAAGGATGGAAGAAAAATGAGGAAATCTCCTTGAAGGCAGAACAAAAGAGAGAAAAACATGGAAAATGAGAGAGAAAAGATATAAAAATGAAATGAACACACGACGTTCAATAACCAACTAGTTAAGGAGTTGCAGAAAAAGGGAGGGGGAGAAGAAAATGGACAGGTAATTATGAAAGAAATAATTCGTTTCCCAGAACCGAAGAATGTGGATCCAGATGGAAGGGGTCTAGAGTGTCCAGGACAACAAATGAAGAAAGACCCAGTCCAGGGTACAGGATCAAGGTGAAACTTCCTGTTTGAGGTTGTACTGCATGCGAGGACAACCTCTTAAAAGCTTGGGTGGTGGGGCAGCACTCCCAAAGAATTGAGAGTGAGAATGGCATTGGGTGAGGTGCAGGGCACTCTACCTTACTCCGTCACAGCTGTGCACCCTCAGATTCTGTATTAGGAAGATCCTGAAGATCATCTTTCCTCTTTCTCTCTTGTCCTCCAATTGTCACAATCCTCCCATCTCACCCCTTAGCTGGGCCCCAGCCACTGCAGGCTTCTAGCTTTCTTTGGGTCTTCTCATCCTGTCTTGCCCACCCTTACCCTCAGGGCAGTTCCTGAGCACTGAGCCAACCAGGGCTTGGAAGAACTCCCTTTCCCCACTCCTGGAGGTGCCCATCATTTCCTGTCTCCCACCCCATAGTCACTGAGAACCCCACGTGACTGTCTGAGGCAGATGTTTCCTGCCCTCAGGGGAATGCTGTGTCAGTCCCCAGGCAAGCCCAGGAGTTGACATTTCTCTGCCCAGCCATGGGCCCCAACCTGCTCTTGCTGCTGCTCCTGGGACTAGAAGGTAAGGTTCAGGAGGAGCTGCAGCTCCGGGCCCCATATGCTCAGCCCCATGCCCAGGAGTAAAGTGTTACTGTGAACGCCACACCCATACCAGCAGCTGGGCTGGGAGGTGCTCCCAGCTCCTGCCCACAATTCCCACCTCCTTTTCTTCCCCAGGTCAGGGCATAGTTGGCAGCCTCCCCGAGGTGCTGCAGGCACCCGTGGGAAGCTCCATTCTGGTGCAGTGCCACTACAGGCTCCAGGATGTCAAGGCTCAGAAGGTGTGGTGCCGGTTCTCGCCGGAGGGGTGCCAGCCCCTGGTGTCCTCAGCTGTGGATCGCAGAGCTCCAGCGGGCAGGCGTACGTTTCTCACAGACCTGGGTGGGGGTCTGCTGCAGGTGGAAATGGTTACCCTGCAGGAGGAGGATGCTGGCGAGTATGGCTGCATGGTGGATGGGGCCAGGGGGCCCCAGATTTTGCATAGAGTCTCTCTGAACATACTGCCCCCAGGTGAGTTATCCTAGGCCAGCTACCACCCCTTGGACCTACCCTCCCCACTCCCACCTATTGCCAGGGCTCTTGGGTTCTTGAGGATTGGGGGCCCCTGGGGAGGAGGCATTCGGAGGAGATATCCTCTTGACAGCTCTGCAGGGAGCGGAAACCAAACTGGGTGGGAAGTCTGAGATAAATCAGCTGAAAACCATCCCCTTCCCCCTTCCACACTAGTGTGCTTCCCAACAGGAAGGCGTGTCCTTCCCACCCCAGGGACTTGGCCTCTTCTTCCAGCATTTTCAACATACTTGGTGCTAATTTATTTTTTAATTAGAAATATTTTAAACAATGTTGAATCTGAGTATATAAAACCAGAATTAATTTTTGTAGCTTTCAGTGTTTTATTCCTGTAATAGTGGGCTTGGCGGCTTAAGAATTATGGAATGCATATCTTATTTAATTTTATAAGTCTTCACATGGCATCTAGTATGTCTCACCTACAAGTGGGTACATTCAGTACCTGAACTACTTCAACTCCTTTCGTTTTAAAAATGGAAAAAGTGTCATTCATATTTTAAGCCAATATTCTTGACCCTATTTTCAGTACTAAAGACACTGTTTTTGCAGGTTTCATTCCCACAGCTCATAACTTTTCTAGTGTACAAGCATTTATTAAAAGAAAATTTTAAAATATTAAAAAGTTGGGTTTTTTTAAAGAAAGATAGGATGTTCTAAAAATAAAGTTCTGGAGGGAAAATGGTCAGCTACCTCAAGCACAGACAGCCACTCCTTTTCTTTTATGGAACTGGCCATTTTTTCACCTTTAGGTCTTCCTTTTCTCAAGTATTTTATGCCCAATCCCCAAATAATAAAATTAAGTAGAGCATTTTCCCTTCCCTTGTTTTTTGTTTTGTTTCATTTTGTTTTGTTTGAGACAGGGTCTCACTCTGTTGCCCAGGCTGGACTGCAATGGCAGTATTGGCTCACTGCAACCTTGGACTCCCGGGTTCAAGTGATTCTTGTGTCTCAGCCTCCCGAGTAGCTGGGACTACAGGTGCCCGCCACCATGCCCAGCTAATTTTTGTATTTTTAGTGGAGACGGGGTTTTATCATGTTGGCCAGGCTGGTCTTGAACTCCTGACCTCAAGTGATGTGCCCGCCTTGGCCTCCCAAAGTGCTGGGATTACAGGCATGAGCCACCGCCCCAGCCCCTTCCCTTGTTTTTTTTCCTCTAAATAAGAGGGTAGACTATGTTGTCATTAGAATCCTTCTCATCTCAAGCCCGTGGTTATTGTCTTACATTATAAATATATTGTTAATCCTTGTCATTCTTTGCCCTCCTCATTCCTTGACACTTTGAGTTACTAAATTCAGGTTCTAACTCCCTAAAAGGCAAATTGTGACAAGATGAGACTCCCTGGGAGGAGGGTCAGGGAGGCAGGGAGCTGGGCCCCCGACCTGCTGCTATGGGGCAGGTGCTGTGGAGAATGATGTTCAGGCAGGCAGGTGGCACATAGCATCCAGAGATGATGTGGCTTGCAGCTCAGGCGAGCATTTAGCTTCAGAGAAGGTGGTCAAAGGCAGCCTAATAGGCACCAGGAGGGCAGGACATGTGCCACAGCAGCCCCAGTTCCTGGTGTGGCATAGGAAGGGGAGTAGGAATGGTGAATCTCTCAAGAACAAGGCAAGGCCCCATTCCAGTTGGTCTGAAAGGACTGGCCACGTTCCTAAGACAAGTCTCCAGGCCCAGAGAAACCAACCCCAAGTCCTACAGCCAGAAGTCAAGCACATCCTATGGGTGACAGAAGCCTTGTCCTCAAACTGAGTCTCAGGATCCCAGCAAGCCTCTCAGCAAGGGTCAGTTGGTTAGTGTTGCATCACATGAGGACCCACCCAGATTTCCTTCAGTCCTGAGGGCAGAGCTTGGGCTGGGGTTGCAGGGTTGCAGGTATGTGAGGCGGCCCCATTTAAGACCCATGAGAGCCAGGAGCTATGTCACCCTGAGGATGAGAACTGGAGAAACCTATTCGGGTGGGAAGGAGAGGTGGGTACAGATCATCCAGTAGGTGTTTTTACACAGACTGAACAGCTTGATAAGGCCAGAAGGGTGAGGGGTAGAGCAGGTAAAAGGGAAGAAATGCAGCAGGAAGATGGGGGGAGCTGGTGGTACAGGGAAAAGTGGGTGTAGTCACAACCAGGTAAAGACATAAAAAGCCAGTGCCATTTCCTGACCTGTGGAATGACAGGCCCCTAAAGAACATCCCATCCTCCCCTTTCTGTGTTTCTTCCTGGGGTCCTCTCCTTCCTTGGCTCCACTCCTCCAGTCCCTCATAACTCAACAGGATATTGAAGCCTGCCCACATGGGCATGCACTCATTAAATGTTTCCTTCTGACTCCGTTCCTGGCCTGACAGAGGATGAAGAAGAGATCCATAAGATTGGCAGTCTGGCTGAGAACGCATTCTCAGACCCTGCAGGCAGTGCCAACCCTTTGGAACCCAGCCAGGATGAGAAGAGGTACTGACAAGATTGGATTTGGGAGGCCAGGAAAAGGGTGGTAGTGGAGACAATGACTTGTTTAGAGCTCCAAACTAAATCGAAGGGGAAAACCTATGATTCTTCCCACCTCTGGGGAACTTCTGGATAGATGACAGACAGATACATTCTTCTCTGTCCTGGTTCAGCAATGGTCCCTTCATGCTGGTGAATCTTCAGCCAGGACACCTTAATGAGTCCCTCTTCTGCCCTGCCTCAGTCAGCCCTCCTCATTCTATTCCATCTCCCTCTCCCAATTGAGAACGTAACCCTTCTGTCGCTGCTCCAGGGCTCCTGGCCAGCAGCTCCCCACAGGCTTCAGGTCTAAGCCTACCTATCCCTTTCTGTTCCTCAGCATCCCCTTGATCTGGGGTGCTGTGCTCCTGGTAGGCCTGCTGGTGGCAGCGGTGGTGCTGTTTGCTGTGATGGCCAAGAGGAAAAAAGGTAGGTGGCTATCTTCCTATCTCAGCCTGGCCCTACCATTCCTGTATGAACCAGTTGTGTAGATAAGGCCGGGAGTCTAGGTCGAATCCCCCTAAAAATGGATTTACCTGGGCTTAAGTTTCAAGGCCCCCATATCCTAGAATTTCCAGGGCTGAGGGATGGAGGGGAGGGAAGGAGATTCAATGGGAGCAGCCTGCAGAAAGACAGGAATTAGAAACGGTGGGGCAATGTAATGGGAGGAAAGGCATTGGAGAAGGTGGGGAAAGGGTTTCGGGAGGTAGGCTGAGTGCTGAGGTGGGTTGAAGGGAGCTCTGGAAACCATAAGTGGGTGAGGAGATTTCCAGCAGGCTGGGGAGATGGAAGGGGTAAAGGTTTGGTGGTGGGAGTGGGGAAGGTGAGTCTGCAGTAGTGAAGAGGTTTCAGAGGCTTCTGAAGGAAGGGAGTGAGGGAAGGGCTCTGAGCTAGTCCCGGAAGCAGACTATGCTGCTGTTGTCTGTTCTGCCAGGGAACAGGCTTGGTGTCAGTGGCCGATTCCTGAGCAGCAGAGTTTCAGGCATGGTAAGAAGCCTCTGCAGGCCCGCAGCCAAATTCCCCAGACTTTCCATTCATCACACTCACTGAGAGGTCCTAGGATGATGGGGTGGAGAAAGGACTGGGACCTAGCTGGAGTCGAAACCCTCTTCGTAAATGCTGTAAACTTGACACTAATGGTCTCCCTTGGCATCCCACCCTCCCAGACTTGGGGAGAAACTTGGGGCTGGAAAATCTTCACAATGAAGCCCTCTTGCCCACTGACATACTCAGGATTCAAGAGATAGATCTAGTGTGGTCCTGGGCTTCCCACCAAAGGGAGATCTGGGGCAGAGGGAGGCATTCCTGATTTGCCTGCTTTTGTTTCAGAATCCCTCCTCAGTGGTCCACCACGTCAGTGACTCTGGACTGGCTGCTGAATTGCCTTTGGATGTACCACACGTTAGACTTGACTCACCACCTTCATTTGACAATACTACCTACACCAGCCTACCTCTTGATCCCCCATCAGGAAAACCATCACTCCCAGCTCCATCCTCATTGCCCACTCTACCTCCTAAGGTCCTGGTCTGCTCCAAGCCTGTGACATATGCCACAGTCATCTTCCCGGGAGGGAACAAGGGTGGAGGGGCCTCTTGTGGGCCAGCCCAGAATCCACCTAACAATCAGACTCCATCCAGCTAAACTCATCACACTGTAAACTCATGAGGACCATCCCTAGGGGTTCTATGCATCCATCCAGCCAGCTCATGCCCTAGGATCCTTAGGATATCTGAGCAACCAGGGACTTTAAGATCTAATCCAATGTCCTAACTTTACTGTCAGGGAAAGTGATGCTCAGATATGACTGAGATGTCTTGGGGAAGACCTCCCTGTACCCCACTCCCCCACTGGTTCTTCTGCCATTACACACTGGGCTAAATAAATCATAATAATGATGTGCAAACTCTTAATGGCTGAATGGGAAAGGAAACTGCCCAACTTTGACTAATTGCTTGGCCTGTGAACGGAAAAGACTCTGGTCTGAATTTTGTGCTGTATGATCTCCTGTCTCTCGTCAGTGGGGAAATGGTTTCCTTCCCTGGTCAGAACACTACAATGCAGTTTGATTCAAGGGATGCTGAAAAGTCTTCCTCAAAAGTATTTTTTGCTTCTCTCATGATGCCTCCAAGTACAGATTCATTTGCGTGAGTCAGGGAAGTTCTTCTCCTTTCTGCTCTGCACCTTGTGAATATGTGACATGATGCGACACCATATGATGGGGTGGGGGTGGTGATAGGTTAATGATAGTTAAAAGAGACCCAGGACAAATGGTGTATGAGAAATGGGACTGAAAGGAAACAGGAGCAAGGACAAAAATGGAAATAGACACCAAGTCTGTTCCTTGGCAGGACACAGGATTTTCAAGCACTAGAAGACCTTTACAGACATCAGTCTTACCAGAGCTGGCTGTCTCTTAACTAGGTGGTCATCTAGTAACACTGTTTCCCTTGGTCTAAACTCTGGAGCCTGGGAAGGGCCCCATGGAGAAATGAACTGAGGGGAGGGAAAAGGGAATGGTAAAGGAATGGCCATGGTCAAGTGTGAATGAAAGCTAGTTCAGGCTAGGGGTGAAAGAGCCTTTAAGGACTTGCCAGAATTTCTTCTGAAACTGTTCAATTTGAAAATATAGTCATCCCTCCATATCCATGGGTTCTGTATCCACAGATTTAAGTGTGGATCAAAAATATTGAAAAAAAAGAAATATTAGATATTTCTTTAAATATTAGAAAAAAATGGTTATGTCTGTACTTAACATGTACAGACTTTTTCCTTGTCATTATTCCCTATACAATACAGTATAACAACTATTTACATAATATTTATATTGTATTAGGTATTTTAAGTAATCTACAGATGATTTAAAGTATATGAGGAGATGTGTGGTTATATGCAAATACTACACCATTTTATATAAGGGACTTGAGCATCCATGGATTTTGGTATCTACAGGGGTCCTAGAACTAATCCCCCCCAGATACTGAGGGATGTATGTGTTTGCCCATATTGGGATGAAATGCTCAGTAACCCAGTCTTGTTACAATCACAAATAGCTAGGCATAAAGAGGTTTTCGCCGTCTGGAGGGGCCCTAAGCTTGGCCTAAGCACCTCAGGAAGAAGGACAAGTGGTGTGCCCTGGGCTCCAATTTGCCCACCAATCAACTAATGACTAGGGACTGCCTGCTGGGGAGTGGACAGGTGGCAGAAAAAAGGGCAGAATAAAGACTAAAAAGAACCCTCTGGAAAAACTCACCATGGTCTGAATATATTTAGAACTTTTTAGAACATGTCAGAAGTAAAAAGTGTATTTTTACTTTTGAGTATAAAGGAAAATACTAAGAAAAATAACAATCAATTGAGTGGTAAGGAAGAGGAAATATAAAAATTCCATCACTGATCATGATAGGAAGTCTATGAATACCAACCAAAGTTATAGTTATAAAAGTAACTTCTAAGATGAAAATACTGCCATTCTAAATTTTATAATAAGAAACACATGCAATATAAAGCAAAGCAAATGCAGGCAACATGGTGAGATGACCTCCTCATATCAGAACCTTTGGAATTCAGTTAAAGAAGTACTCAGAGGAAAATTCACACTCTTAACAATTAAGCATCTTACTCAAAAAGTTAATTTTATTTTATTTATTTATTTATTTATTTATTTTTGACACGGAGTCTTGCTCTGTTGCCCAGGTTGGAGTGCAGTGGCCGGATCTCAGCTCACTGCAAGCTCCGCCTCCCGGGTTCACACCATTCTCCTGCCTCAGCCTCCCGAGTAGCTGGGACTACAGGCGCCCACCACCTCGCCTGGCTCATTTTTTGTATTTTTTTAGTGGAGACAGGGTTTCACCGTGTTAGCCAGGATGGTCTCGATCTCCTGACCTCGTGATCCGCCCGTTTCGGCCGCCCAAAGTGCTGGGATTACAGGCTTAAGCCACTGAAGTTAATTTTAAAAGAGAAAAATGATATAACTAATACATAAAAGAACAGATTCTTTAAAATAAAATGAAAGAGACACTGTTAGGCAACTTAAGACTGAAATAAAAAATGACAAAGGAGAAATAACACAAAGACAATGAAAAATATAAAGAGAGTATTTTGTGTCGAAGCTGGGAGTATTGATGGAATGGGAATGATGACAAAGGGACCTGAAATAACTTTTTTGGTTGAAATGTTCTCTATCATGATTGTGCTAGTGATTACATAGGTATATATATTTGTCAAAAACCTATCGCTAAAATGGGTACATTTTCCTAAATGTAAATACTATTTTGATAAAATTGGCCTAAAAAATAGTTGAAAGACTGTTGAGGAATAGTTAAAATAATTTTAGAGAGAAAAGAGCCCTTTCAAGAATGAACCAAACTCAGAAGCCATAAAAGAACTCATACATTAAAACTGATACATGCCAGAGTAAGAACCTGTGAAAACTCTCTCCTCCAAAAAGCAACAAGAAGGCCGGGCGTGGCGGCTCATGCCTGTAATCCCAGCACTTTGGGAGGCTGGGACAGGTGGGTCACCTGAGGTCAGGGGCTTGAGACCAGCCTGGCCAATATGGTGAAACCCCATCTCTACTAAAAATACAAAGATTTGCCGGGTGTGGTGATACATGCCTGTAATTCCAGCTATTTAGGAGGCTGAGGCAGGAAAATTGCATGAACCTGGGCAGTGGAGGTTGCAGTGAGCTGAGATTGTGCCATTGCACTCCAGCCTGGGTGACAGAGCAAGACTCTGTCAAAAAAAAAAAAAAAAAAAAAAACCACAAAAAAAAAAACAGCAACAAGAAACAAGAAAACTGGCAAATATATTCAGAATCAACTTTTTCAGAACTCTGGAAATTAACCAAAGACTTGCATCAATAGAGGGAATGTTTACTTAGGAAAAATGTCTTTCTCCCTATCTATTTGATTTAAAAGAGAACTTCATAGATGAACAATTATAAAGCTAAAGTTAAAATTATCTATTTAACACAACATTTAACACAACAGAAGGCAGTTGATGAAGAGAGGCAAAAAGACATAAGACAAATAGAAAACAAATAAAATGGCAGGCATAAATCTAACTTTATAGTAATTACATTAAATGTAAATGGATTAAACATTCTAATTAAAAGGCAGAAATTGGCAGAATGCATTAAAAATACATGATCCAACTATATGCTGCCTATAGGAGAAAAACTTTAGATTAAAAAACACAAGCTGGTTGAAAGTGAAAGAATGTAAAAACATATACCATGAAAACTAGCTAAAGAGAGCTGGAATGACTATACAAATATCAGGCAAAATATAGAGTTAAGACTTAAAATTGTTACTAGAGATAAAAAGGACATCATAATGACAAGAAGGTCAATCCATCAAGAAGATACTACAATTATAAGTATATATGCACCTAACTATAGGATTTCAAAAAATGTGAGGCAAAAACTGACAATTAAAGGAAGAAATAGAAAAGTAAAGAGTAATAGTTGGAGACTTCAATATCTCACTTTAAAAAATGGATAGAACAAGTAGACAGAAAATCAGCAAGGAAACAGTAGACATGAACAACTCTATAAATCAACTAGACCTAACAGACAGTTATAAAACACTCCACCCAACAGCAGTAGAATACATATTCCTCTCAAGTGTACACGCAGCATTCTCTAGGATACACTATATATTAGACCATAAACAAGTATCCATAAATTTAAAAGGACTGAAATTAGACAAAATATGTTCTCTTACCATAATGGAAAAAATTAGAACTTAGTAACAGAGGTAAATTTTGGAAATGCATAAATATGTAGAAATTAAACAACATACTTCTAAATGACAGCTGTGTTAAAGAAGAAATCACAAGGGAAATTAGAAACACTTTGAGATAAAAATATAAACACAATATACCAAAACTTATGGGATGTAGCAAAATCAGTGCTTAGAATGAAACTTATAGCTTTAATCACCTACATTAAAGAAGAAGATCTCAAAACAGCAACCTAATCTTTTACTTGAAGCAACTAGACTGAAGAGTAAGCTAAAATCAAAGCAAGCAGAAGGAAGAAAATAATAAAAATTAGAAGAGAAATGAATGAAATGAAATAGAGAGCAGAAAAATAATACAGAAAAATCAACACCACCAAGAGTTGGTTCTTTGAAAAGATCAACAAAATTGATAAACCTTTTTAAGCTACACTAGCCAAGAAAAAAAAAAAAAAAGACTCAAATCACTAAAATACAGAATGAAATTGGAGGGACAACTACTGGCATTAAGATATGAAAAAGGATTATAAAGGAATACTATGAGCAATTGTATATCAACAAGTTAAGATAACCTAGGTGAAATGAACAAATTCCTAGAAAGACACAAATTACTGAAACTGACTCAAGAAGAAATAAAAAATTGAATAGATCTATAACAAGAAAAGAGGTTAAATTAGTAATAATAATAATAAAAAAAAACTCACAACGAGAAGCCCAGGCCCAGATGGCTTCACTGGTGAATGCTACTAAATATTTAAAGAATTTAAAAACCTACCCTTTACAAATTATTCTAAAAAATAAATGAGAAGGGAATTCTTCCTAACTCATTCTATGAGGCCAGTATTACCTTAATCCAAAAAACAGACAAAGAAATCACAAGAAAAAACAAAAACAAAAACACTACAGACCAACATCCTTTATCAATGGAGATGTAAAAATCTTCAACAAAATACTAGCAAATAGAATATAGTAACAGATAAAAAGCATTATACACCATGCCAAAGTGGGATTTATCCCAGGAATGCAAAGTTGATTTCACATATAAAAATCAGTCAATGTGATATTATACCATATTAATAGAACAAAGGACAAAAACCACGTGGTCACCTCAACAGATGCCAAAAAAACATTCGACAAAATCTGACACCATATCATGTCAAAAATACTCAACAAATAGGAATAGAAGGGAATTTCCTCAAGATGATAAAGGCCATCTATCAAAAGCATACAGCACACTTAAAGGTGAAAGACTGAAATCTTTCCCCCAAGATTGGGAACAAGACAGGAATATTCACTCTTTGCCACGTTTATTCAACATTGTACTAAAGGTTCTAAGAAAGAGAAATTAGAAAGGAAAAAGAAATAAAAGGATTCCAGACTAGAAAGAAAGAAAAGCATCTATTTTTAAATGACATGATCTTGCATATGTAAAATCCTAAGGAATCTAAAAAAAAAATTTAGAGCTAGTAAGTTCAGCAAAGTTTCAGGATGCAAAATCAATACACATTATCTAACTTGTCTGAGAAAAAAAGAAAACTGTATATACACAAAAATCAGTTGTATTTCTATATATACTTGCAATGAACAATTCAAACATGAAATTTAGAAAACAATTCCATTTATAATAGTATCAAGAAGAAGATGATATTTAGGCATAAATGTAACAAAAGAAGTCTAACATTTATACATTAAAATGACAAAATATTATTGAAATAAATTAAAGAAGACCTAAATATATGGAAAAGATATCCCAGTTTCATGGATCAGAGGACTTAGTATTGTTAAGATGGCAATTCTTCCCAAATTAATTATAGATTTGATGCAATCCCTATCAAAATTACAGTTGTCCTTTTGGCAGAAATCGATAAGCCAATCCTAAAATTCATATGTAAACACAAAGGACCCAGAATAGCCAAAACAATTTTGCAGAAGAAGAGTAAACTTGAAGGATTCACACTTCCTGATTGTAAAACTTACTATAAAGCTACAATAATCAAGACTGTATGGTACTAGCATAAGGATAGACATATAGACCAACAGAATAAATGGAGAGGCCAGAAATAAACCCATTCACTTAAGATCAACTGATTTTCAACAAGGGCATCAAGACAATTAAATAAGTGAAAGAATATTTTGTTTAAAAACAAATGGTGCTAGGACAACTGGATAGCCACATGCAAAAGCATGATTTTGTAACATGACCTCACATGATATACAAAAAGTATCTCAAAATAAATTGAAGACCTACATGTAAAAGCCAAAATAAAAAGTCGATTTTTCTCTCCTGGAAGAAAACATGAGTAAATCTTTGTGACCTCAGATTAGTTGATAGTTTCTTAGATATGACACTTAAAGCACAAAGATCCAAACTAAAAAATAGATACATTGACTTCATCAAAATTAAAAACTTACATTTTGCAAAATGATTTCGTCATGAAAGTGGAAAGACAACTTACAGAATTGGAGAAAATATTTGCAAGTCAAACCCAATAAGGGTCCAGTATGCAGAATATATTTTTAAAACTTGTAATATGCAGCAATAAAAGGCAAAAACTCCAATTAAAAAATGGGCATATAATTTGAATAGACATTCTCCAAGAAGATATACTAGTGTCCAGTAAGCTCATGAAAAGATGCTCAACATCATTAGTTACTAAGGAAATATAAATCAACATCATAAGATACCACTTCATACCCACTAGGATAGCTATAATAAAAAAGACAAACAAAAGCAAGTGTTGGCTAGGCTATGGAAATTGCTGGTGAAAATGTAAAATGGTACAGAGGCTTTGGAGAACAGTTTGACAGTTCCTCAAAAAGTTAAACACAGAATTTCTGTATGACCTGGAAATTCCTGGAAATGCCAAGATAGGTATATACTCAAGAGAATTGAAAGCCTATGTTCACACGAAAACTTATACATGAATGTTTACCATAGCATTATTTATAACAATAGTTAAAAACTGGAAACAACCTAAGTGTCCACCAACTGATGAACAGATAAATAAAATGTGGCATCATGTGCCACAATGTGGTACAATGGAATGTTACCTGGCCATAAAGAGTAACCCTACACCATAAATAAACCATGAAAACATTATGCTAACTGAAAGAAAAAGCCATGTATAATAATTCCATTTATATGAAATGTCCAGAATAGGCCAATCTTTAAAGACAGAAAATATATTAGTGGTTACAAAGATTGGGGAAAGAGGAAATGGGGAGTGACTCCTAATGGGACCAGAGTTCCTTTCTGGGGTGATAAAAATGTTCTGGAATTAGATAGTGGTGATGATTGTACAGTCTTACAAATATACTATAAAGCACCGAATTGTATACCTTAAAAGGGTGAATTTTTTCTCAATTAAAAAAATGCCAAAAGGGAATGCCAAAAAAAAAAAAAAAAAAAAAAAAAGGATGAAGTACTGCAGGGTGTTATTACCTATCACCACCATTTGTGGGAAAGAAGGTTGCAGTAACTATATACTATTGCTTACATGTGCATAGAATAATTTTGCTAGGGTACACAAGGAAGTGGTAACACTGATTATCTCTGGGGAGGGCAACTGGTGTCTGGAAGACATAGATGGGAGAGTTTTTCACTGTTATACACTTGTTTCTTTTGAATTTTCTACCACATAAATGTAACATCTACTTTTAAATATAAAAGCTGAACCAATAATAATAGCTACCAGTCACTGAGTGCTTACTATATGCCAGGTGCTTTATAATCATTTAATCTTCACATTGACAGTCTTTTGTCCTATTTTTAGGACAAGAGGATATTTTATCTCCATCTACAGAAAAAGAAACTGAGGCATATAGAAGGATAAATTATATGCCCAAATGAATGCAGCTAATAAGCAGCAGAGTTAGAATTTCAACCGAGCCTATCTGGTTCCAGAGTCCTCGTCTGGATTGCTACTCTATATTACCTCCCAGAAATTTAAAGGAATGAGGGAGGAGGACAGAAAGTGGGTGAGAAGAAGAAAGGAAGGAGTAAGATGGGAGGAATGCAAGGGGGAAGATGAAGGGAATAGAGGGACAGGAAAAAGAAAGGTAGCAAGAGGGAGAAAAGTGGAAGGAGGAAATGTATAGATTGCATGATTTAAAGGGTAAGTGCAGGCCTCCCTTTCATAAACGTCTCCCCTCCTGTCCTTAAAGTTCTGATCTTGGCCATTTGAAGAGAACAGTAAAGACTGGGTACAGGAAAGCCTAGTTCCCATGAAAGCCTGCATAGCCTAGCATAATCTCTGGAATCAAATCTGAGTTAGAAGCTCAGCTCTATCATTTTGTGGCTATGTTTGTTGGGGTAAACTCTTTCTAGGCTTCCATTTCCTCATCTGTAATATGGGATAATAATAGTACTTGACTCACAGAATTGATATAGGATTTAAACAATGTATTTCAAGCACAAGTAAGTAAATAACGAATTGCAGCTATCATAACATTAGCAAATTCACTCTATGGACACTAGATGATTGAGTTACAAAGTGTAAGAAATCAATGGGAAGATCATACTCAGTGGAAGAAGCACCATCAAATAGATAAAGGCCAAAGATGGCAACTCCAAAGAGAAGAAAAAGGGAGAAAGCTAAAGTTACACATACTTTGGCAACTTCGCAGTTTTACCTGGGAATGGCCAAATCACACAGCACAAAGGAGAAATGGATTCCCACAACCCTTTGTACCTCTCAAGACTCCTTGACTTCTTAGGAGCCCATCACCAAATCTGTGCCAAAAGAGGGCAACACGAAGGCACTCGCACTACCAGCCCTCCTTAAGTAATGGCAATTTCTTTATTAGGGTCATAGTTTTTCATCTGCTAATGGATCTCACCTTACAAAAGATGGAATCAGTTCATCTTAAAGCCTTCCAGGCCTCCTGTCTACTCCTGGTTTTAACTTCTGGTAGAGTTGTGCTAATGACTTTTAAGAGTTAAAAAAAATCTAAGTGGCACGTTTTAGAAAAAAATAGTCTTTTATTTTGATAAACATATAGATAGCAGTAACTATAAAGGCTAGTATACTTAATATGTACACTATATATTTAAAAGGAGAATCTGGGGCATTTCCTTGTGTTATATACAATAAGAGAATCATGGTCCCTTCAGGTTATTGTTCTTTTAACACATACATCTTGAGTTTCTTCTGCATCCTTGTTCTCCTTGACATCAGCCACTCTGTTAAATCCTGAAAGAAGGAACATAAAGAATGTGATAAATACAAAGAATGTCCTCAGCAATTACAAAGTTAATAGTGGCCCTGGGAAAGAAGGAGATTTGCAGGGCTCTGAGGAAAGGAACTATATTCTTTCCTCTCCTTTTCTTGCCTAATGTTATCATTCACCTTCACAGACATTACATTGTGACTTCTAAGACCTTTTTCTCTCCTTAGTGACCATCCAGTTATTCCAAGGAAACAACCCAATTGCTTTGGCTAAAAGCAAGGAAGAACTTTCTATGCCTAAGGGTTACCAATACTGAAACAAAGAGCTGAGAGAAGCTGAAGAAATTGCTGTTTAACAATAGAAGGGATTCCTATCTGTCCAGGCAGGGCCTAGCATTAGGAAGAGGATTATACTTACCTCTGGAGCAAGGACTAACTCCTTACATCTGTGTGTCCCTTTTTACTTCAGAAGTGCAGCCTTTGACTGCTCATGAGTAAGAATCTGAGACTGTCTTTATGTCTCTCACACAAGGGTTCCAGGAAGAAATGCTTACTCTGTATTCCTAAATTTCTTTTCTAAGAGTTATTTTCCTGCAGAAATTCTCCTTTTATCCAAATCCTGGTCAAGCAAGTGTCAAAAGGTCTGATGCTGTTAGTCAGGGACATGAATTCTCTCTTTTCACATCTCATTACAGAGGCCTTAAGCTCAGATACCCACTGGTGATAGACAGGGCAGGTCACACATCGAGAGAAGAACTCCTTAAAGTACTGAAAGGAAAGGAAGGTCCATTAGCTCTGGGATTAGTGCATCATTCTCCTAACATGCCACTTCATCAGAACTTACAAAGGTCCTCATTCAGCATATTCACTCATGGCTGAGGGAACAGGGAGGAGTTACTGATGGCAAAATAGGCCTGGAAAACTGGTTTTGGGATACAGAGGAATTGCAATGTGTTTTAGACTCAGAAGGGCTGTAGGGAGATGTGTCAAATTACAGACTGAACCATAGAGTACAGGTCCACTGAGCAAGGCTAAATGTTAATATTTTAATGATACTGGGTAGTAGCTGGCAAAGGTGGAAAGAAACCCAGTCCAGGAGTAGATACAATAATATCTGGCAGGATACATAAGGTAGGTGGAAACTTTCTAGGTGGAGAAACAAAGGATTCAAAGAGTAAAGGAAGATAGAACCAGTAAAAGGGAAAACAAGGAAGAGATGCAGGTGGTAGAAAGAGCATCACAGGGTAGAACTAAGTGAATTAGGTGTTAGTTGAAGGACAGCTGAGAAACAGGTACCTCAAGGGTTTGGCTGCGAAGCTCTAGAGGAATATGCATGAAGATACCCTCTGGTATTTTCTGTAACATTAGCACATGGCACTCTAGGAATCGGACAAAGCCATGTGCACCAAATAGCGAAGCATTGGTTCTTTTCACCAACTGGCAAGCCTTGGAGAAATAGTGCTCAAACAGGCCCCACTGTGATTCCTGGGCAAACCTGGAGGAAAAGAGTAATAGCTCTCAGCAATATCTGCTGCTTACCAACCATGACTTTTGCTTAAAATCGTCACTTCTTTAAGGCTCTAAGACCTTCTGGACAGTCAGAATTGTGATGCTAGAAAGTGATCAAGGCTACTAACTCACATACAAGGAAACTTAAAAAGAGACCAATTATATTCAGCCTTGCTATGGGTTACTCTAGCAGTTAAGTGTAACCCTAAATGTAACCCTTGACCTACAGGCCAAAACCTGTTAAAGGACAAAAGCCCTTTTAATAAGATGGGAGGGTATGGGAGGTGAATGGTCTTTAAAAGTTGGTTAGAGATGTTCAACAGTCCTGTCAGGTGGGGAGAGACAGCTTAAATGACTTAAATGTCTATCCTTTTCCACAACCCTTGAGTAAGACATTACCACATGGCCAGGGAGGAGTGGACCCCCAGCATGACATTGCTCTGAGAGAACAGAACACGGCTGTGCTCGTAGATTTGAACGAAACGCAGACACTCACTAAAGGGCCGAAACAGCAATCCTGTGGACAGAGAAGGTAACCATGCTAGTATATACTATCAGTGTAGGAACCAGGGTATAGAAGATATGTGATACAGGGAAGGAAACAAGACCCCAAAGGCAGACACCCCTGAATCACAACATGGTTCCGAGACTTTAAGGAGCCAGAGGTCAGGGGCAGAGGCCATGCCTGAGGGACAGGTTCATGACTGCCTGTATTCCAAACCTAGAGCCCCATCTGAGGTCTGAATCCCTCAGGAGTACAGCAGAGACCTGTGCAAGATTTACCTTTTCCATAGAGCAGCAGATCTAAGCAAGCAGAGTAAAAGCAGGCCAGGCCAAGGACATCATAACCCTGAGAAATGAGCGCCCACTGACTCTCCAGTACATGGACACACAGACCAAATCTGCCGAGAGACAGAGCTAGGGAGTGAGGGGGACCAGCTAGGGAGTGAGGAGGATGGGTAGGAAAGGAAGGGGTCTTACACCTTCAAAGCAGCCTAACATCCTTTAGATCTCTTCATAGCTCTATTTATATAGAGAACATCTATGCCTGGGATCAGACCTATCTCTAGGCAAAGGAGGTGGGAGGCTGCCACTGAGGCAGTTTCCAGGGTCTTCAGCTGCTGCAATTTTCTATCTCCCTGCAGAGTTTTTTTTTTTTTGAAGAAAGTTTGTCCATGAGCCCCCAAGTGCTGAGGAATATATAGTAGCTCTGACTCTGCATTTCCACTCCTGATTCTTCCACACTTAAGAATGTGGCTGGAGTGGCCAAGGGAAGGATATCCCGGGGTGTGGAAATGGAATAGCATCTCCCTCTCCACTCCAAACTTCTCTGGGAAAATATACACACCCCTCTTAGGAAACAAATACAAATGACAGAAAATGATCTTAATACTTCTTCTTCAGAAATGCAGATCTGAAGAGAACTGAGAGAACCAGATTCTCCAGAGCTGGTTTCTTGAGGTGTCTGCATATCTCACGAGCTTGAAAACCTGAGGAGGTTCAAGAGCACCGTGTGAGGTCCAGCTGTGAACATGTACTCTCTAAAAGCCCTAGACCCACCATCCCTAAGTCCCTTTACCCAGCTTGATGGAGAAGTCAAGATGGCCAAGGCAGAGCTTGGTGTAGGCCAGGGCCTGCATGAGCTGAGCTGTGGCCAACAATCCCTCCCTGGAGAACCAACATAAACTGCTTTTCTGAATGGCCATCTGCTCACAGTGCAGCCACTTGTCCTTGATGCCCATGCTCTGGGAGAACTGAGAGAGCTCCACATAGGTAGAGACAACCTGCAGGGAAACAAACACAGGGCAAAATATTCCCATTGTACATTCATGTAACATTTCCATTTTGTTCCTTTCCTATGTAAGAGCCTATTATGATGCCTTGCTGCTCACTCAGTCTAAACTCCTGGTATCCCACAACTTGCCTCCAACCCAGCTAGAAAAATATGCTCCTTCTCACCCCTACACTTCTAACTGGATCATTCTCACTGCCTGTTCTTTAAACAAACCACTTTCTCTACATGCTCCTGCTTTTCCTCTCCAATCCATGACTTTCCCTTTCAAAACACTGATTAAACTACCTCTTCTTTGTTTTCTAATTTAAGACCTCTGATATTTGCTCCATAGAGCTCTTCAAGGCTGCTGCCTAGATCTCTATGTAACTATGTGCACATCTGAAATAGTGTTCTATATAACTATGTGTGCACTTGAAATAGTGTTCTCTTCTTGGAACACTGTCTTCCCTAGCTTTCCAGCATGCCAGGCTCTGTTGGTTTTCCTCCTGTCTCCCTGGCAACTTATTCTCAGTTTCTTTTGCTGGTTTCTCCTCACCACTCTGACCTTTTAACACTGGAGCTGTTAACAAAGTCCCTGGAACTTTTCTATACTAATTCCCTTGGTGTTCTCACACAGTCCTGTGACTTTAAACAGTATTTGTACACTGATGGTTCCCATATGTCTATTTCCAGCTCAGACCTCTCCCATGAATCCCAGACTTGAATATTCACCTGGACTCATATTCACCAGACTTGTCTCCACCTCGATGTCTAATGGGCATCTCAAATAAAATATGTCTAAAGCCTAGCTCCCAAATCTTCCCCCAAATCTGTTCTTCCTACAGACTTCCCTATCCCAATTAAGAGCATCTCTGTCCCTCTAGAAGTTCGGGTCACAACTTTTTGGATTATCCTTGACTCTTCTTTCCCTCACATCCCAGAACTGATCCATGAGTGAATCCTATTGCCTCTAAACCCCTAACCTTTTTTCCCCACAATAATCAAAGCTATCACCATCTCTTGCTTAGATTACTGCATTAGCTTCCTAACTGGTCTCCCTGCTTCCTCCCTTGTCCCCTTCATGTTACTTTCAACACAGCAGACAGAATGATCTTATTAAAATATAAGTAGATACTGTCACCCCTCTTCTCAGAACCCATTAACGGCTTCCCATCTCTTTCAGAGTAAAAGCCAAAACTCCTACAGTGGCCTATCTAGGGTCTGCACCATTTGCCACACCACCCCTTCCCGGTCCTTCTGACCTCATCTCTTGGTTCACTCTCCTCCTCTTCCTCCCCTCCAGTCACACTGTCTTTCAAACACAGAGGATATACCTTGAGCATTCACTGTGCCCTCTGCCTGGATACTCTACTCCCAGACAGTCTGACTTTCTCGCCTCTTTCAGATATTTACTCCAATGTCACCTGCTCAGCAAAGCTTTCTCTGACCACCTTGTTCAAAACTATACCCCACCCCTCACCTCACAGAACTCCATATCCCCTTGCCTCCACTTTATTTTGCTCCACTGCATTGATTATCACCTAACATACTGTATATTTTACTTATTATATTTCCCTGGAGTCAAGATCAGTGCCTGGCATATAATAGGTGTTCACCAAATGGTTCGTTGTTGAATATGTGGATAAGACAGAGAGAAAGGTAAGACACTAAAATGAGGAAGACACATTTCCTTTTGTTTTTTTCCTAAATCAGCAGTTTTAAATCTTTTTTAGATCACAGGCTTCTTTGAGAATCTGATGAAAGCAATGACCCCTTTTCTTCCTCCTGCCAGCCCCCAAAGGTTCTTTTGAATATACACATAAAATTCTGCATTCCGTTCTGGGAGTTCACAGATAATCTTATACCTGGAAACCCATCTATAAACTGCAAACTGAGAAACCTCACTTGAACACATGATCAGCATTGTCTGGGTTATTGGAGAACCATGCTAAACCAGGAACTTGGTTTCTGAGTGAGGTCCAAAGGTAAAGCAAGGATCTGCTTACCTGGGCTTCATTTGCAAACTCCTCAGCTGAATTCTTCTGCATAAGAGTAGCCAGGCAGGCAAACCTGTAGCTACTGGCTGTGGCCTCCAGGTTATAGAGCTGCCAGAGTAGGGACAGGCAATGCACCTGCTGCTGCAGAACTGCCAAATTCTTCTTACTGTTGCAAGGCACAGGGTGGTTAGCACACCCTTATTCTTTACTAATGCCCAAAGTTCCCTCCCTACAAGAGCTCCAAGTCTACTCATCATGGGGCCATCTACAGATGTCCAAATTCAGAAATAGTCCTTGGCTCCCACTACTCCTAACTGCATATGCCATTTTAATTAATGCCTCTTGATCAGGAAAAGTTCAGAGAGAGGTTTCAAAAAAAGATTCATTCTTTAAATCCCTATTTGCTACATGTAATTGGCTGGGGGAGTAAGGTGGAAGAGTTAGAACTGTATGTTATATACTTATTTGTTACATGCATATACATATATGTTATATATCTTGTTATATATCTTGTTATCTGTTATATATCTTGTTATCTGCTTGTCTGTTAGATGCTTGAAGATTATTTGATAGAAAAAGAGTAGTTTTAGGTCAAAAAGGCAAAGCTCAGGCTAGTTAACTACAGTCTTAGGAAGCCTTCTCACTTCTCACTAGGGTTGTTTGGAGGTTGGCTCAGGGTACAGGGATGCCAATACTTTTCCAGGAATGTCTGGAAAAGGACACCAAACCAGGTCCAAGGGAAATTCCTTTTCAGCAGCCGAAGGGCTTTCCTAGCCAATTTTTTGGCTAAAGTGATGTGTCCCATGTTGAAACAGACCTGGAGATGGGAAAACAAGAAGAATTAATGTAAATACAAGGTTTTGGATATAACACACTGGCTCTTTCATTTTGAGATGTGCAGTTGGGGTTACTGAGGTGCTAAGAGTGAGCTGAGCTAGAGCATAGCCTGGTTAGCAGTCACCCTAACAAGCACCAGTATGGCCATAAGTGAGTAAAGGGTTGAGAAAGTAGGATTATGGAGAAAGTATCCTCCTTTCTCATCTCCCACACATTTGTCAGTGGGCAGTAGAGGAAGGCTGTGATTTAAAATGTGATGCTGCTAGACTGAGAAGGGATTGTCATTTGAGTGGAGACTCAGATGCTCTCACATGACATAGAAAGCATCTATAATATCACCAAATCCTTTATCTCTCTTCCAAAATAGGTTGACTCACAGTAGATGTGGGGTGGGAGCTGGGGAACTACCTTGAAGTTATCCTATATCTTCACATTCTAAGGCTGAATCCCTCAAGAAAGTGATAAAGTCTATGTGATTCTAGAACAAAGAACAATCTTGGGAGGACTGTACAATAACTCTCACTTATAAAGGGAAAGAATAATTATTTAACTTTGCTCTGAAGACCTCTTGGTTGAAGCATAAATAATGCAACAATGTGACAACTCTAATACTCCCTTTGGCCTTGAAGACATTATGTACCTTAAGTTTACTATCCTAACCAAATTATCCTAAGGTTTACATTAAAATTAGTTTACATATACTCCAATGAGCAAATTAGTTTATATCTACTTCAATGAACATGAATGGATAATTCACAAAAAAATACAAATGACCAATAAACCTAGAAGAATGATGTACCTTATTAATTAAGAGAAACACATTAAAACAATATAACTTTGTCTAGGAATTAGCAAGGTTAGAAAAGACTGGTAGTATCTGATGTTAGTAAGGATATGAGGAAATGGGAAAAACTTGAGTTGATACAATATTTTTGTTTGGCAATTTGGTGATGTATTTATGAATTTTAAAATTGTGTCTTAGCATTGCCACCTTTGGAAATTTCTCTTACAAAAACACTCTCACAAGGAGAGAAAGAGATACTTAAGAAGAATATTCACTGTAGCAATGTTTATAATAATCCCCAAAATAGAGATAACCTAAATGCACCCGAAGAAGGGAAGAGCTAAGCTATGATCTAGCCAATGGAGTACTTGGCAGTTGCAACTATGTGGTGGATCGGTATGCACACCAATATGTAAATAGGTTCTGTCTGTACTATTAAGAATAAAAGCAAACTGCAGGAACAAGAAAATGTAGAATATGATCCTATTAAAAAATAATGGAAAACAATGATATGGCTGTGTGTGTACAGTTGGTGGAACATGCATACAATTATTAATTATGGTGGGGGGGTGTAGGATTAGTGGGAGCTCTTTCACTTTCTACCTATTATATATTTCTATATTTTAAATGTGAATAAACCTTTTATCACATTATCACATTTATAATCATACACAAAAAACAATGAAGAGATTTTAAAAGAAATAATAGGGTAACCCTCAAGGAGAAATAGCCAGCACTTCAAGGTCACCCCTGTCCTCACCTCTGACAGAAGACGGCAGAAAGTAGCCTCCTCAAACTGACAGATCTTCACTTTGTGTTTTTTCAAAAATGAAAATGCTGAGGGTTGGCCCAGAAGACTGCTTGCCTTCCTTAAATAAAAGAAGGCCTCCAAACAGGGCAAGGGATAAAGAAACCAGATTAGGATTAGGATGATGCTGGTGTGATTAGGGCAAAGGCTGGAGTAAGGTTATGATGAGGGTCAAGATCAGAATTTGAAACAGAGTTGGACTTCAAGCTAGAAACAGGAGCTGGACTGCTTGTGCAAGAGTCAGGGGCAGTGCCAGCATGGGTTGGTGCTATTCCACTACCATATTCCCACTTCATGTTTTTTCCTAAATCCTTTCTAGCTCTTCTCTCTCTCCTACTTTCTTCCACTTTTCACTCATGGTTATGATTGTAAGAGATCTCAATCAAATTCTCAAAGTAAAAGGCTCAGCTGAAGGGCAGATTGCAGAGCCTGCTCACCATATAATTGTCTGACAGGTCCAAGGAGGCAGCCGCAGCCTCCAGCAGGTAATAAAATGCACAGGTCGTTTCTCCAATGACCAAGCAATGCTGGGTGAGGGGTGAGAGCACTAACTTCAGGATATCCTTACAGTGACAAGGCTTTGTGGTCAACAGGTCTTTCTCAGGGCTGGTCTGAGCCAGCTTCCTCTTCACTTGATCTAGGAACTCTTCCTCTGTTCTTTGTGGAAAGAAAATGAAAAACTGAGAGTGGCCACCTTTATTGGGGCATTACCAGGTCTCAAAGTCACTTTTTCCAGGAAGCTTTCCTGTATCATTCATTAATTATTTGTCTATCCTTCTCCTCAATTACTCCATAAAATTTTAAAAGTCAGGGACCAGAGCTGTAACTGCAAAGCTCTATTAGGAATTTTTAAAAGCTGAAAGCCAATCTAAATAGCTCAATCTAAATGGGGAAATACCACACTTGAATAGTTAAATAACAATCTAAATGTTAAATAAAACATAAAAATGATACAAAGCAATAATAATACATTTTTTCTGATAGCATATTTGAATTTTCTAATACCACATTTTAATATTATTTTATATATCATCATCTAATCCTACAACAACTCTCTCATTCAGGCAGGCAAAAATTACCTCTTTTAGGTCATTGAGGCTCAGAGAAATTACATATAGCTTCGTACTGAGAAGTAGAACCAAAACTAGAGCTTACCACTTTGACTTCTAATCTAGTGTACTTTTCACAGGCACGCTGAGCTCAAAAGTCAGATCTCTCTAAGCTATAATGATCTAAAAAAGTGGAGACTGAGGAGGGCCTTGAAGGATGGTCAACATACTGATAGGTGGAGAGATGTGGAGGTCACTCAGCATTTTACGAGGGAGAATTGTGTGAGCAAAGACACACAGGTTAGTGTGTCTTTTTGTTTGTTTGAAAACAGTAAGAAATTTTTTTTGATTTTTTTTTGAAATTTTTGTTTCAAAACAGTTTTTTGTTTGAAAACAGTAAGAAATCAAGTTAGATAAGTGGGATGGGAAACTGTATATAGAGTGGCTGGTGCACTCCAGGTAGGGACATTGAAACTGAAAAGCATTAGAGATCCAGGAGGTACATGGTTACGAAATGTATGTTCATTTTAATATCATCTGGGCTAAAATAATTAAGAAGACAAATCTATAGCTGGAAATAAAAATGCTACATATAAAATGCACTTAAAAGCTATTAAAAGGCTGGGTGTGGTGGTTCACGCCTGTAATCCCAGCACTTTGGGAGGCTGAAGCTGGTGGATCACCTGAGGTCAGGAGTTCAAGATCAGCCTGGCCAACATGGCGAAACACTGTGTCTGCTAAAAATACAAAAATTAGCCAGGCGTGGTGGCATGCACCTGTAACTCCAGCTACTTGGGAGGCTGAGGCAAGAGAATCGCTTGAACCTGGGAGGCAGAGGTTGCAGTGAGCCGAGATGGTGCCACTGCACTCCAGCCTGGGCGACAGAAAAAGAAAAACGTGTTTTTAAAAAGTTTTTCTCAACCATTAAGAAATAATTTCCCACCAGGCGTGGTGGATCATGCCCGTAATCCCAGCACTTTGGGAGGCTGAGGCGGGCAGATCATGAGGTCAGGAGATCGAGAGCATCCTGGCTAACATGGAGAAACCCCATCTCTACTAAAAATACAAAAATTACTAGGGTGTGGTGGCATACGCCTATAGTCTCAGCTACTCGGGAGGCTGAGGCAGGAATCACTGTGACCTGGGAGGCAGAGGTTGCAGTGAGCCAAGATCACGCCGTTGCATTCTAGCCTGGGTAACAGAGTGAGACTCTGTCTCAAAACAAAAAACAAAAAACAAAAAACAAAAACAAAAGAAAAAGAAAAAAATAATAATTTCCCTATAGAGAATCAAAAATTGCCTTTCCAAATATTCTCTGTTAACCTTAATACTGGGCTTAGTACAAGAGTCACCACTCCTCAACTGCAAGTGACATAAGTGGCTTAGTTTAATGGTCATCTTTCTGTCACTTTTGGTCCCTCCATGTTCATCCTCAGCATTTCTATCTACCTGCAGCATTCACTTGAGAAGGCCTCCTGAGTTCTGGATGGTTTCATCTGGAATGGAGAACTATCTGTAGGGAGAAAAAAAATATGATTAATTCTCCATGTTTGGATGAACTGAGGACATTTTAAATTCTTGACTACCTTTCTTCTGCAGTTTACAACACAAAATTAGGATGGTAGTTTGTAAATTCCTTCACAACTACTTGTGATTCAAATAGTAACTCTCATCATTCCCAAACCTTCAAACTAGTTCTGATTTTGAAGGAGGCACTCAGTATTTTCAAGATGAAGGAAAAATAAAGAATGTGTCCATCCTGGTTTGCTGGCTATTTCTAGTAGTGGAAATCCCTGAATACATATGGATCAGGGTCATGACCAGATCAGAGTGAACTGTAAAGGCTAAAACCAAGTGGAGAAAATTGTGATAGTATAAGATACCACAGTTCCCTAGTCAGTGACCAAGAGAGCTTTCCAGCTTTATGTAGCAGGCTTTAAATAGCCTTTATCCTACAGATTTGATTCTTGTTCTGAAGCTGCCTTCTAACAGATAACAGCAAATATTAGGAATGATGTTGAGATGTTACCCATTGCAACTCACAGCATGGATGGTGGGACTGATAAGGAGTCTAAGAGGACTGTTTTAGGGAGAACTTGGGTTAAGTAAAAGGACTGGCTTGCTGATGATAATGTTAAATCACAGCTAAGATAACTGAGGATATTGGCAGCTCTACTGCAGTACACAACTCCAAGAGGCACCCTCATATCATAGCCTCTGTAATAGTACCCTCTGGAGTCAGGCAATGCCAGGTCTGCAATGGCAATGCACAAAGGCCTCGGGTCTGGGAAGCCTCCTCAGGGTTCTGCTGGGCTGAGAAGGTCTTGAGCCTTTTTCCTATGGATGGACCAGGCTGTCTAATCCAAAGCAAAAAAAAAAAAAAAAACAAAAAAACCTGACCTTTTTATTTATTTATTTATTTATTTTTTGAGACAGAGTCTTGCTCTGTTGCCCAGGCTGGAGTGCAGTGGCTGGATCTCAGCTCACTGCAAACTCTGCCTCCCAGGTCCACGTCATTCTCCTGCCTCAGCCTCCTGAGTAGCTGGGACTATAGGTGCCCGCCACCAGGCCTGGCTACTTTTTTGTATTTTTAGTAGAGACGGGATTTCACTGTGTTAGCCAGGATGGTCTCGATCTCCTGACCTTGTGATCTGCCCACCTTGGCCTCCCAAAGTGCTGGGATTACAGGTGTGAGCCAACAGGCCGGGCCAAAACTGACCTCTTAAAAGCAAAAAAGTCACACAGGAAATATGAACAATAGCACAGTTTCTTCACAATACCAGACTTTGGAAAGCACAACAGGTACAAATGCACATAGAGCTCATCAACCAATGACTAATTGCTCCAAGTCATTGGTCCACCTTCACAGTCATGATGTTATACCTAGAAGAAGAATTGTATCATACACCAAATCCCTCATTTTAGCCTTTTGTCGACAACTATCTACCATTTTCCACATACCATCACCCCACCCCCAATACCAAACCAACTCCCTTTTATCAAAGTAGGGAAAGAGGATTTGGTTGGGTCTTGATAGCTATCTTCAAGTATGGAAGAGGGTATAACTATGAAAAATGGATGAAGCTACAAGGAGGCAGCTTACATCCTGATGAAAGAAGAAACTTTCTGACAGCTGGAGACGATGAGTTGTTCTGTAAGGTAAGCTAACTGAAAAGGCTAAACAAAGAGGAATGACCTCATATGTTTAACAGGCTATGGTGAGTATCTATTAACCAATAAAACCTTCTTCAGGTAGCTAACTCCTACTTATCCCTCAAGACGCAATTCTGACATTATCTACTTCAAAGGAGAATCTTCACTGACATATTTCCCCAGCTGAGTTAATGGCCCCGTCTCATTTTCATTGCTTTTACCATGCCATACTAGAATTCTCTATCTATATGTGTGTAGTAACCCCCAAAACAGATAGCTTCAGAAGTGCAAAGAGCAAGGCTTATTCACACCATATTCCTTGGTATAGAATCTGACACACATAAGGACTCAATATGTGTGTACTGAGCTGAAAAATAATAGTAATAATCAAAACAATAGCTAAAGGGTATTGAGCAATCACCGTATGTCTGGCACTGTTCAGAGCACACTACATATTTTAACTAATTTAATCCCCACAATGTCCCAGTAAAGTTGATATTATTATTAATTAATTAATTAATTTATTTTGAGACAGAGTCTTACTCTGTCGCCCAGGCTGGAGTGCAGTGGCATAATCTCGGCTCACTGCAACCTCCGGCTCCCGGGTTCAAGCGATTCTCCTGCCTCAGCCCCGCGAGTATCTGGGATTATAGGCGCCCACCACCATACCTGGCTAATTTTTGTATTTGTTGTAGAGAGGGGGTTTCACCATGTTGGCCAGGCTGGTCTTGATCTCCTGACCTCAAGTAATCCGCCCGCTTCAGCCTCTCAAAATGCTGGGATTACAGGTGTAAGTCACCGCACCCGGCCCGTGAAGTTGGTATTGTTACTGTCCCCAATTGATTGAGGTTAAGTAACTTGCCCAAGATTGCCAATCAGAACAAATATGATCTCTAAGGTAGTCTTTAACTCTGAGATTACATTTTTTTAAATCTCTAGTACTTAAAGAATAAATAAGTGGTTCTTTCTACCTACTTTTCTCCTTTAATCTGATTTCAACTTTTTGATGAAGAATTCCAAGTACATGAATACCCATATATCCTCTTTCTGCCTCCTGGGTTTACCTTGGGGAGATGGCAGCTGCAATTTTTCTGTGATCACTTGTGTTAGCACTGAGCCAGTATCTCTGTAAGGACAGAATCGAGAGGTCCCCTTGGAATTCTTAGTAGAACAAACTGCAAAACGGTGAAAGGGGACAAAGTCTCCTCCATGGCAGCTCCCACAGCGGCAGGCCAAAACTTGGAGAAAGCAGGCACATTCGAGGTGTAAAGCTATCTGTTGTTCCTTGGGCCAGAGCTCCCAAGCAGCTGCCTGTAGTAGAGGCACTCCAAATTCCAACACCTCAGTTTGAGGTAGGGATAATTCTTCTTTTAGCCTGAGAAGAGAGGCTGAACCACCATCTGAAATTTAGGAAAATCTAAGTGAGATTTTCCCTTATAATCCTTTGTGCTTCAATATGGCAAACTCTCAAGCACATGGCTGCTAGTGTGTATGAAAATTCTATTTACAACCCTAGGCTAATATTACTGCCTCCTTTGTATAAAAAATTTTGTACCATTCTGAGAGAGATACTGACCATATCTTGTATAAAGTACAACAGAGAAGAAATGATCAGTGGTACAAAAAAATCCTGTACTTCTATACCACTGATTTCTTAATTGTTTCTCCTAAATTGAGATTTTACTTCAAATTATTACAAATGCCAAATCATAGGAAATGCTCTGTTCAAATATAGGGCCCAAACATATTTCAAAGTCAAAGGGAAAGTATTTGTGAATTATATGTGCTTTGGGTAGTCCATGTTACAATCTTATTCTTTCATATGGAGAATTTGATATTGCAAACTATTTATATCTTGCTTTGTTCATGTCTGTTTCAATTCCACATGTGTTTGTCTTCCTTGTGAGTTTCTAAAATTGGGGATGGTTTATTCTTTTATCTCATTCTTTGTACCTAGAAGCCAATAAAAGATTATGTCAATATTTTCTGAACCAAAAATCAAAACACAAATACTAACACCTGGGTTAAAAAGGAGATAGAATTCCTGAAATGAAGACAAGTCTGAAAAATACAGGATATTTTTTCACTACATCCATGTCTCCTTCATGGTTTAAATGATAATTTTCTTTCTGTTTCTTAGCCATAGGCTTTGAGAGAGAGACCCTCAAACTGGGTGTGGTGGTATGCACCCATTGAGCTCAGGAGTTACAGCCTGGGCAACATAACAAAACTCCATCTTTAAACAAACGAATGAGAGAACCCCTTGATATATGATATTGATGGTCTTTCTGAACACAGATACCCCCACAGGGACTCTTTGTTCAGACCTGAGTAAAAGGGAACAGCCCTTCCTTACCTAACTTTGTTTTCTTCTCTTTGGTTTCATCAATTATGTCGATAGAGGAAGGCACTAATATGGGTTCAGCAGGAAGCTCTTGGCTCTTGTCGGGCCAGCAGAGCACATGTATATCCACAAGAGCTCTCAACACCTGAAGTAGCTTATTTTTATCCCAGCCAGGCAGGAGGTGCTGCAGCAAATCTATATGGAAGGAGTGCCCAATGATTGCAGCACACTTGACCAGCAACTGTTCCTCTGGGCTCAGTTGATCCAGTTGGCTTACTGCTATTTCTGCCAAAATCAATCAGTCAATCAGTCAAGCAGCAGTGAACAAGATTTCTACAAATCTAGAATATATCATGTTGAAAGTCTGTACAGTTTTTTTTTTTTTTTTTTTTTTAATTTATTTATTATTATTATACTTTAAGTTGTAGGGTACATGTGCATAACGTGCAGGTTTGTTACATATGTATACTTGTGCCATGTTAGTCTGCTGCACCCATCAACTCGTCATTTACATCAGGTATAACTCCCAATGCAATCCCTCCCCCCTCCCCCCTCCCCATGATAGGCCCCGGTGTGTGATGTTCCCCTTCCTGAGTCCAAGTGATCTCATTGTTCAGTTCCCACCTATGAGTGAGAACATGCGGTGTTTGGTTTTCTGTTCTTGTGATAGTTTGCTAAGAATGATGGTTTCCAGCTGCATCCATGTCCCTACAAAGGACGCAAACTCACCCTTTTTTATGGCTGCATAGTATTCCATGGTGTATATGTGCCACATTTTCTTAATCCAATCTGTCACTGATGGACATTTGGGTTGATTCCAAGTCTTTGCTATTGTGAATAGTGCTGCAATAAACATACGTGTGCATGTGTCTTTATAGCAGCATAATTTATAATCCTTTGGGTATATCCCCAGTAATGGGACGGCTGGGTCATATGGTACATCTAGTTCTAGATCCTTGAGGAATCGCCATACTGTTTTCCATAATGGTTGAACTAGTTTACAATCCCACCAACAGTGTAAAAGTGTTCCTATTTCTCCACATCCTCTCCAGCACCTGTTGTTTCCTGACTTTTGAATGATCGCCATTCTAACTGGTGTGAGATGGTATCTCGTTGTGGTTTTGATTTGCATTTCTCTGATGGCCAGTGGTGATGAGCATTTTTTCATGTGTCTGTTGGCTGTATGAATGTCTTCTTTTGAGAAATGTCTGTTCATATCCTTTGCCCACTTTTTGATGGGGTTGTTTGTTTTTTTCTTGTAAATTTGTTGGAGTTCTTTGTAGGTTCTGGATATTAGCCCTTTGTCAGATGAGTAGATTGCAAAAATTTTCTCCCATTCTGTAGGTTGCCTGTTCACTCTGATGGTAGTTTCTTTTGCTGTGCAGAAGCTCTTTAGTTTAATGAGATCCCATTTGTCAATTTTGGCTTTTGCTGCCGTTGCTTTTGGTGTTTTAGACATGAAGTCTTTGCCCATGCCTATGTCCTGAATGGTACTACCTAGGTTTTCCTCTAGGATTTTTATGGTATTAGGTCTAACATTTAAGTCTCTAATCCATCTTGAATTAATTTTCGTATAAGGAGTAAGGAAAGGATCCAGTTTCAGCTTTCTACTTATGGCTAGCCAATTTTCCCAGCACCATTTATTAAATAGGGAATCCTTTCCCCATTTCTTGTTTCTCTCAGGTTTGTCAAAGATCAGATGGCTGTAGATGTGTGGTATTATTTCTGAGGACTCTGTTCTGTTCCATTGGTCTATATCTCTGTTTTGGTACCAGTACCATGCTGTTTTGGTTACTGTAGCCTTGTAGTATAGTTTGAAGTCAGGTAGCGTGATGCCTCCAGCTTTGTTCTTTTGACTTAGGATTGTCTTGGAGATGCGGGCTCTTTTTTGGTTCCATATGAACTTTAAAGCATCCCCATCAAGCTACCAATGTACAGTTTTTTTAAAAACAAAGATGTGCTTTTCATCTACCCATGTCTACTGCCCCCACCTCAATCCTCCCTACTCTACTTAGCCAAACTTCTTTGCTTATGCTAAGAATAACCTCTGCTTGGGAAATTGAATTTGGACTGGTAAAACTGAATGAACTGGTGGTAAGCCACAGATTTGGGCTTCCTTGGGTATAATCATTCTTGTAAAAGGTCATGCCTCTTGCAGAGCCTGAAAGCGATGCCTGTTTGGGCCATTATAAGAGATACGGCCTTTAGTGGGTCCATGAGGCCTCTAAGCACCCATGAGTCATAGTTTCATTCCCCACAGCTGAGCTATTACTTGAGGCTCCAGAGAATAGCCCCTGGAGTGCTATGCAAACTCCTGTGAAAACTCTCACTGAAGAAGAGTACCTGCTGCTGTCCTGTTAGCATCCTGTATTTCCTTCTGAGTAAGAAAAGCCATTGCTAAGCATGGTCTATCACAGCTGTATCAGTGTAAACTGTCTAGTTGAACCTGAAACCTCCAGAGTAAAGAGCTTATAATATAATAGCTAACACTCATGGAATATTTATTATGTGCCATAATTTATTTAATTTAATCCTCAACTAGCCCCATGAGGCAGGGACTATTATTGTCCTCATTTGACTGATGAGAAGTTGACTAACTTATTCAAAGTTCCATAGCCAGTAAGTGCAGGAGTCCATGGTGCCCAGGGTTTTCTGACTCTAGAGCCCTGGCCCTTAACTACCATGGTGTCCTGAACTGCTGTTTCATGTGTGTGTCTTATTTTCTCAACAAGACCACACTGTACTTGAAGGTATGCTTGTTCATCACAATATTCCTCGAGGGCTTAGTATTAGTACCTTGCCCACCAAACACTTGAATAAAATATTAAAATAAGAAAAATTCATTTCTAAGAAGAACATCCCCTCTCCAACTATGCCTACCCAATTCTGATAGCTTCGTTATTCTTTATGGCATCAGTCATTCTACTTTGCACTCTTCCTTTTTATTAAACTCTTGCTATGTGCATAACACTGTATCTTCACTAACACCATGGATTTTCTTAAATCTTAGCAACATCATCTCCTTTGCTTACTGTCTACTCTGGAACAAGAATATGCACAAAGGGAAACTCTGGACCTATTTTGTATTAAATAATTGGAAAACTTTTCTGAGTCATCAGTCAGCCCCAAAGAGAACAATAAGCTCATTTAAGTAAAACCTTACTCAAGTAGCCTTACAAGTCTTCAAAGAGCTCTTCAGGCAATGCCAGAACTTATTTCTAGAAGGTAGATTTCTTTTTTAGAAGAAATGAAGCCAGAATGATAATGAGAGACCTACACTCAACTACTCACCAAATTACTAATTGCAATGATATCTGTAATTGGTTCACTTGAGGTCTTCAAGGGACTTACCTTTCAGAAAGGGTGGGAGAAGTACTGTATCCAAGTTCACATCATCCTTGACTGTGCAGACATAAAGTTCCTGGCCTTCTTCAGAGTTGGCAGGAAACATACTATACATTATGGATTTCATGGCATTGGCTATAAAGAAAACAGGCTATGACTGAGGAAAGCACCATTCTCAGTGACTGCAGTTCCAAAGGCACAAAAATATAATAATTTAGTCAAAAAAAAAAAACCTAAAGGATGAAGATGACTGGAGTGTACCATGGTTTAAAGTGTTTTACCCCACCTGTCTGCCTGTTCTCTAATTTTCTCTTATAAACTAACAACATTCTCTGTACCAATCAGTATCTTACAACTAATCACTATTCCTGTTCACCTTATAACAGCTCTTGCTTCTATTACATCACAGCTCTGGGATGCCTTTCTGCTTTTATACATACTTCTACCCTTTATTCCTCTCATAATTTCCTCCCTTCTCCCATCCCCCATCCAAATCCTCAAGTCAGCCTTCTCATCAATAGTGTACAATTCTTTTTTCTGGACTTTCATGTTTATAAATCCTAATTTCCTAGTCCCACCTCTTGGGCTGCTTATAAAATGAACTATTGTAGATTGATTGGATTAAGTTATCCAAAGCAAGTCTTGAGTATTTTCACCCTAATTGTATAAGATTTGTACAGTGTGCTTATCTGGGAAGGCCTAGTGTGGCCCACAATGTTAGCAAGGAAAAGGTATGTACCTTGTAAAGGCCAAGTGATGTCATGCTGGAGAATGAACTTCAGCAGCTGGACCAGCGTAGAACTCTGGGAAGCTAAGCTTACCTGAGAGGGTTTCCCACTTGCTGTTTTCCTCTTCCTCCTTTTGTAGGTCATGAAAGAGCAACATGTCCTTAGAGAGAAGGTCCTGGCATAGGACCTCGCAATAAAGGGGATTTCCAAAGCACCTGTGAAGGTAGCTGCAGGGAGGTAAGTAAGGGATTGCACATTAGAGATGACCACTTTAGGGGAGCCAAACGTAACGGTACTTCACTCTGAGGAATCTTCTTTTGTTAAAGTCAGCTCCTCATGACGTACACTAACAGAGGGGGACAGAGGCACAGAAATAGAAAAAAGTAATTTCTGATTGGCCTTGAAATGCATTTCGGCAATAACTTTTCTTTCTCAACTATTTTTCTTTTATTGATGTTGAAAGGAACTAACATTCCCTTGCTAAAGGGTCCGGCAGAAAGGGGCCTTATCACATATAACTGACACATAAAGCAAGCCACCCAAGTCCTAATTGTCTTGTGAAAACCTGGGTGGATAGCCCAGGGAGGCAGCCCCTTACTTGATTACAAGAAGACTGTCTCCCTTAAATCTAGTCTTGGGGCCTCATCATGGTTACTGATGCTATTCTCTCCCCCAACTCCAGTAAGACCTGTGCCTTCTCATTTATGTTATGGCACTGGTTCCTCCCTTAATGAAGTGCTCAGTTAGTCCTAGCCACTCACATCTGCAGCTCTTGGGGGATGCTCACCACCCCTAGCTCCCAACATGCCATTCTCAACAGCGAGGTTGTTGCCAACTTCGTAATAGGCATAAGGATAGCTTGAGGGCTCTGCAGGAAATGCTGGGCCCAGCCACACAGGGTGAAGATAGGGGTCAACGTCATCACCATCATGATGGGCATACTGGAGAGCAATGTTTCCAAAAACTCCCAGGAAGCTGCATCCATATACTGGGCCTCATCAATGAGGAAAATCAGTGGTGTTTCCCTCGCTGCCTGGAAAGAACAGCAAAGAAACAATAACCTCTGATTAGAAATGAAGTCACCTGGTTTTCAAATCTACCATAAATTTCCCATCAATAATTTAAATAAAATGTTAACACAGGCTAGAGTTTTCGGAGTAAAATATATTCTAAATCCAGGTAATATTTTACTTTATAAATATAAAATCTAGTTCCTAAAAAAAGTACTGGGTTTCTGTGGACAAGAAAATATTCTACCTGAAACATGAAATACGCATCAAAATATTCTCCAAATCAAACTTGAAGCTTTCAAATATTTCATTCTGGCAAAAGCTTCATTTGTGTGGGAACTCATAATACCTTAAAACAGCAATTTCCAAATCAGGCTATGCACTGGAATCACCTGGGAGTGCTTGCCAGCACTCCCAATCACCAGGCCCCACTCAAACAGACTTTAAAGATCTATTTACTTTTAATCACATTTGGAACTCCCACTCCACTCTCCGCTACCTCAAGTGACCATTCTAATGTGTTCATTGCATAGTTCTTTGTTTCTATGGTGTTCTTATAAAACATGCATTGTTGTTTTGTCAAGTAATTGTTTTTAATGTAAATGCAACTGTATTACAGATCTCATTATTTCTCTCTCTCTTTCTAACCAGGACTGTGTTTTTTAAGATCATTTCATATCACTATGTTTTTATATATTCTCCTGTTTCTAAATTCTGCATTTTATTCCATCATGTTCATGCATGCATTCATGCCGATACCTCCCTGGCCTCCACACTGTTAAGAACATACTTGTTGAGATATATACCCAGGAGTAGAATTGCTGGGTCTAGAGGATACATGTTATTAAAATTTGACTAGTTGCTTTTAGATTGCTTTCCAGAATGGTTATATCAGTTTCTACTCATACAGATTTTTGATTCCATAATCCTAGGTTAGAACATGAGTATCTGCATTTTTAACAAATACTAGATAAAATAGCTATATAACTGCATTTAGAAACTACTATTTTAAATTAAACTACTAAAATTTTATTTAGAAACAGGATCTGGAAGAGCAAAGATCTTTTCTTGTATGCCATGCTGTGTTGTAGGATGAATCTAAGCTTAAAAGTAGAAAATAACAATGAAGATATTGGCAAATAGGCAGGCCAAGAAATGCCTGAATCAAAGTGTGATGTGGACAGATTAAACATAAACTATCTCCACATATTAAGAGTTAGTGACATGTAGTGAAAGTACCCACCTCCTGAAGTACTTTAATAAAACATGCTTTAACCTTCTTTTGTCTGGCCACGTCATCCATGTGCGAAACTTTGAAGGACAAAGGAAACTGACCAGGAAAATTATTACATGTTAGCATTTAAAATGAAAATCCAATAAAAACATGCAGGTTCTCCAAAGGGAACACAAGACAATTCTATTTTGACTGAGAATGGGTTTCTGCAAGTTTGAGCACAGAGTTACAAGGGCCAATCCAACATTAATATATAGTTCAAAGGATGAGACAGAAAGTTCATGAAGGGTTAGAGACAGATATCTATCTCCTTTCCATACCAGACTCTAGTAAAACCCTTAAAGGGTTATGACTAAGGAGTAAATGACAGGTTGAACTTAGCAATGCCATTTTGGGCAGCTCCAGTATCCCAGTTATTCCAAGTATACCAGGATGAAATCTGTACGTGAGACTTGTCAGAATAAGATGCAACAGACATCACATAACATTGTTTCCTGTGCTAGGCTGAGGCACATGAACTACCAGGAACCTGAGAGCCAAAGTGAGATGACTGCTAATCTACGTAGGCAAGGGTTTAGAGACCCAAGCAAGGCCTGTCTTAAGAGAGCGATATGTTGAGGGATTAGACAGATCTTAGGGTTCCATTCCAAAATACTCTGCAGGGTGGGTAGATTAGGAGAAGTGATAGAGGATAAATAAAACAAATTGTGGACCAGTGAATTTTTAGCTTGTTCACTACTGGATACCCCATAAATCCTAGACCTCTGAAGGCTTTTGAGATCCAGATGCTGGTTTCAAATGATATATTCTGTGGTAAGGGAACAGGAAGGTAGGGTTAAAAAATAAAGAAATTGTAACCAACTCAAGAACACATGGATATAATTCCTGGGGATACGCCACTGGTGAGGGCCACCTTAATGTATTTAGCACTTTAAAATATACAATGCAATCTCTTAGATACCATCTCCTTTAAAATTCACATAAAAACATACAGTACTATAATTGTTATTTCACAGATGAAAAAGCTATGACTCAGAGAGGCTAAGTGATTTGCTCTAGGACATACAACTACCAAGTGTCAGGTTCAATACTAGAATTCACTCTCTTCAAAAGGAGAAAGCCTGAGTTTTGGTGTCAAAGGAATTCCAAATCTTGGCTCTACTATATATATATAAAATATGTATATCCGCAGGTTACTAGGTTAGAAAACAATCCTAGGTCTGACTTTCCACAAAATATAACAGTAACCCAATTCAGAAAGCCACTGCCTTCATTACCTTCACAAATAAGAGGTCATTAAAAAGGCAGTGAAGTTGTTCTTCCACTATCCCACGAAGGTGTCTTTGTAGGCACTCTTGCCGGTAATAGGCTGGGCATGTATCAATTTCAAAGAAGATGGCCATGAGGGTCTGGATGGCATAGAAGCACTGCTTGGAATCTGCTTCCTTCAGCATCAATGGCAATACCCTGGTGAATATTACTATGGTCATCAAGAGTCCCCTGTATGACACGTAGGTTACTCACTTCACCAGTCCAAGAATGCTGAATCTAATGACACGAGAGTCTCGCTAACAAGGGAAAGAGGCCTCAAGAGAAGTAGGTTCTGACTAAGAAAACAGGAGTCTTTACCTATGCCCTTCCTTCTGTGTCAGGAAGTTTATTTCAGCCAACAGCTGGCTTTTTCCATAGCCTTTTCCACCTTCATACAGAACTGCTTGTCCCTTCTTCTGGTGCAAACACCTCTGCTGTGCCATTTGGAAGGCTTCCAATTCTTTCTCCCGGTCTGTAGAGAAACAGGGAGTACCTAACACTCCTGGATATCAATAATCAACATTATTGATTGTTGCAGGCTTTTTGGTAGATACTCTATTGATTTGAATCAATTTGCAAAGCTAACTCTAAGAATGGCTTTTTTTCTCCAGAATTCCTGGAAGAATCTCATTCATTGATGGGGCTTCATATCTCCTTCCAGAAAATCAATTCTGAGTTAATATATGCTGGTCTTGAGGGCTTATTCCAGAGCCTAAGTAGTAACATTCAGAAAAATTAGGCACCTTGTGGACACAGGTGTCTCTTAATTTTTTGTAAAAATTTTCTTAGTAACAATTTAGTCTTCAAAATCTGTCACTACTATGTAAAAATAATGGACTAATAAGTATAGACTAAAATAAATATAAAGATAGGGGATATACAGTGTGGGTGACAACAGTCTTGGTGCTATTTTCATTATTCTAAGGATGATGAATTTTTCTCTAAAGATGATCCACAATAAGCTGTCTGATCTTAATAACTAAACTCTAACTTACAAAGATTAAATATTACTAAATGTTGGTGTTTCTCAGGCAGTTATAGGACTTCACCTGAAATCTGAATACTTGACATGGAAAAGAAATAGTAAATCCTCTTCAAAATGAATATAATTTCACTAAGAAAGTTGCTCTCTATTTTTTAACAAAGCTTAAAAGCATTTAGTCTTACACTGTTTTGTTTTTTTAAATCACATTTAGCTGTCTATAGCTGAAACAAATATGATTTAAGTTACAAAAGAAAACATACCTAACAAAGGGCGATTTTTGTTTCTCTTTCTTGCCAAATGTCTTTTTCCAAACATTCTGGGAAAAAGAACAAAGTGAAATGTATCTGTTAAAAATAGATTAGGAACAACTATCTTCATAAACAAATACTTTCAGATAATTAAGAAAGTACAGAGTTCTGAATAAAAAGGTTTTTAAAAACTAAAAATTTGGGGGGAGAGGGAGTAAAGAGGGAATATTATTGACTGTTCCAGGCTCAGGGAAGTAAATGAATGGTGAAGTACACAAAGAAAAAAAGAACAAAGATCTGGGTTAGTGACCTATTGCTATTCTCTTCCTGTTGGAGAACAGGATATTCACTGAAGAACTAGCTAAGAGCTAAACATAAAAGCTAAATCTCTCAGACACTAAACCCTCCTTTTGTGTGTCTTATTTTAGCATGCCAGTACTAGCAGCATCTTTTTTTCCAATTTTATGTAATCAAAAACTTACTGTTCTGTAAGAGATGAGAATGAACCTATCACACAATGATACTCACATACATCTTCTGTGGCCAAGATATTCATATATCTTCCCTGGGTTGGAGATGTTTTTCATCATTTTCTCTGGGAGTTTCTTGAAGTTGTAAGCAGGTAGCATGGATCTTAGATATGTTATCTCATCACAGGACACCAAACCTGGATAAGCAGTTATCATTCTGGCCGCAAGACTCACTTTTGGACCAATAACTGTGTCAGAAAGACAGGTGGAGAATTTTTGGACCATGTCTTCCACCTTCCTCCCTTAACTCACAAAGATAACAGTCCAATGTCCTATTCTACCTGTGTATTCGTGTCTTGCTACTGCTCCAACCACGCCACAGAATACTGGTCCATTGGTGATACTGATGGAAACAAGTCTAGAGATCAGAAAAGCAATAATGGATAAACATACAGTCAGAAGCCTCCAAGTCAGGCACTAGATCTGCTGCTCCCTAAATCCAGAAGTCTAGTTTTAGAGCTTAGAGCTTAGAATGGAAAATGCCAGAGGTTGCTGTCAGTCTATATAACATGAGGGGTACAAAGTACTGAATATTACGGAGAGAACCAAAAGAAACAGAATGGTTCCCCTAATTCAGGAGTTTTAGTTTTAGTTGGGGGTTATAATTAGTAAAATATTTTTTCTTTTTTTGACAGGGTCTTGCTCTATCACCCAGGCTGGAGCGCATTGGTGCAATCTCAGTTCACTGCAACCTCCGTTTCCTGGGCTCAAGTGATCCTCCCACCTCAGCGTCCCAAGTAGCTGAGACTACAGGCACACACCTCCACATCCAACTAAATTTTTTTTTAATTTTTGGGAGAGATAGGGTTTCATTAGTTGTCCAGGCTGGTCTCAAACTACTGGGCTGAGGCAATACACCCGTCTTGGTCTCCCAAAGCACTGGGATTACAGGCGTGAGCCACCACACCTGGCCAGTAAAAAATTTTAAAAAATTTTACATCTGGGCCAGGCGCAGTGGCTCATGCCTGTAATCCCAGCACTTTGGGAGGCCGAGGCAGGTGGATCACAAGGTCAGGAGATTGAGACCATCCTGGCTAACACTGTGAAACCCTGTCTCTACTAAAAATACAAAAAATTAGCCGGGCGTGGTGGCAGATGCCTGTAGTCCCAGCTACGCAGGAGAATGGCGTGAACCCAGGAGGCGGAGCTTGCAGTGAGTGGAGATCATGCCACTGCACTCCAGCCTGGGTGACAGAGCGAGACTCCATCTAAAAAAAAAAAAAAAAATTTACATCTGTGGTAGGGCAAATATTTAAATACCATTTGAGAAAAAAAAATTGAAGGGGTTAACTTTCCCAGAGTTATATAGCAAAAGCCAACAGTAGAGTCAGAATGAGAATCCAGGCCTCTTGCCTCTTAGACTGATATTATTTTTACTATATACCATGTTGCCTCAGATAAAACTGAAAAATGAAAGTAGATCAAGAGATATCAATACAGGGTTAATGGATCAAATAATGCTAGAATGTCATAGTTAAAGAATAATCAGAATGTCAGGACTGCAGACAGAAGGCTTTCTGAAGTAAATTTACATTTGGAACAAAATTTTTCTAATAAGTAATATTTTAAAAATTCATTCATGCATACATACATTCATTTCATTCACTAAGCACTGAGAAGTGTGCAAAGTACTGAGTATTTGGCTGGATGTTTAAAATATCCTGCCCTAGAGAAGTTAAGTTTGGGAAGGAGGGTGGTAGGTTTGAGGGAGGTAAAGAGATACTTATATATTACCAAGACAAATGCTCCATATTAGAGACTGATATAGCACATTAGCAGAGCAAACAGAACAGATGCACTAATTCACACTGAAGAGTAGATACAGTATTCATAAAGGAGAGGACATTTGGTTGGACCTTGAAAGTTGAAAAAACTGATAAAGTGGGGGAATGGTACTATCTGGTGGGAAAAGGTAAAGGCTTTGAGATGCCTTGTATGGTCATGAAAAACTAAGTGCTTCAAGATGGCTACAGCACAGATATGAACAGAGGTGTTTGGAGTAGAGAGAGGTAATGGGAGAAGTAGTCTTACCTCTCTAGGGACGGAAGAGTATTAGATAAATGAATTATTTTAAAAGAGGGCATATACTGTTCTAGGTGAGGCAAAAGCCCAAAGGTGGCAAGGAGCAATTCATACATAACAAAATAAGTAGATTTACTCACTGACATGAAAATTTCATGTGACAGGTAACAAGATATGCAGGTGGAGAAAGATATGCAATGACGCATAGTCTCATATTAAATCTATAAACAATTTTCAGTGGTTCAGAGAGAACATGAAAAGTAGCAATCATGTTAACACTATTATCTCCTAAGCCATCAAAATTATTTGTCTTCCTCAAAAGACAGGATTAAGGGCTCTTGGCTGGGTGCTGTGGTTCATGCCTGTAATCCTAGAACTTTGGGAGGCCAGGGTGGGCGGATCACTTGAGGTCAGAAGTTCGAGAGTCCAGTCTGGCCAACATGGTGAAACCCCATCTATACTGAAAATATAAAAATTAGTGGGCGTGGTGGTGTGTGCCTGTAATCCCAGTTGAGGGATTCTGAGGCAGGAGAATCGCTTGAACCCAGGAGGCAGAAGTTGCAGTGAGCCGAGATTGCACCACTGCACTCTAGCCTGGGCAACAGAGTGAGACTATGTCTCAAAAAAAAAAAAAAAAAAAAGTATCTTACCATTTATTCACTCAGCTCACTGCCCCCAGGGTGAAAAAAAGAGACACTTAAGACAAGAAGACCATGCTGTCAGTTCTGCTGCCATATGAAGAGCAAGACTGAAAAATTTTTAATATTTCATGATGCTTCCTCTGCCTAAATACCCTTTCCCATCTTCTCCATTTGCTGAACTACTTTTCTTCTCAACCTGTCTCAAAAGTCATCTTTATAGTCAAGATTTCTTTGGTGCCTCTGGGGAGAATTAACCATTTCTTCCCATAGCACATTGTTGTAACTCCTACAGCATTTTATTTCTGCACTTCAATTTCATTGTATTAAAGTTAGTTGTTTACTTAGCTGAACTGGTAAAATCTTACTTCTCTTTATGTCCATAGCACTAACACAGTGCCTGGCTCATAACTGTGTCCAAGGAATGCTTGTTGAATGAATGCATTTATGCATGCCAGAAATTCAGCTATTAACAAGTCAATCATGAACAAATAATACTTTTATCATTTAGTTATTTCTTATTTCTTTCTATTATACTTTATAATTCCTCCTTGCTTTTCTCAGCAATCCATATTCCTTCTTTCCTTTAAAACCTTTCTGCACTGATAAAGAATGTATTCTTTATTTGATACATGTAATTGTATATAAAGTATTTCTGGTACTGAAAAACCATAATAATGACATTCTGAGACTGCACTCCCTATGTCTCAAAAATATCCTGAAGAAATACTCAGGGAATCATCTTTCCTCTAAATGAGCTAAAAGCTGAAGCTATTTCTCAGATTAGAAAGAGGAATTCAGAGGATGTCTCAAGGTGAACAGGGTCTTTGAAAAAGAAGACATGGAAAGTAGTTTTGGGTCTGAGAGCTGATGTGATGCAGAGAGAAATGAGCAATGGTATCTGCTACCGAGGCCATGTAGGTACCTCTGAAGCTTTAGCGTCTGCTCAGCATTTCCAAAATTATCTTCCTTAGAACATTAGCTCCTCTGGATGTTTATAGGTCTTTCTGGAGAAAAGTGTTTGATGACCAAGTAAATTTGGGAAATGCTGACTAAAACTAAATATAACACATTTCTTTCCCATAACACTACTCAGAACCTTTGGTATGTTAATGTTCATTGTGAACCTTGAAGAAGGAAATATAATTTGCGACACTTCCCAGACATATTTGGTCATGAAAATCTTTTCTTTTTTCATGAGCATATTAAGGGATTAATAACATTCTAACAAACACACTTTGGGAGATACTGAATTAGTAATTATCTTCAAGGAAAAAAATCACTGACCTTGAAACTTAGCTTTGAGGCTTTGACATCTGTTTGACTTAGCAGCATAACCTTTCTGGATCTTAGTTTCTTTAAAGAGGTCAAATTTGATGAACTCTAATACCCCATCTAGTTCTTAACATCTATTATATTCTAAACTAAATAAGATGGAAATGACCAAGTTACAGCCTAAGAGTGACAGAAGACATTCTTAAGGGCATTGTAAGACAGTCTCTAAAGGCCAAAGAAATGACTCTTTTAAGAGTAAGGGCCAAGGGTGGGACCCTTGAAGGCCACAGGGCAATACAAACTTCAAGAACAGAACAGACCAGCACTGGAGGGGATGGCCCATGTGATGGTTAATACTGAGTGTCAACTTCATTGAAGGATTGAAAGTATTAATCCTGCATGTTTCTGTGAGGGTGTTGCCAAAAGAGATTAACATTTGAGTCAGTGGGCTGGGGAAGGCAGATCCACCTTTAATCTGGTGGGCACAATCTAATCAGCTGCCAACGAATATAAAGCAGGCAGAAAAATGTGAAATGAGGGAGACAGGCCTAGCCTTCCAGCCTACATCTTTCTCCCATGCTGGATGCTTCCTGCCCTCAAACATCGACCTCCAAGTTCTTCAGTTTTGGCATTCGGACTGGCTTTCCTTGCTCCTCAGCTTACAGACAGCCTATTGTGGGGCTTTGTGGTCGTGTAAGTTAATACTTAATAAACTCCCCTTTTTTATATATATATATGTTCTATATAATATATAACATAATTATATGTAACTATATATATATATATATTAGTTCTGTCCCTCTAAGAGAACCCTGACTAATACTGCCCAGCATATCCACACTAGAGACAAGACTGGGAGGTAGGATGTAGGAGTATCTGCAGATCCCACCAAACCTGAAAGAAGTGTTAACAGTGTTAACATGTATTTGCCTTGGGCAAAGAGTCTGAGCATCTATTAAGCAACTGTAGCATCTTTCTTATTTCTAAAATAAGGCTTGGATCAGATCATCTCTAAATTCCTTTCCAATATTAACATTCTATGAGTGTGTATCTATAATTATATCACATTAATAGCATATTTGATTCTTTTGGGGAGCATTTGCATTTTATAAGAGGCAGCTGGGGGATAAGTAATGAAACAACACAGGATTTGAAGACTGAAGATCTGGGTTTCATTAAAAGCTCTGCTATACGCTAGTAACTTCTCTTCTGTGACCTTAATTTCCTTAATGTATAAAAGAGGGGCTGGGCATGGTGGCTCACACCTATAGTCCCAGCACTTTGGGAGGCTGAGGTGGGAGATCACTTGCACTCAGGAGTTTGAAACCAGCCTGGGCAACATAGCAAGACCTTGTCTCTACTAAAAAAAAAAAAAAAAATAGCCCAGTGTGGGGCGTGTGCCTGTAGTCTGAGCTACTTGGAAGGATGAGGTTGAGGATGCAGTGAGCCGTGATTGTGCCACGGAACTTTAGCCTGGGAAACAGAGCGAGACTCTGTCTCTAAAAAACAGCAAAAAATAAAGAGGGATACAAATTTTCACATTGGTAGCATATACTAAAGTATTCTATAAATGTTAAAGCACTATTTACATGTTTGATACAATTTTTATCCATTTTGAATTAAGTTATGGCAAGCAAACCAATCTGATTCAATGTTAACACTGGAAGTAACTATTTTAAAAATTCATTCATGTACACACTTTCTCCATAGCTTTCTATTTTAAAAAGTCAATCGAAAACTTCCAACCAACTTTATCATAATGCAACTAGTGGGAAAATAGATTTTTCTATACCTTCATCTGGGTTAGGTTTTGTGAAAGGTGGTTCGGTGAGGGGTGGATGTGGAAGAGGGAGATCAGTTCAGTTTAAGGGCCAGAAAAGGCAATAAGATCTGTGAAAGACCCAGAATGAAAGCCAAGACAGTGCTAACCAGCTATGGTTCCTTACTATCTAGGTAATCTCTCCACAACTTCTCTCATACTCTCTCTTGTAGACAGGCAGCCTTTATTCTGTATCCTCTCCACCGGGATGTTATTTGCATCATATTAATTTACACATTTGCTTGTTCCTTTGCAGTGTTCTCGAATCTTGGTGTGTTTGTTCTGTTTCTCTCCTTTTCCTGACCCGCTGAATGGGAATGTATCTTTATTTCCCCTGGGTATTCAGTACAGAGATCTGTATCTGGTGATTTCTTAATAGATCTTGTTTGCTCACTTTCCTTAGCATGTTCCCTTCACATTAGGCAAATTCTGGACTACTTGAATCCCTGCCACTTGTTACTGCCTCCTACCCTGCCTGAAGAGCCCCTGGGGCCTGAGAAGCTCCTCTCTGCCCCACCTTCCTCCTTACTTGGTCTTAGCAGGATTCTCCCAGCAGAAACTAAAGATGCTAAAGGAGCTCTCCAGGGCATGTGCACACTCGTCTGGCTTCTTATCACCAGGAAGGCCGAAAACACAGAGGAACATGCAGCCCTGGGATAGATGACAAACAAAGAAATGAGACACTTACCTGGGAAAGGAATATGGCTTGCCTAAACTAAACCAGCTCCCCTGAATGAACCCAGACCCTATCCTTGAACACTCTCCTGTTGGAAATATAGGATTCTACATGATTCATAAAATGGAAACTCTGGGCCACAGCAACATAGACTTTTTTTTTTTCTTTTTGAGATGGAGTCTCACTCTGTAGCCCAGGTTGGAGTGTAGTGGTGCGATCTCGGCTCACTGCAAGCTCCGCCTCTTGGGTTCATGCCATTCTCCTGCCTTAGTCTCCCAAGTAGCTGGGACTACAGGCACCCGCCACCATGCCTGGCTAATTTTTTTGTATTTTTAGTAGAGACAGGGTTTCACCGTGTTAGCCAGGATGGTCTTGATCTCCTGACCTCGTGATCTGCCTGCCTTGGCCTCCCAAAGTGCTGGGATTACAGGCGTGAGCCACCGCACCTGGCCAGCAATGTAGACATTTAAAAAATCTTGATTTCACTATTCAAAGAGCTGAAATTTAAAACACAAGAAAAACTGCTATCAAGAACTTTTCAAAAATTTAATTTCTAGTATATACCTTGAGCTAAGTCTATCTGCCCACATTTTCATCACTTATAACGTCAAGTATTAAGATTCTGCTTTTTTTCAAGATCCTTAATTATCTGAGAAAGACCTGATTACATTTACTTTACTAATAGAACCAGAAAAACATTCTTTATGCTTCACAAGGATTCTTCAACAAGAATTCAATAAAAAATGACATGGAGAGTAACCCTCAGTAACCCTGAAAATTAAACTAACAAGAACATCCCATTTCTTAATTAGCATTAGTTGAAGTTTTAATGTAATATAGCTTGTTACAAAATAAGTAGCAGGGAATTTGACTTACACTTGTGTTATGTGGGAGGACATCACTCCTCACTCACCTTTAATGCTGATGGGTCAAGTTCCCTTGTACTTACTTTCTCAAACATAAAGATCCGACTCAGCTGGCCACCCCCTTTCTCAATGACTGTGGAGATGTATAAGGCAGACTCCTGGATAAGATGACACAAATGCAACATCCAGGCTGTCTTGTGGAACTCCAGGCTGACCAAAACCAGAGTCACCGTACGGAATTCAGATACATACTCTACAGGCTGGCCTTCATCAATCTGTAAAGACACATTGAATTACCTACCTGTATTTTCAACTATCAGCATCATGTTCAGGCATTTTCATTATGTATTTCATGGTATATATGAGAAAATAACTTAAGGGTCTCAGCAAAAACTTAAAAGAAATTTCAGTATAGAAGATATACAACCCAATGCACTTGGAATTAAAACTGACTAGGCAGAATTCACTGATGAAATCTGTCAAGATTTACTCTCTAAGAGTTAATTTGACACATCCATTAGTCATTACACTCTTACTAAGGAATTCACATATATGCATATATATATACAATCAGTCAACTTATATTTACCAAACATACACACTATACCCTTCTTACAGTGTACTAAATTGTTGAAGAACAAACTAAAAAACAAATATGGTTTCTACTTTCTAGGATTGAGAAATCTAGCTAAAGGTTTAAGACATGTTCATCACCGTATTATGTTGGCACAGATGGGTAAATCTGCTGGAATTACAATGGGGTGCTGGAGATTAACTGGGTAATACAAAAAAGTTGTCACTTACAATTGTACACCTGTTTATATGTACGCGTGCACACACACACACACACACAGACTATACGAGGATTCAAGAACTAGGAAATAACCTTCTTCAAAAGGTTTTTCATTATGTGTTTCCGCAGCTTTTGGTCAAGATCAGAGTGTGGATCCAATTCCAGTGCAGTTCTTAGAGTCTCTGAGAAAAGAAAAATAAAAGGTCCCTGGCCATGTGGAAAATTAATGTTTAAAATTTGGGGCTTAGGTAGAAAGGACAAAGTAACTTACCAGCACTTGTACGGTAATGTGGTAGATAATCGAGGCACTTGTCAAAATGCTCATCAAAATCAAATGGGTCAATGATCCGCATATCTCTTAACTACAGAAAGGAAACTGCTTAATTCTGTGCCCCCACACAAGAAAGGCTGAGGATTCTATCACCCTTGTTTGCCTTTTATCTCCTCAGCCTCACTGTTCTACCTCATCCATCTTCACAGGAGAATATTCCCAGCCTCCCTCCTAAATTGAGTTCCAATGGTCGTTGGTTTGGCCAGGCAATATGTGAACACTATCAGAGCATTGCCCTGTGTAATAGGAAGGCCTTTTCAGGATGTGAATAGATGAAGCTAGCCTCCTACCTTCACAGCTTCATCCTCCCTCATGATTTCCACTTCAAACATATACTGCTCGCAGAGCATCCAGCAGTTCCAGGATAGGACAATCTCATTTGCCTGAGCCAAACGCTGAGCTAACCGGACATCATCTACATCCCGCCCAATCACCAAGAGGTATTGCTGCCGCTCATCTCCAACAATAACCTGGGAAATCCGACCCGCAGACAGACCTATCCAGAAAAAATGAGATAAATGGAGAATAGTCAAACTCAATTGGGAAACTATGCAACAGGAGGGGTCTGGAATCCCCACATGGCTTTATGCATCATGCCAATCTTGTTATTGCCCTCAGCTGCAGAAGTCTTAGGCGAGCTAACTTTTAAAAATAATACCTTACGGGACAAAAAAACCAAACACTGCATGTTCTCACTCATAGGTGGGAATTGAACAATGAGAACACTTGGACACAAGAAGGGGAACATTACACACTGGAGCCTGTTGTGGGATGGGGGGAGGGGGAGGGATAGCATTATGAGATATACCTAATGTAAATGACGAGTTAATGGGTGCAGCACACCAACTTGGCACATGTACACATATGTAACAAATCTGCATGTTGTGCACATGTGTCCTAGAACTTAAAGTATATATATATATAAAGAAAAAAAGAATGGAAAAACAAAAAACAAACAAAAAAATAACAATACCTTACGACCAGGTGCGGTGGCTCATGCCTGTAATCCCAGCACTTGGGGAGGCCGAGGCAGGCAGATGACCTGAGGTTGGGAGTTCGAGACCAGCCTGACCAACATGGTGAAACCCCGTCTCTACCAAAAATACAAAAAAAAATTAGCCAGGCATGGTGGTGCGTGCCTATAATCCCAGTTACTCAGGAGGCTGAGGCAGAAGAATCGCTTGAACCCTGGAGGCAGAGGTTGCAGTGAGCTGAGATCGCGCCACTGCATGCCAGTCTAGGTGACAGAGCGAGACTCCATCTCAAAAAAAAAAAAAAAAAAAAAAATTCTTCCCCCAGATTTCCTTCTCTTATATAATACACCTGGAGATGGACATTTTGTCTGTCTGGAGATGGTGAAGGAGAGTAGTGGAAGAAGAATGTACAAAGGGGCACAAGGAGACTTTTTGAGTGATAAGTATGTTCACTATCTTTATTGTGGTGATGGTTTCAAAAGTGTATAAATATGCCAATGTATAGTATCAATTATCCTTAATAAGACAAAAACCAAAAGAAATGAAATATGGCAGGACAAAAGAGATGCCATATAAAACAGAATATAATTCTTTACCACTGCTCCTCAAAACATAAAAGAACAGCTGGAGCCAACTTTTGCCCTTAAAGAGGTTTCTGAACCCTTGTGAAGGAGCTTTGTGTATTGAACTTCCCCTCCAATCCTGACTCTGCCGTTGGTGAAACTTTGGCCTCTGTATATAGCTTTTTTTAATTATATTGTGTTATATTTTTGATTCTGTCAAGCACTAACATAGTTCAAAAACTAAACTATAAAGAATATATATTTTAAAATCTTGCTTTACCTACATGCCCATCTTTACTATTTTCCTGATATTAGTAATTTTATTAGTTTCTTGTATATTTTTCCAGTGTTTCTATTTTCCTCCTTACACAGATGGTAGCATACTAAACACGCTGTTTTGTATCTTACTTTTTTTCACTTAACTATATCTTGGAGATACTGCCATGTCAAGACATCTTATTTTTTTTAAAGTTGCAGATAATCTTATTGAGTATACATATTATTTACTTAACCAGTCTCCTATAAATAAGTTGTTTTCAATGTTTTAAAATTACAAACCATATTACAATCAATAACCTTGCACGCACAACATTTCATATGTGTGTAGGCATACCTATAGGATAAATGTCCAGAAGGATTGTGAGGTTAAGGAATAAATGTACTTGTAAGAGTAAATAGTATAGATGGTATGTAAGTGAAAACAAGACTTTTTAATATATATTTTTATATGGTTTAGTTTTTCTTGATATAAAAAGTACAATAAAGACAATAAAAATAAATATAACAAAGATTGCCAAGTCACCCTTATACCATTGTTCACTCACAGTAAGAAAAAGCTCATTCCTCAGACTCACCAGAGTACATTGTCCAGCATCTGAAGTTTTGCCTATCTATAGGTAAGAAAGGTAGTCAGTGTACTTCCAATTGGCATTTTTCTTATTAAGAATGTTGATCATCTTTTGACGTGTTAAAAGACATGAGTTTCCTTGTCTATATACAATTTACTCATGGCCTTTGTCCACTTTTCTCTTAAGAGTATTATTCTTGATTTCTAAGTGCTCTTTCCCTAGTAGAGCAATTCACCCTTTGTCTATATGAATTGCAAATATTTTTTTTCCCAGTTTATCATTTATCTTGAGGTTTTTATAGTGGGTTCCCCCTCGCCCAGCTGGATCACTCTTTTAGGAGGTACTACCTATCTTTAACTGCAGGTCCTGGCCTTCTCTGGTGTGATAGATCCCAAATTTCTCCTGTATCTCCAGACTGCATTTTGCCACCAAGGTAATGATGTCACTCAGTTGATTTTGTTCTACTCTCCAGAGTGCCAGGAGCATGTTCCCTGCAGAGACACAGGATAGGCTGACGGGGACCAAATATCTAGTCTTACTTGGTCCAGGGCAAAGTCCCAGTAACGTAGAAGATCAACTTGACCCAGTGTGGATATTATGTAAGTTATCAGGCAAGGTTTCTTGGTTATATACATTATGCTAGGTTAAAATACTGCTTCAGATCCTCAAAATCATCCAGTACATAAAAACATAACTAGGTAGAAGTTTAAATGATCCTAAGGATATTTTTGGTAATCTTCCTTCCACCAGTATACTAACAGAGGAGGAGAGGTACTAGCAAAAGGTTCATAAAAAGTGGGTTCAAGTTCATATCTAATTTGATGGCTGGTTTTATTATGTTTAAATAAGAAGACAGGCCAACTCCGGGGCATACAGCTGTTAGTGATCTTGAGTTCTCCAGATAGGACATGCTTGACTCCTCCCCATCTCATGCTTAGCTTCTGCTATTAATGACCAAGTTTCTCATTAGTTTTCTCAAGAATGCTTTATTGGCACTTATTTTGCTGTCCTTCAATCTAAACAAAAATGCAAAGCATGTGAGAGTTTAATTTGGGCAAAGCTTTTCCATTAGACTGGGGGATCCTTTGAGGCACAGACTATGTCTTCCTCATCTTGGTATCCAGTACCTTTTAATCAAACAATGCTGAATAAACCAATACGCTGAATTCCACCTAAATATAGTCCTCCTCACTCACAGTCTTTTAAGTGTTTAGAAAAACTGAAAAAATACCTGTGATATTTAGGATATCCCCTCCAAAACAGAGAACATCTGAAATCAAGTAAGAAAGAGAGAGGAAAATGAGTCAAAATCAGATATAAACCAGATCAGGGAAGAATCATATATGGTCAAAAGAATGGCCTACTGAGTTTATCCTCATGTCATTCTTGTCCATTTGCTCACTCCAAGACTCAGGTTCCTTCTTCCTTCTAGTCATTTTCTCCCCAAATCTATCTGCACCTACATACATCTTTTCTAAAATGGAAGTATTCCTGCTCTCTTCAAAGCCACCCCATTTGTGATAGGAATCTTATCCCCTTTTACCTTCTCGAGAACTTCACACTGTTCCTAATCTCTCTACTGAAACATTCTCATCATAGCAAAACACAAAACCAAAACACACAAAAATAACCCACATATTCTTGGCTGTACCTTCTCTTCTGCCTATTAGCTCCATTTTTTTTTTCCTGCTATATTCACAACAAACAAAACCCCCAAATCTCAAAAAGTTGGCTACATATATTTTCCTCATAAATGTTTTCTCTGCCATTCTTTTTCTCAGCTTACTCCAATCTGACTTCCATCTCCACTACTTCAAATTATCAAGGTCATCAACAGCATTAATCTTGCTAAATTCAATACTTCTCTGACCTCACTGTACTTGACAGCTGTCATTTTCAACCCAGCTAGCTGCAGCTTTCTTCTAGAGACACTACCTCTCCTTTGGCTTCAGGAACACCACAATATCCTACCTCACTGGCTGTTTGTAGTCTCTTTTTCAGGTTCTTTCTCCCTTATCATAATCCTTCCCTGGAGTTCCTCAAGCCTCAGCCAAAGGCTCTTTCTCTTTATTTACGCTCTTCCAACATGAACTCAATCGGTTCTTAAGTCCCACTTTATGCCATCAACTCACATTTTCATCTCTAACAGGGATCTCTTCTCTGAGCTCCAGGCTCAATCATAGCTGGATTCTCCAATTGAATGGAGTCATTCTCCACTTGAAAGACTTACTGGCATCTCAAACTCAACATATTCAAAACAGAACTCTTGATTTTCTTTCTCAATGTTCAGTCTTTCCTGTCTTGGTAAATGACATGATCAATTCATTTATGAAAGCCAAAAAACTGAGTCCTTTTTCTCACCAGTTCCCACTGAAATTTAATGTATTAGCAACTCCTGTCTGTTGAACCTGCAAAATATATTTCAGGTTAATCTACCCCACGCAGCTCCCCTGCCATACCTCTACACCAACAATCTTCAGTCTTGACTGCACATTGGAATTGCCTATGAAACTTTAAAAGATCTTATTCCTGGGCCAACCTCAAGAAATTCTGATTTAAATGGCCTGGGGTGAAGCTTAGGCATTAAGATTTTTAGTTAGACAAGGTGGACGGTACCTGTAGTCCCAGCTATTTGAGAGGTTGAGGCAGAAGAACCTTTTAAGCTCTAGAGTTCAAGACAAACTTGGCAACATACTGAGACCCCAGTCTCTTCCAAAAAAAAAAAAAACAAAATATAGAAAAAAGAATAAAACAATCAAAAAGCTCCTCAGGCAACCACCGCTGAGGTTGAGAACCACTGCTCTAGACCAAATCTCCATCATCTTTCCAGGACAATTGTCTCTTCCAGCTTCTATTCTTAAATTCACTCTCCACCAGCATTCAATCTCCACACAGTAGCCAAAATCAGTTTTAAAGTGTTAATCAGATCATATTACTCCCCCGCCACTCCTTTCCAGTTTTGCTTTATACAGAAATATATAATTCCAACTCTTTACTATGGACTACAGAGCTTGGTGATCTCATAGCTACCAACCCCCAACCTTGCCTCAAACCACTCTTCACCGTGCAAGCTACGTTTTGGCCTGCACTGGCCTTCTGTTAGCTCCTGGAGTGTGCCGAGCTTTCTCCTGTCTCAGGACCTTTGCACTTGGTATTCTGTCAGAAATGCTTTACCCCTAGTTCTTCACAAGCTGTTCCCCTCATCCTTCATGTGTCAGCTTAAATAATACCTCCTCAGAGGAGCCTTCTATGACCACCCTGTCTCATACACTCCCCTATCCTAAAATTATTTTGTTTTTTTTTTATACCACTATACTATGTTTATTTCCTTAATAGAATGTAGAAGCTACAATTATTGTTTACTTATTGTCTGTCCCACTAAAATGGAAACTAAATGAAGGTACTCTGTCTTACTTTGCCCTGTATTTCTAGTACCCAGCAGTTGCTGGTATTAGAGTACATACACGATACAGAATTTTTATCTTCCCCTTCATCCAAACCTATGAGAAAAAGCAAACACCCTTCCATATGTATTCCTTAAGGATAAGAGGTAAGTCAAATAATCAAATTCTTAATGGAGATGCCACAAAGTAATTATTCTGGTGAATCTCAGAATGATGGATAGAAACATATAGCGAGCTGTCAGTAAAGGATGAGAATGTTACCTAAGTACTAAAAGGTATAAGGTCAGAGTAATTTCTGTTGGGTAGGCCTAACCAAAAAGTCCAAGAGTGGGTTCTTGCCCCGCCTACACCTATTACAGTCCATGTCACAGAGTAGGTACTCAAAACATGGGTACTGCACAAATGAGTTTTTTTCCAGATACTGGAAATTTGGCAAATATCTAAAAGCTTAATACATGGCAGAAAATAAGAAAACATCCTATTCCTTCCTCACAGGATCAAAATATAATAATAGAACAAAAAGATGTTTTATAAATTTGGTCTAAATACACACTTGAGATACATTATTGTTAGAACACTTTATTTTGAAATAAAATACAAATGTGCAAAGTAAATTAGCTCCTCCTGCCCCACCTTTGAACAATGAGTCAATAGAATGTAAGACTGGGTAGAATGGCAGATAACAGGCAAAGGTCTAGCTTTTCAGTGGCAACTTGATGAAACCAAAGATGAATGATGCTAAAGGAATGACCCTTTAGTACCTGTTTTAAAGTACTTCCGGCCACCTTCTTTTATAAACCCTCAGGAGCCCAGCACCACACCTTGTTACCCTACAATGATCACTCACGCTCCACGATGTCACTAATGTAGTAACTGAAGATGTGGGCCAGTTTGTCCATGTCACGTTCCGACTTGCAGGTCAGGCTGAACCTGTCCATTAATGCTGTAAACCCTGACCAACAAAGCAGAAATTACCATGTTAACTCCAAATCCTAACTTTTTGGCCCCTTTCTCCCCACACATCAGCCTGGTGTAAAGGAAACAGATCTCTTCAAGCTGAGTAATTCCTTTATCCATTAACATGGTGTAACTTAGAAACTACTAAGGGCCAGGTTGGTTGCCGCTGCCACTGGGAATCCAGAGGACCACCCTCTCTGCTTCCAGGAGCTGGAGATGGTGCCCTTTTCATCTGGAGCCAGCTCTTTCCCCCACCCTCTTAGGCAGCTGCCTGGCTATGGGAAACAACAGGATCCCTCCTTATGTCTGGCCAGAGAATCACTCACACGGTGAGGACAGGCACCTGGTATTACCCATCTTCATATCCCTGACACAGAATAAATATTTGTTAAATGAACAACTCTAGGAGTGGCTGCTAGATAGCTACGGCCAGAACAATGGCAAGCACATACTTAACGACGCCAAGAATGAATTAATTGAAAGAATAAAATAACTGAAACAGAACGCTTAATAGAAATTGCTCGGGGTTGGGAGACAGGGGTTCACAGCCCGCTGCGTGGTCCTGTAAAAATCCTTTCCTCTGAGTTTCAATTTCATCATCTTTGAGGTGAGCTCAAGGGCTGAGCTGGTTCATCCCAAAAGATGTCTTCCCACGCTAAAACGAAGACCCTCAAAGTTTCCTGCGGAAGCCGCGGGACGAAGTTAAACTGTGCCTTAGCTCGCGGGAGGCTAGGTCTGTAACCGTCGCGGCCTCCAGGGGCTTAGACCCAACGGCCGCTTTTCCCGCAGGCCAGGAGGCTGAAGTGCCGGCCATCGCCCTCACCCGTCACATGGACGCCTAGGAGGACTCCCTGGGCCGTGGCCAGCTCGGGTTCCGATCCCCTGGGCTTCCGAAAGACCAGTAGGTCGGGAAGCAGTGCCGCCAAGCGGGCCTCCACCGGCCACACAGGCAGCTTTGCATCCCGCCTGCCAGTCACCATAGCTGCCCGCCCAGGTACCGGAAACAGGGTCCAGCAGCGTAGCAGCCAATCCGCATGGCAGGCTCTGTTGGGGGTCCTGCCGCCGACCAATCCGCGCAGGCTTCCTTGGGGCAACGCCAATCGGAAGCGGCTGCAGTCCCCGCCCCACCACTTTCCCACAACCTTCGCGGGCCGAGTTCCGCGGGGAGAAGGGGCTGGAGGTGCTGCAGTCCGCGCTTTCAAAGGAGCAAAGCTGTCTTTTCTACAGGAAACGGGAGAGGTGTAGACGCTCCTGCGGTAAAGCCGTTGATGTGAGATAAATATCGAGAGGTCTTTCCCCCATACCAGAGTAGAATCTTGGGTCATCTCTGAATTTGTTAAGGACAGGTTCTACTGGCATAAATCTAAGCCAAACCTCAAGCACAGTTTGACTAAATCTATCGAATACTGTCAGTCCTTTTCCTTCATTGTTGTGGTGAGCTTCTCCTCTTATCTGCCAGGGCAGGTCTCCTGCTCTCATCATGAATGCTACCCGGGGCTGTTTGTCTCTCGTGTGTGACAATGGCACATCGGAGGCTTCTAGTCTTTGTTGCTTAGATTACCAGTGACCGTAAGGTAAAACAGTAACAAGGTGAGCATGCTGTGGATTTTTAACCATCAGAAAAGTACTTTTGTTTTGGTCTTCTGCCAAAACAAAATCTAACAAAATGTAAAAAGTACATCTTCACTACCTGTAATTCTAGAATACTTAATCAAGGCTGTTTTTGTGATAAGGGCTAATTTTCGTCACATTTTGATAAACTCAGTAGTAGCATCAAATGTATGATCAGCCTGCAATTGACAGAAAATATCTCCTCAACAGGGTGGAAGGGCCAAAAGGGAAGAAATTAAGGGGAGATAAAGCTAAGAGGCCCAGACATTACAAGTTAGATACTGTTTAAAGAGACACCGTCCATGCAGACATGTCTTGTTGGCAGAGGTCACAATTTCAACATTGGAAACACAACCTAGAACCCAGGAGTTGCAGATTCCCCAAAAGTCACATTACTTTTTGGTTATTTTTATAAATTTATTTTTAAAAATAACAATTGCAATGACATTAATGATCGATCACCTGTACACCCCCATACTGCGGGGGGAAAAACCTTCGATATAGTTGAGTCCCAAAGAAAAATCAAGACATTATTACCAGGCACCCTATAGCCACAAAATGCTCTGTTGGTCCAGTGGCATCGACACTGACATGTTCAATGTACCAGTGCAGTTAAAATATATACACTTAAATTATCCTGCCAAAAAAAAAGCACTCAAGTTGCATAACTAGGCATTAAACCAATTATTCATTCATCCATTCACTCTTTCTCCATCTGTGAAGTCATCACTACAGTCACAAATAAAAATCAATAAAAGAACTAGAATCAAAGAAAAAATCTAAATGTCAATACCCTGCCCCCACTTTGTGGGCTACTATGGTGTGCTAAAGTCACCACAAGAAAAGGGTCATGAGCGACTTGAAATGCAATGACAAAATGACAACTGAAGCATTTCAAACAAAATTCAAACTCATCCCCCACAAATAAAAAATTCAGCAACAAGGTTGGCATTACTATGTACAAACTTACAGACACAAATAAATAGCATCTTCTAACTGTTGGCGGCTTAAGCACTCAGAGTTAGGTCTGAGTAATTTCTTTCTGAACTCTGCATCTTAGACTCCTAAATTAACCAAGGAATATAAATTCCTCATTGTTAGTAATCTATCCTCTGAAAAACTTGGGACTTACTGAATAACATTAATATCCCAAACTCTTGTAGAGAGCCAGAAGTTTCTAGTGAGCTTACCAAAGGATCAGCCCTTTGACATCTGGAAGCCAGGACAGATTACCAGATCCCTGGGACTAGGAAGATTTCACTTCCTGTTTCCTTTGCATAGCTCTGTACCTCTATTTCTATCATTACAATGATCTCTCTTTGTGGTGTTTTTAGAGGGCTTAATTTCTGTCTTAATACAGTTAAGCTGAAGTCAAAGAACCAATTTTTATTCTTGGTATTTGACCCCCAATGTTCCTCAGAATTATTGGGTTTTCCTTGTTTCCAGAGAAGGCAGCCAACTCTTCTGAAATATCATCTTAGTTCTCTCAGGGTTCAACATCTAAAAGAGAAATAGAATTCTGAGGCACAACCCATTCTGGGAACAGTGGCCCAGTTCCTGACCCTGCAGGCATGTTTCTTTCTAGTCTGCAGTTTATTCTCACAGTACGGATGCAATGAGAAAACCTTTCTGCACAAGGCCTATGGAGAAAACATGAAAACTGGCACCAAAGAATCAGCTGCCATGGGAAGAATGAAAATGCTCGCTTTCTAGGGCCAGCATTGTGCTGCGGGAGTGAAGCCAACATCCACCTCAAGCTTTAGTGGGTAACTTGGACTCTGTTCAGGACAGCGTGACTGATCAGTGCTTTCCAGAAATTGCCAAGGACCAAATCTCAGGCTTCTTCCTTTCAGTGCTTGTTAAAGGTTCTAGAGTGTGAATTACTCTCTTCATCTTAATGATCCATTCCAGGTATCCATCCACTGGAGAATCGTGCTCTATGATAACATATGGGTGTACATGCTCTCTCTCTCTCTCTCTCTCCCCCACTCTCTCCTCCTAGGACGAAACACATGAACCTTTCAGCTCCCCAAATGCTGTCACAAAGTCTATGATTGAAAATCTCTAGTTTGGCTCTCCCTTTAGGAGTACTACAAATGTCCTCAGTGCTTCAGCAAAGAAGTTGTTGAATAGTCTTGTTCTCTACTTAGGAAAGGCAGTTTCAAGGTTCAATATCCTCTACATTGTCTTAGAAGAAGCCACAGCAAGTACGATGGTCCAGATGACCAGTCAACAGAGGGACAAGCAGGCCACAACTTTTCAAAGCTAGAAAAAGAGATTCGGCAATGTATATTTTTAGTGCTTGAGGCTTTTATCATTCTATCCCCAGAGTTAGCTTTTTCTTGGCTAGAGTCCAGAAATACCAACCTACCATCTAGGCAGACAGGAATTCTTATTACCACAGATTAGAAGAATGTATCTCAGAAATTTATTGTTTCCATATCACAAGATAGAACTTCCTTGCTTGGAAGCCATCTCTGAATACAAAGCGTCCATTCAGTTAGTCAGTGTGAGATTCCCCCACCAGAGGGATAAATACTGTCTAGATTCCATGGGAAGGAGTGGGCTGCTGCTTTCCTGATTGCAGTTTTGGTTGAGAAGGTTGTTTTTCCCTGCTGAGATGGCTGGCTCACGTCACCAGTCAACATAAGTGCTTTGTGTACTGCTGGGGTGGCATGTGTCTCCCTGCATCATCCGAATCCATGAAATGTCAGTGTGATCAACAGTCTGAAATAGGTCCTGACTGAAAGAGTAAGACAAAGGCTTGCAACTTCAATTTGCCAGGCATTGCTGCAATTGTAATACTGAGCCACTTATGAAAAACTAAGTGGTTTCCGTCCTGTAGAAAAGGGCAGAATGTGATCGTCAATGTCCCATTGGAAGAGTTGATCAATTTCCTGGAACAGTGAGAAACTGGTGAGAAACATGACCTTGATCAGCTCCATCATATGGCCTGGGGTTAGGACACTCGGATGATCTGTGTCATTGCTTCTTCATCGGCTTGGTTTGGATCCTAGAGACAAAGATGACACGATAATTAAAGTCCTTTGCAAAAGCAACAGGACTGATGGCTCACTACTTATCCTCAAGAGAATACGCATAACTTTACGAAGTAAATCAAAGGCTTGTAATACATCTTAAGTCTGCATACATGGCTTAAGTGCAGCCCCATTAGGAAAGAAGAGACAATAAACCTTATTCTTAAAAGAATTTGAAGTCTGGCCTGCGCTCCGTGGTGAAACACTCCGGAACTGTTAGTGTATCTCTTTCCTAAGAACCTTGTGTTGTTCTCTATACTTAAGGGTTAAGAGTATTCAGGTGGCTAAGGAAAAGATTCAGAAAACCCATGTCATGCTGTATTTTTGTCACTGTTTTTTGATCATCATTTAAATACTAAGTACTTAGCAGGGCTGGAAAGAATCATTAGAATCTATACACTTTAATGTACTCATTTTACAGATAAATCTGAAGGCCAGATGGGTAAAGTGATTTGCCTGGACTAGGGTCAGGGTCAGAAAGTTAGGAGCCCAGCAAGGGCTAACTCCCAAATCTCCTGACTCCCATTTAATCTTCTTTCCACTAAACTCTATATGCTGTTTCTCACTTAAGACCTACAGTGTTAACACAAGGATAAATCCTTGGAAGCTTTTTGCAACACTCCGCAAGAACCACCTTTAGTTCCCCCATACCAAGGCTCTGAAGCCTTGGTAGGCAGGATCTGAGAAAAAGCTGAAAGAGTTCTGGAGATGGAAGACTGGAACTGGATCTTGAACAATGAGCAAAAACAACTAGCATTTACTGAACTCACCATGCACTAGGTATGGTGCTACATAGATGCCTAATGTGGATTACTGAATGAAATCTCTACAACATTGCTATGAAGTATCAACAGTATTCCACTTTACAGATAAAAATAAAGAGGCTGAATTGACCAAGATCATATTGTTAGCACAAAGAATGAGGAGAGTTCCTGGCACAATGCCCTCCTATAGCTGTCAGGCCCACATTCATACACTGTATGAATGAACAGCAATGAGAAAGGAGGGGCTCTCACACTACAGGTGAGGACTAATAGCACTGAAAGAGTTGTTAGTGTTCATGTGTGGGGACACCGAGGAAACCTAGTTTGACTGTTGAGAGGGGTGATAAGGCAAAGTTGCTCAGACGTTATACAGAAATAGTTTGAGATTTGATGCAGTTAAGCATGCATTCTTGACCTGGGGACTGGCAGGTTAAAAAACACACTTTAACCATCTGGCAGTACTATATAAGGTCAATTAGAGGAGATTGGAGATTAATTTAATGGATATTGCAATAGTGCAAGTGGAATGTGATGTTAATATAGAATGGAGTATCAGCAAATGGGAGGAATCTATTAATTCAAGAAACACTGATTGCTTGGTTCAGAACTGGATACCAAACCCAACAAATACATCTAAGTCAGTACTTAAATACAACTTACTTAAATAGAACTAAGTCCATAAATATAACAGAGAACAAAACAATCCTGTATCCTCTATACAACTTATAGTCTAGTGAAGGAAACAATCTCGAAAAATTCAACAACTTAATTATTATTACACTGTAAAGAAAAGGGCCAAGTGCAATGGTGTGCACTTGTAATCCTAGCACTTTGGGAGGCCGAGGCAAGAGGCTTGCTTGAGCCTAGGAGTTTGAGACCAGCCTGGGCAACAAAGTGAGACTCCATCTCCACAAAACTTTTAAAACTTAGCGGGCATGTGGTGCGTGGCTATAGTCCCAGCTACTCGGGAGGCTAAAGTGGGAGGATCACTTGAGCTGGGAGGTCAAGGCTAAAGTGCGCCATAATCACACCACTGCCTCCAAAAAAAGAAAAGAAAAGCTGTTGTAAGAAAATACTGAGAGAGAAGAGACCTACTCTAGATAGGGTATTTAATTAAACCCGGACCTAACAGATGGGGAGATAGCCATGAAAAAGATAGAGCAAAGGGCATACAGACTGAAAATTCTAAGGACAAAGGCCCATGGCAGGAAATAGACCAATGAACAGTAAGCAGCAGCATAGAGACCAAGAAGTAGAAATGAAGTTAGACAGGAGCTGGAGCATGCAAGACTTTGCTGGGCATAGTAGTAATCACTTTGGATGTCAGTCCAAGTGCAAATGGGAAAGGGTAAGCGTTGAAGGAGCTTGAGCAGAACAGTGACTTGATAGGATAAACATTTTAAAAAGATGACACTAGGATGTGGAGAGTAGGCTAGAGGGGGACAAGAGTGGAAGAAGGGAAACGAAATTAGGCAGCTATTTTATAAACCTAAGCCAAAGAAGAGAGGATAAGGCCAGGCTCACATCAGTTAGAAGGGAAAAAAGTAAACATTCAAATTATATTTGTGATAGGGTAATAAAACTTGCTCAGTAAAAATAAAACTTGTTTCTTGAAAATTAAGAAAAGTGTGACTTTCAAGAAAGAATGGATAGTAATAACTGACAAAGATGAAGAGCAAAGAAAGACCACTGGATTAAAAACCTTTAGTACTCTTTTTGAGACAGGGTCTCACTCTGTCACTCAGGCTGGAGTGCAGTGGTGCCATCTTGGTTCACTGTAGCCTCAACCTCCTGGGCTCAAGTTATCCTTCCATCTCAACCTTCCAAGTAGCTGGGACGACAGGCATACATCACCAGGCCTGGCTAGTTTTTGTATTTTTTTGTAGAGATGGAGTTTTGCCATGTTGCCCAGGCTGGTCTTGAAATCCTGGGCTTCCCACTTCAGCCTCCCAAAGTGTTGGGATTACAGGCATGAGCCACCAAGCCTGGCCTAGTGATTTCAAGATTAAAGAGACATAAGATTGCGTCTAGTTTAGAGAATGTGAGTAGTCCCAGAGTATGAAAATAGCAAGAGGACACTGCTGAAGTCTTCAACTCAAGTCAATACAAGGTAATAAAGAGAAGAATAAAAGGTATATGTATTCCTACCTGCATATGGGGACTATCCTTTTCCTTTGGAGAGAAAAATCGTCCACCTTCACCACGCTTCCGTGCCATGGCATGACGGTGCCGAGACTCATGCAGGTATTTCTAAAATGAGAAATAAAACCATTTAACTATTAATACTATCCAGAACCAGCACAATTATCTAGTGCACAAATTCCATTCTCCAAAGTTTAAGACAGCTGGGATCAAAGCCACAAGGGACAATTATGACTTAGAATGATGATGAAAGCTTTGGAGAAAACACCTAGTAAGTAAGATAGCTAACCACATATAATTAGTAAGAATGTAAGAATGTGAATGCTTACAGTATGAATTTTTTAAAAAAAATAACAGATTACCACCTATACTTCCCAATATACCCTTCCCTCTGCTTTAATAACAGGCCAAATTTCATTTGAGCAAATGAGTGTTCAGTAAAAAGACTTTCCTAGCATTAAAGTTTATTATTATTTTCTAGAAACAGGGTCTCACTCTGACACCCTTGCTGCTGGACTGCAGTGGCATGATCATGAATCACTGCAGCTTTGAATTCCTGGGCTCATGTGATCCTCCTGCCTCAGCCTCCCAAGTAGGACTACAGGCATTTGCCACCACACCTGGCTGGACTTTCCTAGCCTTATCTGCATGTTAAGTGTGATCAGGTAACTAAATTCTGGCAGTGAAAGGTACACGACTTCTTGAAAGTTTCCTTGAAAGAAAGGGTACCTGGCTGGGTACGGTGGCTTACGCCTATAATCCCAGCACTTTGGGAGGCCGAGGCAGGTGGATCACTGGAGGTCAGGAGTTCGAGACCAGTCTGGCCAACATGGTGAAACCCCACCTCTACTAAAAATACAAAAATAAGCTATGTGTGGTGGCGCGCACCTGTAATCCCAGCTACTCAGGAGGCTGAGGCAGGATAATCACTTGAACCTGGAAGGGAGGTTGCAGTCAGCTGAGATTGTGCCACCGCGCTCCGGCCTGGGTGACAGAGCAAGCCTCAGTCTCAGAAAAAAAAAAAAAAAGAAAGAAAGGATACCTTTCTTGTTCCCTTTCTTCCTAGGCTGGAGTCTAAGCAGGAATCTTGGACTATGAACAGCACACTAGCAATATTAAAGCAGTGAAACAGGTCTTGAGAACTGTGAAAATGTGCTGCCAGTCCAAGATAATTTATCTCTGGACTACTTTTATGTATGAAAAAGAGTAACATCTTATTTAAGCCACTGTTTGTTTTCGTTGTTATAACTGCAGCTGCATACAGTAATAACAAATGCTAACTCTTACAAAAGAGATAAGTATCTAACGTCAATTTTTTGGAAGGTACATGAGAAAACAAGCCATATAAAAGATAATTTCAAAACTAGAACCCTGCTATTCTCCTCTCCTATATCCTTCCCAATGTTATACATACCCTTCTTTCCTTTGGAATTTTCCCTTCTGCCTCTAGTTTAGCCCGGGCTTGCCTCCTCTTAAGAATACGGTGGTATTGTTTGGCATTCACGTACAGAGGCTCTTCTTCAAGCATCTCTGCTCCAGGTAGAGGGATTCTTTGGATAGCAGGCACAGAGCCAGCCCCAGGAACCATCTGTGTGAACAGGAAACCAGAGCTTATTGGTGGCATGAAGTATGGACATAGAGTTTCTTGGTTTCTCTTCATCCATTTTTTTCTAAATGCCACAAAAAGTAATTTGTATAGGGTACTTGGGTAAATGCAGATCCCTGGAGAAATTTAAGATCTGCACTTTAAACAAACACCCCAGATAACTGTGTCATAGGAGGTTCAGGTGCCACTCTGAGAAACTATATAAGCATGCCCTAATTCATGTCTACCCATGGCTGTAGATATTTCTGCTGCCATCTAATGGTCAGGAACAGTAGTCATAAGACAAAAAAACAGCACAAAAATAGATGAGACCAAGTGCTACTAAATGCCTATATTTATAAAAATAATTTAATAGTTAACTTATAGTTCAATCCTAATTTTTCTTAAAAAACACCAAAACACTGTACTAAATGTGAAAACAAGTAACAGAGTCCTGTACCCCACAGCTCTTTCCCAGATACAACCGCTTTGAATAACTATATTAATCTTTTATAAAAATTATTTATTTATCATTTAGTTCGTAGAAACAAGGTCTCATATGTTGCCGAGGCTGAGCTCAAACTCCTGGACTTAAGCCATCCTCCTGGATTAGCCTCCCGAGTAGCTAGGACTACAGGTGCATGCCACTGAGCCAGGCTTGCTTCTGTTTCTTTTCATAGCTTCCTCCACCTCTGTGCAGACTTCTGTTACTCATTCTTAATCTATGCATTTTAACATACTATTTTGACATATGAGGATTTAGCTTTCACTCACACCACCCAAGTCTTCCTATCTTCCCAATACATTTATATCATACTTTTTTTTTGGTTTCTCTATCAATTACAATCTTTCTAATTTTTAGCTTATTTCTTATTTTGTCCATTATGGGCAATACTACTTTCCACTTCTCAAAGATTAATATATTATTCCCTTCATTATTTGAATTCTGAAAAGAATTGCATAAAATCATTATTTATCCATTGCTTTATCTCCAGCATCTAGAATAGTCCCTGGTGAATAGTCCCTGGCACACAGTAGGTGCCCAGAATGAATTATGGTTTGTCATAATGTTATTGTAAAAGTAGATTACTGACTGCCTTAAGGATCGATCTCAATCCCAAGAGGTCAACATAATAAATTTTAGGAGGCATCAAGTTGCATGTTCAAGAAAATTTCGAAGACAAAGGTGAAAAATACATTTTCTTACCATGACCATCCCTCCTGAATTGACCACATTGCCTGCCACTGGTAGTGTCACAGTGACAGTCCCTTGCCCACTGCTGGTTGTGTTGGTATTGGCTCCTGTCTGAACAATCTGTGCTCCTGCCAAACTGGCTGCTGGGATAGTGATCATGCCTGAAACAGGGACTGTAACTTTAAGAAAACAAAACATAAAACAAACAAAAAACAGGCACACAGAACAGAAAGAAGGGAACATAGTTAGTCCCTCTTCTATCTGGTACACACTCACTGATCCTGGCAAAACACACTGAAAAACACAAGGGGAGAAAAAGCACTCTCCCACTCTGGTGTGCTATATATAATCCAAGTAATCACAATCTTTGAAATTCTATTAACTCTCTAGGTCCCAGTTTTGAGTAACTCTATCCTTAGCAGTTTTCAAAAGGTGAAAAGGTTTGGTGGTCTCTTCTTCTACAGGTCAGTCTGACTATAGCTGTACCTACTGCTCTTGTACATATGAGCAATCTGCTTCAGGACAGAGATTTTAAAACTTATACTTTGTTTATCTCAAACTGACAATGAGTCAGTTGTAGTATTAAAACTTAAAATTAAACCAAACATTCCAAGTCCCCAGACTATCAACAGCAGCACTTCAGGATTTGTTCACCATTCTGTTTGAGCTCTTGCCTGGGCTCAATCCAGTTCAGGGCCTCCCCCGAGTAATACAAGAGCACACAGTGCACTCTCTGGATCTTGTATATTGCAAATTTTCAATCACAAAGTCATGGAATCTAACAAAGATGTCCTTTTTTGATTTAACTATTTGACTAACAAGCGCTTCCAAAAGCCTTCAAGTTCAGTTTGTGCACTCCTCCTCCCAGACCAAACAGATCTCTCTATTATTTATGTTATCTATTCCTAGAACATACTTCCATGAGGGCCCTGCATTGTATTTATTTGTTCACATGTCTCTCTTACTAGACTAGAGGCTCTTTGAGAACTCTTCTAAGTAAAAGTGCTGTATACGTAATAGTCATTTAAAGTAATGGAGTGACCCAGAAAAAAACATAAGCAGCAACAGCACTCTAAAGTCAACTTGATTTTTGATCTATTTCTCTCTTTCCCAATAAACTCCCTATTTCTAATCTTCTGTTTAGAAACACTTCTTCCCTAAAAGCTTACACAATCCCTAGATTAGCAACCACTGTAGAAACTGCTACACATGGAATCACAGTTGGTCATGGATGGTGACAAGAAACCAACAATCAATGGAGAGCTAGAGGAAATCTTTTTTTTTTTTGTCCAAAAAATATGCGGTGTCAAGTTCACCACTCAAATTCTAAAGGTATCAGTTGCCTAAAGGACAAAAAAGTTGCCCCAAGAAGTCCTAGGGAAACTTATGAGTACACTTACCTTGCTGGAGAATGGTGCCATCTGCATTAACTGGCTGATAGACAATGGTCTGCCCTTCAGCAGTCTGTGCCACTTGCTGTCCCTGGACAGCGATCTGCTGCTGTGTCTGGAGGAAATAAATAACGACCCAACTCAATAGATCCCAAAGATACTAACAAAGAACCATGTAGTCCTTAAAAAAAAAAAATTATTTTTTTGGGACGGAGTCTCACTCTGTTGCCAGGCTGGAGTGCAATGGCACAATCTCAGCTCACTGCAACCTCCGCCTCCTTGGTTCAAGTGATTCTCCTGCCTCAGCCTCCTGAGTAGTTAGGATTACATAGCATGTGCCACCATACCCAGCTAATTTTTGTATTTTTACGGGGTTTCACTATGTTGGCCAGGATGTCCTCGATCTCTTGACCTTGTGATTAGCCTGCCTTGGCCTCTCAAAGTGTTGGCATTACGGGTGTGAGCCACCATGCCTGGCCAAAACCAAATTTTTTTATGGTTTTCATCCCCTTTTCTATATACATGCTATACATGAAATATCTGACTCAAGTTATCTGACTCTTCCAAATCAGTTGTGCTCCTGTGTGACAGAGCTAGTGGAATTACCTGAGTCTGGCCAGCAGTGACGGCCGTCTGGGGCTGCTGGATGATGATCTGCTGTGTCTGGCCCTGCTGGCCCTGCACTTGCACAGCCTGTCCACCCTGGATCTGGATCTGTCCAGGTGGGACCAACTGTATCTGCAGAAAAGAACATAAAAAAGGATTGTACTCTACTGACACTGGTCTCCTTTGGTCCTGAGAGTTATCCACATTTCTCTAGAAAGCAGAAAATGTTCTGAAGAGGAAAAAAGAAGTCCTGCTCTGCCCTCCATTATGAAGTAGAGACAATTTATTTTCCATTTATGAAACAATCAGGGAATTTTGAACACTGTCTGGATACCTGATATTAAGAAATCAATCTCAGTTTTCATAAAAGATAGCAGTGGTATAAACATATATATTGAAAAGCATGTATATTTAAAATACGCTCTGGGCCGGGCGTGGTGTGGCTCATGCCTGTAATCCCTGCACTTTCGGAGGCCGAGGTGGGTGGATCACTTGAGGTCATGAGTTTGAGACCAGCCTGGCCAACACGGGGAAACCCTGTCTCTACTAAAAATACAAAAACTAGCTGGGCACGGTGGTGCATGCCTGTAATCCCAGCTACTTGGGAGACTGAGGCAGGAGAATCACTTGAACTGGAGGCGGAGGTTGCAGTGAGCCGAGATCACACCACTGCACTATAGCCTGGGCGACAGAGTGAGATTCTGTCTCAAAAAAATAAAATAAAATAAAATAAAATATACTCTAAAGTGCTTTATTATTATTTTTTAACCTTGCCATTTTGGTGAATAATGAAGTACTTTTTTACAGAGGAAATAATATATATATTAAAAATGTTGACAGCCAGGCACAATGGCTCATGCCCGTAATCCCAGCACTTTAGGAGGCTGAGGCGAACAGATTAGGTCAGGAGTTCAAGACCAGCCTGGGCAATATGGCAAAACCCTGTATCTACTGAAAAATACAAAAATTATCCAGGCATGCTAGGACATGCCCGTGGTCCCAGCTACTTGGGGAACTGAGGTGGCAGGATCATTTGAGCCTGGGAGGCAGAGGTTGCAGTGAGTCAAGATCTGTACCACTGCACTCCAGCCTGGGCAACAGAGCGAGTACCTGTCTCAAAAAAACAAACAAAGAAAAAACCCAAAATGTATTCTACCCTAGTCAAATGTGATGACTACAGCCCAGGACAACACCTTGATAAGGGGCTTGAGAGGACCTTGAAAGAATCCAACAAAGCTGTGTCAGGATTCCTAACTCACAGAAACTATCAAATAAACTTTTCTCTTTTTTTTTTTTTTTTTTTTTTTAAGAGGGGGGACTCCGCTTTTTCCCCGGGGCTGGTGTGGTGTGGTGTTTTCTCCTCTCACGCCCCGCCTCCCAGGTGAATGCCATTCTCCTCCCTCACCCTTCCAGGTAGCGGGGCTTACGGGGCCCGCCACCATGGCTGGCTAATTTTTTTTTTTTTTTGTATTTTTAGTAGAGACGGGGTTTCACCGTGTTAGCCAGGATGGTCTCGATCTCCTGATCTCGTGATCCACCTGCCTCGCCAAATGTTTGTTGCTTTAAGCTGCTAACTTCTAGGATAATTTGTTATACAGTAATAGATAATTAAGGCAGTGTGACACATTATATTCCTCCTATTAGTTTCCAATAACCTCACCAATACTTACTACTGTCATTAATGTTTGTCAAATTTTTGTTGATTTAATTTGTATCTCCTATTTGGTCCTAGGATTGGCTAGCTAAACCTTAGAAAGCAATTATGGAAAGCAAGGGATCATGTGCTATCCAAATCTATCTTCTTTCTTTTTTTAATGGCTATAGCCACTTTATTAGGAGTATTATCAAAAACCAGACAAGAATCTTGAAAAATATTTCTCTAAAATTTGGAACTAAAAAAACTGCAGTACAACCCTTTAAATGTTGGGTGTACAAAATCCTATTTTCATATCACTAGTGGATACATTTTTTTTTTTTTTAGGCACAAAAGAGAAAGCAGTGAGGAGAGCCCCAGAGCTCAAAATTTCTAGTATTTTATATTCAAGAATACCTCCTAAACTTAAAAGCCAGAATGCATGGCTACTACTAAGTAACCTTTTCTTTACCTCTTTGACCATTAATTCCATCAACAAACTTTTTTTATTTGAGCATTGCTTCAACAGAGATGGCAGTTTGGAAGGAGGATACTTTCAGAAAGCTAGATTTTTATAGCCAGGTCACTTTCCATCCACAATTTCAACTTGGGAGCACCTTGGTCTGGAAAGAAGAACATGTCTAGAATCTGAAGTTATCACAAAGTCTACCAGCTGATAGGAAAAAGGACTACTGATGGAAGGAAGGTGAAAAAAACAGGTCAATGGGTTCCACGTCTTAGAGACATTCATGGATCCTACTTTGTTAGGGGATAGATTGCCTAGGTTTTCTTAATTATTTTTTCCAAATACTTAGCTAATTGGCATTTAGAAAGTATTGGCAAATAAGTAAACAAATTTATCTGGTTATGTGAACCAACTTCATTTCTAAGTTTATATTGGCTATTAGGATTTCCTCTATCTATTTATATTCTTTGCCCATTTTTCTATTTTTGTATAAATACATAAAAGTTATTTATACATATTCTGAATACAAACTCAGTTATATGTATTAAAAATATATTTTCCAAGTTTTCACCTTGTTTACTTTTATTTGATGTATTTCAATGCATACTATGTTTTAAAATAGTCAATTTGTTTTTAAAAAATCCTTCTCTGTAGCATAAAAATTCTCTTATAATTTTCTTTTGAATTTTCCAAGTTTACTTTTCTACAATTAGATCTTTAATCCACCTAGTGAATACTTTTTAAAATACAGTATGAAGTAGAAATCAATTTCTTTTCTGTATCATTCTTCAGCCATTTCTTCACTGATATGTTTACAACACTTTTATTATATGCCAACTTCCAATATTCTTCTATTTATTTCTTGGCTCTCTCTGGTTCCAGTGTCTTTCTCAGGCCAAGGATTTTAATCTAAAATTATATGCAGAATTTTTCATGAGACTGGACATCTGTACTTTTTCTTAGAGGGTGCAAGCTTTACTAGGATTCTAAAATAGAGAATACAATTCAAAAAAGGTTAAGAAGTACCCTTCTTTAAAAAATGGCTACGCAAAGAACACTAATGAGGGAAAACAAAAAACAAAAAAAAACTCCTATACAAAGGGGAGTAAAGCCTTAAGCATTATAAGGGAGGCTATGGAATCTCACCTAGAGAGCTTTACTTATGTAACAGAATATATTTTTTTCAGCTTGATTAGTTATAGCCTTATTGGAAGCAGGGAAATAACTCTTTGAAGGTTCCTTATAGCAAAATAAAACCCCATAAAAATCACAGAACTTAGAGCTAGAATGAACTTTAGATATCATCTCATATAAATTTTATTTTTAGATGAGCAAACCAACAATTAAATAACTTGGCCAAGATCAGAATGCTTATTTAATGGCAGACCTGGTAATGAAAGCTGGATCACTACACTCACAGTATACTGATCCTAACAATACCACACTGTCTCTACTCAACAGTGGAGAAGGCGCAGCAAGCGGGGCTGGAGAGGAAGCAAAGAGAGAAGAACAGAAAGGATATAGCAATAGGGAATTGAGGAAAGCACATGTTGAAAAGATATTTAAAGCCTCATATATTTATGCAAGGAGAAATGTGAAAACTATTTTTAATCCCAAGTACAATTCTGTCTAGGCAAAAATATGCCAATGGGCTCAAATATGCCCTTACCGTTTACCCAAGCAATCCCCAATCCAAAGAAATTATCCTGAGAATTCAGTTGAAAAATAAAACTATTGTGCCCAAATATGTTTACCTACAAAAGCAAATGAAAACCAAAATCCTTGACTATATTTTATAAATTAGAAATTCTGATTCATCAAGGTGACTGAACATTATGAAAGGATTAAAAAACAACAACAACAACAACGAAAACACAACCCCACATGCATGGTACAGTTATGCCCAAAAATTATGCATGAAAACACAAGAGAATACACAAAAAGTACAAGTTTGATTTATGAGCAGTGTGATCATGGCTGCTTTTTTCAACTTAAAATTCCTTCAGAAAACTAAGACATTAATATGACTGCTATAACTGTTGAAACAATACAAAGATTTAGATAGAATAACTAATAGTTCTCTCATACTCCCTTTTACATGACTATAAACATATACTCATGAGGGGTTGGTCATGAATTACAAAGATGAGATCACACACTATTTCTCTGCAAATTATTTTCACTAAAAATATTTCAATATTAACCCACCCCAAGTCAACAGTTCATTTCTTTTAACGATGATGCAATATTCCATGTGAATATATTATGATTTATTCCAACCATTTCCTTATTCTTATTAATGGACACTCAGATTACAATTTTATTTTTTGCTAGTACAATGCTATGAAAAGTGTCTTTATAATTTCTCCCTACTATTGATGCTTTTCTTCCTATAGGACAGATTCTCAGAAGTGGGACTGCTAGCTCAAATGTTCGTTGTATTTAACAGATAGTGAGTTGCCTTTCCAAAATAACTCCACAGTTTGAAATTACCAAAAATAATGATAATTCTTTTTCTCCACATCCATCCTAGCAGTGGATATAATGATTTTTTTGTTTTTTTTTTGCCATCTTGATGAGAAATATCTAATTTAAAAATTTGATACCAGAGTTGTATGTAACATTTCTACATATTTCTGTTAATCTCTTCTTTTTTTCTTTTCTTTTTTTTTTTTTTTTTTGAGACAGAGTCTTGCTGTGGTGCCCAGCCTGGAGTGCAGTGGCACAATCTTGGCTTACTGCAACCTCCGCTTTCCGGGTTCAAGAGATCTCATGCCCAAACCCCCCAAGTAGCTGGGATTACAGGCGCCTGCCACCACGCCCAGGTATTTTTGTATTTTTAGTAGAGATGGGGTTTTGTCATGTTGGCCAGGCTGGTCTTGAACTCCTGGCCTCAAGTGATCCACCTGTCTCAGCCTCCCCAAATGCTGGGATTACAGGCGTGAGCCACCGTGCCTGGTCTTCCTTTAATCTCTTCTACATCTTTGCTTACTTTTGTTTTCTGTTTCTCAATCAGTCTTTCAACTGGATTTACCTGTTTTATTGGTCTGCTTAAATAATCTAGATTTTATATATCCTTTCTATACGTCAGTTTTCTACTTAATAAATTTGGACCCACTTTTTGCTCATTTTGTTATTTTTCTAACTTTCTAAATATTCATTTTTGTTTCTTTTAAAATAAAATATACTATAAACTAGATTCTAACCTCTTTATATACTTTACAGCAATTCAAGATCATGTCTAATATCTTGGTCTTTACTGCAGCTGTCCAATTTCTGCATAGTTCTAGTTTATATCACTGGTACTATAAAGGCAGAAAATCAACTGAATGCAAAATGTGGGTTAGAAAGCAGTTAAATGCATTATCAATTATCAGTTTGTAATAATCTATTCTTTGAAACCTCTCCTCTGATATACTGCTCAACATTTTTAAATACTACTCACCTGCTGCAAACCCTGTGTTCCAGAAACAGGTACTTGCATGATGGTTTGACCTTGTCCACCAGGGACAGCCTGGACCATGATGGGTTGGCCAGTTGATGTGATTAGCTGGCCTCCACTGACCTGCACCATTAATGGCTGCCCTTGGACCTAGAATGAAATAAAATAAGAACAATGAAATAACATAAGACACAAAATGGTTTTTACCAAAAGACAATCACTGGAACTATTCTGCTGTCTTGCTAGAAAAGGAAAAGGTAGAAAAGACTAAGAAAATATATGTCTTAAGTCCTCAAGTTATCTTTAAATATCTATGATACCTGTTACTAAATGCCAAGCTCAATACTTTAAGGTCAGACATAATGGAGAATATCCAGAGTCTTTGAGAAGTCTCAGTAGATATAAGGCATTTGTCACCAAACACAGGCTAAATCCATGACAAACATTTAATCATAATGGCAAGGTTAGTTGCCTGTTTAAATCAATCCAGGGATGGTCTCTGTGAAGGCTGGAGAGGAGGCAATGAGAGGGAAAGGTGATGGTGGTGATGGTGGTTGAGTACAAATTCTAAATAAAGTGAAGAAGGTAAATAAAACTGTACCCAGCAATGACTCCAGGAGGCTGGGTAGCAAGCAGCTCTGGAAGCTCATGTAGAGGATGACCCTTTTCTCCCTATAGTCTCTCAAGCTAAAATGAAATATCAAATGTATACCTTTACCCTGCTCATTTTACTCTGTGAATTCTAGATATGTGTGTTGTTTAAAGAGCTCACTACTAAAGATTTCTTAAAAATACTTTCTGGTCAGTTTGCAGTCTCCATGGTGGAATTCCTCACACTGACCTCTATAATATCCACATGGTTATTTTAGCTTTATCAGAAGCAACAACAAATATTGAAATTACACAGAGCAGTCAAGTGTACAAATTTCAACCTCCTATGAGTAAACAGACTACTGTAGAAGCCAGGTCACTACAAGTGCTCTGTCACATCTTAAGTCCCAACACAAAAATACCTAATAGAATGCTTTCTGGAAGTGCTTTAAAAGTGCTTTAGAAGTAAACTGGAATGATCCATGGAATAGTCCAAAACTTTCATTTTCAGACTCTATCTTTGACAGAAATTACTTAGAACAGAATATTCATGGCTGAAATATTCACACTTAATGTATGTGCAAGTAACAGCAATTAGTTAAAAGATCATTCTGTCCTAGATGAGTAGGTTAGATAGTGAGGTTTTCCTACAATCACCACCACCACCGCCACCGCCACTAATGTATTAAAATCACCAGGAATGCTGAAATCCTAAGTTTTGTTAAACTGTCCAATGAGAGCCTTTACTTTACTTTTTTAAGGACTTTACAGCCTGACTCTCTCATGCTATCTCCTTCCCTTATTTCCCCATTCCCTTTGCTACATCAAATGCTTGCATATTCTGTATCAAGAGAGATTTCTCAGAATACATGCAGCATGAATAAACAAAATAACTATTTAAAATTCTCCCAAAATAATCAGATCCCTAGAGGAAAGGTCTCTATTATTTCCATATTGTTTCCACTTATTTTAAATAAAATCTATGTAAGTAGGAAACACAAGTTTTAAGATACAACTATTAATAATTTTCTATCTATTCATCATCTTAATTTCCTCTCCAACTGATGTGCTATTCATGCACATGATAAATGATTTGAGACTCCAAAGAGCTCACTGTATTTACAACAGAAAAATGTTACAAAGACACATGCATCAAACAAGAAGCCATACAGTTAAGAGCATGTTACATTCCTATTCCACAAGGGGTTAATGACAATCCAAAATACTGTTTTATATATGAGTAAGATGAAGCAAGCATGAAAAACATTAACAAGCTGTTGGACTGTGAGATTTGAACAGTTTTGGAGTGCCTACAAGCTCAGTTTCTTTCAGCTTAATTTATTTTCAAAGTTGGTTGTATATCATTACCAAACACTATTGGTGGCAGGGGTAGGGGTGGGACTGAAAGGATAAAGTGAAGTGATAACAATAAGAGGTAGTTATCTGCAGGATGTTTAGCAGCACTAGCAATAAAGTGAGATGCCAGTTCTACATTCTAGATTCTACTTTGAATCATTTCCAATTCAATGGAGGGAAAAAGTAGGGTACCCAAATCTTGCCAATTTTTCAAAAATACAGTCATTTTAATAAAAGTAACCTACAGATACAGAGTAGACTAGTGCTCCTACTCCTGTTTCTTATAGGAACTGGTCAAATTAGAACCCAATTTAGTATACTTAACTTAGCCATACACAATGCTAAAGAACTGTATTGATTAACCAAAAATTATCACAGTGGCTTTAATACCTAAGACTTACAGAAAGCATATCCTGCTTCTGCCTAACCAAGAGGTATCTGGGGTAATCTTTGCAGATCTAGTAATAAGACAGGTCACTATTTCCCCAGGAAAGGTAGTGGAAACAATAGCAGTTAACAAGAGATTAACAAGATTCAGTGCTTAGATAAACCTTGCCAAGTGTAATGATTATTTTTCAGTTGAGTTGCCCCTTGAATAAAAATAAAGCACAGCCTAGCCTAGTTTATGTGTGTCTATATATGTATATATTTCCTTCTCCATTATAACGCAAATACACAAAATTTTTACCATGCAATTAATTGGATCAGAGTTTGAGCCCTGAATAAATTCTAATGTCACTTATAAGAATTTCTTCCTGTCACTTACATCATTTCTTTTCCAGGCGTTCTCAAAGAAACATGCTAGTCAAATCCAATTCTCAGAAAGTTGATATGGGGTCTCTATATGACTTGGCACAAAACATTAGGAAACTGGCATCTGATAAGCCTCAAAGACAAGTTAGCAGCATCAAAGACATGCAACTGACTTTGCCATTCCTACTGGAGATCCTAACACAAACAGCACCAGACATGAGGAGAGGAGAAGTTCATGCAGTGCTCACAGAGAATCAGAGAGGGTACCACTACCTGGAGGGTCTGGACTTGCTGGCCTGAGGCGGATGCCACCTGGGCCTCAGTCTGCAACTGCACAGCAGTGACACCACCCTGCTGCTGAGAACAGGAACAGGAAGAGCTTGAAATATGTCAGGAAGGAAATGTGTAGTTCAAGACATGAGATCACCTTACCTCTTGGAGGAGAGGGAGAGAAGCCTGAAGGACTTTCAAAATGTACAGACTCCCTATACTGAAGCTGTTTTGTTGAAGGTAGTAGCATTAAAGATATTAGCCCTTTGTCTCTAGAGTGGACCTCAAAATGTGACTCAAAAACTCAAAACAGTTGTCATCATTAACACAAAGATTTGTAATGCAATCTTTCCCTCCAGAAACAGGAGTCTGATACTTCTACTTACACAATTATTTAGTGCTCTTTTTATCTCCTCAAATGAGTTCACAAGAAAAAATGACTAGGTTTTAATAGCCCTGAAACTACCATAAAAAAAATTCTGGGCTTAAATGCAGTCACAAAGAAAGGAGAAGTAATCACTGTGAACCGAAATCATCTTCATGACGTCAATGCTCTTATGTCCCAAAACTAAGATTCTTTTTTTTTTTTTTTTAACTTTATTTATTTACTTATTTCGAGATGGGGTCTTGCTGTTTTGCCCAGGCTGGTCTTGAATTCCTGGGCTTAAGCCAACCTTCCTGTCTCAGCCTCCAGAGTAGCTGGGATTACAGGCATGCAGCACCATGCCCAGCTTCAAAACTAAGATTATTTCTACCCAACTGGACTGCTTTAAGAGCCATTTCAATGATTCAACCTTATTTTTACATCCACTAATGGCAAATTCTGAAAGAATAAAAACCCACCCTCCGGAGTACTGGTCTGAATGGAGGGCCCTTTGTGGAATCCCTTTCTCTAAAAAGGCAGTTAAAGGAACCTGCCAGGGCCACAGCAGCTGTATGGAAGGGAAAGCTATCAAGGGAGTTTGTCTTTTAATTAAGAGTAGCTCCTTCCTTTGATCATTAGATGGGAACAACTCATCATCAATACTTCCTTTGCTTTCCCTACTACCTTTCTATATTAGCTAAATTCCATTTTGAAAACAAAATATTTCCAAAATATCAATCTTGGCCTAAGGTCAAATAGAAGCATAATAAATTTCTTCTAGGGGTGGGAAAAAAGTGAAATTTTACTATAATAAACCCAAGCATAAAGCATCAGAAAATTTAACCTGTGTATAAATTCAAGAAAGCAATCTATTAATTAGGAATAAACCAGCAGCAGGGAATTCCTTTCTAATATGTGCTTATCCATAAGAACGACTGTCTAAGTATTATCCTAATGTTAAACCAGAGCTTTTCTGAATAAAAAATGTGGCAGACCAAATCAAAGAACAGAAGATTTCTTGGAAGCTATATTGGTTTGTCTGTTGTGGCCAAAGCCTTACTAAATCACAAGTTAGCTCAAACAAGAAGAGAAAAAGACCAAATAGAATCCAGAAAAATTTAAAAGTCCAAATTTCCATCTGAAAACCAGACTAGATGTTTTTACTTATAATGAGATAAAAGAGGCAATTTACTATAACTAGGCACCCATGAAGAGTAGATTCTAAGTGGTCATGGGCTAGACATGGCATTTCAGCACAAGCCATCAGACCCAATATTTCACAAGATCTGGTACCTTTCAAATAATGCCCCAGGGAAATAGACCAACCAATTGAGTGGTGCTGTTATCAGTTTCATTGCTGTGATGTTTAAAGCCGTTTTACTTCCATACCTGCTGCTGAATCTGTCCTGCCTGGACAACAATCTGCTCTGTCGAACTATTGCTGTTTGCTGTATACTGCTCCATGGTCCCTCCAAGTGAGATTCCTGTCCGCTCTGGAGATCCTAGAAGGCTGTGAGGTACACTCCTATTAGAAAGGTAGGGAAAGAAACTAAAGTGAGATTGTCAATAAAGGCCTTACCAGACAATTAACCTGGATAATTTATCACTGTACTTTATTTTCAAGAAAACAGGATAAGAGAATAGGAAATGCTTATATTCAGTATCATTTTTTTTTTTTTTTGAGACTGAGTCTCGCTCTGCCACCCAGGCTGGAGTGCAGTGGCCGGATCTCAGCTCACTGCAAGCTCCGCCTCCTGGGTTCACGCCATTCTCCTGCCTCAGCCTCCCGAGTAGCTGGGACTACAGGCGCCCGCCACCTCGCCTGGCTAGTTTTTTGTATTTTTTAGTAGAGACGGGGTTTCACCGTGTTAGCCAGGATGGTCTCGATCTCCTGACCTCGTGATCCGCCCGTCTCGGCCTCCCAAAGTGCTGGGATTACAGGCTTGAGCCACCGCGCCCGGCCTCAGTATCATTTTTAACTAGGATTATATGGCACAATCATAACATAGTACTATTTTCACGTTTCTAAAATGCTTTCAGTCATTTCTTATTGACAACCTTACCTTTCAATACTGTCAGAGCACTACCTGCACCTTAGAGATACTCATTAAGCTGCAACATCACTTTGATACAAGGCCTACGTAACGCTGATTTTCAGGTTTGCACATATACTTTAGAGAATAAAGGTTCTTTAAAGTTGTAACACATAATTGCTTCCCACCAAACAAGTTACTCAGGTCCACTACATATGGTAGCCAAAATTTACCCTTCTCATAGAGTTGAAGATCCGCTTTCAAAAATAAGGATACAATTAGATAAACTGAATGATATCTGAGAAGCTTATTAAAGACTTCATTAAACAATTAAAATGATATAAATTAGCAATGGGTAACTCATCTTGGAAATATGGGAGGGAGGACAGATATATAAACAAAAATGTAGATAGGTCTTTCCGATTTTTCAGTAGGCCCTCATAAATTCCAACATCTGAATAATAAAATGACGTGGCCTAACTGAGCTGCTCATTATAGTGGCAAAGCAGAGTACCACTCTCCATAAGTCCACACATGCTGGTGGAATTCATCATTTGCAAGGTGTCTCAAGACAGTCTGAAAGAAGAAATCAAAATATGTGCAAGTATATGTCCAGCTATTTAGAAAGAAGTGTATTGATATCTAAAATTTACTTTGAAATGCATCAAAAAAATGGATGAATGGGTGGAGAAATATCTGGTAAGGCAATTATAGTAAGATGTTAATAATAGACCCTAACTGGCAAGTATACAGGTGTTTATTTTCAAATTTCTTTGATTTCACTGCATACTTGAAAATTCTTATTTCCCAAATGAATGTTGGAATGTTGGGAAAAATATAACAAAATTTAATCAAAATAAAAATTAATCAACCCCATTACTCATAATCAAAATGGATACAATATAAGAATCTATGAGCCATAAATAACAGGCTATGTCATCACAGCGAGCGGACTTGCGGCCATATGGTTCTCCAAAGCACTGCCCTTGATCTAAGGGAATGCTCACTAGGTAAATATCTAACTATAATTTGGATTTACATATAGATTGGCCAACAGGGAGCAAATATATTCAGCAACATGAACAACTGGTTTTCTGATTTTTACACCAGTCTTTTTGGAATTGGTTGACTAAGTCTGCTCCTCAGAGATTCTGGGTATAGAACAGAAAATCAGGTTTTCAGCCAGACTGTGAATCTGTTAGGGACACTAACAGCCTTCCCTAAATTCTATCTTGTCTCAATACACAATATATTTATGTCTGTAAACTAATGAAATTAAGGTTATGATGTAAAAGAATATATATGATTCCATTTACATAAAATCTCCAAAAGACATCAGTAATCTAGAGACAGAAAATAGATCAGTGGTTCCTTGGGAGTGGAGAATACAGGGAGACAGGAAAGAGGGAGGTTGACTGGCATGGAGCCTTAGGAATATTGTAGGATGATGAAAATGTTTTATATCTTCATTGTGGTAGCGGTTGCACAGGTGTACAAATTTGTCAAAACTCATCAAAATGCACACTTAAAATTATTACACTTTGTATCTAAACTATGTCTCAATACATTTATTTTAAAAATAAGGATCATGAAAGGAATGTCTTTTAAGTTTCAACACCTTCCCAACTCCAAATTTCCTTCTTATATGAGATTTTTTCTTTGACTAATATCCAGAAGTTTACATCTTTACAAGACTAAAATATAACTTGAAGCACATGATAATGACTAATAGATGTAACATATTTTCTTCTTAACTAGTTTATCCTGGTAATACAAATGAACCAATTTAGCAATACTTAAATCTGTACTTTGAAGAGTATAAAGATTTGAAGAGCAGCTTCAAATCTGGCAGCAATTCTCTCTCACATTAATGACAGTGATTTAGTCTGTATCATGATAATGATACTATTAACGGTTAATGCTATAAGCAACTGGCTTCAGTAAAGTCGTATGTTCCTACTACTGTGAGATTCAGTCAGCAAGACTGCAATACAATTCAAGTCTTTCCCAAAGTGCCTCTTTGCCCAAGATTATGACAAACTTAAGTTAGCCAGATTTAGTCTGTCTAGCTCTTGCTCTTAACACAAAGTTTTGAATGGTTTTTCCTCAAAGAGAGAGAAACAAATAATAAGAGTGTTTATTCTGGCTAGCATGAAAATTATCTTCCTAGTGCATTCTCTTCTCAGTGTAATTCTCTTTGCCCCACTATTCCAAGGTGCAAAAGCTGAAATTTAAACAACCACTCACTAGGAACCCATTCTATGTGGACCTACACACACTCCAAAGCTAAAACCTTCAGAAACTCAACTAGTGTAAGCATATGAAAAGACCTAGGATAACCACAGCTGATAATCACTACCAGGCAAAGCCTAGAACAGTAGCTTTTTAACTTTTTTGATCACAACCCTTAGTAAGAAACACACTTCATTATCACAACTCAGTGCACACATAAAGCATAAAACGTAACTGAAACAAAAGTTTCAAGTATTTACCCTTATACAACACAAGATGCACTTTGATATTTTCTGTTCTTTTTTTTTTTTTCTTTTAAGAGAGGGGGTCTCCCTATGTCACCCAGGCTGGTCTCAGACTCCTCAGCTCAAAGGATTCCCCCCCTTGGCCTCCCAAAGTGCTGGGATTACAGGCGTGAGCCATCATCATGCCTGGCAGACATTTTATATTCTATTATTTTAAAATCCCTAGCATTGGCTCACTGAATTTCTTTCACAACTCAACAAGTGGGTCCTGATACATGTTAGATGAAAGACTAGACTACAACAAAGGGCTGTCCAGCTTCCCCATCATCCTACAGATTTCTGGATTGGAGCTTTCTAACGCACTTCTCTCCACTAACTATATACCATGTGCCAGACGCTGTTCTGAAGGTTTTAAAAATAAAAAGAAATCTCTGATGAAGAGTCTAACTTCAAAGAGTCTTTAAGTTTAGTAATGGAGTAAAAACCTATACTGGAATCCTAAGAGATAAAGTGATATGGGAATTTGGAGGACAGAGATTTGTTCCAGCTGGGGATAAATCAACAAGGCTTAAAAGAAAAGGTACTATTTGAACTTTTTTTTTTCTTTGCTGTCAGAGGCCTGCAGGATGAACTGGTCTTAAGTGTGAGAAAGATTTAGCTATGTGATGATGTGGAGGAAGGTGAAGTACTACAAATCAAGAGAGCATAAAAACAAGAACAGAAACATTTCAGCATGTGAGTAGCAGACTAAACGGGAAGAAAAGCTTGGGGCCACACTACTGTCTCTAGAAATGTCAGACAAATTCTTCTGCAGATTGGTGGAAGCTTGAAAGATACTTAGCAAAAAAGTTACCAGATTAGAATGCCTTTTAGAAAGATGCCAAGCAAAAGTATTTAGTGATTTTGAAGTGACCAGAACATACCTATGTTTAAATACTAAGGTTAAAACATCTATTTCAGGCCAGGACGCAGTAGCTCATGCCTGTAATCCCAAAGTTTTGGGAGACCAAGATGGGAGGATGGCTTGAGCCCAGGAGTTCCAGGTTACAGTGAGCTATGACTGCGCCACTGTATTCCAGCCTGGATGATAGAGGAAAGCCCTGTATCCAAAAACAAATGAACAAAATTTCCAAAGGCAAATATACATGCTTTTTAGACTATTTAAGCCCTATCATCTCTTCTGCTAATGCGGATAATGTGACAATCAAATGAGTTAAGAAAATGATTTAAGCAACAATGAAAAACTCATCCTAAAAAGTGAAAATAAAACCTGTCCCCGAAGCTTCAGTAATGAAAGAGCACTGGAATACTGGAGTTTTCTGAAACCTACCAGTTGTATAGCATTAAATGTGAATTTAGAAATGGGCACCAGATACTGAAGACCTCTATGTGCCAAGGAATGCACTAGATGATTCACATGAGTAAAAATAATTTTCAGAGTCCTAGGACAAAAGTCTTCTCCTCTTCCCCAAAGAACTCAGCCACTATCACGGGGCAGAACCCATAAAACAAGTCAGAAACTTGTTTTTTCAATCTTATGAAAAAAATATAGCTCTAGATTCCTTCTACTTGAACCTCCATACAAAATAATAACTGTTTCCAAAATATTCCTTAGCAAGATATACAAGTATTTTACCAACTGGACCTTTCCCCCCTAAACTATCACTACTACTGCCCACTTCCCTATCCCATCTTCCTGCCTCAGTGTAATTTGATTCCTCCGCACATGCTTTTCTTCTCTTCAAGTAATGCTCTTCCGTCTTTCTTGTGGAAGAATTACCATCATTCCTCAAGGCCAGTCAAAAGTGCGGCGGTGATAAGCCTTTCACGGAGGCTAGTTCACGCATCGATACTTCACAGCACTGAACTTGGCCCCTTTATAGCCCTAACCGTTAGGTATTAACTACCTGTTCACCTGTCAATTTCCATCAGGTGGGCACAGTTCTTATTGACCTCTACGGACTCGCTCCCCAACACATGGATTATACCTGGCATATACTGCTGGATAATTGGTTGCCAAAGCAACCTCTCACCCTAAGGAAAACTCCACTACACTGTTAAAGCTTCTAAACATCTGCTGAGAAAACGTTAACACAGCATTATAAAGTGTATCAGAAAAACATAAACCAAGAGATGAGTGGACTGGGTCAAGCCTGATACAAAGTAACATAGAAAGGCGAAAGCAAAAACAAAGGAAAAAAAAAAAAACCCGAAACTGTACTACATTTCCAACGGAGGGAGATTTCACAAAATGAGCAGTGGATAAGATTAGTAATATGAACAGCAAGTTGTGCAGCCTCCGGGAAAAAGAATGCGCAAGGGTATCAATCTTCTAAGAGTGAGGTTCCAGGCACCGAATGGACTAGTCTTACAGCCCCGACAAGAAAAGGAGACCGCTTGGTTGGACTCCAAGACGGAGGTGTGCGGTCCTGCCACTGCGAACGGGGCGGGGAAGAGAGGAAATGACGAGCCAAAAGGGGTGGTAACGGCGCCGGGCCGGAGACCCGGGCGGAGCGGGCTGGGAGGAGGGGCGCAGCGGAGCACGGGGAGTGGGCGAACTAACGGCCCCCTCTCCCCACCAGGAAGACAGCAGGGGCGGGCCTGTAGGGCTCCGAGGCGAGGGCGGGCCAGCCCCGTTGCCAGCCGCACTCGGGACCCCGCGGCCAGGGCGCGCACCCTCCCCAGGCCTCCCTCCCGACCTAGTGGGGCTGCAGATAGACAGACCCGGCTCGCGGGGAGCGGGGGGCCTGGGGGAGGCTTCCTGCCCCAAGGGCCGGAGAGTAGAGAGAGCAAGGGCAGGTTTAAGTTTGCGGCCAGAACGACCAGGAGGAAATCGCCGAGGCCCAGGGCGCGCATGTGTCCCCTAGTGTAGGGCCATTCGTGGCCCCGGGCCTGGGGCCTGAGAACCTGGGCCTAAGAGTCGGGAAACGGGGACGCATTCCCAACTGATCCTGGCACCCGGCGAGGGTCGGAGCCCCGAGGTGCCTGCTCCCCGGGGCGCCATCCCAGTGCGGGGCGGCCCCTGCAGGCCTCGGCCGGGAGTGCCCCGAGGCGCTCGCAGGCCCCGGGCCGGGGCCGCTGGCCGCCCTGCTGGGCTAGGCTCAGCTCGACTCCCCGGGCTCGACGGGCGCCTGGGCCTCTCCTGAGTGGTCAGCGAGACCCGCCAATCGGGGCGCTGGGGCCGGCTCTGGGCCGCTGGATATTGGCTCCTCACACTCACCGTGCCTCGCTCCCCCGGTTCGCTGCCCGCGCTGATTGGCTCCAGTACCGGACTCCGAAACCCAATCAGAGGCTCCAGCCGCCGCCGCCGCCGCCACTGCCGCTGCCTAGCAAAATGGCGAACCCGAACAAAGGGGAATCGGGCCTCCCTCCAACCGCCTCCGCGCAGGCGCCTCTGAGACCACGCCCACTAACTCCAGTTCTGGGCTCGCCCCACCCCTTTGGAGGAGCAACGCGCAGGCGTTCCCTGCAGCCACGCCCGCCTTCCTGATTTGACACCACCGCCTGTCGAAGGAATACGCAGGCGCCTTCGAGACGCGCCAGCTCGTTCAACTCAAAACGCTCCCTTGAGCTTAGTACTACGCAGGCGCTAACTAGCCCCTTTGCCAGCTGCCCACCGCTTTCCAAGTGGCCACTAGGACACACCCGTGCGGCTAATGCGCAAGCGCCACTTTTCCCGACTCGTGGTGGGCAGTTTCATTACGCATGCGCGGGCGGCGGCGGGACACCACGGAATTTACTGCCGGAAGTTCGGCGGCCTTCGCCAAAGAGTGTGGGCTCGGCTAGCAAGCTAGAGGGGCTCGTTTCCGCCCCGCTACCGGGCGGGGGCGGCCATCTTAGACGCGTGCAATTAAGGGCTTTGGTGGGATTGGCTCAGCGTTTGGGCTGGTCCGCTGCTCCCCACCTACCAGGGTCGGATCCGGAGCCCTTCCCCGCGGGGCGGGGACCTCCAAACAACCGACTCCTTTCCAGGTGAAGGGTGACTTGGGTACGTTGGGGCTTTGAGCGAGCCTCCCCGCACCCTCCCATAGGACCCCAGGACAGACCCTGCGTCCTCGCTGACCCGCCCTAGGGTAGGAGACAGAGAATGGGAGGCTTCTCTAGACTCTTTCCTTCTCCTACGCACCCCCCCATAAAAGTGGGGGGCTGAACGTTCCTTGAGAGGCGGCCTTCCTTTCCCCACACCTGGGGCTCAGCACGCCACTACCTTGTACACTCTGTGGTTGCGGCTTAACGGGACTATGGCCAAGTCCCTTCTGTTTTCCTAAGCTAAACCCACTGGGGAACTACTTTTGCGTCGTGCACAGAAAAGGGGAGCGTCCTAAATCCGCCTTGCTCGGGAGTGGCCCTGGAGAAAGGAGGAGGCGTGTCTTGGGGATGGGCTTTGCTTCCGCTGACGGAGCGGGGCGCTCCAGGAAAGCGCGAAATGAGAGCGGGTCGCTAAGCATTCTTCCTCTTTTTTGCCCCAGAAGAGTTTTGTATTACGTACCTGGGACCGAAAAAAACTCACATTCATCGATAAACGTTGGGGAAAAAAGCCTATTAAGCTAGTGTACAGGGCAATCAGAATATTATATACTAAGGCTGCCTAAGCATTTTTACTTCCTTTTCCCTTCTCATAGCTGAAGAAACACTTAAATTCTGGAAATAGCGACTCAGTATCATGGCCAGCAGCCTTAATGAAGATCCAGAAGGAAGCAGAGTGGGTAACAACTATTAACCTATTGGTGAACTGAAATTCGTAATCATGGAGGTCAAAAGCATAAGCACTTTTTAATTAAATTAATGATTGAATTATCTCTTTTTTTCGCTAGCTGATTTACTTAAGAAAGGCTCAAAATTCTAGGCAGGGATCATTCATTACTTTCCTTTTACACATGCTGTAATTGATTTGGCTTTAAATCAGATTGCAGGAAGGGGTGCCGGGAGAGGTAGTCGTGGGGGACACGAAATACAGAAAAATAACTTAGTATTTTTCTGTGTCTAATAAAACTTTGTCTTTTCCTTTGCACCTTTTTTAGATCACTTATGTGAAAGGAGACCTTTTTGCATGCCCTAAAACAGACTCTTTAGCCCACTGTATCAGTGAGGATTGTCGCATGGGCGCTGGGATAGCTGTCCTCTTCAAGAAGAAATTTGGAGGGGTGCAAGAACTTTTAAATCAACGTGAGTTTTGGAAAGCACTTACCTGGTTTGCCCTGGCTAGAGCACCTTTTAATCTGTTACACTTTAATAAAGAAAACATGCGGGTAAAGAGGGGATTCCTAAGAACCAAATGTTTTTAGATTTTCCTCCCCAAGAATGGCCTCTAGTTTGGACCTTTATACTTATCAAACCTGAACTCCTGTGAATGTTTTTAATCTCTTCCTCTTGTATCATAAAACTTTCTTGACGATATTACTGCACTTCTCTGAAACTTGAAATAACTGAGGTGCTTAGTCTATAGGTTGGCATTCAAGATCCCCTCCTTACCAATATTCTGCTTTTTCTTCGAAGAGGAATTTAGAAACCTCTTCTTCCTTACAGACCCCTCCCATCACTTTCTACGGGTGACTTTAAACCAAAAATGTGCACTAGAATCCTATGTAAAGCTTCTGAAACAGTCTCTCAGACCACATTCCAGGCTTAACAGACTCATTGTCCACAGTAATTCTTAGCCTTAGACAAAAGCAATTCTTACTGCTTTGTATTATAGTTATTTGTAATGATGATACCGTCTCTGGATTGAAAACTCCGTAATAATTCCTTTTTTCTGTGTCTATATTCCTCTTAATGCCTTATACAACTCTTTGTATGTAAAAAGATAATTATTGAGTAAATACACATTTGGCAAGTAAAAAACTATACATTATAAAACAATTTCAAGGCAATAGACAAAGTTTGTGGACAAATGAGGTTATATTTGAAAGTAGTAGTGGGATCAAAGGTGGGTTGTGAGGAGACATGATTGTAAGAAAGCTGTAAGTTAAGGAATATAGTATTTGGGAATGCTGATAAAAAGCAGAGTGTTTATGGGAGACAATAGATCTTCCGTATTCCCTTCTTCAGTGGTGAAAATTATTTCTAGTTCTGAAGTAAACTCAGATCTGTAAAGATTTTAAAATCTTAGAGATCAGTGTTTGGTTTTCTTTTTCATTTCTACTATTAAATAACTTTTTCTTAGAAAAGAAATCTGGAGAAGTGGCTGTTCTGAAGAGAGATGGGCGATATATATATTACTTGGTAAGATGGGCCAATTCCTTTTTTTTTTCAGGGCCAATACTTAATACATTTTGAGGATTTGTAAACAGATGGGCTGTACTACATTTGTGTTGATCATGATGGTCCATTCTAGACAACTAAGGATGTCAAAAAGCTTCCATCTTATGACAACTCCAGTACAGTGATGGCGGCTACTTGGAGCACTGGGTTAGAAAGAAATGTGAGACTGCATCCCAGCTTTGTGGGAAATTCCTGTGCCATTTACCATAGGCCTGTTCTAAGACTTGGAAAAGTTAGGAATGCCTGCCATACTGTATTTCCTAGGCATTGTGATATAAAAGCAATAATGTCTCAAGAGACAGATTTCCCAAAGGAGCTTTTCTCTTATTCCGTGTCAACTAGCACACTGCTAGCAAGCGGGTGAATAAAAACAAAATAAAATAAGTACAGTCCCAAATAATACCTAGCTCCTCTCCTAACTACTGCCTGAATGTGGGGTTCTTCGACAGTCCAGGATGGCATTTGGTTCCTGAAAGGGGGTGACTTCTTTAGTGGTGGTGGTGGGTAACTTACAGCTAACCCACTACAAGCCTGATCTGGATGGCAAATTGAGTGGGGAGATGTCCTAGCCCCTTTGAATTCTGTCCTTAAAGCTTATGTGGCTTCCAGTGTTTTAACTTTGGGACCCTACCAGTTTTTTCTGTTGTTTTATATAGAGAGACAAGAAGCAAGCAAGCACAGTTTCTAAATAAATAGAGGCTTTTAGCAGGGAATTTTCAGGTGGTATGCGTTCTTCGCTGTTACAGATATGCAGCTTATCTCTTGGATGTGGCACAGAGACTTCACTTACCTTGCTTAAAAATATTGACAATAGGCACCACTAGCTAATCTCATGGGTTTCCTAGGAAAAGGAAAGATTACTACGTGGCAGAGTCTGGGTTTCTCCATCTCTATTTAGTGGATTTTCTGGAGGCTCTCCCATAAAAATGTGCTTACTCTTTTACTTATCAGGATGTTGGGGCAATGTGATGACTTTTCTTTGGCTATCATTTTGGGATGATGAAAGTTTGAATTCTTTGTGTTCAGATTACAAAGAAAAGGGCTTCGCACAAGCCAACTTACGAAAACTTACAGAAGAGTTTAGAGGCAATGAAGTCTCATTGTCTGAAGAATGGAGTCACCGACCTCTCCATGCCCAGGCAAGGAAATCCAGGCCCTAAATGGAGATTTAATTGATTGGTGGGGTTTACTGTCTTACCCAAAGACAAACAAAAGCTTAACCCAAAATACAGATTTAAAGGTGGACAAAAGTCAAAATTTTGTAAAACCACCAGTGAACCAGTTGTCTGGTCTTAGGCCAAGGCACAGCCATTTTCTAGCTTGAGTTGAATGAATCAGGACAATTACCTTGAAGTATACATCTGCCTGAGCCTGCTTAGCTGAGAGCGACCGTTGTCATTGAGCCACATTTGTTGAATTCTCAGCACCCTCTGCTTGAAGCTTGGCCTTTATTCCTGAAGCAATATGAGCTAAAGAATCAAGACTGAGCAATGGTGGTTTCCCTCTTGGACCACTTCCCATCTCCCAAACCTATTACTTTGTGTCAAGAAAGTTGTAAATTATCATTCCCTTTTATACTGCATGCTTCTTTTGGTCAGTATGGGTAACAGCCAGAGGATCTGTCCCTGATGTAACTTCTTAGACCTTAGCTATTGGGAACTTAAGGGAATGACATTGAGGGTTCGTTCAGTAGTCCCTTTACTTTCTTTTCAGGCAATGGGCCTCACCTCTTTTCTTCCTGTCACCCTGGTGGATTTGAGTCAATGCTGAGCATACATGCAATTTTGTCTCAAGCCCCACATTACTTTGAATGTGGCCTCAATGTCCGTTTACACGGGTCTTTGATATATTTATGGTGTATGTGTCAGAAACTATTTTTTTATCACAATTCCTTACGGACTTAATTATCACATTCTGACATGAAATTAGCAATTTTAAGTGTCTTTTCCCTAGGGTTGTTGAGGATCACTAGAGTAACATCTTGGGAGGTGCCAGGTAGTAGAGTTTTATGACTGAGTTTATTCTTACCAGGGTGTTGAAAAGACCTTACTCCTGGATTGCAACCATTTTGCCATTTCCCAGCATTCCATCTTGACTATTTTTTTTTTTTTGCGGCTCCTGTACCTCATTCCTTTTCTCCTTATTTTCGTTAACATTCTGTTACCATAAGTGCATTTTTAAAATACCAACCTTTCCCCATCCATCCACAGCCAATTTTAGTCAGTAGTCATAGAGGGATAATGAGTCTCCCATGTCATGACAGTTATACATTTCTAAATGTAGCATGAAATAGTTGGAAAGTGGTATTTTATTAGGCAAACAGAAGTGATAGTTTTTGGATGTCAGAGCTGTCTAGGAATGGTCTTAGGTGACTCACAACAAGAACTGACTTCCAAACTCCTACCATGGTTGCCTATAAAGGTGTCAGACTAGATTATTTGTTTTTATGCTTTGAGTGGATATAACTTGAAAGAGAGAAGGAGCAGTTTCCTAGACACTTTCATTACCATCAATGGAGATATTTTGTCTTTTTCAGGATTGGATGTGGTCTTGATCGTCTGCAATGGGAAAATGTATCTGCGATGATCGAGGAAGTATTTGAGGCAACAGACATCAAAATTACTGTGTACACACTCTGAACCAGTGAATGTTTTGGATGTTTCCGTGTTCTCCTGTGTCATCTCTACTGGGCCATAGGACTGGGCAAACCTACCGTAAAATAGGCAGAGGAAAGTTTCATGAGAAGTAGTGTGTTTAACAAGACAGACTTTGGTTGCTGTATTCAAGTATTTGGACTATGACTGTGGAGGAGGGGTTGCTTAGGATATGTTGCTGTGTTTTTTTTTTTGAAGAAAAGTAAGGAGTAGGTGGCTTGATAATAGGCAGGGAAACCAGATTGTTGGGACTATGACCTTCTTCTCCAGTATGCTACCTGATTTGTTTGGCTGGCCACTAGGTGGCAGCATTGGTTCTACTTCTCTGCTTTTTAAGAGAAATTTCAGGAAGGATGATCAGTTAGTTTGGCATTTTTTGTCGTTTGTGCACCTAACTTGGTGTTATTCTTATGTCATCAGATTCCTCCTAGGGGAGAGTTTTTGTTTTAATTACAAAGTTAAATTCTACATTGTTAAGAAATTTGTGGTGATAAAAATGGAAAAATAAATATTTGGGTGGGTTTAGTGAGGTTCTGTGCTTATGTGTGTGTGTTCTGGACGTGGGTAATGGAAGATTCACCTACAACTTAATTTCAAACAGTCAGACAAAGGGTCAAAGTGGGAGGAGAAACAAAGTGAGAAATAAGAGATAAAACGACAAGTCAAAAGGCAGTTTTTTAGAATCTCCTCATGGTGAACTTTTCCTCTCTTTTGTCCACTGCTTGGTTTCTGTGATTGAACCTTTCTGAATTTAATCATGAAAACAAGTGAAATAATACATGTTAAATGCCTGTTAGAGTTCTTAGCACAGAGTAGTGACCCAGTGAATCAGTGATTCTCAAAAATCCTTATGAACCTTCTTTAAAAAAATAAAGGCAACTTCCTCTCAAAAAATTCTCACATCTGTCATCCCAGCACTTTGAGAGGCTGAGACTGGAGGATGACTTGAGCCCAGGAGTTTGAGACCAACCTGGGTAACATAGACCCTGTCTCTACAAAAAAAAAAATTAAAAATTAACTGGGCGTGGTGGTGCACACCTGGAACTACAGGTGTAGTTGAGTTGAGGTTGAGGCGGGAGGATGGCTTGAGCCCCGGAGGTTGAAGTTGCATTGAGCTGTGATTGTGCCACTGCACTCCAGTGTGGGCAACAGAGCAAGACCGTATCTTAAAAAAAAAAAAAAATTGGTGGTGGGGTGGGATGGCCACTTTTGTGTTTTTAACAAGAAGATTTGAATGTACAGCCAACTGGGGTCTAAATATTAGTCCTCATTTCTTCCAAAGCTGCAAGGACCAGTCCTCTATTGTGCTTATGGTAGGAAAATAAAGTTCATGGATTTAGCCAATGGTTCAGTATCAGAGCTATTTGGGAAACTAGACGTTTTCTTTTTTTCCCCTTACTGTGGTATTGAGAGTTAAAACGCCAGACTTGCTATTGATTTTCTCCCTAGAGTGACTTTGGGTCTGTTACAGGACTTGCTGCTTTCCCAGGTATAAAAGAAAGAACAACTGTATTTTAGAAGGGGCTGGTTAAAACACCAGGAAAGTACTGGTTAAATATGATCTTTGTACCTTAGACTGTGTTCTTATCACAAATCAGCCTGATAAGAGGCAACAGTTTCAAAAAAGTATTGCACTTTTGTATTTCTAGGTGGAACAGACAAATTCTTCATGTTGTTGGGGTAGGGGCAGTGGAGGGTCAAGTTCATTATCAAACTTTTAGACTGAGGCTTTTCTTGAAGCACTGCGTTTGTCCACATAAAATTGAAGGGAAAAAGGAAGGAGAGATTGTCTAAATACAAAAAATTGAAAATGAGAGTGGAGGATAAGAAACTTACAGTATTTTGCTTAACTCTGCAATTACAGATGTTCCTCAACTTATGTTAGGGCTATGTCTGGGTAACCACATCTTAAGTTGAGTTCAGTTGAAGAGTATACTGAATGTGTATGGCTTTTGCACTGTTGTAAAGTCAAAGAATTGCAAGACAAACCATTGTAAATTGAATACCATCTGTAAACCTTAACACAAGTCAAAACATGGATTTTCTAGGCTTCCTTTACTTTTTTAAAGAGATTATGGTTATCATTATTATTTTTTTTTTTCGTGGCGTTTGAGCCTAGATTCTTTAAACAGAACCTAGTCTCATCCAGGACTGGCTGTCAGTGGAATTCTGGGACTCAGCAGGAATGTGATAAAGCACTTCTTCATTTGCTGATAGTAGTCTTGGGTCAAATTCCGATGACTTATCACACTTGAAGCCTGGGGAAAGGAGGCATGTCCTGGTAATCAGGGTGAACACATTATTCCTGGAAACCTAGTTAGAGTTTGGCAAACACCCAGGAATTCACCTGTGAATTTTTGCTTCCACATAGGACTCAAACCTTTAAAAAAAAGAGAGACTTGACATCATTCTGCCATTACCATCAAACATCATGTATTGAATACTTTTAAATGAGTGTATATCTGAACATTAAACTACTACTTTTCACCCGCTCCTCTCTAATAAAGAAGCTAGTTGCTTTTTAACTGGCATTTGGGATGTGGCTACCATAGATTTCTCATGCTTTTTGTTCCACCTTCTGCCAGATTACTTGCCTTCAGAGAAGGGAAAGGCCTTCATTTGATTGTCGTAAGAAATCTGTATGGGAGAGTTATTCTACATTGTCTAGGCAAGTCCTGGTTTAACCATGGCTTGGTTCATAGCCTGGGGTGTCCCCGTGTCTGGGACTGGCTCACTGGTCTGTGGCAACTTCCAAATGTTCGAGTTTCTTAAAAATCTGGCCACGGGAAAAACACACCACTTCTTTTATTAATGTTGCTGTTTTTCTTTTTTTAAAAAATACCCAACTTAACATAAACTGCATATTTCAGAAATCTAAACCTTGGGTCTGAGGCTGTTTGTGTTAAGCAGCCCCCTTGGTTGAGCAATTAGGACCTTCAGTCCCATAGTTGACTGGAGCCCATGGATGGTTGCATTTCTCTCCTTGCAGGTCGCTTTCGTCCTTCCCAAGAGCAGCATTAGAGAGAGAGGCACAGCCTAAATGAATTACAGCATGAGAAGTATATTTCAGGTCCTCTAAGGGCCTTGTCCAGTATGATTGGTTGGTGTCAAATGTTGTCCAGCTCCAAATGATATTAGGAAGACAGGCATGTCCCAGATGGCTATACATGTCACTGCTGTCTTGGTGGCAACAGGAAGACCTTGGTAAAATAAACAAACAAAACGTCTTACTGAGAGCCCTGCTGACCCCCAACAATGACTCGTTTCTTTTTGAACTAAGGCTTCAGTGTGCCCTTCCCAACAAGTCCCTTAATTTCTCCTCCAGAGTTTCCTTTGGTTTCTGATTTACCCAGGATTGACTAAATCAGAAGCCAGTCTTTCGTTCATGTTTTGATGTAGTTTACACAGAAAAAGCCCCAGAAGAGATCTGCTTTAACTCTTGGTCTTTTGACTAAATATAGGATTAAATACTATTTTGTCATTTTTTTAAAAAAACAAAAGATGAAATAAGAAATGTGTAAAATAAGACACTTTATTTAACAAATGCTCATTTCTCAAGATTATTTTAAGTAAGCAGGGTTGTTGTTTTGGGCTTTTAGATTAGAACTGTATCTCATGCCAGTTTTTTTTTTTTTTTTTAACTTAGTGTATCTTAACCTTTCCCTTCAGAACATGAGCAATTCAAATAGAAGACAGGGAAGCATGTTAATGGGTCCAGATAATATAGTTATATTTAATGGAAGGAGGGTTATAATTAAAGATGTCTAGTAATATTTTATTTAAAAAGAATCTGACTTATTTACTTTTTCCTCAGTGATTTATTTCTTTTACTTCTGTTTAGATTAGTGTAAGATACAACCCTCAATCCAAAATTTAAACATATTTTAAATCTTCTTTGAAATGCTTAATTTTAATGAAAAAAAATCACTGAAAAAAAAATTTTAAAAGCCCTAAGGACTTGCTAGTTAGGCAGCTGAGTCCTTGACTCTGAAAGCTGTTTGAAAGGAAAGTATACTGGGATTAAATTTTAAGCTGCCGGTTAAGTCTGTAGAATCTATGTTGGGTTTATAATTACAGTGATAGTACATACACTAAGAACATCTTCAAGGAATTCTAAAAGTTAAATTTTATATTTTCAGAGGGCACCCTGAGAAATCTGTTTTGACTACTGTTCACCACTACCAAGTGTCTTATTTTATGTGAGCAGAGTACCACACAGTATACCCTACCATAGGCTCACTGACTTCACTGACTGAGTCCTGCTTTTTTAAAGAAATGGCTGAAAGTCGTATCTTCATGGGTTGGCAAATGCTCAGCTTGAGAATGATCAGGTGCCCATGCGCATGTCTGATAGAAAACACCTGTCAACATCAAGCCCTGGAACACTGATATTTCCTAAACGTGTCTATGAAGTGACATCTTCTCTTAAGTGTGTTAGGAGTGAGAAAGACCAAAAGTAAATTATCTTCATGGAAGCATGTTGTTTTCATGTTTTAGTAATATGTGAGTTGTTGCAGAATTAAAGTCAGGTAAGAGTGTCGTGAGGACCCCTCCTCTATTACTGGAAGATTTTGATCAGTAACTGGGACCTTGCAGGGGGGGCTTAGTCATAGCATTTCTGTAGGTGCAAACTCCATCAGACTGCAAAAAAGGATAGTAAAGGATCGTTTAGCCCTCTTTCCTGAGGGTAATTGGCCTGTTTCTGTTAAGAGTTTAATTTACCCTCAGCAAGGGGCCAAATTGGCCTTAATTGTGTCCTAATTATTTGCTTAAATAGCTAATCTTTCTCCTATCACCTCTTGATATCTGTGAGAGGTTACTTCTGAGCTGCTGCCTAATTTACAAACATCTTTTTTAACTCTTTAAATATTTCTGCATGGACCAGCTTGTTACTGTATTATCCCCATTCCTGCATTCAATGTCCTTCATGAATTCTGCTGAGGTCTTCTCAACATAAGGAAAATGTTCTCGTATTATATTTTCACTCAGCAATTATTGGTCTCCTTCAAAGTGTAGCCATTTGTTTGAAAACATGAAAGCAGGTCTGGCTAAAAAAGAATTAAATACCAGTACATTTGGGGAATTTCAAAATTACCATAAGTGAAAAAATTGGCCCTGAAGGACTGAAAAACATTCATTAGAGAAAAATGGAATGGTAAGGTTGCCAGTGGATATGGGAGCGGGACATCTAGAAGGTGTCTAGAGTTAGTAAGCTCTGACATGTACACGGGGGCATACTCAGAGGATTTCAGTATCTTCTCTGCTGTGGTTCAGTAGCAGGTCCTTGCACATCTCAATCTTACCAAAGAAGGTCATCTTGTCTCATGAAAGTTTTAGGATTCCTGTCAACCTTGAGTATTGTAAGTTAGGGGAAAGTTACTTTGATACGGAAGTGTGGGAGGGAAAAGTTTAGAAAGGGATTCAGAGTAAAGAGACATGATGTTCTAAACTATATTTACAACCAGTCAAAAGCAGAGAAATGAAACCCTTCCAAAGGAAAATCAGATGTATCACTCATTCTACCTGATCTCACACCTTCTACTGCAGTTAGCATCATAAAGTGATGGTGCCATGGCACCATGAAAACTCACATGAGGCCGAGCCCAGTTGCCCTACTTCAGGATGTCTGCCAGCTTCTCCTCATAGTATAGGAAGTTCTCCTGAACGTCTTCCCAGGGCTGAAAGGCCTTGGATTCACCCTCTTCTTGCTCCACAAAATTCTGCCAGACGTATTCGAAGTCCTGGGGCTTCATGATGCGCAGTTTACAGCCAGCCTCCTTCAGCTTCTTCAGAGCAGCCTGGATCTCCGGCTCCTCCCACATGAAGAGTCGCCCCACCAGAATGAGCAGACGCAGGTTCTTGGTCTTGCTAAGGGTTTTGGTAATGCGGTCAGCGCACGCCGCACAGGGGCTGGAGGACACGTACCAGGTGACATTGTACCGCAGGGCTGGGTCAAAGGCTGGCAGGATGGTGTTGAAGAAAGCTTCCTCTGCATGGGCAGCCGCATGTTCATCCTCTAGGTATCCCCGAGATGCCTGCACTTGGCCCCCCTTGCCCTGTGCTTCAACCACATAGCAGAGGAAGGTCTTGTTCCTCCCGGAACTGTACTCCACATTCCGGAACTGGAATTTAAAGAAGTTGGCAGGCAGCCGTTCTCTGTAGGTCAAGGAGACAAAAGGACAGGAAAGAATAATAAGTTCTTGTTTCTAGAACCAGCCTAGAGTAGGTAGCTCTTCCAGATCAGTATTTCAGATATGCATTCACTCTTACTAGAAATAGGTCTTGCCTGTGGTAACATGAGTGACCAAAAAAAAAAAAAAAAAAAAAGTATTAAAAAATCCAAAAGGGTCTCTCTGAAGGAGAGGAGAATTTGGATTGAGGTGTGCATTCTGGTAACCCTACTAGGAAGGGTCTCCAAACATTGTCTCCACCATCTCTCTTCCAGCACAACACACCCCTACATTTCTAAATCATTGAATCTTTAACCTGCCTATACCTTAGAATCACCTAGAAGACTAAGAATGTTAATGCCTGGGCCTCATGCCAAACCAATTAAATCAGAACATGTGGAGAGTTGGTCCAAGCATCAGTATTTTTAAAAAGCTCTTTGGATGATTTCAATAAGTGGCCAGGTAAGTAGCAAGCATATAAAATTTCTCAAGACAGAGCAAGACAAAGATTTTGCAGGCATTTTATGCTTTCTTTTCTCTTCCTTGTAACTCATGTAAATTGCATCTTGGCGTGAAATGGCCTAAAACTTGCAATACCATGCTCTCCTAGTGACTACTTCTCAAGTCTGTGTTAACTTTCAGGTAAAGGGATTGTCACATGGTAAGTGTCCAAGAAATTTTGTCTGTGAGGCCAGACTACTCAAGGGTATCTTGGGATAATTAAGCCTGTATTTAGTATTGAGTCACTTCAAAATCTTAAAGGACTTAGTGTCTGCCCTCCAGATGCTTATAATTTAGCAGCTAGATTGCAGCTGGACAGAGAAGATGTCAATGAAACAGCTGAGAACATTACAAGACTGCTAAAAATGGATAGGTACAGTAGGGGAAGTATTATGAAGGTTCTCTAAAGTATAGCCTTGATTCAGGAGGCAGTAGAGAATTGTTACAGGTTCTTGAGAAGAAAAACAATAAAAGTGATGTCCATGCAAGATTACTCTGGTGGCAATAGGCATATGGTGTGAAGCTGAGGAAAAACCTCAAATTGAACAAGTTCAGTAGGTGTCTTAGGACACTAGACTCGGTGATGAATTGTGTGGGTGCCTTTGAGGAGGAGATGGATGGTTCGGAAATGAAAACAGCAGGATTTTTTTTTTTTCCGGAACATTCTACCATCAGATTTGTTTAAGTAGCATGATAGGTCTAAGTATCATATTTAACTATAGCGGGAAAAGGCCAGGAATTCTGAAAATTTTGGTAATAACAAGGAGAAGAAAAAAGAGTTGAAGATTGTTTTTACTTTTATGTGTATGTGTGTGTTTTTCTAAAATAGGCAAGATTTGTGCAAGTTTGAAGGCCAAAGAAAATGAAGTTTTAATAGGAGAGATGAAAAATGTCAGGAGAGGAAGAGATGAGTACCAGCTAGAAAGACTCAATGTTTTCCTTTTTAAAAATGTAATCTCTCTGGCTACCCCAAGAGATAGCTATGGCACCATTGATTCTACTATTGCCTATCTCCACCTCTTCTCTTTATGCAAAGAAGTCACCAGACTCCTTGGGCTGCAGGGGAATCCCTGGTATCCCAGGGCCTTGGCTGCCTAGGGATAAGCAGCAGATGCCAAAGATATGAGTAAACTTGACTTATTTCCCTGCAGGATTCCCTCACCCCCGCCCATCACCAAAATGTGTCCACCACCCAAGTTTCCATGTCCCTTGCTGTCAGGTTCGTTTTCCACTGTGGAGATGGATGTGTTTGAGGACCCAGCCCCAGGATTCCTTTAGGTACTATACTTAGCTCTCTAAGCCCCTCTGTCCCTAGTTGGAGGTGTTTATTGTTTACTTAACATTTTAGGAGAATGGATAGCCTGATGTTTCCCTGCTCTTCTTCTCAGTCCCTGTTAGGCGTTCACTTATAGTGAGTGCTCCCTAAAGGTACTGACCCCACCAGACCACTCCTGAACTTTACCAGTTGCCAAATGGTCCCTTCAGTTCCTGGAGTGCCTTTTTGCTTTTGAGAAGCACAGAGCTTACCTTTCCTGCCCAAACTTGCTCTTCAAGCCCTTTTGCCCCCCTCCCCAAGTCTAATCCAGGGCCACCTATATGATGGATTGTCAGGTGGAACCCTTGCAAGTATTCATGGCTACTCAGATAGCTTGGAGGCTTGAACAGTAGTTGCTGTGTGGTCCCTCTTTTCCTTCTGAAGCTCCCAAAAGCATGGCTCCAACTTTGCTCAGTATAGCCCAGCTGAAAGTATGAATTTAGGCCAGTGTGAATTTGGCCCAGCATGCAATTGCAAATTGGCTTGGATGGTTGTGAGGTGACTGTTTCTTTCTGCCCTTCTTAAGCGCTGACATTTTCCCCTTCTCCTCTTCCCTAGGCAAGAGGAGAAGACCCAGAGAAACTTGAAACCTCAGGGAGAGGAAGAAAGGTCATCTCTATAAATACCTGTTTCCGACCCCTCTGGCGAGCAGCCCTAGAATCTACTCTGTCCCTCAGCAGAGCCTTCTGGACTAGATGCCTCAGGAAAAGAAGTGCTTTCAAGGAGCAAAGGAAAGGCAGGGAAGGTTTGGTTCCTAGTCGTTCCCTTGGGCTTGCTCAGAGACTAAACTTGTTTGATTTCTGAATGGGTTTCTTGGTCTTCTAGAAGGAGCAAAAAGGTCAGATGAGATTCTTTAGGCCTCTCACATACTGAAATAGCTAGGTCCTGGGGGAAAACTAGGAGAACAGAGGTAGTAGAGGTCTGGAATTTCTACAGGGAGCTAGACAACATGGCCATCTCGGGCAATTTTGTAGACTCAGAGAATAAATTAACACTATTATGCCCACTAGTGGAAGGAAGTAAATAATGACACCTACTTGTTAAATAATCACCAGCAGGTTTTTTAAAGTAGCATGATAGGTCTAAGTATCATATTTAACTATAGTCCTTTACATTTAACCCAGAAAATATTTTACCAGTAGAGGTGTATGTGTGTGTGTGTGTGTGTGTGTGTGTGGTGGTGGGCTGGGGGTGGTGGTGGTGGTCAGGAGAGAGATGCTGGTAGTAGATTTCTTTCCCTGATCCAGTCACTTCCTCATGCATAGAAAGCTACAGCCTGATTTCTATTCCCTCTCCCCAGCCTCTGATAGCACCTTGTTAAGCACTGTTTCCTGATACTTTCTGCAAACAAGGCCAGTCACACTTCATCTACTTAGACCCAGGCTACTGGGCATTTCAGTTCACTTGGGAGGAAACAGAGAGTCCAAATATCTAGAAAAAAAAAATGGGAAGATAATCTTCTTGATGGAGGGAGAAGGAATGTGAGTAAATGTAATACATTTTTCTCAGGTTCACGTTCAAAACATTTGAATTTTTTAAGCATAAATCTATACTGTGAAAGGAAGCAACCCAGAGGGCAGTTGAAGCTGGGCTGAGATTAAACATTTGCTCTAGAATAATCCATGAGTGGAAAAATCTACTCACAGGTTATTATGTGTTGACTTGTTTCAGCTTTCCCTCACTAGACCTACTGGTGACTGGCGTGAAAGAGGGAAGATTGCTGGTTTCGTTGGCCTTCTGCTTTCTCAGAGCACTTTTCCAAGCAGATATCAAGAAGTGGACATAATCAGAAAGAGTAGTAAGAGCAGGAGCAGAGCATTCTAGCAGCCTGACTCCCTAGAGCTGAGAAGGGAGCTCCAGATTGTGGGACTGGATGGGATTTTGCCCAAGGGAAGCCCTGGACTTGCCTGTTTTCCCTGGGAGGCATGGTCTTTACACCTGAGCTTTGACCTGCCCCCAACCCACTGTGGAAGGCAGGTTGGCCAGTCAGTGGATCGCCTTCTTTTCTTGATGACACACCACCCAGCGTGCTCCAGAGGCCAGGGTGAGGGTAAAGGGCTGTGTGTGATGTTAACTGGTATCGAAGTCCTCTCACTCCTTATCTCGCCCTTCTCCTCTGGACACTGCCTCTCTGTGTTCCTTACATGGCCAGAGTAAACTACTGGTAGCTAAAGAAGTGGTTAGAAGAAGAATCATTCTGTGTGCCATTTATCTTTGTTCCATAATAATCCCTTGGATAGGAGGTTCTGCTTTCTGTAAAAACATACACAACATAACTAGAGACAAAGCCAAGCTCACATCAAGGGTGTTGCCAGGCAGAGTCACAGTCACTTCTCACTGGGTTGGAAAGCTGGGGAGCAACCAGCTCTAGTGCCCCAGAGCTCCACTAAAACGTGCTGTGTCCAGAAGCAGGCATGAGCCAGGGGAATTCTTACCTAAGCCTCATGCTGCTGGATCTTCATACACCCTGAGCTGCTGTCCTCAAGAAACCCTCCCCCAGTTCACTCTCTATCTTGTCTGACAGAGAGCCTAAAAACCACACAAGAGGTTCTTATTCATTAGGTCATTCATTTATTCAACAAATACGTATTGAGTACCTATCAGGAGCTTGGTGCTAAGGATAAAGCAGTGAAAAAGACAAAGTGCTATCCTCGTAGAGGTTGAATACTAACGGGGGAAACAGGCAGTAAATGATCAACTCCTATTCAGTAAATATAAAAAGAATCCTCTCTGGTTTTTTGGATGCAGTGTGATGATTTGGAGTCAGACAGTCCTGGGGTTCACATCCTACTCCATCTACAAGCTTTGGCCATATGACTTAATCCCTCTGAGGTTTAGTTTCCTCACCTGAAAGAGTGAATAATCCAACTTCTAAGGTTTTGGACAACAGTAGACACTCAAAGCTAGTCTGGGCACAGTGGCTCATGCCTGAAGTCCTAGCACTTTGGGAGGCTGAGGCATGAGGATTGCTTGAAGCCAGGAGTTTGAGACCAGCCTGGGCAACACAGTGAGAACCCATCTCTATAAAAAATACAAAAATTAGCTGGGCGTGGTAGCATTCACCTGTAGTCTTAGCTACTTAGGAGGCTGAGGCAGGAGGATCACCTGAGCCGGGGAGGTTGAGACGACAGTGAGCTGTGATTGCACCACTGCACTCCATCCTGGGCAACAGAGCAAGAAGCAATACCCCATCTCCAAAAAACAAAAAGGAAATTGATGTATGATACATATGATGCCTTCTCCAGGCCTCAAATTGTATCCTTTGGAGCTCCATCTTAAGCATTACCAAACTCGATCCATTTTCCACTGCTCTTCTTCTCACTTTCAGAGGTTTCTGGTTTTCAGTGGTGTGCTGGTAAGTGTAACGCTCAGCTCTCTGATAGAAGGAAGAATCCCTGATTTCTAAAGTTTGCTGATTTCCATAAGGTAAGTACTCCCATTATGGAGATTTCAAGCTCCCGAGGTGATATCACTGGATGCAGAATTGGGAAGAGACTTATAAACCAACAGGAGCTGGCTTCAGCACGCTACGGCAGTCCTAGGCCCTTTTCCAGAACATTCTACCATGTTATTTTGTTAATGTGCTCAGTTCCACTTTCTATCCTGAATGCCCTATTCAACCATGAACTGGGCATCTCTCCTTCCTACCAGCTACGCCCTCCTCATGTCGGACTGTTTCCTGAAAAGCCACCTGCTCTTCTGCTAGTTTGTGGCCCAAATATAAGGAGCACTAAAGATCTTCACTATTGGAGACCAGGCTAGAAAAGGAGCTGCTTTGGTGACCCCCTTGACTCCAGGAGGGATTCCTGGGGTGAATGCATCTCAAGAGGGAAGGAGAGGAAAGCTGTTCCCTCAACCTGTCCCTGTACAGACCCAGCTGCACCTCTGGGCTATTTTAAGCCATCTGTTTACCCAGAGGAGCCCAGGAGACAGCTCTCCACAGCCGTTACTTGTGGCCAGGAAACACTCAGGGCTCTACCTCCCACCTGAACTGCTCACAGAATGCTCAGAACGCTGCCCCTTCTGTGCCTCTTTTTCTGAGCCTTGGGTCCTAAGAAGCCTCTGATCCTCTCTACCTCCCAGATGGAGATAACGTGGAGCTCTGGGAAACCTGGAACCCAGAATGAATAAGAGACCAGTAGAAAGGATACTTTGCTGGGAGTCAGAAGATGTGCCCGGTTCTGTGGTTTTGGACATATCATTCAATCTTCCTGAGTGTCAGTTTCCCCCTCTGTAAAGTGGCAATAATACATCTCCTTCTCCTACCTTTGTGCTGAGTGTTGAATGGTCTCATGTTCATGAAACTATGTTGTGATTATAAAGCCCTGGACAAATAGAAGTTATGTCAGTGGACTTAACCCTTCAGGATCCATTGCTCTGGGACCCCCAAAGCATGTTTAGCTCAACAAACAGTCTAATTCTGTTCTTGACCCACCTTGCCTCTGTGTTGGAATGCCACACAGAGTGTAGTGTGCACACGCGTGTGTGTATGACTAAGGATAGTGTGTACCAGCATGCTTGAGTGTTAGAAAAAGGCTCTCCTTCCATAAGAAAGCCACTGGAATTGAGGACTGTCCTGGCCAGGCTGCCCTAGGCTTTCCCTGTGTCTATATTAATCTGTGCCCAGCTGCTCCCTTAATCCTAGGATGAGGGTGAGATTAGTTGGGTGGGCATGGGCAAATGGAAGTTCAGGGGCTACTCTTGCCTCAGGAAATAGGATGCATTTTCCCTTAGGTTCTCTTGGAAATCAGAAAACATCTGAGCTGGAAGGGACCTTACTAGTATAGGTTCTTCATGTTATAAGTGCTAAAATTGTGGCTGACTGGAAAATCGCTTGCCAAGCTTGAAATATCAAGTCCAAATTGCCATTCAGGGCTTCCTTTCCCCCTTGAAAGCATCATGCCTCCTTTCTTCCTGAAACTTCTCTTAGTCTCGCACCCACTCTGCCTGTGGGCATTCCTGGACACCCCATGAAGGAAACGTTTGGTTCAGGGAGGAAATGTGGCCTTATAGATTCCTTTATTCTTTGCTCAGGATTTAGCAGGGTCTTCCACTACAGGAATAGAAAGGGAAGAGGAAGAAGCCTACTTAGTTTTCTTCTTGGAGATGACATAATCTGGGTAAGACAGAGGTACCCTGCACACAGCCCCCTCCTCGCAGTCTGTAGAACCTTTTCTTTGGGTCCCAGTTCCTCTAGGCAGTGCCTGAACATGTTGGAACAGCTCCTGTGTCCATAAGCTCCTGGGCTGCGTTATCTGCATGTAATTTCCCTGTTTCTCTATGGAACAGCCCCTGAGGAGACTCAGAATAGATTTAATAAGAAAAAAGCTGCTTCTGAGTCTTGGGAAAGGATGGATCTATCTTTCCTGTCTTGGGAGCTTCTACTCCAGGAAGGAGCTCTAAAGAAAGGGCTAGAGGCCTATGGCTAGTGGAGAGACCCACTCAGGAACAGAGAGAGAAGTTGAGGGGAAGGGGTGCTTTGACCAGAGCCACATATAGATGTGCCAGTCTCATCCTCTGTCCTCACCAAACTCCCTGGGACTAAGCCTCTACCCAGAGAGGCAGGTGGCTTTCCCAATACCAGGAGGCCTGAAGGGTAGTTTTATATTCTGGGCTCTTGCCTCCAAGGAGCTCCTCCTACCTCACCCTGATTAGAGAGCCCAAGGTGTCACCCTAAGAAGCCATGAGAATTTGCTGCTGGGTCCCCTACCACCCCTGCCGTGCCCACTGGTGCACTCTCACTGCTGCAGGGTTGTAGCTGGCCCTGACGCCTAATAAAATACCATCCTGAATTTCCACAGCCTACCCCAAGCCTGCACTCTTCTAGGGAGCAGAACCCTGGCCCACATCTGAGGCTTACCCTGTGACAATCTCAAAGGGCGGCAGCTCAATCAGCTCTTTCAGCTTCTCAGGGTCGTCCAGGTTCTCCAGATCCTCCCCATTCTGGGAGGCAGCCTCAGCGGCTGCAGCAGCCTCTTCCTTCTGGGCCATGGAGGGTCTGTGGCTCAGGAGTCACTGAGAGAAAGGAGAGGCAGGCAGATCTGGGCCAGGCTCTGGCGGCAGAGTCCCAAGCAGCTGTCAGCAGCTAAATCTGGCTGGGAATGACGGGAAAAGGACCCAGCAGGCCAGACTTCGTGCTCTCCCCACTTAGCCACAGGCTTTATAGCCAAGGCCTCCTGCCCCTCCCCCAGGCTCTCTCCCTCTATCTTTTTTTAATTGAGTGACGGCGGGTGCTGGGGTGGGGGAATGGAAAATCTGGCCATTAGTATCCCCTATTTATCAGTAGGCAAAGACAGGAACCTGGCAGGTGGGTATGGCTTGGCCTGCTCTCCTCTCCCTCTCCCTTTCAGCTCACCTCATGTTCTCCCCTTTGTTTCCCACCCAACTTCCCTAGCTCCACTGGGGGAGAGTGTGGAAGGGGCCCCAGGGCAGGCATCTTGAGATTTAGGAGGGTGGCCTTCTGAGATTTAAGCAGGAGGAGATGTGTGTGAAAGGGGATGACTGCAAAAAGACCCAGACCATTTCCTCTGGGGGAACGTGGGTTTAGGAAAGGAGGGGCCCGGGAAGAGGTGGGATCAAAACTGACAATTTGGAGAGAAAGTGTGTGAGTTGTGACTCAAAAGTGGCGGGTGCCGATTTGCCTATTACGAAGCCATAATGTAATGTCAAATCGATCAGGAGCCTCCCTGAGTAACAATAGCTGCCATTTACTTAGCTCAGAGATTTTGAAATAGGCCAGGCAGTGGGTTTAGGGGTTTAGATGAAATCAGATGTATGCTTGCCACAGCCGTGGGAGGAGATGTGTATTATCCCACGTTACAGGTAAACTGAGACTCACAGAAGTGTGCAGAGCCAGGATTAAAACGCAGGCCTTTGTACTTCAGGCCAAATATTCAACCTCCGTGCTATGTGGCCTCACAGTCAGTCTTTTATTCATCTTAACAAATATTTATTGAGCATCTAGTCTCTGCCAGGTGCTGTTTCAGGTACTGGGAATATGGCAAAAGAACAAAGCAAATGAAAATCCCTGCTGTGATGATTTGTGGAGCTTGAGGGACTGGACAACAAATAAGATAAGTAAAATACATGGTCTATTTGGTGCTGATAAGTGCCAAGGAGAAAAGACAGGAAATGGAAACAGGAAGTGCTAAGAGGTGGGGTTACATCCTTATAGGATGGCCAGGGTGAAAGACTTTGAAAAGGAGACAATTGAAGAAGGTGTGACGGAGGCAAGGGAACTAATCATTTGGATATATAAGAGGAAAGCGTTCCAAGGAAGGGAACAATGTGAGCAAAGGCTCTGAGAAGGGAGCATTCCTGGGGTGTTTGAGGAACTAGTGAGGACATCTGGGTGACTGGAGAGTTCTAAGAGATCAAACCAAAGAGATAACAAGGCTAAAAGGGACTGGGGCCTTATGGGCTGTCATAAGTACCTTGCTTTTTCTCTGAGTGAGGTGGGAAGCCTTTGTCTCTGAACAGATGAGACAGGTGGTCTGAGCACTTGGGAAGAGCAGAGGCAGGGGACCAATGAGAAACCTACTGAGGCCGGAGAGAGATGATGGGGTCTCCTAGAAAAGACCCTGAGCTGGAACAGCAGCAGAGAATGGCTAGATGATTTTTGCAGCTCTCATGATGGGTACTTAGCAGGGGCAAAAGTCTTTGTGTTTAGAGCAGTGCAAACACTCTAGGCCATTCTCAGGGAAGCAGAAGGAAGGGGTCGGGGTCACTTGTAGGTTGAAAATGAGGAACCCAAGAACACTGGGGAGTGGATCTGAAAATAGCTCCAAGTGGGTTTGGCTGGTGGAGATGAGAGGGTAGGGCACCCTTTAGAGGGTCTGACTAGAGAAGAGGAGTCAAGATGGCTTGGAAGATTTGGGCTCCCTCCTCCAGAGAGTGAGCAGCAGAGTGCTCCGTTAGTGTGATGCCCAGCATTTTGTTTGCCAGGATGCTCATGGTTTCTTCCTGTTGTCCAGACATAATTACTAATAGCACCCCTTTACTCCCAAAGGTGTCCTGCTGTGAACAATAAATTATATGGTCCCCTACCTTTTGGATTTACTACTAAAAGCTTTTTTTTTTTTTTTTTTTTTTTTGAGATGGAGTCTCACTTTGTTGCCAGACTGGAATGCAATGGCACGATCTTGGCTCACTGCAACCTCCGCCTCCCGGGTTCAAGTGATTCTCCTGCCTCAGCCCCCCAAGTAGCTGGGACTACTGGTGCGTGCCACCACGCCCGGCTGATTTTTGTGATTTTAGTAGAAACAGGGTTTCACCGTGTTGGCCAGGATGGTCTCCATCTCCTGACCTCGTGATCTGCCTGACTCGGCTTCCCAAAGTGCTGGGCGGCATGAGCCACCGCGCCCGGCCACTGAAAGCATTTTTATCCACATCTTATTTTTTCAAACATTTTTCCAGGAGAATAAAGCACAGAGTAGAGGTAATAGTTCCTGTGTCCACAATAAAAAGACAGTGGCAGCTGATAAACTGCAAAGAATGTGTTATGACACAAACATCCCACGTTTAAATGCAAAGAGTTTACTTCATTTTCTTGTTCAGTCAACATTTATCAGAGGTTCCTATGTTCCAGGTGCTGTGGTAAATACCAAGAGTACAGAGATGAATAAGGTGCTGCCTCACCAGGGGCTCCCAGCTTTTATCATATTTGGGGCATTAATCAAGCACTCAAGCATGCATTATCTCATTTAGTCCTTACACCAGTGTCACATGGGTGTGAATTATGGACCTCATTTTGCAAGTTAGGGACTTGTGGCTGAGAAAAGTAAAGTGATTTGTATAAGATCACACGGGCTTTGAGTTCAGGTCTTTGGAGCCCAAGTTCAGCCTAGTCCCAGGGCTGCACACAGCTACCTTTGATAAAACATCTCTGAAGCATTATAAATGTGCATCCGTCTCCCACTTCCCAGGCCCAGCTACGGTGATATGCCTGGATCAACGGAGGAAGAGTAAAATGTCTTGGGGAGGAAAGCAAGGAGGATGGATCCTTTCAGTTCACTGTTCTCCTGCAAGAAAGACTTCCTCCCTGAGGACAGGGCCTTCTATTTTGGCTGTCATGTATAACCCTGGATTAGGAGGCAAAAAATATTCTATGTTCATATCCCCATCTTAGCCCCTGATTCACTGTGTGATTTTGGACAAATCACTTGACATCTCTGAGCCTCTGTTTTCCCATCTCTGACACAGGCTGTGCTATTGATTTCTATTTCCAAATGGTCAAAAAGCAGAAAATAGGGCGCAGAGTGGGCTTGTGAAGACCACAGGTGAATGGTGTGACGAGAATTTCCTGCCTCTCCCAACAGCTCAGAGTGAATGGTGCACAGGTGGTCTCAGCCTGGTCCTTTCTTAAGAGTTGACCCCTTTCTTCTCTCTTACTTATAGACAATTTTCCCTTTGACCTTTGGGAGAGGGCCCTGGGTCTGCCCCCAGACTGATGACTGACAGCTTCCTTTTTCACTGCTTCTTTGAGCCTTCCTCGTCTCCCAACCTGCCATCCCTGGAGGCCCTCTGATCTGCTCTGGCTATTTATGGCACCTCCTGGGGGCCTGAATTCCTGGCTGGTCTCTGGCTCTCCTTTCCAAGTCATACCAGTTTACCCTGCTCACCCCAGAGTGCAACAACTAATCTGGGGGATCAGATGCCAGCAGCTTGACTCCTCTCCCTACAGCTGCCTCTATACTCTTTAGGACTGGCACACCCCATCCCCAGTGTTAACCCTGTTGGGTCAGGTTCTATCAATAGTCCCCCTCCTGCACAGGAGGATACTGGGCAGTAAGGTATTTCATTCAAGGTCACACGTGGAGTCAGTGGGGTGCTGGGATTTGAACCCAAATCTGTCAGCTCCCAAGTTCCATGCCTCTCCTACTGTGTCATATTCCCTGGAAATTAGTCACAAGGAGAGCTGACATCCTGACATTGCCCTAAAATATTATGTAGGTTAACTCATTTATTCCTCACAAGGATGTTTGGGGTAGGTACTATTATTATCCTAATTTTTCTGGTGAGGAAATTGAGACCAGAGAGGTTAAGTGACTTGCCCAAAGTGATGCAGCTAGAGAGGGCAGAGCCATGTGCTTCCAGAGTCATGTTTTACCTTCTTCACCATTCAGTCTCAACTGCTGCCAGCACCCCTGAGGCCCAGCTCTGGGAGAAGGGAAGGACAGAGACCAGTGGGAGTTGAAGGGGCTGAGAAGGAGTTCTTGCAGGAAGAACAGACTCTAGGAAGTAATTGGTACATGAAGGGGTGTGTGTGTGTGTGTGTGTGTGTGTGTGTGTGTGTGTGTATGTGTATGTGTGTGTGTATATATCTCTGTGTGGTGGGGGTACAGGTTAAGAGACACCAGACAGCTAGTATCTGGGGATGGAAACCAAAATTGGAATCCTCCCATCCTGTCTCTGCCGGTCCTTGCCCCCTTCTTGTTGGGATGGCAGTGGCTGGAAGGAGCTGGGTTAGGCCTGGGATACATTGCAGCATGCCTCTCCCTGTCCCATTTCCCACGGTCATTTCAGAAAACATTCAGAGATTCCAGGAGGTGGTTGAGAAGGAGAGGACAGGGTCAGGCACGGTTGTTCCTTGGATCTTGGCCGGACGTGGAGCTGCCCTCATTGGGAAGGGAGCAGAGAGGCCAGGAGGGGGGCTGGTGGAAAATAGAAGCCTCACCAGAGGAAGGTTTAAATTCTCACTCCCTGAAAGAGGATACCTCAGGGGTGCATTGATGGAGTTGGTGCTTTATGTGCAGGGACAGCTGGGACCCCAACAGTGCGTTGCCCCAGAGACCCAGCCCAGGCGTGCCTGCCCCTCCGGTCACTACTGAGACAAGGTACACAAACAACAGGCCTCGGGCACCAGACACCCCTCTGGAGGGCAGGAGGCTGCTTCCTCTAGCAACTGCTCTGTTGATATAAACACGAGGTGTCCAGGGCTTTGAGCAGCCTTGGCCAGTGAAGAGGGGAGGGGGCCAAGGGTCTCCCAGAGTCTGAGGCTGGGATTGGAGAAGGCACGAGAATCACAGGGCAGGGCAGGGTTTACAGTCTTCTGTACAGGACACAATCCTTGCCTTGCCATGTGGGACACACCACCCTGGGTAAAATGGTGACTCCCGGGACGTGAGTCCTGGTCACCATGGTTTCCATTCCAGTAGCTACTCCTGGCACCACCCAGCTACTGCGGCTGGCACTTTCAGTCTTTGAAGAAAGTGATCTGATAAGGATCATGGACATTAAGGTGACTAATAGTATTCCTCTTTGGCGCGGTGGCTCAAGCCTGTAATCCCAGCACTTTGGGAGGCCGAGACAGGCAGATCACGAGGTCAGGAGATCGAGACCATCCTGGCTAACACGGTGAAACCCCGTCTCTACTAAAAAAATACAAAAAACTAGCCGGGCGAGGTGGCGGGCGCCTGTAGTCCCAGCTACTCGGGAGGCTAAGGCAGGAGAATGGCGTAAACCTGGGAGGCAGAGTTTGCAGTGAGCTGAGATCCGGCCACTGCACTCCAGCCTGGGCGACAGAGCGAGACTCCGTCTCAAAAAAAAAAAAAAAAAAAAAAAAAAAAAAAAAAACAGAGAGAGAGACACAAAAAAAAAAAAAAAAATAGTATTCCTCTTTGAAGGGGTGTTTGCAAGGCCAAAGAACCTACTGGGAGGAGGTGACAAACTACAGTCAACTTTTGAGAGGAGAATTTCAGCCCTTAAGATGAGAAATGTGTTGGAGTAGGTGCAAGTGGAAGAGCTAGGGGGATTTTCTGGTGCTTCTCTTAGCAGATAATCTCTGTGTGGGCCATGGGACCTTGGAAAGGGATAAATGAGGCCCTGATGAATATGACCGAGGCCCTGGTATGACCAGGGATAGCTTCCCCTGGCTTCCATATCAGAAGAAGAGCCTAAATGTATGGCGTGTCCTCGACTTTGTAGGGGTGGGGGGAGAAGGAGTCTGGGAGGTGGGTAAATGTTTTGGTGGGCTCTACCTGAGGATAGAAGAGGCAGGTGGAGATCTGAGGAAGTTCTCAGCAAAGTTGGGCTTTGGACTGAGTACCTTGTGAGCTGCTGATGAGAATCAGCGGTAAAATCCTTAAAAGGATTGTGTGCTTGTGTTCTGGAACTACAAGAAAGGGGACCTCTGGGAAGACTCTGAAACTGGGCTTGGGGTGCAGGGGAACCCCAAGAGATAGAGCAGATGGTGGCCATTCACAAAAGAAAAGAGACTTTGGAGCCCTGGCCCAGAACTGACAACATTCAGGGGCCTCCAGGCTTCTCCTACGCAGCAGCTCTACCTGCCTGTAGGTAGGAGGGGCCAGAGATGTGCAGAATAAATACATCCTGCACTCTGCCCCGTTCCTAGCCCAGCTGACCAACCTTTGTCCACTGGGCATACACCTACTAGTCTGCCATCTCACCTAGCCCCTCTATGTCTCCATTCTGCAGAAATTGGCAAAGTGAGGAAGAGTGAAGATTTAGAGGAGGAAAGGATGGACTAGGATACAAAAGAATGAGATATGACACCTCCTGGATCTGCTGTTTTACCTAGTAGCTCTGCAGCCACTGGACGGGAGATCTGCAGAGCCTTATGATCTTGTCTCTCTCCGACTCACCAAATCAGAGGCAAATGGAAAAATACTGCCTCAGAACAAAAATGTGCACACAATCTGAATGGTGGAATCCTGGGACACACTTGCAAAGAGAAGAGGCAGCTCCAAGTCTATTTAGGCACAGCTCTTAAGTAACAAGAGGGCCAAAGGCAGGTGTCCACTAGGCTGGGCTCTGAACTGGGAAGTGGGTAAGGGGAAAGACAAGAGTCCCAGGAAGGTTGGGAGACTGTGGGATTAGAGGCTCCCTTCACTCAGGAAGCAAGGAACTGGGGCAGAGGGGGATTTTAAGGACAACTTTGGAGTCAGAGGATAAGAGTTTGGAGTTGGGATTCTGCCCTTTCATGCTGAGTTTCTGCACATAGCCAAAAATCTCTTTAGCTTGGCTCATGCTGTATCAGGCAGTCATGCCAGCCCAGGGCTTGGGACACTGCCCAAATTAAGCTTTCTTCTAGGGCTAAGTCCAAAGCTAGAGGCATGGGTTAGTGGTTCCAGCTTGCCTTGGGGAGGTCAAAGTAATACCATAGGCATCGTACATCTTTATGGAGGTTCCGCCTAACTTCTAGAATTAGCTGGTAATGAATAAAATTGGTAGCAAATATTACAATGCATATATTATTATGAGATGATAGTAATGGTAATGGAAGATAAAGTCTGGAGTACCCACTTGCCAAGATCACACAATGGTAGTAGAGCTGGGGTAAGAACCCATGTATTGTGGGTTCCTAGCCTCTCCTCTGTCAATCAGTATTTATAGCCAAAAGTTGCACCAGGTTACCAGTTAATAGATAACAGAGTCAGTATCCAACCCCAGGTTGGTCTGACTCCACGACCAGAACTGCAAGTCACCATGCCCTATTGCTCTCACTCCCCAAGATGATCTGATTTCATGGGTCTGGAGTCCCAACAAGTGTCTCAGGAGGTCTCTGGGGCACATTTTGAGAAGCAGTGTCCTGCAGCAACGGGTCTCAGTTTGGTTGCACATTAGAACCAGGAGTTTCCAAAATGATTTAAGCCTTTCCATTCTTTTTTCAGTTGTTCCAGAGTAGGGGTGGGGGTAGGGGTGGCGGCAGGGTGCTGGTCAGCATTTGTTTTTGAAGTATGACAATGTGTTCATGTATTCATTAAATTAATCAACAAATAAAAAACATACAAGCACCTACTCTGTGCTCTGCCCTGCCCTGGGGCTGGAGATACAAAGGTGGGTGGGACACTGTGTCCTGGGGTGCCTGTGACCTGACCCACTGGGCTGAGCATGCCCTTGGTGGAGGAGGGGAGGCTGCAGACTCCCTCTCTTGGGTGAGCTCTGGAAAGAGCCACTCCCCTTCTCAAATTATGCTGCCCTGCTGGCTTCTCACCTGAGAGCACACAGTTTGTTTCAGCTCTAAAACTCAGCTCACGAAACCTCAGATTGTCAAGGCTAAACGGGCCCTGATAAATGATCTGTGCCCAAAGCACTCAAACTAGCTAGCAGCTGACAGAAGTGCTCAGGATGCCAAGAGCCCACCCACAACATTCTCACTTATGGGTCTTGAGTGGGGTCTGAGGAATATGCATTTTTTTAAAAAGCACCAAACAGCTGTGGTTCTCAGCCTTGGCTGCACCTGAGGAGGTCTTGGGACGTTTTAAAAATGTTGATGCTCAGGCCTCCTCCCTGGAGAGGCTGATGAGGATTTTTAAACACTGCTGGTGATCCCATCATGCAGCAGGTGGAGACCCCCTACTGCAAGGTGTCTGGGTCTTCCAGCTGACCTTGTTAAAGATTTGAGGAGGCATACTCAGGGGCAGTCACTCCTTGCCACTATCAGGGCTTTGAAACAAGGACAGAAGAAAATCAGAGAAGGGAGGAGACAAAAATTAAAAAGCCACTAAGAAGGTTTAGAAAAAGAGAAGCAAGATAGAAGGCTGAATAAGAAGCTCCTATGAATTCACCTGTCAGCACTCTGAGGCATAATCTCTTTGTTTTTCAATGTTCTTTGCCTTATTCTAATAGTGATTAATTGATGTAAAATAAAGAAAGCATAGGAATATATGAAAGCAAAAAAGAAGGTCTATAATCTTATTTATCAGAGATGCATCACATATATATCATACAACGATAGTATATGTTATAACGAGATACTGCATCATAAATCCGATATATAAATTAATGTATAATATATACTATATAACCTTAACATGTATAATTAGTATCCCCACTTTTTTTTGAGATGGAATCTCACTCTGTTGCCCAGGCTGGAGTGCATTGGCATGATCTAGGCTCACTGCAACCTCCACTTCCCCGGGTTCAAGTGAATCTCCTGCCTCAGCCTCTTGAGTAGCTGGGACTACTGGTGCGCACCACTGCGCCCAGCTAATTTTTGTGTTTTTAGAGACAGGGTTTTACCATGTTGGCCAGGCTGGTCTCGAACTCCTGACCTCGTGATCCACCTGCCTTGGCCTCCCACAGTGCTGGGATTACAGGCATGAGCCACAGTGCCTGGCCCTCTAGTACCCTTTTTATAAAGTGTATTTTTCTGTTTTGGCTTTTTTGTCAGTTTAAAAGCCTTTTGTTTTTCAGGCAATTAAACATCTGAGTGCTAAATCTTTATGCCAGGTGGGGAGGCATGTGAGTGGAGGTGAGCTGGTGTGCCCATCCCTCCCCCATGGGCCTTCACACATTCATTCACGCACACACACTCACACACAGGTCCAGAAGCTTCCATCCCACTCTGCTGCCCTAGGCATCATATTATGCATTCAAATACACACTTCACATCATACCTTCAGAGTTACTAATAGGATTTTATTATTTAAGTGTGAAATCGCTTTCCCCCCTCTTTCCCATTTCTTTGATTTCTAAGGAAAAACGGCACCAGGGAACCCAGGAGGGTGGTCCCATTGGGGTGAACCCTAGCTCCACAGCCCTGCTTGCAGACTCTTCCTCCCCACCCTGGCCGTCCCTCCTCTTCCGTGCCCTAAGGCCTCAGTCGCTCTTCTCCGTGGGTTGAGGCTGGTGCACTGGACAAAGGCTGTCCCTCCACAGGTGGTAGGTGAGGGCTGAAGTCACGGTGAGCCAGGCTAGGTAGGGCAGCAGTAGCAGGGCAGCCAGTTTGTTGATCGGATGCCAAATCAGTGCTGTGCTCACCACCAGCCCATACAGCAGCAGCAGGTGCAGCAGGGCCTGGGCACAGGGGCCGGGGGTCAGCTGGCCGCCCAAGAACCAGCACCTCCACCTTTCTGCAGTACCCAGCCCAGCCGCAAGCTAAGTCCCTGGGGCTCTGTGCACACCATGGAAGTGCAGAGAAGTCTGCCCATCCATTACCTGCCTGCACTCAATTGCTCTGCCAAATTATGTGCTTCTGGGGCCAGGTGGTTTCACCCTCTCCCACATTACTTCTGCTACTGATCCCCGTGTGCCTTACCAGACCAGGGTTGTGGACTGTGAAAAAGAGAACCAGGACAGCCCAGCTGATGGTGAGCTGAACAGCATAGAGGCCAAGAGGCAGGGCCAGGGGCCACCCCAAGCCCCCTCCCAGGTCCTTCCACACCAGGTAGGAGGCATAGCTGTGGAGAGATGGTGGCAAAATCATTCAATGGGAGGTTCCACGGTGAATGGAGGAGGCTCTCTGGCATAAGGACTCTTGGATGGGCTGAAATGGGGGCGAATGGGTCTAGGCATCATTTAAGGGCTAGGGAGGGAGTTGGTGGGAGGAGCTGGGCACAGCGAGGTTGGGGAGGGGCTGGGAGACTTAGAGAGGGTGGAAGAAGGGCTAACTGGAACCCCAGGCAGGCATAGAGGGTTTCTTACTTTCTGGAGGACCCACCATAAGAGGCAAGCCAAAGTGCCTGCCTTTGGAGGCCAATATATGGGAGTAATTCAGATACAGGGGACTTGTTCCCACCCCACTGGGTACCAGGGCCATGTGTGAGAAACAAGTACTTACCCCACGACAGAGTAGATGGCTGTCTGTACAAGCAATACGACTTTGTGGAGTGGGCACCAGGACAGCATCCTCGGGCCCTCACACCAACCAGCCATGTGATCACGAGTGAACAGCCAGACCAGGATGGGCCCCAGGTGGGGCAGGAGCACAAAGATGGCCCCTTGAAGCTGCATTGACCTTGAAGAGGCAAAATCTGGGGAGGAAGAGAACACGCTAGTGATGAGCCTTCCCCTGCGGCTCCTCGTCTGTCTCTGCCTCCTAACCTGACTCATTTCCTGGCCTGAGCCCCTCAGAGGAGGTCTAGTCATGGAGGTCCTTCCTCTCTCCCTGGTCCAGCTCCAGTCCTGTACCTCTGAGCTCTCTCCAACCCCAGGCCCCACGTTGCCCATCTCCTGGCTTCCATGGACTTCTTTTCTCCACAGCATTCCTCTGGCACTTGGAGGACACTGCCCAGCACTGGTAACTGCTTCTGAGTGAAAGACCTTCCTCCAAGTGCTTCTGACTCCTGGAGATAAGGTCCCGGGCGACCAGCTTTTCTGCCTCCCACAGTGGGCAGCACTTAGCCAGGTGTGTAGCTGGCCCTCATTGAGAACTGTTCTACCTAAGCTGATCTACCAACCTGGAAAGATCACAATCTGAAGGCAGGAGCCAGAGATTCCTGGGGGCTCTTTTCTAGTCACAAATACGGCAGCCCATCTGTCCCAGGCTTATCTCACCATATTAGACTGGCACACTCATGGGGCACACCCAGGCTTATCTCCTGCCCAAATTCAAACTTGGCCTGTTGACACTGTGGATTCCTTTTTCTGAACCTTTAGCTCTCTTCTACCCCTGGATCCAGGGGGGATGAGCTTCCTGCTCCATCTTTCCATTCCCAGAGTGTCAGGATGTAAGCACAAGTGTTCAGGTTTCTTGTGGCCTGACTTTTCAAGGAAACAACTGCCTGGTCTTTGATTAAAATGCTGCCATGCTGATTGGCATGTTGCTTTGCATGTCATTTGCATGTGGGACAATGTACAGACCTTCCTACAACCAAGGCCCCTTTTGACACAGAGTTTCATTCTTGTTGCCCAGGCTGGAGTGCAATGGTGCAATCTCGGTTCACTGCAACCTCCACCTCCCAAGTTCAAGTGATTCTCCTGTCTCAGCCTCCCTGGAATTACAGGCGTGCATCACCATGCCTGGCTAATTTTGTATTTTTAGTAGAGGCGGGGTTTTGCCGTGTTGGTCAGGCTGGTCTTGAACTCCTGACCTCAGGTGATTTACCCACTTTGGCCTCCCACAGTGCTGGGATTACAGGCGTGAGCCACTGTGCCCAGCCCTAATCCATCCTTTTCTGTCAAGGGTCGAGGACACTGGTCCTGGAGGATCTGGGACACAGCTGAGCAGCGTGCCCACCTGTGCATATTTCTACTTGTCTTTCTCTGCTCCTCACTGTCCATTTGCTCATCTTCTGCCTTCCTGTTTTTCTACATTTCTGTCCAGTGGTGGAGGCCCCCTCCCTGACCCTCCTTGCCCCCATCCTCTTTTCTCCTGACACCTGCCTCTCCCAGTACCTCCTCGTTCCCAGGCCTGTGCTCCCCTTACCTCTGGCAGCACACCTTCCTGGTGGGGGGCCTGACGACATATGATGTATGGAAGGCAGAGGAGGGTGGGGCTGGGAAGAAGGTGGGGCTGGGAGGAGGGTGGAGTGGTGCTCCCAGCTGGTCTGCTTTTCTCAGATGAGAAGGGTGGTGACACTGGCTGGGAAGTCCAAGTTGCTGTTTCATGGCCCCAAAGAGTTCCTCTCAGGAGGAGCCCCCTGGCCTACTAGACTCTCCTTGGTGCCTGGCCTCTGGAGGCTACCCCTTGATGGAATGTTTGAGGGTTTGTGCTGAGGGTTTGACACTGAGAGACCTGGCCCTACTGTGACAGCCCAGCCCCCAGTTATAATGCTATTGATGCCTGTGGTCTCTGCATCCCATGAAACAGCTCTGTGGCCATGGGAGTGAGTGGTATGAGCCTTCAGATTTCTCCAGGAGCCTCCTTATAATTGGGATTGTCCCCAAGAGCGGCAAGCACCAGCTTTGGAAGTGAGTTCATAATCCATGAACACAGCCCCCCGTTATAGCCTCCTGGTTGGCATGACCTTCCTGGCTTAGAACCCTAGCTCGACAGATCTTTCACAAACCCCTAGGACTTTATGACTCAGAGGAGAAGGCAGCTGACAAGTGGAGGTGGGTGGGGAGTCAGGGAGGAGTGACCTGGTGCCCTGGCAGAAAGTCCTGCCTCCCAGCCTCCCTAAAGAGGGGTAGGGAAGAGTGTCCCTATCTGTTGGCAAAGTCCAGCCTCCTGTGTGACTCAAACAGAGCTTTGTTAAAGACGAACATCCCTACCCTACTCCCTTCGTTCCCTCTCAAAGTTCTGAGCAACCCTTCCTGGCTTGTCTTTAAGCATGAGGTCTGCTTCCCAGGTTGCCTGCTCTCTACCCATTCCTTTGATACATGTCTGCACTTTGGGGTACTGGGCTCCTGTGGGAGGTTTATTCCACCCTCTCACCTCCACCAGGGAAGGAAGCAGAGGGGAGGGGATTGCAGTCAGAGACAAGAGGCTAGAGAATTATTAACTGAGACAAAAGCAGAGGAAGTTACTTATTTTCTACGGGAGATGATAACTAGTGGCCTAGGGGCGTTCACCACGCCTCCTCAACTGCAGGAGGCCAGACCCTGGTGATAACATTTACCATCTATTGACCACCCATTCAGTGGTGGGCATTTTACATTTATTAGCTCAATAACGACAATTATTATCTCACACGAGGTAGATATTCTTATCTGCATTTGACAGACAAGGGAATTGAGGCTCAGAGAAATTAAGTAGCTTACCCAATATTACATAGCCGACCTGTCGCTCACCTGGGCTCAGTGTCGGTCACTTGGATCCAAAATGCATCCTCTTCCCTCTCAACTTCTTCACTCATTCATTCAAGACATCTTTATTGAACACCTTCTATCTATCAGGCTGTACCAGGAGCTGAGGAGACAGCAGAAAACATGGGAAAAGTTCCTCTCCACAAGGAGTTTTCATTCTGTGGTGCCATCGCTCCTAGTCAGAGTTTCTCAGAACTCAGAATGGCAAATGGCCCCAAAGTTCAGCCATCTCCCAAGCGGTAGTGTTTCTGCCAACTTTGGGTGGGGGAAGTAGAAAGCACCTGGTGTAAAGAACAGATATGGATACATCTCAGGTACACCAGCAACTGGTGAGTCATTTACCCTCTCAGTGCCTCCATTGTCTTCTCTGTGCAGGGAGCGGGTGGAACTAGATGCTCTCTAAGCTCCCTGGACCGGTTGCATTGGCATCAGCTGGGAGCTTCTTTGAGCTGCAGAATCTCAGGCCCCACACTAGACCGACAGATTCAGAGCCTTCATTTTAACAAGATCTCCCAGGTGACTGCGGGGCACATTATAGTTTCAGAAACTCAGATGAAAGTTCCCTCCTCCTCCTATCTGCCATTTTAATTTAATAATAGCCTCTGGCTGGGGGCAGCCACTCACCAGCAGAGGGCACTGTAGGGAGGGGTTTCAAGGTGCAGCACCTACACCCAGGTTGTCTCCCTCCCTCCCTCCTTCCTTGCAGACCTAGACTGGCAAGGTCACTGACTTCTGGGATCCTCAGCTACTCCCTTACCTGGGCTGGACTTTGCCAATAGAGAGGGACATTCTCCTTCACCCCTCTTTAGGGCAGCTGGGAGGCAGGACTCTGCCAGGAAATGCCAGGCCACTCCTGCCTGGATTCCCCGCCCACCTCCACTTGTCTGCTGGCCTGTCGACTGGGTCTGGCTGATCCGTTTCTCAGAGAAGGAATTGGACCAGCCAGCAGCCTCTAAGAGCACCTAGACGGTAAGGTGAGCACCCCCTTGGGGCAGCTGGAGAGGGGATGGGCATTGCGATGGGGTTACCTGGAGCTCCAGGGAGGAGCCAGGCCAGCTCAGCCTGCCTGCTGGAGTGTAGGGACCCTCTGCTGGAGGAGGGGAGGAAAATGGGACTTGGCCAATGGGTATGAGGACCACTGGGATGATCTGTGTCCTACGGAAATGTCTACTATACTAACAAATGCTGTTCATGACTTGTGTTTGGACCATCTATCCCAGTACTTGTTATGTTCTGCAGTAACTGGACATCTATCAGGCATTGGGGAGGCACAGAGAGAACCAGTGAAGTGGAGGAAGGGTTGAGAGTTTTCTTAAAGGGTATGAGCAGAACTTTGCAGCAGGAGTTTGGATCTTTGTGCTGGAGGATGCAACTGCCTAGGGACAGATGATGGCAGCATTCTAAAGAACTCTTGTTTTGGGGACCCGCTATCCAGGGTGATCTGGGGTCTGGGGCAAGACAAACTGGAGGAGTGGGTAATGAGGAGTCCAGCATGGGGTTGGGAAGCTCCAAGTCACACTTGAATGGCTGCAGTGCTATAGATGCCATTCAACCAGACTCGGGACCTTTCCCCATTCTGGGGCCACAGGGAGGATGGAGTGAGGGCCAGGGCAGCCTGGAAGAGCTGTCAGCCTGGGGGACCTGGGGCTGGCCCAGGAGGAGTTATCCTGCTTCAGGCCAGGTAAAGGAGGGAGCTCCCATGAGAGGCCCAGTGGGGCTTTGGGAGTGGTGCGTGCCAACTTCTCCAGGGTCAGAGGTTGAGCCAGGGGACTCTGCTGCACCACCCAGTGAGGTGCACCTCACTGGGGATCTGGACTCTGGTCTTTGGTGGCCCCAGGCAGGTTACTGCTGTGTAACCGAGGTGGGGCCCCTCCTTTCATTCCTTTAGCTATTCCATCCCCTGCCACTGGTGCCTTGGTGGGTGGGGATGTGGGTGAGGGGGTAGGTATTACCACAGAACTGAGGATGTACCTTTAGGTCCTTCTATTTGTTTTTACTTCACTTTTGCTTCTTTCTCTTCCAACTTTATTTCTTCTAGAGAAGGAAAGGAAGATACTTGGGGAAAAAGAAGGGGTGGAGAGAGAAAGGGGGTGTCTCTGGAAGGGTGTTCATCTTCGCTCCTCTTTCCTGCCTGTCTTCAGTTGTTTAGTAATTCCCTATCCATCCTCACTGTGGGGAGAAAGCTCGGATTCCTTATCTGTGAAATGGGGATAAAAATAACACCTCGCTCCTAAGGCTCCTGTGAGGATGAGATGAGACAAGCCGTGGAGAGAGCTTTAACACAGTGGCATTGAGTAAAGCTCTGCCAATGTTAGCTATTGTTATTACAGTTGGAGTTATAATTATTACTAATGTGAAAGAACCAAAAGGAATGATGGGACATCAAGGGTAGCTTGCTGCTCCAACCCCCTTCTCATCAGCTTTGGGGCACTGCCAATTTACCTGGTTCACCTGTGTGCCCTCTAAGAGGCCTGGTTGAAAAAGGCTAGTGCATTGTCTGTCGGGTTGGCTCTTTAGGCAAAGAGAACAATGCCAATCCCCCGCTTCTTATTCATGCTTTCAGTGAGGACATGGAGGAAACAGGTACTGCCCCAGTCTTCAATCCTGAGGATACGGTGGAGGTTCTGCCCCAGTCTAAGAGGCACTAGGAAGGGGCTTTAGTTTTCATGGTCCTGGGGATGGAAGGAAGAAGGTGGGCCAAGCCTCAGTTCCAGGTGGGTAGTGTGAGTGAAGGGCATAGGGAGGACTGGACACTGGAAGCTCTTCCATTGCAGTCTCTAGTGAGTTATCCAGAGGGGCCTCCCAGGGCTCTGAAGGAGGACGTTGTGCCTCACAGAACTCAGCTACCAAGCCAATGAATTCCATTTCTGCAGAAGCTGCTTGAGAGCGGAATAAGACGTCATCTTTGGCAGGATTGAACTTCCCACAGTGTCCGATACACAGCCAGTGCTTAGAAAATGTTCATTTGAGTGGGAAAATCACACATGACAGCACATAATCAAGAATGACTCAGCATGGTGGGATGGCTGTGGAGAGAGATTTTGTGAGCTGGAGGCTGTCAAAGGCTGGTGTGCCAGCGGGAGGCGCTATTGAATGGGAGGGTCCACATAGGGAGAAGAAACAAGTGGGGAGAGCAAGTGAGTGGAGAAACAGAAAACAGCATGAGCAAAAGCCAGAGGCTAGAATTAAGCAGGTGTGGGAAGCCTGGGCAGGCTGCAGGGCAGGGGTGTTGGAAATTGTAGGGACTGGAAGAGGGGAAGTAGGAGGAGGCGGAGGTGGGTTCTGGAGGGCCTCAGGAAGAGCTTCTGGGAAGTCTCAGCCTGTGGCCTGGCTGGGTAGCCAGGTGAGCAGGAGGTGAGTGTTTGCTTTTGCCCTGCCTCATTCCAGCTTCACTGTAGGCTCGCATCTTTGTTTTTCATCTTCTTCTTTTTTTTTTTTTGCTTCCAGTTTTAGCTTTTGTTACTCCTCTATGTCACCTGTCCCTGTGAGCTACCTTCAGGCCTTTCTGGCGGAAGGAGGGGCATAAAGAAACACATACATTTGGACAGTGCTTTCTCATCTACAAATACTTTTCACATGACCTTATGCCATCCTCACCATTACCCAAAGAGGCACTTTTCCCCCACTTTTAATAGCTTCAGAAAAGAATTACAAAGGTAATACAAACTACATGCTTGATGTGAAAAATTCAAAGTACAGAGAAAAGGATTTTTAAAAATACAAAGTTTTTGTTCACACCTTCCACCTTCTCAATTTGTCATGACTCATGGGAATAGTTTGGGGGTGTGTCCTTCCAGACCTGCACAGTCTAAGACCAGACTCATTAGTACACGTGGCTACTGGGCACTTGAAATACAGCCAGTCCCAAGTCAGCTGTTCTATTCATATAAGTTACACATGGATTTCAAAGACTGGGTATGAAAGAAGAAAGTAAAAATATCTCATAATTTTATATTGATTGCCTGTTGAAATAACATTTTGAATATATTGGGTTAAATAAAATGTATTAATTTCTCCTGTTTCTTCTTTTTAATGTGGCCATCAGGAAATTTAAAATTACATGTGTAGTTCACATTATATTTTTATTGTACACCACTGCTCCAGACCTTTCTCTATACCTTTACATTTACATATATAACCCATAAATACGTATTTATATGCAGTTTTGTTTTTCACATTAATGAGCTCAGAACATTTTATCTCTCTGTGACTTGCTTTTTCCACTTATAGATTTTTTTGTATCAGCATTTGTAGATCAAGGTAGATATTTGGACAGATGAGGAAACTGAGGTACATTAAGCAATATTGAGGCAGGAGGAGGAAATTGATTCCAGGCCAGATGGAAAACTGGCTGAAACAGGGAAGAGGCACCAAAAGCACCTCTCCATAAGACATGCCCACCAGTGCCATGACAGTTTACCACTGCCATGGCAATGCCTGGAAGTTACTGCCCCTTTCCATGGCAGTGACCCAAAGCTACCATCCCTTTTTCTAGAAATTTCTGAATAACCCGCCCCTTATTGCATGTAGTTAAAAGTGGACATAAATATGATGGCAGAAATGTCCCCAAGCTGCTACCCTGGGCACACTACCTAGGGTTAGCCCTGCTCTGCAGGGAGCATACCTCTGCTGCTGCTATACGCTGCCACTTCAGGGAAAGTTGCTGTCTAACACCACTGACTCACCCTTGAATTCTTTCCTAGGTGAAGCCACAAACCCTCCCAGGCCAAGCCCCAGTTTTGGGGCTGTCCTGCCTTACATCAATGTGATAAAACTTACCCAGCCATAGTGACCAAGGTGGCATTTGAACTCATGTTCTCTAACTGTAAACCCAAGCTCACTCTGCTTCAGAGCAGTTCACAGAGAGCCAGGGTAGGTTCTCGAGTAAGAGAGACAGGTTAAAAGAATTGGTGTGACTAAAGTGTGCAGGGTGCGCTGGGATGAAGACAACTTGCAACTATGTGGAAGTCAAGCCTTGACCTCCACAACTTAAAAGGGCTTACCCTGACACTGACCCCTTCTTCCCTACCAGGCCTTTGGCTTTGGCTGGCACAGGGGTGAAGGAGAGCCAGCAGCATTGAGTGACCGGGCGAATGTGCTTCCAGGAGAATTCATTCCAACCCTCCCAGTTCCTACTGCTGGTGGGGGTCCCGGTGGCAAGTGTCCTCCTTCTGGCCCAGTGCCTCCGATGGCACTGCCCTAGAAGGCTACTGGGGGCCTGCTGGATGCTGAATGGTCAAGAGGAACCAGTGTCCCAGCCTACCCCTCCACCAGAAAATGAGGTCTCAAGGCAGCACCTGCCAGCCACACTGCCAGAGATGGCTGCCTTCTATCAGGAGCTGCACACACCCACTCAAGGCCAGACCATGGTCCGCCAGTTGATGCACAAGCTGTTGGTGTTTTCAGCTCGAGAGGTGGATCACCGCGGCGGTTGCCTGATGCTCCAGGATGCAGGCATCTCCTTGCTCATCCCACCAGGTAACAGCTCCCGGCTCTCTTCTCCACATACAGTTGCTCAGACTGTACATCAGGTCACCACATCTGAGGGAGCAATGTTCATAGACACTTTTTACTTCTGATAATTGTTGTATTGTGAGTATAGTTTTATTGACTTCAGGGATGGACATATTACATATCTTTTAGGACAACTTCCTGGCAGGTGGAAGTAAAGTGCCTTGTTCTAATGAATCAGCATGCTGTGACAATTCTCCAGTAAAGGGAGGCAAGAGCACCATTTGCAAATTCATACTAGGCACACTATGGGCTAGCAAAAGCCTGGGTGGAAAGGGGAGTGTCTTGCTTAGGGTTACACTACAAGTCAGCTCCACAGTCATCTTACTCTTGTTCACACCACCGCCCTGTGTGCCTTGCTGGGGACGTCTCTCCTGGGCTTCTGCCCCACCTCCTTTCTCTCTGGCCTGGCCTCTTTCAGGGGCAGGGGTGTGCCTGCCTACCAGGCCCATCTCATCTCTCCCTGTCCTCCCCAGGTGCTGTGACTGTGGGCCGCCAGGAGCGGGTGTCTTTGATCCTGGTGTGGGACCTTTCGGACGCCCCATCACTGTCCCGAGCCCAGGGGCTGGTAAGCCCTGTGGTGGCATGTGGCCCCCATGGGGCCTCGTTCCTGAAGCCTTGCACTCTCACGTTTAAACACTGTGCCCAGCAGCCCAGCCATGCTCGTACCTACAGCAGCAACACTGCCCTGCTCGATGCCAAGGTATGGAGGCCCCTGGGGCAGCCGGGGGCCCACGCCTCCCGGGATGAGTGTCGCATCCACCTCTCCCACTTCAGGTAGGCACATGCCATTGGCCTGTCTTCCCACACCCATCTCTCTGGGGACTGTCTTTCCTGCCCACTTTCTCTGTCTGCCTTATCTTCAGCTCTCTGTATAGAAGATGGTCTGCAAATCCTTTATACCCTGGTGACCCTTTCTGGCCCCTCTGTCCTAATGTCTGTAGCAGTTTTTCTCACACTAATCATGTCCAGGACTGCAAATCCCACCGCTGTATCTGTCTGTCTGGAAGTGTCTGACTCAGCCCCATCTCTCCACCTAGAAGGGACCTGTCCTTCTCCACCTCTCTCTATCTCTCAAATTATCTCTCTCTACTGTGTGCCTCTTTCAGGACTGTCCCCAAACTTAGTGCCAGTTCTCTAAGACTCCATTCCATCTTTGTCCTTCATCTCTTTGTCTTTCTAGAGTCTTAGGTCCTCTGCCTCCCAGCCTCCTTGCTAGCCATTGACAGGAGTAGAGCCATGTGCAGGTGCCCTCCCAAGCATGGTCACCCTGAGCCCACTTCCCCTCTTTCCCCTGCCAGTTCTCCTCCCCATTCAGTCACCAGTCACCATGATGTACTCACTTTTCATCCCCCCCACCAGTTCCTCCCTAAGTGCTCCCCTCGAGTGCTCTCCGAACCTCCCTGAAGGCCCCACAGAGGCCCCTCAGGTGGCAGGAGGCTGGTGGCAGTGTGCTGGTGTCTTAGCCTTCCCTGCACATGAGTGCCTGCCAATGGCTCCCTCTGCAGCCTCTACACCTGTGTGATGGAGGCACCTGTGGGGCGCGAAGCTCGCAAATGGCTGCAGCTGGCCGTATTCTGCTCACCGCTGGCGCCAGGACAGTCCCACCTGCAGCTGCGTATCTACTTCCTCAACAACACGCCCTGTGCCCTGCAGTGGGCACTGACCAACGAGCAGCCCCATGGTGGGCGCCTGCGTGGGCCCTGCCAGCTCTTCGACTTCAGTGGGGCCAGGGGTGACCAGTGCCTGAAGCTCAAGTACATCTCAGAGGGTGAGGGAGGCAGTGGCCTGTGGGAAAGGATGATCAGGAGCCCCACAGGAATGAAGGGTTCTGGGGCTCCCTTGGACATCTGGAGATCTGGGGACCCCAAGTCTCTTTATTTTTTTTCCCTGAGTCGGAGTTTTGCTCTGTTGCCCAGGCTGGAGTGCAGTGACATGATCTCGGCTCACAGCAACCTCTGCCTCCTGGGTTCAAGTTATTCTCCTGCCCCAGTCTCCTGAGTAGCTGCAATTACAGGCGCACACCACCACAGCTGGCTAACTTTTTTGTATTTTTAGTAGAGACGGGGTTTCATCATGTTGACCAGGCTGTCTCGAACTCCTGACCTCAAGTAATCTGCCCGTCTCGGCCTCCCAAAGTGTTGGGATTACAGGTGTGAGCCACCGCACCAGGCCCCAAGTCTCTTTGTGACCTCTGGGCCAGCAGTAGCCTCATGGAGCCCCCAGGACTTTGACCACTCTGCTGTCTACTGAGCCCTTGCCACTCACTCCTAGGACAGGGTGATGCCAGGTGGGAGGCGGGAGGAGAGGGGTTATACCCCACAGAAGCAGGAAGGGATGGAAGGCTTTTACAGTGCAAGGGCCCTCTTGGGGTCCCTGCCCAGGCTCTGGGGATTCCCATCCCCTTGAGACCCTCCTGCCTTTGTTCTGTCCTCATGCCTCCCCACAGCCCCCTTCAATACTTGTGGAAGGCCCCACTCTCTGAGGCCCTCTCCTCTCTGCCTACTCGCCAGGTTGGGAGAATGTGGATGATAGCAGTTGCCAGCTGGTTCCCCATCTCCACATCTGGCATGGAAAGTGCCCATTCCGCTCCTTCTGCTTCCGGAGAAAAGCAGGTAGTTCGGGAACCCTGTGTGTACCTCCTCCCCTCTCTTTTCCCCTCCCGTCTCCTCTTCTCCCCTCCCAGTAACCCTGGAGCTCTGCAGACCCTGATGCAGCCATGCACACAGACCTTCCCTGAAAGGCCAGGAGCCACACAGATCTTTGCAGAGAGAAAAATGCAGTGTTGGACCCCAGCTTCTTCAGATTTTCCAAGTCTTACTATAGAGTCCCTTACCTTCTCCTCCTCTTACCCCAGGCCATTTCCTCACTCACTGGCCATGCTCTCACCTTCTCTTTATAGCCAATGAGAATGAGGACTGTTCAGCACTAACCAATGAGATCATTGTCACCATGCACACCTTCCAGGATGTGAGTTGGAGCTGAGGGGCAGAGGAAGGGCAGGGCCTGGGGGGACTCCTAGGCAAAGTGGGCACAGGGTATGGTGCCCAGTAATTATGGTCTTAATCACATAGGTAAATATGGCATTTTCCATAGAGACCCTATACCAGCTCTTTGAGGGGCTCAGATCATCTGGGCTCCAAGTTACCCTCATCCCTGACTCTCCTTGTCTGCCGGTGGATGAATCCAGCGGGAGGCTAAAAGAACCAAACCCTAGTTTAACCTCTTCTGCCAACTCAGAGAACTGGGGCATCAAGTTGATATGGTTTCTTTCTAGGTTGATTTTCTACATTTGAGAGACGATGTTTTGTATCTTCAGTGTGGGATTTGAGAGACGATGTTTTGTATTTTCAGTGTGGGAAGTGGCCAGGAAGAGGGTCTTGAGTAGGCGGGATGGGAGTTAGGTATCTCTCCTCTCCTGCTGCACCAAGGGAAGATGCGAAGAAATCAGAGTTGAGAGTCTTTGGGGAACCATAGTGGCACCTTATTGGAGGGCAGGCAGATACCCCGTTGTCACTTGGAGAAGAGGCAGGGAAGGTTGGAATGGAGGAAGGGAAACATATGGCTGAGATCAGTGTCTCTATGGTTGGATGACCTCCCACTGCACCATGGCCCCTCCCAGGATTTCCCCTGGTGGCTCAGGATGCATCCTGTTTGGTCTTCATGTCCCAGTTCCCAAAGAGCTCAGTGGGCAAACATAAGGCTGAAGGTGGGGTTCTGAAGTCAGGGAGACAGTGGGTAGAGGGTGCTGGGTGGAGTGGGGTTGTATCTCCCGGTAAGGTGGCTCTAAGTGACAGACTGAAGGAGAGACATGAGGAATGGAGGCAGGACTCCAGCTTCTTACTCAAGGGGATGCCTTGTGACCCCTAAGTATGTTCCCTGCCCTGTGTTGACTCAGGGCTTGGAGACCAAGTATATGGAAATCCTCAGATTCCAGGCATCAGAGGAGGAATCCTGGGCAGCGCCGCCCCCTGTCTCCCAGCCGCCCCCATGCAATAGGTGAGATGGGGGTTGCTTGGGCTGTTGCCTGGGGGATGTTGGGTTCCTACCCTGGCACCCACAGGGTGACTACAGCATTTACGGTGTATATGGGAGAACCAGAGTGGGTCTGTTTGTCCCTTTCTTCCAAGAACACCTTTTTCCCTGCCTCAGACTGCCCCCAGAGCTCTTTGAGCAGCTGCAGATGTTGTTGGAGCCAAACAGCATCACAGGCAATGACTGGCGCAGACTAGCCTCTCACCTGGGGCTTTGCGGCATGAAGATCCGGTAGGAAGAGGGGTGATGTCTGTGGATGGTAGAGGAGGGTGGGCTGGGGCGAGGGTCCTCAGAACACTCTGGAGACTGGATCACAGGCAAGGGAGTGACTTAAAAGTCAGAGAATGGCTACTCTCCATCCTATTTCCCATAAAAGGGCAGCTCTATTAATCACTGTATCATCAGTACCTAGAATGATGCCTGGTGCATAGTAGGTGCTCAATTAACATTTAACAGTGAATCCATTAACATGGAAGTTATTTGGTACATGTTGAGTGCTTGCCATGCTATGCCCTGAGGAGGAGAAAGACAGATTATAGGATAATGTGTGTAAAGTATGTAGCGGGGTGCCTGACACTTGTTAATTCAATAAATGTTAGCAATAATGGTGACAGTGCAGTCATGATCCCTGTCAAGGAACTCAGAAAGCAGTAGAATACCGAGCTAAGCTCCAGAAACTACACTATGAGTGCAGCGGTCAGGGAAGACTTTATCCAGGTGATGGGGCTACAGCTGGACCCTGAAAACAGGGTGGATTTTTATTTATTATTATTATTATTATTTGAGATGGAGTCTTGCTCTGTTGCCCAGGCTGGAGTGCAATGGCACAATCTTGGCTCACTGCAACCTCCGCCTCCCGGGTTCAAGTAATTCTCCTGCCTCAGCCTCCCAAGTAGCTGGGATTACAGGCATGCGCCACCACATCCAGCTAATTTTTGTATTTTTAGTAGAAACGGGGTTTCATCAGGTTGGCCAGGCTGGTCTCCAACTACAGGGTGGATTTTTAAATCATTCATTTAAGCATTTATCAAGTACTATTATGCCCTGGAAACTGTACTAAGCACTGTGATACAAGAGGAATGAGGCATGGTCCCAGCGCCTAGGAGCGCACACACTAGTAAGGGGTTCAGAGAGCTTGAAAAATAAAGGCAAGTGTTCCTTGTGCCTTCCTGTAAGAATCCAGTATTGTATAACACATCGAAGAGAGACAGAAAACAGCCGAAGCAAAAATAATAATGAACTGTGGGCGTTATGATCAGAAGTCTGAACTGGGGGGTGCAGAATGGTCTCTTCCACCTGGGAGGGGTGAACTAGAAAAGGCTTCAGGGAGGAAGTGATGGAGGAGATCAGCTATTCTGTTTTGGGGAGCAGCAGAGGTGGCTGTGGGTGTAGTGTTTGCAAGACGAGAAAGGGAGAGGCCTGAGCTAAGGAGGTTCAGGATGGGAGAAAGGAGAGAAAGCATAAAGACAGGGCAAGGCCAGGTGCTGGATGAGCCGGAAAGGCTCATGGAGCATGGACTGGTTAGGAAGTGAGAGACTCTGGAAGGTTTTTGTGGACGGGAGGATCGTGATAAAAAGCCATGGTTTATGGCAACTGTTTCCTTAGTAGTGAGCAGGATGTTGTGGCCTAGGAGAGAGGCAGGAAGGAGGGAGTTAGGAGGCTAGGGGGAGGCTAGGGCTGTATTTGGAGTAGGGGAGGTAGAGAAGGCAATTACAGAACATCAGAGCTGGAGCAAACTTAGAGGTCCTCTTATCTAAGCCCTCAGTTTAATGAGAGGCAACTGAAGCCTAGAGAAGAGTAGGGCTCAGAGAGTTAGCCTCCAGGCGAGGACAATCTCAAGTTTCAAGGGCCTGGGGCTTCCCACCCCCTGTCCCCTGAAAGGCAAGCAAGAGCAGGACGAGGACAAAAGCTACAGAGTGGGGGAGGGATGGACCTCGTGCTGCGCAGCCGAGGGAGCCTGCAGCAGGGAAGGAGCCCCTCCCTGCTCCTTCCCCCTTCTCCTCCTCCCCTGCCTCGGGCCAGGTTCCTGTCCTGCCAGCGCAGCCCCGCAGCGGCCATCCTGGAGTTGTTTGAGGAGCAGAACGGCAGCCTGCAGGAGCTGCACTACCTCATGACCGTCATGGAGCGGCTAGACTGCGCCTCCGCCATCCAGAACTACCTGAGCGGGACCCACGGCGGCAGCCCAGGCTCCGAGCGCGGGGGCGCCCGGTATAACCAGGGCCTGGAGCTGGACGAGAAGCTCTGAGCGCCCAGCGGGCAGGGCTGAAGGAGGTGTGGCGGCGAGAGGGGTTGTTCCCCCATGCCTATGAGGAACACAGCAGCTGTTCCTGGCTGTGCCCACCACCCTTCCCAGAACCCTCGGACGGTGCCCGGGGCTGCCCGCGAAGCCGGAGCGTCCTCGTCAGCCTCCCAGCAGCAGGCGCGCCCTTCGGGCCGCGATCTGTCCCGCGTGCGGGTCCCCTCCTGGCCGGCAGAGGGCGCAGGAGCCCAGGAGATGGCCTCAGCGTGTGGCCCGGCTGCCGAAAATGACCAGGGGATGGCCACGGTCCCCGCGTGCACTTTAGGGCCAGTCAGGCCCCGAGTATTCACTGAGCGCTCAGGCAGACCGGACATTGGGCTGGTGTCATGAAGAATACTGGAAATATAGGAGGCAGGGACTGGAGCCCTGACAAGCACACAGTTCTTTTGCAGGAGTCAAGATGTTCTCATAGCAGCCAGGGGCAAACTCGAAAACAGCCCTGACCTGTGGTTGGGGGATGTGTGTGTGGCTTTAGGAGTTCAGAGGGGAAGAGCTGAGTGCGGGCTGGAGCAGCGAGAATGCTTCACGGAGGATATTGGGGAGAGAGGATTTGACTTGCTGAGTGGTTTGTAGATCTTTAGGTGCGTGTGGGGGAAGAGGGTGGCTGGACTTAGGTAGGAGCCGAGAGTGGGCATGGGAGCCCAGCCCCATGGGTGTGAGGCCTGGGTAGGACTTGGCTTCCCGGCTAGGCACGCCTGGCTGTCTGCCTCTGCCTCTGCCTCTGCCTCTACTAACTTCCTTTGTCTCTGTATCCTCCTGCTCAGGTCTTGTCTTCCCCTCTCTCTGCCATTTTCTCTATCAGAAAACATTAAAGCTGAGTAGAAACTTCAAGATGATCATTCTGGCCCAATCCTTTTATCTCTCTATCTCCAACGGTGTGCGTTTTGAGTCTCTCTGACTTGGTTTTTCTGTCCCTATCTCCCGCAGTTGTTCAGTCTCTGCACCTGTGTTTCTGTTTCTCTCTCTCTCTTAGATCTTTTTGTTTCTGCCTAGTCTCTGTGCCCTGTCTTTGTTTCTTTCTCTGTCTGAAACCCTCCCTCTTTTCCCTTCAGGCATATGTCTCTAAACCAATGTTGTGTGTCAAAGACTGTTGAAAGAGACAGGGCCACTCTAGGAATGGATGGGTGGGGATATTTTCCTTCCCCATGGATTAAGATCCAGTTTAGGGTCAGGAAATAAAGGATAGGGATGAAAGAGCACCCTATTCAGTCAGCAGATACTTATTCAGCACCTACTATGTGTTAGATACTGTATACAAAAGACATGAATGGGCTGGGTCCTGAACAGAGAATAAAGGGTTTGACTCCATTCTGGAAATGCTTTTGTTTGCAAACAGGTGTTGTTAATTTGTTCAAAGGCAGGCAAACAATCTCTCTGGCAACACAATTTTCTTCTGTATTTAGTTAAAAAATATTAAAGCTTTTTTTCTATGATGAATGATAAAATATGAAAATCGCCTTTCTTTGTTACTAACTGTAGTTTGCTCAGATTGGCAAATTTGGATGTGAGTATCGATGATTTTATTTGGTAAAATTGTACCTATGGGGATGGGTTGGAGGGAAGCATTTTGTAGACTGTGCTTCCAGTATGAAAATTATCTGGGTCCCGCATGGTAAGTCAGGGAGGTTCCCTTCTTTTCTGTTAGATGCAAGCCTTCAGAAGCAGGCCCTTCCATCCCTTCCCTGTTCCCCTAGTGCCACCCGTCCTCTCCTACCCTTCTCATCTGTCCTCCTTACCCCACCAGGGACTGCCAGTCATGCCAGATTAGTGCCCCGGGCTTTTCCCCCTTCACTTAGCTCAGGATTGAACTGTGCAGTAGCCTGGCACTGTTTAGCCAAAGACATCATTGTGTTTCTTCCAACCCTGGAAAAAATCATTTTAAGAGTTTCACGTCTTCTGGAGTTGCAAATAGAAGCCACAGAGATTCCTGTGATGGGAATAGAATGCTTTCTGGCCCCGACTCCAATTTCTCAAAATGGGTTTCCAGTGCTGGCAAAGGGAGGCTTGGAAATCCTGGGGTAGTTGCAGGCTGAGTGATTCCTGCAAGGCAGACCCTTCCTTTCTCACATCAAACGCAGTTGGCATGTTATGTATTGGCACCTAATGCTGAGAGATGGTGTGCCCCACTGGGTATCAGGAGACTTAACATTTAGCCCTGACTCATACTAACTAGAACAGCTCTTCTTTTGGGCTTTAAACTCTTCCTTGGAATGAAGCTACCATGTTAGAGGCTGTCCCAGGGCCTTTGGTTTCACAGACTTATGCGGAGGTGGCACACTGGTCACCCAAGGAATGTTCACTTGGGGATTTTTTTTTTTTTTCTTTTTGAGTTGCCTTCAAATAGAACAATTGATCACTGCTTGTGGCCTTACTTCCAGCCCTCTCACTGATAAAGAGTTGCCTAAATCACCTGCCTAAAAACACCACATTTGTGACTTCTGCTCTTTCACATGCTGCAGAGGCCCACATCTACACTTCCTCCTGCTGGATTTGGAGTCTGGGGAAAGGGGTTGGGGAAATGAAAGGGTAAGGTTGGGCCTAGGTCTGTGGGGTTGGAGCCTCTAGCGCTCAAAGCAAATATGTGTCCTTGGCATCCCCTTTGACCACTGAGCAATATTTATGCTAATGTTCAGATCTGTGCTAACAGAAATTCAATGAAAGCCACATATATAATTTTACATTTTCTAGTAGTCACATCGAAAATTGTAAATAGAAACAGGTGAAGTCAACTTTAATAAGTTTCGTTTAACCTAATATATTCAGAATATTATTTCCACATGTAATCAAGATAACATTAATAGTATATTTTACATTCTTTTTTATATTAAATATTTGGAATCTGGGGTATACTTTGCAATTACAGCACATCTCAATTTGTATGCTAATTTTTCATTGGAAAGATTTCTTCTGTATTCAGCTTTTATACAATTTATAACTAAAATGTACATTTACATACGCAAATTAAACAAGCCAAAAGTTTTCCAAAAATGGAATTAGGTATCAGTTTTTAAATTTTAGTTCACTGAGATAAAATAAAAATTCAGTGCCTCAATTGCACTAGCCAGATTTCAGTTGTTTAGTGGCCATGTGTGGCTAGTGGGTACTGTTAATGGACAGCACAGATCTGGGTTAGGAATCCAGCTGGGTATAACTTTATAGTATACTTGACCATTCACTTATTTGTTAATTCATCAAACATTTGCTGAATACCTACTCTGTGCTAAGCCCTGCACAAATTGTTGGTGATAAAAATCCAATGAAGAAGCGCATTCTTGTTTCGTAGGAGCTCCTGAGAAGCTGGGAGTCAGAAGGAAGGACACTTTCCTCCCATCCTTCTTTGTACCTGACTCAAGAAGGTAATGGGAGATGAGGTTCAGGCCGATACTCTGTGTTGCAGAAATGGCTCACACTGCAGCCTGCTGTAGAGGCAGTAGATTCAGGGTCAGTGTTCCTGGCTTACCTAGTACATCAGGTGGGTTGTTGGCTGATGACAACAGGATTCACTCTAGCTGGTTGAGGCAGATGGGATTTATTAAAGGAAACTGAAGGAAAAACAATCATTTGGAGGGTGGAGAAATAGATTTGGGGTAAAGTGTCCAGGAACAATGCCCTAAACTGTACTGTAGGACTAGATCATGGAGGGAAACTGGTATTACTATGGCTGCTGCTACTGAGCACTGGACACCAGGAACTTGACTTTATTACAGCTACTCCCGCTACCACCACTGATGCTATCTCTGAGTCAGGAACCAGACTTCACCACCACTTCTTTTTTTTTTTTTTTTTTTTTTGAGACAGAATCTTGCTCTGTTGCCAGGCTGGAGTGCAGTGGCACGATCTTGGCTCACTGCAACCTCCACCTCCCAGGTTCAAGCGATTCTTCTGCCTCAGCCTCCCAAGTAGCTGGGATTACAGGCGTGCGGCACCACGCCCGGCTAATTTTTGTATTTTTACTAGAGACGGGGTTTCACCATGTTGGCCAGGATGGTCTCGCTCTCTTGACCTCATGATCGGCCCACCTCGGCCTCCCCTAAAGTGCTGGGATTACAGGCGTGATCCACTGTGCCTGGTCCCTCACCACCACTTCTGAAAGCTAAGGCCTCTTCTGCCTTCCATGCCAGCAAAAACAGAAGCTCCATGCACTGCCTGCTCTTTACACTACTCACTTCTGAATCAAATCTCTAGTGCTGGCCTTGGGTTGTGAGAGCTCAGACCACATGCCTGAATCCTAGCTGCAAAGACACCTGGAAGCTCTGAAATCTGACTGGAACTCTGACTTCAGTATCAGGGAAATGGGACTTATTACATGAGAATATCCCCAAATATGGGAAAGCTCCTCAAAAGTTGATGAGAAGCCACAAATAAGACAGATGTCTACTACAGTCAGAGTGTAGTCATGCTGTAGCCTCAGGCAGCAAATTCCCTTCTCAAGAATAGCCATGCACTCAGTAGGTGCCGTATCAAGGTTCTGGCAGAGAGTAGACTGAGGATGTGCTATGGATTGAATGTTTGTGTGCCCCTAAAATTCATATGATAAAATCCTAACCCTCAATGAGATGGTATTAGGAAGTTGGCCTTTAAGAGGTAATTAGGTCATGAAACTGGAGCCCTCATGAATGGCATTAGCGCCCTTATAAGAAGAGACCCAGGAGAGTTTGCTTCATTTCTCTCTGCTTTTTATCACATGGGCACACACAATGAGAAGATGGTGGTCTGAGAACCAGGAAGAGGGCCGTCACCAGACACCAGTCAGAACCTTGATACGGTGCCTGTGTAAGACCACTGACCTTCAGAATCTTCTCAGTAAAGCATGCCTGCACACGTTCCTTAGGATGGCTCTCATGCCAGTACACACAAATGTTATCCTGTAACCCAGGCTTAGACCTTGACATGGTTTAGAAGTGCTATGGTCTGACAACAAGCTCATCAACAGTGGCAAATTGGTTCGTTCCATGCCTTCTCCAGCCCCTGTGCCTCCCTGTACTGCAGAGGCTGAAAACTAAAATGATGTTTCCCAGACTTCTTGGCAGATGAGGATCTAGATATGCTTAGGTTCAGCCAATCAGCTGGACTCATGCAGGACTTTGATTTGGAATATGGAGGGATGATTTGGAATAATGGAGGGAGTTGAACAGGGCATGAAGCTGGTGCTCATTTTGAGGAGCTAGAGTGGTCAGCAGCTGTGGCAGCAGCTCCCTTAGTGGCAAGTTGCATGCATAGTTTGGGGTGTTAATATGGAATTCAACTTGGAGTATATCCCTACAGCCTTTCCAGTGATTTGTGAACTATCTATCTGGCTCCATAATATATTGTTTGTGCTTAAACTAGCCAGAGAGGGACTACATAGTATAAAACAAAGACCTGTATCCAGTGTGCCAATGATTTTTTCACTGCAAAGACTGTTCTTTATTCTGTGATCATATACTTCTTACTTTGCTTGTGTTAACAGACCTATTACCTTATGAAAGGATGGTAAAGCAATGATAGCTTTATTAAAATGTCTACTTGGTAAAGTAAAAAGATAATAATCCTATGTTGATTTTCTCCTCCCCAAATTAAAAAATAAAACACAAAAATATTGGTCTGTAAAATACAAAAGCCTGGAAATGCTTTTTTTGTGAGACCTGTCATCCTGATCCTTTCGAAAGCCTTACACAGATATGTTTATTCATCTCCTCTGCACATATTTGACTATTTACTATGTGCTTAGAAACATGGTGGGCCTTCATTTATTTTCTTATCTTCAGGTACTCTTTCTCATGCTGACTTTAATCCAGCTTATGCTAGTTTCTTGTTGGCAGAGATGTTATGCCTTCTGGCCAAAAAAAAGCTAAGTCAATCCTAGCTGGTTAGTGTCATGACATCATAAAGATATTAGCCCAAGGACAGGAATATGCTTCATATTGGCTCTTAACCTTCAGGTGAAACCAGATTTCATTTCCAAATAAACTAGAAAAGACACAATTGGAAAATGAAGAATAATATTTGGAAGATGCTGAATAGGGTGAAGACGAGATTATAGAAAAGTTCTTTAGTGGGGCAGAGAGTATAGATGGGGGTGGGGAAGGGCACACCCCCCCCTAATCTAAGGGAGGAGCTGGCCATCCTTTCCCTGGGAATCTCAGATAAATACAAAGAAGGCACATGACAGACAAGGGGACCCAGTGGCATTGGTTATCTTGGAAATCTACCAGGAAAGTCTTCACATGTGGCTTGTCCTCGCTGCATACCCACCCACAGGGTTTCATCACAGTTGGGCTTCTTGTGCTCTGGCTGAGGAGACCATCTGTGGCTAGGTGGCAGAAGCAGACCATGTTTAGTACACAGGGTGTAAGCCCTTGGGAAGTTTCGAGTTCTGGAGATTGCCCGTCTCTGTGAGCCTGTGTTGTCCTTCCTTTCTGCCTGTGACTACCCTCTTCTTTCTGGGTCAAGCCAGTCAGATATGACTCAGGCACATTCTTCCTTGGGAGAAGATCAGGTGAATCCTTTACTTCAGTCTCCGTCTCTTTCCCTTAATAAACTCTTTTTAATTTATTTGACTTCATCAAAGCAAGAATGTGGTTCCATTCCCTTGAGGCCCTTCTTGGAAGCCTGGTTATGTGGGACAAGTAAGGATTCTGGAACCCCACAGACTTTAACTTAGAAGCCAGCTTCTTCACTTTCCATGTGGATTCTGGCAAGTTACTTAATGTGTCTGAGGTTCTGCCTCCTTGTCTGGATGATGGGGATAATATCATCCTCCTTTTAAGATTATTGTGAGGATTAATGACTATGAAGCCCATGGCCTACACGTAGCCTGGTTCAATATTATTCAAAGCCTTCTTCTTTCTAACACCTTGTAATGATCACTGGGCTGGACATTTATTGATGTTGGCTGCAGAGCATCCCATCCCCTTCTTTAAGAGCACCATGACTTGCTTTCAAGAAACATCTTTCCCTAGTGGGATTGTCTCAGAGGGAAATAATACCAAGGGGCAGATGCTTTTTCTTGCCCTTGGTGTAGCCAGGGGACTGGAACATGATCAATGTCTCTGTCACTCTAGACCCTGAATCCTCTGTGAGTAGACTGAGGATGTGCTATGGATTGAACGTTTGTATGCCCCCAAAATTCATACGTTAAAATCCTAACCCTCAATAAAATGCTATTCAGAAATGCGGCCTTTGGGAGGTAATTAGGTCATGAAGGTGGAGCCCTCATGAGTAGCATTAGTGCCCTTATAAGAAGAGATACAGGAGAGCTTCCTTCCTGTGTCTTGAGCATACAATGAGAAGATGGTGGTCTGAGAACCAGGAAAAGGGCCCTCACCAGCCACCGTATCTGTCAGAACCTTGATCTTGGACTTCCCGTCCTCCAGAACTATGAGAACCAAATGTTTGTTGTTTGAGCCACCCAGTCTGTGGTATTCTTTATGGCAGTCTGAACAGACTAAATCAAGATATATGGAATGATTAGTGGCTCTTTGGAGTCATGGAGGTGTGGACACCTGGCTGTTCCTCTCCCTGAACTGGAACTGGAGTTCTGTTGCCAGAGGATCCTACACTGGAGTCTCCAGTCTTTTCTTGGATTTGGTGAGCCCTGACGCCCTCCCTGAAAATTCCCCTTTGGCTTACATGTACCAGAATTGGTTTCTCTTGCTTGAAAACTAGAATTTTGATTAATACCCAGTAACCTTGTACTTAAGTCATAAGGTATCATAGGTGCTATATGAATTATCTATTTCTGTATTACAAATTACCAACCCCTCCAACCTAGTGGCCTCACACAGCAGTCATTTATAATCCCTCACTGTGTCTGTGGCTCAAGGAGTCAGAAGCGTTCTTGGTTCAGGGACTCCATGAGGCAGCAATCATCTGAAGGTTTGACTGGGGCTGGAGGATCCACTTCCACAGTGACCCAGTCAATGGCTGGCAAGTTGTTGCTGATTATTGACCAGGGGTTTTTAGTTTTTCTGCATGTGGGGCTCGCCAAAGGACTTCTTGAGAGTCCCCAGAGCATGCCACTACATTATTGATACCTAAATATTCTGATAAGGTGATTGGGATAAAAACAACTGTGAGCTCTTAGGCTTGGAACCATTCTCTGTCAGGCAAATCAACAATATCCTTCCTCTAAAGTTGTTTCCAAACAGAGGAGGCTTACTTTAATCTTGGTTGCTGGTAACTGTTTTGTTCTCTAGATGATACTAAGGTAGAGTCATCTTAGCAAAACTTGGAGCAATATGGTTTGGTTCTTTTGCATTAGGTTTTGTAAAAGTTCACGGTGTACCTTGGCAATCACTTCTCAGTGGATCCTTGCAACAGCCCATAGGGCAAGTAGAGCTGGATGTAGTGGTTCCATTTCACAAATGAGGAGACTGAGGCCTATGGCCAATAAGTGTTAGACATGGTGGTTAGGTTAGGAATCAGACAGGCCTGAGTCTGCAGTTTACTAGCTGTGTGACCTTGAGTGAATTGTTAACATCTGTTTGCCTTCATTTCTGTACCCATAAAATAGGCTAACAACAGTCACAATAATAGTATCAGTTCTCAGGGTAGTCAGGGTTAAATGAGATAGAATATATAAAACACTTAGTATAGTGCCTAGAGCTTAGTAAGCACTCAGCAACATGAGCTGTTGTAGTGAATATTAGCTCAGACTAGGATAGATGATAGATATAGGATAGATGATAGATATAGGATGGATAGTCTAATAATTTGCACAATCGGTTGGTTTGTACTCATTGGTGAATGGACCCACTGGTGCTTGGAAACCAGAAGGACAACCAACCCTCCTCCTTCTCCTCTAACCCACTTTCCCATGGCTCCTCCTTCTCTAGTGTTTGCTCTTCCTTCCCCTTACTCCTTACTTATCTTTTATATTATTCCAATATTTGAAGAATGCAGGGTTGTGAAAACTTATAGGGTTCCTGTATAGCTTCCAATTTACTGCAGGGCTTTGCAAAACTGTGTTCAATAAGTACTTGTTAACTCAATCAAAAATCAGGTCATCCATATGAATAAATGACTGGCTGCCCAGTTTGTTAACTCAATCAAAAATCAGGTCATCCATATGAATAAATGACTGGCTGCCCAGCTGGCTGAAGCTGGTCATGTGCATTTGCACACATACACACACATGCACACAGATGTGTGCACATAGACACAAACCAAACATGCACACAGATACGCACACACACACCTGCCAAACTCCTTGCAGTTCACCTTGGGAACCTTGTTCATTCACAGCCCAGACCTTGGACAGGGTCACCTGTTACCTTCCCAAAGGGCAGCTTTGGTGGTGGGATGTGCAGATCCCCTTAGATCAAAAATAACCCCCCACATGTGACAGTCCCTTGCAGCTCACTAGGCTGTGCCACATCCATTATCACCCTGGATTCTGTCTCAGAGAGAGCTGAGGGCTGAGATGCTTAGTGGTTTTCCCATGCAAAGGACCTGGACTCATTCAAGCCTCCCCATTCTAAAGCCTGGACTATGATGCCATTCAAAAAGTCCTGCCCAGCCCCCAACTCCGTATCTCCGCTAGAGCTATGCTTCTGGGTTAAGTTTTGCATCTCCATTAGATCCATATTGAAACACACAAAACACATATTTTATCTGAAAGGCATCCAGCTCTACTTCACTGGTTAAAATTAATTTATCGGATCAGATAGTTATTACCTAGGGCAAGCGTTGAACCATTCTGAACATCTTTGGTCATACTTGTGAGGAAGTGTGCTGGAGGGACAGTGGTCCAGCAGAACACAGTTTCTCTTCTTTCACTGTAAAAGAATTGCTCGGGCACACATATCCCCGTCTCCCCAGGCTCCCTACAGTTAGGTGAGCCTGTGTAGCTAAGTTCTCACTTGCAGAGTGTTCTCATGAGCAGAATGTGAGTGGAGTGATGTATGAGAGTCCCAGGCCCAGTGATGTGGGGCGATCAGCATGCCTCGTGCCTGCTGTCTCTCTCCTCCTGGTCTGCAAACAGGCATGGCAATGACCCAGCTGCCACCACGATGCTGAGGACGTTTTGGGGGATGGCAGAGAAACAAGATGGAAAGAACCTGGGCCGTGGACTCTGCCTGAAGCAAAGCTGCTGCTGATCAGGGGGACTCCCTCAGATGATGTGAGAGAGAACTAGATTTCTATCTTCTTTAAGCCACTGGATTATGATTGATGCGTCTCTTTGTGGCAGCAGCTTACCTATCTATCAGAATTAGACAAGTTTACCCATGTGAATTGCTTCATCTGGCACATAGTAAATGCTCAGTAAATGTTAGCTCTTACTGTGACTGTATTTGTGTTTCAAAACCTTGCGCACATCTCTAAACCTCAGAGTGGAGGATTTGGGAGCAGTTTTCACGAGGGTTCTGTTGGACATGTGCTGTCCTGCTTTGGTGCCAGGTAATCAAGATTGACCTGCAGTGGGCATCCATCCACTTTCTGTGTGGAATGCAGAGGCTTCAGGCCAGGGGAGTCCAGTGGAATTGGGTTGGGGTTTGCTAAAATCCAGTGGCCAGTCTTGGGCACAGACCCTAGTCACCTCTGTGCCTGGCACAGGGGCCCTGCTGATGCAACACCCTGGAATTTCCGGGCACAGAGGGCACCTGCAGACAGGGTAGGAGGTGAGCAGCAGACCACAGCATCTGGTCAGTAGGGTTGTGTGAGACACCTCCAGAGGACCCCGGCAATGACTGGGTGGGTGAGGTTTGGGGTGTTCTGGAAGCTCTGTCATAGCAAGGAGGGGAAAAATTGGTGAAACATGGGTGATGTCTGTAAATGTGAGCCCCCCTGTAGCCAGGTGAATCTGGAAAACTTGGGTTACCCTAAAATAAAACTATACAAGAGTCCAGTAAGTAAGGGGGCAGCTGTATCATTTTGTAATTCTTACGTTTGGGATGAGGGCTCCTATTGCCCTGGTAATGTCCTGGTGCTGTTCTTTATTCACTAGGAGCTGTTGAGTCTCCTTGGTCCTACTCTGGCCCTGTTTGTATTTTCAACAGGAGATTTCTACATGTATCTTTTCCAGATTTCTACTTTGAAAAAAGCATAGACTCACAAGAAGTTACAAAAAGAGAGCTTCTGTAGACTCATCACCCAGCTTGCCCTAAAGGTGGCATCTGAGTAACTACAGTGCATTATCAAAACCAGAAAACAAACACTGGCACAATGCAATTAACTAGATCATAGATCTTCCTCGGATTTCCCCAGTTTTTGCAAGTACTCATTTTTCTTGGTATGCCTTACACATAATTCTACGACGTTTTATCACATGTATAGATTCATATACTACTGCTGCCACATCTGCATTTATTTTGCTTCACAGCAGCAAAAAGTATGTTCAAAACCTACAGCGAAGTGAGAAAGAGCGAGAGTGTTTTCATCAGACAGACCTGGCTTGAATCCTGGCTTCTCCCCTAGCTGGCTGTGTGACCTCAGACATGAATGAATCTTTCTGAGTCGGCTTTCTCATCCACAGAACGGAGGGATGAAAAATGGAACCCTGCTCCTGGGTGGTTCTGAAGGATCTCATTCCCAACAGAGTAAGTGCACAACATGCTATTATCAGCATCCTTTTGTGAAGGCCTTTTGACTTTATGGTTCAGGGTTGTTTGTTGACTCACTCTCTGGAATAATTAAGGTTCACAAGAAAAATAAAGTAGGAAAGCAGGACTTGCATGTGATGTCATCAGCACACCTGGGGGCGCAGTTGTCAGCCCCTCCCTAAGATGCTTGCTGTGGTGCCCTAGGCCCAGGTCCCTGCTTCAGGCTCCGGTACACAGCTCACTGCACTTCTTCCTCACCAATGCCTCCCAAAGGAAACTCCTTGGAGGCCCCATTTGACTCCTCCCCATCTTCCTTTATCGTGCAGGGATCTTTGCAAACTTCTCCTCTGCTTTGCGTCCAGCCTTCCCACCCTTCCACTCCTTGACACAGACCTCTTGATTTTTTAAATCAAGGCCGATGGGAGCACCCGGCACTGCACCTATAATGAGGCCATGATAAACAGGAGTACACTTGTGTAAGCCGTATTTTTATTTAGGGGGAACGTTATTGAATAGAGACGATCTGTCTCTCTCTTTCTCTTATTAGACTGTGAGCTCCTTGAAGGCAGAGATTCTTCATTTGAGTGGTTAAGGCACTTGTGGGGGTATACAGGCACACTGCCTTCCTCCAGTCATAATCCCACACAAATCATCATAGCTTCCATTGACTGAGCTTTCCCATGTCTTTGTCACAGTGCCTGAAGCTCTGGTTCACACAACATTTTGCAGTCAGTGTTATGATCTCCCTTCTGTGGCTGCAGGAGCTGAGGCTCAGAACAGGTAAATGGCCAGGCCAGAACTTATTTTCTTCCCAGAACCTATGCTCACTTTACACTGACTTACTGCCTCTCCACTCCTGTCTGTTTGATTAATAACATTAGGCCCATCACGCATCTCCCTGGGAGAGCTTATCTGTAAAATGGTGCCACGAGTCTCCAGCTTGTTCATGTCATAGGGTCCTTAGTGAGGATCCAATGACCTGGCGAAGGGGACTGCCCCCTGCAAACCCTGGCATTATAAACAGTGTGCTGGGTGGACTCTTCAGCACATGTGAGTGATGCGAATTCCTCAGCACACATGCACTGAGGGAACTGCCACCCTCCACTCCTTGTAAGATAGATAGTTACTTTCATTTCTCTTTATTCTGTCTACTGGCAATCCTGAACCTTACCTTGTAATGCTCTACTAGGCATATAAAAGGGAATAAATCCAGATTCATCATAAATTTATTAAAAGTCATCTTTGCTCTAGCTACCTCCACATTTTGTTTTGTTTTCTATTTTGGACAGCCTCACTCTGTTGCCCATGTTGGAGTGCAGTGGTGTGATCTTGGCTCACTGCAACCTCGAGCTCCTGAGTTCAAGCGATCCTCCTGCCTCGGCCTCTTGAGTCACTGAGATTATAGGTGTCAGCCACCATGCCTGTCTCCACATAGGATATTTTTAAAAATACCATCTCAGTGAATGCTCACAACCACCCTGTGATATAGGTTTTATTCTCATCCTTGTTTTACATACGGGAAACAAAGCTTAAAGAGATTAAAGTGATTAAAGGTCACTGAAGTGACCTACCCAACATCACATAGCCAGTAGATCTGGGTTTTGAACCTGGGTCTGTGTGACTCCAAGTCCAGTGCTTGTAAACAAAACGTAGTTGTTTTCAGCATTTTAAAATTCAAAATGCATGAAAGAAAAGTCAGTGACTATCTTGTCTTTGGCTTCTTGGATCCCTTCTTCAGAGATCAATACCATCATCTCTTGAGTTGATATTCTATGCATTCTATTCTCTTTTGTTGTTATTCTATGCATATTGAATATATAGTCTATGCATATTGAATACATATTACTCTTTTTCACTTTTTCTATGTTCTTCTGGACCCTGCTGTTTTACTTAACAATGGATCTTGGAGATCTTTTCATAATCAGTTTATAGAAATTTCTTCATAGTTTTCCACTGTTGCATAATATTCCTTTGAATGGATGGACAATAATATATTCAGTAAAGTGTGAACATTTAGATTTTTTCCCAGTCTCTGTGTCATTACAAATCCTGCAGTGAATAACTTTGCATTTACATCATTTTGCGTGTATGGGGGCATATCTTCACAAAAAAATCCTAGAAACCAAAATTTAGGGTCAAGGGGACACGCATTTAAAATCTTGAGTTATGAGCACATTGCTGTCTGTAGGAGTTATACCAATTTCTGTGTCCCCAGTGCTCCTTCCTCTGCATTAGGCCAGCTTGGAACAGGTGCCAAGGTTAAGGAAAGCAGCATATGCCACTGGGACATATTCCTCTCATTCTGCTCCGTCAGGGAGAATCAGGTTTCTGGCCTTTCTTGTACTCCACCCTTTTATCTCCCGGGAAGTCACCAGATGTTCTGCCATTGGAAGAAGGGGAGATAGTGTCTCCAAACAGAACACACCAATCTATCTGTTTACAATGATTCACATCCAGAGAATCAATGAACTCTAAAATCCTTGGCAGACTCCAACTCATGGCTGGAGGAGCTGATGGTGGAAGCAGATCGCAGACTTTAGTTTAAATATTAATAATAATATTAAACATTTACTGTGTGTTTATTCACTTCTGGGAACTGTGCTAAGCTCCTTGCATGGATTACCTCACTGAAGCCTCAAGATCACCCTTCAAGATGTGTACTGTCATTCTTCCCATTTTAAGGATGCAGACACGAGGATTGAGTAATTTCCTAAGCCACAGAATTAGCAAGTGACACCACTGGGATTTGGGCCCTGGTTGTTTGATTTTCTTTTTTTCTTTTCTTTTTGAGATGGAGTTTCGCTCGTCACCCAGGCTGGAGTGCAGTGGTGTGATCTCGGCTCATTGCAACCTCCACTTACCAGGTTCAGGCCATTCTCCCATCTCAGCCTTGCCGAGCCCACCACCACACCAGGCTAATTTTTGTATTTTTAATAGAGATGGGGTTTTGCCATGTTGGCCAAGCTGGACTTGAACTCCTGACCTCAGGTGACCTGCCTGGTGGGACTACAGGCATGAGCCACTGCGCCTGGCCTGGTTGTTTGATTTCCCACCCCCAACCACGGTACCAAACCAGAACTCTTAGGAGAGCAGAAAAAGACCCAACTCTTTCCCTCTTCCATGCTTGGCTTCCACCCCTTCAAGAGCCTCCACCTTTCCCTCTTCTGCACTATCCTGGCTGCCTTTTCTTTGGCAAGGCTCAGCTTGTCTCAATTCCTTTCCTCTCCACCAGCACAACTGTTCTTTCTTTGGTCCTAGTCCTCCAGTTTTTAAACTCCAGCTTCCCTGAAGTGCAGTGAGTGTACACATATTGATAAACATAACAAGTACTTCGGGCTCCATAGGACCTTAACTTGGCAGAATTTCAGGTGTTGAGGTGAGCCAGTGGGAGAGATTTTTTGAGTGTGTGTGTGTGTGATGAATGTTTGTGTGTGTATGTATGTGTGCGTTTGTGTGTGTGTGATGAATTTTTTTAAGTCCTTTTAGATGACACTTCATGAGCAGCTGCCACCATGAAATGTTGGCTAAGGGGCTTGATGTGGTTTGGCTGTGTCCCCACCCACATCTCATCTTGAATTGTAGCTCCCAAAATTCCCATGTGTTGTGGGAGGGACTCGGTGGGAAATAATTGAATCATGGGGGCTTCTTCCCCCATACTGTTCCATGTTAGTGAATAAGTCTCATGGGATCTAATGATTTTATAAGCGGAAACCCCTTTCACTTGGCTCTCTTTCTCTCTTGCCTGCCATCATGTAAGATGTACCTCTCACCTTCTGCCATGACTGTGAGGCCTCACCAGCCATGTGGAACTGTGAGTCCATTAAACCTCATTTTCTTTATAAATTACCCAGTCTCGGGTATGCCTTTATTGGCAGCATGAAAATGGACTAATACAGGGCTATTGACAGGGTCAGGAAATCTCTGCCTACTTAATGACAATGACTAAGGAGGAGGAAAGTTCGGTGGTTGCTGACCCCAGCCCAATACCCATTGGCCTCAAAGTCCCACCAGCCAGTGAAAGTGATGGTGGGAAGGGCAAAGGGAAATCCCAGGTCAGCCTGGTGTCAGTGGAGTTGAAGTCATGGAAGGAGATGCTGCTGCTGGGGGTAGCTTTGTCTTTAGCCTTTGCTATTCCTACCTCCATCTCTCCTTTCTTCAATGGCAAATCTTCACACAGTGGTTGAGGAACACCAGCCTTGGAATTACTGTGTATGTGGCCTCAGGCAGCAGGGTAACTCACTCTAGCGTGGGGTTTGCAGCATCTCCCTCACCGGGTAACTGGAGATGGACTGAACTGGACTGAGATGAAAGACAATGTCAACAAACAGCCTGCATTTGGCCCAGTGTCTGCTACAGAACAGGAGATCAATAAATGGTTGTTATTGGAGTTGCTGTTATTTTGTTCAGTGATTTCAATTCCCTCCTCCACTTCAGCCAAGTTCTCCCTCTCCGCCTGAACATTTATTTCTTGTCCAGAGAGCCAGAAATGCCCACATGACTCTCCTCTTGTGTGAAGCCATCAAAGGCTCTGCTGAACACATGTGCTGATATTTCCTGAGAGAGAAGGACTCTTGGGGAGGCCCTGTGGGCTTGCCAGCTATCCCTGGAGTGTCAGAGGCCTGCAGCAAGGGCCTGAGAGGTAGGGGAAATCTCCAGCCTTTGCCTCAGCCATAAACGGGACATTTAACTGATGCCAACTCAGTAGATTTTGATTGAGAACCCACTGGGTGTTGGGGAGACCCAGAGATAAAAGAAACATGGACATGCCGTTTGGGTCTTCTCCTTGCAGTTGGGATGCCGACTCCCAGGCACACACTCCAATGTAGAGGAGCTGTCCACACTGCTCTCTCCTGACCTCTCTTCCCATTTCCCCTCAGATCTTCTGCAGTGTGGACTTCTAGGTTGCCCTCTCCCTCAATCTCCTATCACTAGCTGTGACCCCTTTTTAGAGGTCCTTCCTTGGCTCCTCAACCTCTGAAGGTTGGAGCCCTGCAGGCTTCAGAGGTTCTCTCTGTCTGCAATTGCTCCCTCAATTATCTTATCTACTTCTGACTTTAAAGGCTGTCTTGACTCTGATGGTTCCCAAGTTTATGTTTCTGATCTCTTTCTCCCTCAGCTTCCATCTTTTTCCATCCCTTTCATCCCTTTCCATTTATCCATCCTAGATGAATCTGGACTGCAGATTCATCCACTCTCCTGCCTCCTCTGGCCTCCTTTCCTGCTTCTGTTAGAGTCTGTATTAGTCAGGGTCCTCCAGAGAAGCAGAACCAGTAGGATATATTTAGATGTAGATGTTCCTTGGCTTACAATAGGCCTACATCCTGATAAACCCATTGTAAGTAAAAAATATTGTAAGTCAAAATGTATTTAATATCCTGATAAACCGCTTGTAAAGTTGAAAAATCAAAAGTCGAACCATTGTAAGTCCAGATGCTCCTTGACTTACGAGGGGGTTACACCCTTATAAACTCATTGTAAAGTTGAAAAATCGTAAGTTGATCCATTGTAAGTCGGGGGCCATCTGTACATATAAGAGGAAATTTATCATGGGAATTGGCTCATGCAATTCGGAGGTGGAGAAGTTCCACAGTCTGCTGTCTGTAAGCTGGAGACCCAGGAAAGCCAGTGGTATAATTCACTGGTAAATAATAATTCACTGGTAAATCCAGTGGTGTAGTTCTGAGGCCGAGGGCCTGCAAACCAGGGGGAAGGAAGGATGGTGGCGTAAGTTTTGGAGTCCGAAGGCCCAAGGACCAAGAGCTCTAATGTTCAAAGGAAGGAGAAGATGGATGCCCCAGCTCAAGGAGAGGATGGAAATTGCTCTTCCTCCACCTTTTTGCGCTATCCAGGCTCTCAAGGGATTGGGTGATACCGGCCCAGATTGGTGAGGTCGGATCTTCTTTACTTAGGCTACCAATTCAAATGCTAATCCCTTCCAGAAACACCCTCACAGACATTCCCATAGAGCCTGTGTTCCCAAAGATCTGGGCATCCTTTAGCCCCGTCAAGTTGACACCTAAAGTTGACCATCACATAATGTCACTTTCATATTTATTTTGATATCTATTTTTCTGTTAGTTTTCTCAGGCCATGATATAAGCTTCTTGGAGGGAAAAACTGTTTTATTCACTCCTGCATCCCCAGTGACTACAGCATAGTAGTTATTCAGTAAATACTTGTTGAATGAATGAAAAAATGGGAAAGGTGGGCGGGGGGAATGGAGAGAATGCAAGGTAGGCAGGAGAGAAATAAAGATGATTACCATTTACTGAACAATTACTAGGTGCCAAACACTTGAAACTCATTTTATTCTAACCCTTATAATGCATCCCCATTTTACAGGAAAGAAAGCTGAGGCACAGGGAAGTTATACAGGCTATGAGTGTTTGCCAGAATTCTAGCCCTGGTCTATGCACAGCCTCCTTGCCTTTTCTCCCTCTTGACTGGGGCATCTGGAAAGGCCCACAAAAGAAGCATTTGGGTGTAACTTTGTGTACAGATGTGGGGTCTCTCAGAACCTTACCCATAGCAACTAGGAGTTCTGAAGGTCACCCTCCCTACCCAGCCCACTCTTAGGAGATGCTGCCTTGGAAAAGAAAGCCAGGCACCACTTAGAGTTCCTTAGGTGGAATCTGGTAAAACCCAGAAACTCCAGTGCGAGGTACTCATCTACTAGCTGTTGTGGATGAGCGGGTTTCTGGAAGAATAGATAGCCTTCTCCCCTTGGGCATCTCAGGGACCAGGGATTGAGAAGAGGGATTTGGCTGCAAGTAGGGTATTCAACTGCTGTGGACTGAACTGTGTCTACCCAAAATCCATATGTTGAAGCCCCAATGTAGCTGTATCTGGAGATAGTCTTTTGGAGGTATTTAGGGTTAGATGAGGTCATGAGGATGGGGCCCCCATGACAGGATTAATGTCCTTTAGGAAGAGACGTTGGAGCATTCTCATGAGTGCACTTTCTCTTTTTCCCTGTCTCTTGATCTCCCTCTTTTTCTTACTCTTTCTCCGTGTGCACACACCAGGGAAAGGCCACATGAGCACGTGCTAGGCAGGTGCTTTCTACAAGCCAGGGAGAGAGCATTCAACAGAAACCAAATTGGCTGGCACCTTGATATTGGAAAACTGTGGGAAAGAAATTTGTCTGTTGTTTTATTCCATCTATGGGATTTCGTTATGGCAGCTCAAGCTGACCAAGACATTAACCATCTCCCTTGACTGGGATTGAAGGTTGTCCCAGGATGTGGGACTTTCAGTGCTAAAATGAGGAAAGTCCTGAGAAAACTGGGATGAGCTGGTCATCCTAGCTATGAGGGCCACTACCCCACAGTCTGTTGAGTTGTGGGGGGTATGCCTCAGACTTTTCTGCCTCTGCTTTCTCATCCCCCACACCCCACCTCATCATCTGCAGAAAGGCATGTTTTTCACATGTTCAACAGTTGAGGTCTGTCTAGAAGAACTCAGGGTTCTGGCACCTCCTTGAGGGCAGCACAGTGGAAGACTCACTTCTCCCTACAGAAGGGAGGTTCTGATCCCTGCAGAGAGATGTCTGGTAACAGAACAGTTGAGGTGGTGGGGGTGAGGAGACAGCAGGGCTTTTCCAGGGAGGCTAAAGTCTGAGAGACCTTGCTTCCAGATCCAGAGACCATCCCTTACTGGCAGCATAGCCCTGGGCAAGTCACACTTGATCCCGAGTTGCACAATTCCAGAGATTGCCATTCATACAGAAGGCGACGCAGATCGTGATGCCTTTTAGGCTTGTTCAACATGATGGAACGGAATTACTTTATCTCAGAGTGCATTTGCTCAGCTTCATCAAAAGAAGATAAGATTGACTTCACAGGGCTGCAGAGAGAATTCAACAAGATCATCTTAGTAGGCGCCTCATCAATATTGGCTCTTGCTTTCCTTCTCCTCCGTTAAGTCCTATGTAGGCAGTCTAACACCATGGCTAGAAGTGTGAGCTTTCGTCCCAGACTGCTGAGGTTCCAGCTGTGTGATGCTGTGGACACTTGGTGTGAAGTGATGATGACACTATGACCTACCCCATAAGGTTAGGCTGTCGATTTTATGAGATAACACAGATTCAGTGCTGCCACAGCACCTACACCTAGCAAGGGCCCAGTGTGAGGTGCCATGACTCTGTTCTTTGTAAGAGACTCTTCCTTCCCACTCTCTTTTCTTCTTCGACATTCAGCTTCTGCTTTTTTTTTTCTTTTTTTTTGGGACAAAGTAAAACTCTTTGCTCATGTTTGATATAGGCTTTTCCTCCTCCCCCCTGAGGGTGACAGTGAGAGGCACAGTGTGAGTGAGCCCACCTCGGCTCACCTGGCACTCATTTATTGAGGGTGTGCCATGCAAGGTCACTTGCTGGAGGCCTTATGAACACGGGAGGAGGAAGAGAGGCTTGAGGTTTTCGGAGTCAGCTCGAACGGGCAGAATGAGGGTTGTCTCAGAGGGGCCTCTGAGAAGGGAGGCCTGGCAGGAGGAAGCCAGAAGGACCTAAAAGCAGTCAGGGTTCCTATGCTAAGCAGACACTTCTGCGAAGACTCTTTACTCCTCCTCCTCAGCCTGGGCTACTGACTCAGGGCTGCAGGGGCCTGCTGGAGACTCAAATGCCCCTGTGACCTTGAAGAGACTTATTTTCAGGGTCCTTGGGGGCTGAGGCAGGTTCTGAGGGCCCAGACATCATCATGAATCAGGTAGGCCAGTAGTTCTCAACCCTGGATGCACAGTAAACACTTCTGGAGAAATACTATAAAATATTGAAACTTGGGCCCACCCCTAGAGATTTTGACTTAAATGGTTTGAGGTGAGCCAGAGCATTCTCCTACTTCAATTTCTAATTTCAAAAAGTTTCAAATCTATGAATGAGTTGAAAGAAGAGTACGATGAACACCTCGAACCTTTCACTTACGTTAGCCACCTCTCTCTCTCTCTCTCTCTCTCTGCCTATGTCTATGCCTGCCTATCTATCTGTCTGTCTATCTATCTATCTATCTATGTTTCTTTTATTTTTCTTGGTTTTTTTTTTTTTTTTTTTAGATGGAAGTTTGCTCTTGTTGCCCAGGCTGGAGTGCAATGGTGTGCTCTCAGCTCACTGCATCTTCTGTCTCCCAGGTACAAGTGATTCTTCTGCCTCAGCCTCCTGAGTAGCTGGGGTTACAGGCATGTGCTACCATGCTGGGCTAATTTTTGTATTTTTAGACAGGGTTTTGCCATGTTGGCCAGGCTGGTCTCGAACTCCTGACCTTAGGTGATCTGCCCGCCTCAGCCTCCCAAAATGCTGGGATTACAGGCATGAGCCACCACATCTAGCACATATATGTATATATATTTCTAAAAACTGAATCATTTGAGTATACGTTGGAGACATCATAATCATAACACTTTCTCTTAAACACTACAGCATGTCTCCTCTAAAGATACTCTCCTTCACAACAACAATACCATATTACGTTAAAGAAATATAATACTGATACAGTACTATTTGATATACTATCCACATCCAAATATCCTCCGTTGTCCCCACAATGTCCTTTGTAGTTCCCTCCCTGATTCAAGGATCATGCATTGTATGTGTCTTTACTATCCTTGAGTCTAGAATAGATAATTTTTTAAAATCCTTCTTGACTTTCTTTTCTTTTCTTTTTTTTTTTTTGACAGAGTCTCACTCTATTGCCCAGGCTGGAGTGCAGTTGCATGATGTCGATTCATTGCAGCCTCCGCCTCCGAGTTCAAGCGATTCTCCTATCTCAGCCTTCCGAGTAGCAGGGACCACAGGCGAGCGCCACCTCCTGGCTAATTTGTGTATTTTCAGTAGAGACCGAGCTCACCGTGTCAGGCTGAGTTCACCACGTCACTTCACCATGTCAGGCTGGTTTTGAATTCCTTGACCTCAAGTGAGCCACCCGCCTTGGCCTCCCAAAGTGCTGAAATTACAGGCGTGAGCCACTGCGCTCAGTCCTTCTTGAGATTTTTGAAGAATCCATGCCATTTCTGTTGTGGAGAAATTGGCTGCCATTTCATGTTAGTTGGTCCCGTTATCAGATGCTGAGTTTGATCATTTGGTTAAGTGGTGTCCACCACTGTTCTCCATTGCACCCTTGCCCCTTTTTAATTACTAAGTAATCTGAAGGGGTTATATTTGAACTGTATAAATATCTCACCAACCTTTCATTCAATGGTAACAGAATACACCGATGATTCTTAGCCGAGTAACTTACTACGTTGTAAAATGGTAATTGTCTAATTCTATCGTTCTACTTCATTAACAGGCATTCTTCCATGAAGAAGAGTTTCCCCACCCCTTTGAATATCACCATGAACTGGGGGACTTAAAAAAAATCGATGTGTCGTAATTCATTACAAATATTAAAACTCAAATTGTCCAAAATTTGCCCGGTGGGAGCCCTTTCCGTTTGACTCCTGTGCTCCTTTGACATGTCTCCGTTAGAATTTGAGGACTTTCTTGATTGTTAGCATAACCTGACATCCTAGGCTCACCTTGTACTCTCTCTGCTCCAGAATCAGATCAGTCATTTCTCCCAAGGCTCCTGGCTCCTTTTAATGGAGAACACTATTAAAAAACCAAATTCTGAGTGCTTGGTGCACTCATTCCGTTGGAGCATTGTGATTTCTAGGCTTTTTCAGTGGATAGAGCTAGCAAATACTTTTTCAAAAAAAGAAATCTTGTATTTACTTTGATACTTCCAATTCAAATCCAACACCCCAGGGTCTTCCTTCCCTTCCCACAATCCCTATTGATGTTTTCTTTCTCTCACAGTGAGAACTTGGTTCTCAAAATGCCAACATATTCATTAACTTTCTCTATTCTACAGCACACGCAAGTCATTTCAGAGTTACTGTACCAGTCACACTACTAACAACAAACCTACTAAGTCAGGTTTAAGGCGTCTTTGTCGTGCTTATTCTGTTTAGAATATATTCCATTAAGGGTGTAGAGTCAGGGTACTGTGTCCCAAATTCTTTGAATTAGAATTTTTCTATATGATTTGATACAGAATTAGATTTCATTTGCTTTTGTTAAAACTCGTCTTTAGGTTTAGTTTTTTTTTTTTTCGCTCTTGGTGATTTAATTTTGTTTCTGAACATGTAAAAACATTTAAATGATTGAAAAGTCAAACATATATAAGAAGGTATACTAGAAGATGTCTGCCTCCCATCCCTAGCCCTTTTGCTACATTTCTACATTTCTACTCATACCCTGCAGACAACTATTTTCATTAGATTCTCATTTACTCTTCCTGGTATTGTTGTTATTTTAAAATAGCATTGATCCAGCTGAAGAGGAAAATGGAAATTTAGCTAAAGAAACTAAGTGAATCTCTCTTACAGATAGATTAGAAAAAAATAGTACAAGAATGGAAGGGAAAGTTGTAGTAGGAAATGAGGGACGCAAGAGGCTTAGAAGCCAGGGAACCAGGACATCTTCTGGGCTTGAGAGTCTCAAAAATTTGATGACCCTAAAGGCAGTTGTTGGTGGCTAACCTTGCAGAAAAACGTTACTCCCTGAGGATGGGGCAGGGTGGTCCTTCTCTTAAAGTGAGGGAAAGGGGTGATTTCTTGAGGCCTGCCCTCAGGAATAAAAGCCAAGAGAATTCAAAGTATGGGCCAGGGATTATAATTAAGAACTTTTAGTCTCTTGCCAGGTGTGGTGACTCACGCCTGTAATCCCAGTACTTTGGGAGGCCGAGGTGGGCAGATCAGAAGATCAGGAGTTTGAGACCAGCCTGGTCAACATAGTGAAACCCCATCTCTACCAAAAATGCAAAAATTAGCCGGGCATCGTGGCACACTCCTGTAGTCCCAACTACTCGAGAGGCTGAGGCAGGATAATTGCTTGAACTTGGGAGGTGGAGGTTGCAGTGAGCTGAAATCATGCCACTGCACTGCAGCCTGGGCAACAGAGCGAGACTCTGTCTCAAAAAAAAAAAAGAAAAAGAACTTTTAGTCAGGCTCTTAAAGAGAGAGGTGGCTGAGAATAAAGGAGTGACAGCTGTCAGCAAGAGAAGAAGCAACCTGGGTCCCAAAACAGTTGGCTTAGGATTCAGAAGTGGCCATGAAGGTTCACATTGTGTAAAATGGCCTTCAGCATCCCCTAAGCGACAGAGGGCAAGGGCTGAAGGCTGAATCCATCAGTGTGGCCCAACCTGTAAGAAGTGGGGTAGGGAAATCTACTGTCTCAAGTGAGCTGGGGTTATGAACTCTCTGAAGAATCCCATTGTTCTCTGTTCTGCATGCAAAAATTAAGGGAAAGATTTGCGTGGAGAAAATGATGTAACATTCGCCGAAGATAAAGTGAGGGCAGTGCTGCCTAACTATGATTTTACCTCCTTCTTTTCCAATAAGGAAAGTGGTCTTCCAATTGGAAAGGGTAGAACAAACATTGCAAAGAGGGGATTGAAGTCAAGGACAGGCATTGAAGCAGTAAAGCCAGTAGCAGCAGCTGTAATAAACTCAGGGTTCTGAGCCTGATGAATTATGTCCTGCACCCCGGGAGGGACTTGACATGCGATTTCAGAGTCACTGTCATCAATCTTTGATAAATTATAGGGGAGGGGATTTGTGCTCAAAGACATGAGATGGGCATATGAGCTCTTGACATTCAAAAAGGGGAAAAGAATGCATTCTGGAAGTTACAGAGCAGTGTGCTGGGATGTTCTCACCAGCGGATCATGGGAAGGTGCACACCTTCAGCAAAACTGGTTTTGAGTTCCAGCTCTGCTTCTGGACCAGGGCAGGGCCTGGGCAGATAGTTAGAGGGTAAGTTTCTACATTCAGAACCAAGGTGGTCTGGAGGGGGTCCAACCAGGGGGACGATGGACACGTTTGGGGTCTTCTCTTCATTCCTTCTCCAGTAATTCCCGATTTACCACCATGGACTTCCGGCAGCCATGGTTTCCTGTTTTAGGTTGGTTTCCAGAAGCAGACCCTGAGGCAAAGGTTTGTGCGAAAGTGTTAGGAAGTGTGTTCCTAGAGAAAATCCAGAGGGAGTAGGGAAGTGGGAGAGGGACGGGAAAGAAGTGAGTATGAAGCAAAGTCTCCCCAAGGGTAACTTTGGAAAAGTCCCACAGGGGACATCTGTTAATAGTGTAAGTCTCACTTCAGAGTTGTTTGATCGTGGAGAAGGTTGGAGAATGTTTACCCCTTACTTTGTCAGTCATATTGATTGAGGGTTGTCTTAGGGGATGTGAATTCCCAGGGCTGAGGCTTCCCGAGAACAGTCCTCTGACACAGAGACTCAGGTGCTGGCTGACTCAGGTGGAAGCACACCAGGAGGAAGCCAAATGCCCCAAGGGGACACCAGGAGGGCACCGACAGCCTTCACAGCACTGCCTGACCCCGCAGCCCTGGCAAACTAGCTGAGTCTGTCTCTGGAAAGTACCCAGTCCAAGGTCAACCCTCCTGGAGCTTGGAGAAGGGTCTGAGAACTGCTGGATGGAGCCTGGGCTCAGTGGGGCAGCCATGTCCCCCCATCGTTTGGGCTGTAGGGACATTTGTCACATCTGGCTGCTTAGCACTTTTTGAGCATCATTCTAATCCTTACTAGAGTTCCTGACGTATGGGAACTGCTGCTCCAAGGCAGAATCCAGAGAACTGAGATTTTTAGTATTCTTTGCAGCTGGCGCCAGTCATGTGACCCAGACTCCACCGGTGAGGAGAACCTACATTAGACTTTGATTTGGAAACACATAGCTCTGGGTGGTGTATTCATTTTACTCATGCTGCTGGCAGCTCAGTCTTCTTGTTTTTGGGATCCAGTATCAAATTTCCAGTGCAGAGGTGGCAGCCACACAATTGCAGTACAGTTGAGTTCCTGGCATCCAGTGTCAGCCTACTTCCTTTTGGGGAGCGATATTAAGAGTAACAGGTCTAAGGAATGCTGTAGGCAGAGGCTCCTTGGTCAGAGAGGTGTTTGACCAAGTAGCTTAGCCAGAAGACAGTTGGTAGAAATGTGGTGGACTGATTGCCGGTTCAACCATATCAGAAGAGAAAGGTGATTAGTGCATTGATATTGGCTGGAAGAAGGTCTCTAGTGGTATACCTTAGGGGTCTGTCTTAGCCCTGTTCCATTCAACATTGTTATCAATAACTTGGATGAAGACATGGGAGGTATGGTCCTCAACACTATGGATAACACAAAGTTGGCAAACATGTTGGGTTACAGAATCAGTTTTCAAGATGATCTTAATATACCGGAAAACTAAGAAAAAGGTAAAACCTAACAGAATACATTTTAGTTGTGCATTGAGTTTAAAAAAAAAAAAAAGAGCAACTGCATAAGGACAGACTTAATAACAGTGGGTGGAAAGAAAACTTTGGAAGGAGAGGTAGTGTTCCTCTTTACATATTTATACCCCACATATTCCACAAAGGATTGTAGGGGGGCTTATAAACATACATGAAATGGGAAAGAGTTAAGACACAGTTGAGAGAATTGGGGCAAAGTTAAAAGTGGAAAAATATTAAAAGCGCAGATAAGGCAAAGTCCCACATATGCATATGGTCCAGTCCTGTAGATGTTACAAAAGGTGCCCTGAGCTCCCCTGTGGCTGAAGCAAAGAGGGAAACTTGATCTAATTTGAGATGCGCATAGCAAATCTCATAAAAGATAAAACATAAAAGATAAACAAACCATTTATCCAGGAGAAGCACTGCTTTTCTTTACAGTGAAACCTGAAAGAATGTTCTCTTCTGGTTCCTTATGAAAAGGACACCTTGTGAAGCAGAGGATAAAGTCCTCAAAAGGTAGGATATCAAAACAAATTCAGTGAAAGCAATTCTACTGGGAGCCAGAAAAATTTTATCCCAACACCAGTTCTGGATTGGGGTTGAATGTTGTGTTTCTCTCTAACTCAGTGTTTCTAGATTTTTCTTCATTATTGTTCCCCCAAGGAAAAAAATTCCCTTTCTTTCATTTTTCCCTATCCTAAACACTATTTTAAATAATAACATAAAATAATATAAATGTATAGAGATATAACATATGTATTGATAAATAAATGTATAGTAAAAATATTAAGAAATAATTAAATACTATTTTGTTGGGTAGGGTTAAACTTTGGAGGGTCATAAAACTTTGAAACATCTAAGTTTTTTCACATCCCCACCCCAGCCAATTTTCACACCCTTGGGAGCCCTTGGAAGCATTCACACCCTGGAGAATGCATACTCTAATGAGATGGAGAATGGAATGTCCTTGGGCAGTTCTCCTCAATCATAGTCGCTCAAGGTGCACACTCTCTAGACAGCACTTCTCTCTGGTGAATTTCCCTCCTATTGTAATTGGTTTTTTGACTGATGTGACTCAATGGAGTACAATTAGGAGGTGGCTTTATTTTTCTCCAACTATTGTTTTCTAGCCCTCTGTTGCATTTCTCTTCCTTATTCCTGGACCATCCCTTGACGTTGTCTCAGGCACAGCCCACAGCTTTTTGGTCACCTTCCGTTATAATAACTAGTTTTATTTTGGCTGCCTCACCTCACTTTCAAGCACTGAAAGGTCGTGGCCAGGCTAAATCAAAACTTCAATCTCATACCCAGCTCTACACTTCTCCCCTCCCCATCCCTCAGTTCAAGCCTGAGCTAGGTCTGCCTTGGAGAGGTGGCTTAGTCTGCCTTTTACCACCTTCCTCCACACCTTGCCTCTAGTTCCTGGGCTTCCCTTTTGGGAGGAAGTCTTATCAGACCTAGAGTAGGGACACATTCCGTAGTGGTCATGTGACCCAGATGAGAGGGATGCCCACCTCATGCCCTTTCTGCACTTGCTACTGCAAGACAGCCCAGCCAACTTCCCACATTCCTTTACAAGTCTCTGGACAAAAAGCAGGTGCCAGCCTCCCTGTTCCAGAGCCTGGGGGCAAGGGCAAGGACATTCTCCAAACTCCTGTCTGGGGAGCACCATGTCAGCCTACTGGTTTCTGTGGCTCAACCTAGCACCCAGCTGGGTATTGGACTCGCTCTCTCCCTCTCGAAGGCCTCCTGACCTCCCTGCTGTTCTCTTGGATCCTCGTGCCTGGCTTGAGGATGGGAGAAATATCTTCCTCCTGCCTTCATGGGGAAAGGGAGGGATGGAGAAATACCCTAGCCTTTCCTACTAGGCTGACAACTCCCTACTCCTTAGAAATGCGCCTATTTCAATGGACTCACAAATCTTCTAGTATTCTCTTGGGGTGGTGGAGGTGGGATGGCAGGATTGGATCACTCATCTTTGAGTAAATCCTGCAGGTATGCTCTGATCACTTTCTTTTTAGACTGTGGGGCACTTTTACTTATTGTTATTCACTTTAGTGCTTTAGCAGAAGTTCTGAGACTGCAGGGAAAATCCCATTTGATGTCCCGTTAAGTGTTCCAACTTCCTCTTTGGCTTGGCTGCCTTGCTGGGGATCTGCTTGCCAAGGCCTCTCTAACCTTGACTCAGCACAGCCCCCTCTAGTGGTCGTAGGACCCAGATGTACAGTTGAGGTCACAGCTTTGCTCCAGGCCCTGCCTTTCCACAGTGCGCTGGGAGGCAGCTCTCCTCACCTCCTCTCTGCTGTGGAGGCTGACATCCTTCCCATTTTGCTGTGCATACCACATTTGTTAAGGGAAAGAGGAAGGAAGAATGGACATTTCTTCAATAAAAACATGTTATTTCCTTTGGCTTTGGGAGTCAGTTTTTTGTTTGTTTGCCTTTTTTTTTTTTTTATATCAATACTCTCTAAAGTTCTAAAGGTAGGAATAAGAAGGTCTAGTGTTTTTTGTTGTTGTTGTTGTTTTTCTGTTTGTTTGTTTTGTTTTTTGTTGTTCTTTTGGGGTTAAATTAGAACTGGTGAGCCAGCTCCAACCTGGCATCTCCAACTCAAAGGTCATGGTTCTGTCTCCTCTCAGCTCCGTGCACCATCTTTACCTGTTTCTTGGGTACTGAACCATGCTCAGCAGCAGGGCTGCCAGCCCTGATTTCCTGGGTCAGTCAGGCAACACATTTGAATTCTAAGAAAGCCACCTGGAGCATAATGACTTTCCTCTCCAGGTGAAACTGTGGCCAGCTAGTGAGAAAATGTGAATGAGGACGAGGGGCAACTCTGGCCACTTTTTAGTCCCATGGGCCATGTATATTAGTCACATAGGCTAGGTTTTGCTGCAATTGCAGATAACTGCACAACAGAACTTATTTCTCGCCTCTGTTATGTGTCCACTGCAATCTGGCCACAACTCTGCTCCATGCTTTCTTCTCTTGGGGACCAAGCATGTTGGATAAGGCACTATCTGGAACATTTTCTAGTATTGTGACAGCAGGAGAAGAGCCAGAGAACCACGTGCTAGCTGTTAAAACTTATACTCCAGAGTGACACATGTGACTTCTGCTCACATTTCATAGGCCAAAGCAAGTCATTTGGCCAGAGCTGCATACATCAGAAAGGAGGTGTCTGTTTCTCCTGCAGGGAGGGGCACTGACTATTCGGGACAGTCTTTCGCCAGGAGGATACCAGTTCTGCCTAAAATATAGCAGTTGCATGCCATTTAGAAATCTGACAAACAGGATTGTCAGAAAAGATCTGAAGGAAGCTGCCATGTGGGGAATTGTAATTTTTTCCCCTGAAGATTATTTCATGCTTGTTGGATCCATCATATTCTGAAATCTTTTTGCTGTCCAACAAATATTGATAAGTGGAAGCTGTTCAGTCACACAGTTCTTAGGCATATCACGCCATAGCTCCCTGACATATGCCTACTGGCTGCCTTAATTTTCTCCCAATTTCTAGCTCCATGTGCCCCCATCTCCCTCCCCACCCCTCATCTTTTTTTTTTTTTTTTTTTTTTTTTGCCCTTCTTCATTTCTTCTTTGCTCTCCAAAACCCAGATGACTGTGACTTTTCTGTGATCACCTAAGATTTTCAAGCTCCTCCCTCAGCAGACTGGTAATTTCCACTTGGAGCATTTTCCCACTATTTTGTCTAGCTAAGCAGTGGGTTCTTAGGAAAACTGTGTGTCTTTGAGAATGAATTTCCATCAGAGATAAATGATTGGCATGCTTTTTTCTCTTTATCATTAAAAATAATTTTACTATAATATTTTACTAAATTGTCTGACCAGAAAAGAAATTACTAAAAATCATAGCTACAGAGGCACTTTAACAAAGTAAATATTTAATACCTGGGACCTATTTGGTACTTTTCTCTTTGACCCTTCTTATTACAAGTACCTGAATTCTCACGCTTGATTAACGCCGGATGGAAGCTTGAAGTGTCTGGCCAAGTCCTGTGGGGGTCAGAGCCCTCCATTGTGGCTGGGCCTTGGACCAGCAGTGATCAGAAACCTTTCCTGGGGGGAGGCTTTTGTTTGCTTGCAGGAATGTTTCTGGGCCACGACCCCAGGTAGCCCATTCACCCTCCTGGCAGGGAGAGCTTCTAAAAGAGGCAGCCTATTTCACTTTTGTTTTTCCTCCTTATCAACTGGGACAGTTTGTTTTGCCGACTCACAGATCCGGAATTTCAGGACTAGAAAGGGGCTCCCCTGCTATTTTCTTCAAGTGACGAAAAGACAGAGATAGAGTTTAGCTACCGATAGTGCATTTTACTTCAGCATGAAGAATATTTATAATTGTCTTTTCCAATAAGACATTTTCCTAGCCAGTTTATTTACCTTATTTTGATGTTGAGGAGGCCCATTTCCTACCTTGTTTCCTTTTGTCTTATTTTTTACTGGTCTTAGCTGGGTCTTTTGTGAGCTGCTAATTTGCTCTCTGGTCTCTTAGCAACCAGGAACTTTTCCAGCTTGTTGCTGAATCGGACCTTGGAGTTGCAAAGTTTATAACAGAACCTGCTGAAGGTCGGTATCTCTCCTAGAGCCAGCAATTTTAAACCAATGTTTGAACAAGAAAATTAACCAGGGTTTCAGGACATGTACATTCACAAAGGCAACCACTGCAAAACAAATGTCTGCCTCTCCAGAATGGTTCAACTGTCTTCCGCTCCCAGCCCCGGATGGCCAAGTGCTCTGGCTTACTTTGTCTTCCCTGCTGCAACACGAGGCATTTCCCATTCCCTGTTCTTGGGCTGATGTGAAGCAAATGGAGCCTGCTCAGATAGGAAACAACTGTGCCCTGCCTGGAGGAGAACCGGAAAGGGGTTCAGGGTCTGATGCTTGTTAGCAGGGGTCAGGGCCAGCTGGTCACATGGTCTTTGATAGTTTCATTCCACGTGTATTTATTTCACGCCTACTATGTGCTAGGTAGGCACCGGCCTGGGGAAAATGCACAGAACACAGCTGTGTCCCTGTAGAGCTTGTAGTCTAGTAAAGACAAACATAAATAATCTGGTTACTATCCGGTGTGACAAGGCTGCACTCATGGTATAAACAAAGGACCGTGGCAGGAGAGAGGAGAACTTTGCCTGGGCAGAAGAGCGAAAGCCTATGTGAATTGACCGCACTGGAGGCAGGTGAGGGGTGTGCGGTGTGAGGAGGCAGAGGCTACCTCTCTCCACCTTCAGCACATGTGCTGCAAGTCACACACTCCTGGCATTGGTCACCTGGGGGAAGGGAACCCAAGAATGTTAGCCAACATGAGAGTTTACTAGTTCTTCAGGTTGTCTATACGGTGTAAAAAACTGCTCCAAAGCTTTGTGGCATGAAACAACCACTATTTTATTGTGATCCCAAATTCTATGGGTCAGAAGTTAGAAAAAAGCACAGAGGTGGATCTTTCAGGGGAGGACGCAAACGGGGGTGCTTTCAGCCACTGGGGGCTGGAGGATCCACTTCCAGTAGTTTTTTCACTCATATGTCTGGCAGCAGGGCTGGGCTGGCTTACAGGTGGGCTCAGCTGAGACAGCATGGAGTTCCCAGGATTGTTGGACTTCTTTTTTCTTTTTTTTAGACAGAGCAAGGCTGGAGTGCAATGTTTCAATCTCGGCTCACTGCAACCTCCGCCTCCGGGGTTCAAGAGATCCTCCCACCTCAGCTCCCAAGTAAGGAGGATTACAGGTGTGCACCACCACGCCCAGCTAATGTTTTTGTATTTTTAGTAAAGACAGGGTTTCACCATGCTGGCCAGGCTGGTCTCAAACTCCTGACCTCAAGTGATCCACCCACCTTGGCCTCCCAAAGTGCTGGGATTACAGGCGTGAGCACCCGGCCTGTTGGACTTATTACATGAAGGCTCTGAGAGAAAATAAATGTTCTTTGAGAGTTAGGTTGAAACTGTATGGCCTTCTATGCCCCCTGCCTTGGAAGTTACATAGCATTCCTTACAAACGTACTATTGGTGGGAGCAGCCAAGGACCCATTCAGATAAAACATAGGGGACAGGGCCGGGTGTGGGGCCTCATGCCTGGAATCCCAGCACTTTGGGAGGCAGGCGGGCGGATCACCTGAGGTTGGGAGTTCGAGACCAACCTGACCAACATGGAGAAACCCTGTCTCCATTAAAAGTACAAAATTAGCTGGGTGTGGTGGCACATGCTTGTAATCCCAGCTATTTGGGAGGCTGAGGCAGGAGAATCGCTTGAACCCAGGAGGCAGAGTTTGCAGTGAGCTGAGATCATGCCACTGCAGTCTAGCCTGGGCCACAAGAGCGAGACTCCATCTCAAAAAAGAGAAAGTAGGGGACATAGATCTACCTCTTGATGGAAGGAGGGTAAAAATATTTGCAGTCATGCTTAAAATATCACACAGGAAAAAAAGAGTAGTCTCAGGCCAGAAGCTGTACATTTTAGACTGACTCTGCCTCTCACTGGCCATGTGACCCTGGGGTTAGGTGCTTCATCTATAAAAGGAGGGCTTCACCAGGTTAATCTCAATTCCCTTCTAATGAGGAACAGCAGCATAGCACGTGCTCGGTAATGACCTACTGATGAGGAGAGAGCTGAGTTTTAACTGTAGGAATGGATCTCCAGTGGAATCATGTGGATCATTAAGTAAATAGGAGTTTTAGAATGTTCACACTGAAAGAAACTTAAGGAACTATGGTCTGGCTCCCTTGCTTTATAGATGGGGAAACTGAGATCTAGAGAAGCTAAAGGTCTTACCCAAGGTCTGGTAGTAAGTTAATGAGGGCCATTAAAAAATAGAAGCTGTGGACCAGGCATGGTGGTTCAGGTGTGTAATCCCATCACTTTGGGAGGCCAAGGCGGGTGGATCACGAGGTCAGGAGTTCAAGACCAGCCTGGCCAAGATGATGAAACCCTGTCTCTACTAAAACAACAACAACAACACACACACAAACACACACACATTAGCCGGGCGTGGCGGTGGGCACCTGTAATCCCAGCTACTTGGGAGGCTGAGGCAGGGAATTGCTTGAACCCTGGAGGTGGAGGTTGCGATGAGCCAAGCTTGCACCACTGCACGCCAGCCTGAGCAACAGAGGGAGACTCTGTCTCAAGAAGAATAGAAGCTGGGTCCCTGAACCACTCATCCTATGTGCCTGCCACTCCCCACATTCCATTTGGAATTTCATTCAAACATCCACCTCCAGGAAGGCATCTCTTACATAAATTGAAGGATATCTGTAAAAAGCCATCTGGAAATTTTCCACGTGTCCAACCTAAGAAGTTGTTTATTGGACTTGAGGGTGTGTAGGCCAGATTTGGCCATTGTCGCTGGGACCTCACTCAGGACTGGAGCAGGATAACAATGGAGCTGTGAGACTGGTGGGGAAGAGGTGAGTTTGCTTCTGCTTTGGGTCTTATTTTTTTCATGCTGACCGTATTCAGAAATGGCTCTTGTGCATACATAATACAGTGAGTTAAATAATAAATGACAAGAGAGGCCATGGGAGGTGGGAAAGCAAAGGCAAGGGAGAAGGAATCTGATTTCAGCTGAAATTGGAAAGGACAATGAGCTGCTGAAGAAGGAGACGAGATAGAAAGGCGGAAGACCCCAGAAGTAACGGAACAAGAACAGAGTGGGTGAAAGGAGCCACGTGGTTTATTTAAGGTCCCAGGAAAGCTGAGAGCTAGAGGGGCTGAAGGGAGGGGCAAACTGAGTGTGGAAATATAGGCATGTCATTAGGTACTGGAACAAGTGGGCGGTCCTGAAGTCCCATTTAGTGCTAGGGAATAAAGCAACAAAATAGATAGTAGGCCATGAAGCTTTGGTTCCTCATGATAAATGGGCTTTTCCAGAGCTGGATCAATCACAGACAGGACTGTAAACAGAAACAACTGGCCGGGGCTGATTTTGTCATATTGTTTGGACATGGACTGGGAGCAAAGTTTATCTGTGTAAAGCTATCCATCAGGGTACTGGGAAGGATAGAGGAAAGGAAACTTTGAGGGAGCCACGTGGGTTTTTCTGGGTGGAGCCTGACTCCCCTATCCATCCACCCTATTTCCAGCTCACACAAATTCCATTAACTCCCTCTCTAACCAATTGCCTCCTGTTCTTACCACAATTCATGCTAGATCTACCCCCATCTCATTTCTTCTGATCCATTCCATCCATACACAAGCTTTCATCACATTTTTCAGCATAGCCTGTCCCCCTCTCAACTCCTCATTCTTGTCTTCATTTCATTTACAATTCTCTTTATTTGGTGCTCATAAATAAAAGAATCTAAACCTTTGCAGGATTAGACGCTCAAGATGCTAGGCCCTTTGGTGCTAGGAATTTGACATCCCTAAAGCTGGGCTTTCCATCCTTTTTATTTTCATAAATACGCAAAAGTGATATTTTTACAGTCCTCTGGGCTCAGCCCAATCCAGGTCCCACCTAGCTAACCCAGGGCTGAAGTATCCAGATATACCTGGAATCAATTCTCAGCACACTGTTTGGGAGATTGTGTGGTTTGCACACCCCCGATCACAACATATTTCCCCTATAGAGTTGTATTTTGCCTGTTTGCCCTTTGGTGGACTCAACAAGTGACATCAGTTTCAGTGACATGAAGGCTTCATCCCTCCTCTGGTATCTAAGGCAGCAGAAAAATGGACTAGCATGGCGGGGATGCAGTTCACAGCAGGCCTTTCTCATTTGCTTTAGTTGGGAAAAAGCAGTCATGGTGTTCAAACGCATCTAGGGGGGAACACTATTATACTAGTAAGAGAGCTAGCAACAGTACTCAGGTCAGAAAGGGAGACAAAAGGGAGTATCAAGTAGTCCCTGCTTTTGTGAGCTTTTATTTTGTAGCAGGAATGAGACCAGCCCAGGAGGATTGTCACAGAAGACTGGAAAGATGAGAACTGTAAGAGAAGTTCACAGCCCCTGGGTTGAAAAGAAGCGGAAGGCCTGGCCAGCAGGGAGAGAACCATACAGAGCTTTACCAAAGTCTTCATTTCAGATGAGCCTAAGGGAGGGATAGGATTTCCCCAGGAGCAGAGTGGGGAGGAAGAGCACTTTCTAAGTCCAGCAAAGAACACGAGGAAAGATCTAGAGGGGAAAAACAACAGATGGGATGGAGAAAATCACATACTCCAGGAACCCTGGGGAATGTGTAGACTGTAGAGGGATAGTTGGAGATAATTTCAGAGAAGAAAATTGGAGGAGGGCGTGTAGGGCTTTGATTCCAGAGTGAGGAGTGTTATGTGCTTAGGAGGCAACAGGGAGCCGCTTTTCTGAACTCTCATCTGGACTGGTTGAAGTCCGGGGTGCTGGCGGTGAGAGAACAAAGTAGACTCAGACTGCCCTGGAAAATGCAGAACCCTGGGCACGTAGGACCAAAAGCGGAATCAAGACTGAGACTCTCACTGAAGCATAAATTCAAAGAGATGCAGATGAGAGGAGGGGCCCGGGTGGAAGATGAAAGTCTGGAAAACTGTGATGCGAGACAAGAAGTGGACTCTGCACGGAGGTAAGAGAAAGTGCCTGGTGAGTATTCTTGAGCCGCTGGGGCATAGTCAGTCTTTTTTGGAGGGTGTGATAGGTTTCAGACAGAAATGAGGAGGGATGATTAAGAGCTCTGAGCTAGCTGGTATCTGAGGCAAGGACTTAGGTGACTACAGCCATGGACATTTGGGAGCTCTAGCTGGAAGATAAACACAGTGTTGGAAAGGCAGTTCACCATGAGCTCTGAACTTCCCTGCACTTTCTTGCCGAATGTCTCAGATTGCAGGGTTTATCTCTTTCTCAATGCTGAGCAGTTCTGTAGCTGGTCATAAAGGTAACTAAGTAGGGCAAGATAACCATCCCTACCTGGGAGGACAGGAGGAGAACCTATTTTTTGTTTGCTGCTTGCTGTTTTTTTGGGCCCTTGGCTTGGGGTTCTTCTCCTGTAATGCAACCCACTGGGTGTGTAGGTACCACATGGGCCCACAGTGTTGTCCGTGTGTGACTTGAGAAGGGGAACTGTTGCAAATATGGTGCTTATTGTATCATGAGTAATATAATCTTTTGCCTCTGGCCAAGAAGTCCTATGCCTTTCACCAGGGTTCATGCTAAGTTGTTAGCCTGTAGATAGGGTAAAATCTAAGACCCTTCACAGTTCCTCACAGTAGGACAGATTTGAAGGGAAGTTAGGATACTATGGATAACAGTTAGGAGGCTATAGAAGTTAGGATGCTTTTGGCTGCAAGTAAGAAACTGTATAACTAAGAGTGGTTTAAATTACAATTAATGATCTCACATCAAATATGAAGATTGGGAAGTTCCAGAATTGATTAATTTGGAAGTTCAACATCAGGTTTTGGATTAGCTTTCCTGTGACCCTCTCCACTTTCTCCTCATGGTCCCAAGATAGCTGCCATAGCTCGAAGCATCACAGCCTCACATGAGAACAGGTCCCATTACTCACATAAAGTATACATATTGGAGAAAGAGCTTTCTTTTAATATGGCTCCTTCTTTCTATCAGGGAGAACACTTTTTTTCCAGAAGCGCTCCTGGAAGATTTTCTTTGATGTTTCATTGGCCAGAACTGGGTTATGTGCACAATGAAAATAAATCATTAGCAAATGGGAATGAGATTTCCATGAGTAGTTTGGACAAGTGATTCTCAAACTTGAATGTGCATCAAAATCACCTGAAGGGATTGTTAAACCACAGCTTTCTGGGTCTTACCCCCAGGGTTCTGATTCAGTAGACCTGGGGTGGAGGTCCAAGAATTTTCATTTCTAACAAGTTCCCAGGTATGCTGATGCTGCTGGTACAAGGACCGTACTTTTAGAACCACATGTCTAGAAGAAAGTTAGAATAACTTTGGGAGATTATATATCTGTGTGTGTGTGTGTGTGTGTGTGTGTGTGTGTGATGCCTGAGCCCTACACCCAGCCTATTGAATCAGAATTGCAAATGGCTTTGGACCTCTAAATCTAGTAGCGATTGTCACAGGGACTGTCATAGGGATTCAAGCCATAAATGAAAGAGCCTGAATAGGAGAGGGGCTGGGGAGTGAACAGGGAAGAGCAGTTCTGAGGGTCTTTGAGGGTAAAAGCAACAAGACCTAGTGATTGATTGGATGTGGAAAAAGAGGGGAGAGAGGGAGAGGAGTTGATGATGGACCTGGAGGGGTGGAGGGTTTCTAAGGAGCCATAAGGAGAATTAGGGAAACCTTAGGAAAACCTGCAGAAACAGGCTCTGGGGGAATGTAATAGTTCCAATTAGGGTGTGATGAGCTAGAGATGTCTGTGGGACACCTAGTGGGAGAGATGCAGGAGCCAGTTGGAAGTGCTTGAGGCTGGAGGTGGTCAGAACCATAGCAGGGGCCTCTCTCAGGTGGTTCCTCACTTCAACCCCCACAGTCATTGCATTCATCTATGTGGCCTCAGGCCTCAACATCCCTGACCTGACTATTTCAGTAGAAACCCGCTTGGTTTCCCAACCTCCAGTGTTACTGGAGAATGGAAAATAATTCATTTTCGATGCAACCCTCAGAATGATCTTCCTAAGACAAAACTCTGATCATTTGACTTCATTTCTTCAAGCTCTTCCACAAATTCCTAATACTATGAAGTGCTCCTCAACCCAGCCACACATTAGAATCACTGGAGAGAGTGTTTAACAAATTCTGGAGTCTGGGTCACCTCATCACCATCTCCTATGATCTTCTGATTTAATTGCTTTGAAATGGGTCCTAGGCATTGGTATTTTAAAAAGAACTCCTCGTGATTCCAATGTGCGGCCAGAGTTGAGACTACTGACGCAACAGGACAAAGTCCAAACCCCTGTGCACGGCGTGCAGTTCTTTTACTGCAAAGCTTCTGCTTATGTTGCTGGTCTTATCTCCCTCCACTTTCAAACCCACACTGTTCCCTGAATGCACCACGCAATTTCACGCTTCTGTGGTTTCACGCCAGCTGCTTCCTCTGCTGGGAAAGCTCTTTCCTGCCTGTTGGCTTCATGGACATCTTTATTCTGGGCTTACTCAGCTTAAGCATCATGTCTATCTGGAGGTCTTCCTTGGCCTTCTAAGGTGGAGTTGGATGCTTTCTCCTGGGTTCCCCATGTGGCTCCATTCCAGTGTCCATCACTCTGAACAGCACAGGTGTGTATTCCTCTTTCTGATGGACTCTGGAGCCCCGTAGCTTCTCAATCTTGCTCTCCCACTTACTGTGTGACTGTAGGCAATGTGCTTCAGCCCACCGAGCCTCCACTTTAGCGGTAAGAGGAAATAATAATGTCTACTGCATGAGTTTATTATGAGGACTAGATGTAGAGAGAGAGCATGTGGAACACAAGCCCGGCACAGGGTGAACCCTCAATAAATGGGAATTGTTGGTATCATGTGACTCCCTGCCTCTAGACCAGGGCTGTCCAAGGGAAATGTAACAAGGGCCACAAATGTAAGCATGATGTGTAATTCTAGTAGCCACATTAAAAAAAGCAAAAAGAAGTGAAATGGATTTCAATAGTATATTTTATTTAATTCAACATACCCCAAATATTATTGTTTTACAATCAATATAAAAAATTGATGAGATTTTTTACTTTTTTCATATGTCTTTGAAATCCACTGTTATTTTAGAGTGACAACATATCTCATTTCAGACCAGCCACATTGCAAGTACTTGGTACCCAAAGGTAACCAGTAGCTACTGTATTGGATGGTACAATGCTAGAATCAAGACACTCTGTGACTGTCTTGAGGGTAGGTGCAATGTCTGATTTTTTTCTGCATCACTCAATGCATGGTACAAAGTAGTGTTTAATAAGTGTTTATGAGACATTATTGAACTAAGTCTGGTAGCTACAGGGTTATGTCATTGGGCAGGTTGCTAAGGGGAATAATGTATATACAAACATCAGCTACAATAGCAGGCAAGGGAAACCAGGCAGTGACCGAGGGAGGTGCTGCCTTGTGTTGACAGAGCCAGGATGGATGAGGAGCATAGGACATCTCTGCAGCAAGTCTGAGATTCAAAGTCCAGAATTGGAAAGGCCCAGATCTTGGTCTTGATACTAGTGGCCACCAAAAATTGGGCTCCCTTCAAATTAGTCTCATTCTAAATTAGAGGCAACCAACCTTACCCCTTGACAGAATGAGTGATGTTCTTTTAATAGGATATTGGGACCACTATGGAAAAATCACTTGACCAAGCTGAACTCAGTGAATGATTATAAAATCAGCTTTGTGTTTGAGATCTGATTGTACCATCAGCAAGCTATGTGACTTTGGACAACTGACTTAACCTCTCTGAGCTTCCACATCTAGAAAATTCATAGAACAGGAATAGCATCTATCTCACAGGGTTGCCTTGAGGAAGTCATGTGCTTCTGGCTGGCTCCCAACAATCCCCACCTCCTAGTATTTATTCCCTCTGTATCCCCTTCCATTGAGTGTGCATGGGACCTAGTGACTTGGTTCTAACAAATGGAATATAGCAAAGTAAGGGGTTGTTACTCCTATGGTTAAGTCTGTAGGTTGTGACTTCTTTCTTGCTAGCATTCTCTCTCTCTCACTGGTACTGTTCCTTGACCTCTCACTTGCTCAGTCTAACGAGGCAAGCTGCCATGGTATGAGATGGTCTATGGAGAAGGGCACATAGTAAGGAAGTGTGGAGGTCTCCAACCGAAAGCTCATGGGGGTTCCATGAGGAAGTGAACTCTCAGTCCAACAATTCAAGAGGGAAGATATCTTTACAATAATCATGGACATGAGCTTGGAAGTGAGTCTTTCCCAGTCCAGCCTCAAGGTAAGACTGCAGCATTGTGAGAGCCAGAGGATCCAGCTAGGCTGTGCCTGGACCCACAGAAACTGCAAGATAGTAGATGCATGTTGTTTTAAGATGCTAAATCATGGAAGATAATTCGTTACACAGCAATGGTTAACTAATATATGCATGTAAGAATTTGACACAACATCTAGAATGTAGAAGGTGCTTGGTAAATTTAAATATGACTCTTAGTAGTGATACCAAAAAATTCTGCTACCGGTTATAGGGTCTTGTCCTGTACCACAGAAATTTGATAAGCTAGGCAGCCTATACATGGCCTTCACAAGCAGCTAGGTTTAAATTAGACTAATTGGAGTAGCATCATAGTTTTTTGAGCTATAAGCTCATTCCTCTGCACTGGAGAAGCCTCTTTACTCCAGGCTTGGTTTTCATCCCATCCCATCATGTCCCCCTCCCAACCAGTTCCCAATATGTTCACACTGTCAAGACACAAACTGGACCCTTTTCTGAGACAAGGAGCCAACTTAGAGGCGGACAGCAGCAACAGGCCTGAGAATAAGGCCTGTTTTTTTCCCCTCTTTATTTTTCAGAATGGTTGTCCTCTGAGATTATTTTAGTAAGAAGAATCCATGCGTAATGGAGTTAAACATCTGCGATTGTGAAACCTAATCAATTGTGAAATCTAATCAATCACAATGTGCCTTGTCTGGGAAACAAATGTATTAACCAAAGTGGGGTGGTCTGTGTATCGTCTAGAGGAAGGGGATGCCATGGAGCAGTAATTTGTCAGTGTTTTTCCGGCATTGTCCAAAGCAAGGGGGCCCGACTGGCTGACAGAAACATCCGCTCTGCTTGACAGATGGGTCTAGGAGGAGCAGGGAGCACCAGACAATCATTACTCACTGACATGAGCCATTAACATCATCCTGTGGTCCTCTGGCACTGAGTCCTTGCCTTCCATGCAAGCTTCAGATGAGGCCAATCCTTTTCCCATGTATGTTGGCCTCCCACCAATGGACGTGAGGCTCTGGTTTTCTTGGAAGTAATAGTTCTCTCTGAAACTAATACACTGATTGATATTCTGGCTTATTCATCTGTCGCTTGAGAGTTTGTTCAACCTGGGTCAGTCTCTGGCCTGTACGGTATTGACCATATAGAGCTGCTGCCTCTCAAGGTGGAAAGCCTGTGCCCGGGACCTAGTGACCTCCCTTCCATTCCCCTCCCTTTTTCTCCTCCTCTGTCCCTCCCTGCCTCCCCTCCTTCTTTTTTCATCTTTCTCTTTCTTCCTTCTACCCCGACCCTGCCCACCTTCACCCTGACACACACACACATTCTCAATATCTCTTGTATGAATCGTGAGCATTTCAGTTAAGCTAATGGATTCTGGAGCCGATTGAGTTTGTGTCCTGGTTCTGTCACTTAGTAGCTGTGGGCTTTTGGGCAAGTGATTTCAAGTTCTCTGTGACTCACTTGTAAAATGAGACTAATAGCATTTGCCTCCTAAGGCTGATGTCAGGATTAAATAAACTGCAACAGTGCATGGCACTACTGTGTGCTCATTCATTGTTAGCTAAACAACAAATCCTCAGTGCCTGTCACGTACCAGGACTATGCTGGGGCTGGTGATGGATAGTGAGGAGATGCAGACCTGCTTTCAGGGTGCTTTCTGGGAGGAGAGGGAGGCTGAGACATCTACAGGCCATTTCAAAGCATACCCCAACCAGGTGCTGGCTCCCTGTGAGGGCTGGCATCTTTTGGGGACATTTGGGTCCCATTATTTTCTATTTTCTCACTGTGATGTGGGTCACGGCTTAGGGACAATGGGCTGCAGCATGAGGGTCCAGGGGTCTTAGGGTGCATAAGGGGGCCCAAGAGAGGGGAAAAACCTACAAGGAGTGGAGGAAAGGGCATGGGGGACGAGGTTTGCCTGTCTTCCAGTGCTTCCAGGTGTGCCTCTCCTTGAGTGGTGAGGGTGGTCTTCCTTTTCTGTACTAGTTAGTGAGTAATTCTGCCCAGCATTGAGGTCTTCTCTCCTAGTTTCTGGCTGTAGCAGCTGTCCTCCTGAGTGGACAGCTGGGCATGGCAGCAAGGATGTGAATGCCACATGATGCGGATGAATCTGTATCAGCCTTGAGACTGGCGGTGGTCTGATTGTTGAGGCTGGCAGAGAAACTCTGATGTCATTACCATGAATGAATGGAGAAATACAATACCTTCTTTAGAGTTATGAGAAGAGAGCTATAATTCTTTACACACACACACACACACACACACACACACACACACACACAGATTTCCACTCCCCTGAGCCTCCCACTGAAGAGTTTGCTGTCTGAGTCAGATCTCCTGAGAGCTTTGTCACATTCTACTGTTCTCCGTTTTGTCAAATGCATGAATTCTGTGTCTTTGCTAATAAATGATATATTTTTAAACAATTTAAAACATTAAATTAATGTATTTGGGGAGTAGGTGACATATTGACATACATAAAATTCCAGAGGTACTAAAGGGTGTGCAAAATGCTTCTCTCCCATCCCTCTCCCTAACTACTGAGTTCTCCTCATCAGTAACTAGTGTTACTCATTTCTCATGAGATAGTAAGATTTTTTAGATAAAAGGGATAAGGGTTTATACGATTGATATCAACTCAACAGTTATTTATTCAGCATCAGTCTTGTGCCAGGTACTAGAGATATAGGAGCCAATAGGGAACGGTCTCAGTCCTCTGAGACCCACAGTGTGCAGTAGGGGAGCAGCCAGGGTGGCCAGCAATTACAATCTATTGCTATTAAAGGAGAAACAGAAAGATGTGTAAGCTGCAGAGGTAGCACCAAGGGGCAGAGAAAGAAAATAATCTAACAATGGAGACAGAAAAGGTTACATAGCACATCTTTGGGCTTTCCACAGCTGCCAGAGTAGAGGTGTTATAAAATTCACTTTTTCCTCGCTGACTTATTTTTTGATTCTTTCCTTGGTCTTGTAGAATTGAAGTCTACTTTGAACCAACTGCCACCTTGTTAAAAAAAACAGCTTTATTGAGATATAATTCATAAAACATACAATTTACCATTTACAGTGTATAATTCAATGTCTTTTAGTATAGAGTTGTACATTCCTCCACCATCAATTTTATAACATTTTTATTACCCCAAAAGGAAACCCCATACCTCTTAATTACTACCCACCAGCCTCCCAATCTTCCCAGCCCTAAGCAATCACCAATCTGTGATACTTTCTATCTCTAGAGATCTGCATACGCTGGACATTTTATATAAATGAAATCTTACAATATGTGGCCTTTTGTTTCTGGCTTCTTTCACTTGGCATAAAATGCTTTCAAGGTATTATCATATTGCAGTATGCAACATACTTCATTCTTTTTTATGGCTGAATAATATTCAATTGTATTGGATATACAACATTTTGTTCATCCATTCATCAGTTGATGAATGGATGCTTTCTATGCTTTGAGTGGCTTCTACACTTTTAGGTTAATTTTCCAGAAGCTACGCTCTTGCCTTTGTCAGAGCTACAGCTTGCCTTATTCTATGGAGAAGAGTGAGCACTGTGTGGGGAGCAAGTGCTCCACAGAGTTGGCTTCACATTCACTATGTTGCCCAACCTCAGCCTCCTGGGCTCTGAGCAAGCACACTTCCGGTCTGCTCATGGGAAGGGCCTCTTTGGCCCCAACTTTGGCTTCTGTCTACCTGGTCAACGTTTCTGAAGCCCACCCTCCTGCCTCTCATCTCTGTGTTCCTTTCCATTTCTGGAATGATTCTGCTTTGGGAGGTTGTTCTTTATGCTCAAATGTTGACAATTATATTCTTTCCCAAGACTTGACTCTTTTTTTGACCATGAACAACCCAGCCCATGGCCAGTTAGCTCATGACAACTGGTATCCCTAGCCTTCATGCTCGAAATCTAATGTTGGCCACCATCGTGGCCCAACCCTTGAACTTGGCCAAGACATTTCCATTCATCCAGCCCTTAGCTAGGACTCAAGAGCTTGAATGTTAGGAAAAGTATTTGTTCTTTATCTAATAGGACTTTAAGGTAGTCATTGAAAGCCTTGGTTGGGAGAATCCAAGTAAGGAGAAAGTGTTGTCTTGCAAAACTCCCCTTGACAGTGGCATTTACAAGTGATTGGGGAGAGGAGACGCAGTGATGAGCAGGCTAGTCAGGAAGCTGCTGCAGTGACCTATCGACCTCTGGACTGGGATGGGGGCAGGTGGAAGGGCCTGATAGAAAAAAATATGAAAGTTTGTATTAATAGCATTTGGGACATGATCAGTTTAGTTTGAGATGAGAAGAGGAAGCACAAGAGGAAATTGTTTCTAGCAGAATTGTTATCAGGACTAGCAAGTAAGGATCCATTGAACCCACTTTAGCTCGTTTGTTTGCTTTTTTCTTTAGAAGATGCATTTGGCTGCAGGCTTAGCTTCCAAGGGCAGCAGGGCTTCTGGAGGTGTGTGTCCGAGAGGCAGTTAGAGAGATCGTAAGGGAGTTGAGAGATGATCCTGCATGGAGATGGAGATTTGAAGGTGTTAGCTGGAACAGGGAGAAATAACAGAGAGGATAGGCAAGAGCAGGGACTGCAAAAGGGCCCTTGGAGCAGGCACAGTGTGGAATGGGGAGGGAAGAGAAGTCAGACAGGGAACTGCAGGGGAGTGGGACAGGTGAGCACTCGACAAGCAAGAACAGGAGAGTCTCACATAGGAAGGAGTGGGCAGCAACAACTGGCCACAGGCATTTTCCTTTGCAAGGTAAAGAATTTGAATCGTTTTGCTGGGTCCTTGTCATTTCTGAGTCCAGCCCTGGTTCTGTGATCATTAAGCGCCCTCTCTATTCTCCAGTTTTCTCCCTTGGGGTGCTGAGTTTGACTTTTGGAGCAAGATGCTTCTTCAATAGAGTTTGACCTAAGTTATCTCTGATTTTTATCTGACTGTCACAATGAGTGAACTCCTCCATTCTCCCAACTTGACCATTTCTCAATTTTCAGAAGACCTGAAAAAACAAAACAAAACAAAACAGAAAACTTAAAAAACCTGAAGACAGAATATCTTGTATGACTTGTTAGCCAAGCAGTGCTGTTAATATTTGGTTGCCTTGTGAATTTTTTTTTTTTTTTTGGTTTCTTGTTAAATGTTTTCTCTGAGCTTCCTGAGATATGCTAGTGAACATTCTCCAGGATTCTTGTGGATGTTTTGCTTCTTTTTATTCTTAGCTCATTCTTGTATTTTCCTAGTTCCTATGTCAAAGCCTGAGGTATTTTATTATGAATTTCTTTTCTCTTCTCTCAGATTATTGGAATTAATTTTGTGTTATAATGTTAGTAACAGCTAACATTTGTACAATGCTTTACAATTTACAAAGCATGTCGTTTTCTTATTTTATCTTCACAGCAATTCTGTGAAGACTCTTAGGTTCCATTGTCATTATTTTATGAACAAGGCCTCTGAAGGTCAGTGAGCTTGGGAGACACAGCTCAGCTGGCAATAGAAGGAGCCATGGTGACTAAAGATCTTTGACTCCTTTCTTTTTTGTAATAATGCTGTTTTTCCTCTAAAAAATAAAACATATAATTATTTGAGAAAATTTGGAAAGTATAGGAAAAAATACAGACAGAAATATGCATTACTGTTCATCCCACTGTCCAGTAACTGTGATTATCAGTGCTTTGTTGTATTTCTTTCCAGTCACATTTCTATGAATTAGTAAAGATTTTTATGGAATTAGAAATCAAGTACATCTTGATGTTGGACCCTAGCTTTTTCTTTTTGAGACAAGGTCTTGTTCTGTCGCCCAGGCTAAAGTGCAGTGGCGCAATCTCAGCTCACTGTAACCTCTGCCTCCTGGTTTCAAGTGATTCTTTTGCCTCAGCCTCCTGAGTAGCTGGGATTACAGGTGCCCACCACCACACCTTGCTAATTTTTATATTTTTAGTAGAGACGGGGTTTTGCCATGTTGGCCAGGCTGGTCTTGAACTTCTGACCTCAGGTGATCTGCCTGCCTTGGCCTCCCAAAGTGTTAGGATTACAGGTGTGAGCCACCATGCCTGGCCAGGACCCTGGTTTTTATTTTTTTTTTTTTCTTTTTTTTTTTTTTTTTTTTTCTTTTTTTGAGACGGAGTCTCGCTCTGTCACCCAGGCTGGAGTGCAGTGGCCGGATCTCGGCTCACTGCAAGCTCCACCTCCCGGGTTCACGCCATTCTCCTGCCTCAGCCTCCCGAGTAGCTGGGACTACAGGCGCCTGCCACCTCGCCCGGCTAAGTTTTTGTATTTTTAGTAGAGACGGGGTTTCACTGTGTTAGCCAGGATGGTCTCGATCTCCTGACCTCGTGATCCGCCCGCCTCGGTTTTTAAATGTAACGTTATATAGTGATGCCATACAACTATTTCAAAATCCATTCTAACATATAGATATATTACAACTTATATAACCATTCCTCTCTTCCTTTTCTTTTTTATTCATACATAATTATACATATTTATGGGGTACATGTGATATTTTGATACATGAATGTGATGTGTACTGATCAAAGAAAGGTATTTAGGATATCCATCACCTCAAACATTTATTACTTCCTTGTGTTCAAAACATTTTAAATCTTCCCTTTTAGCTACTTTGAAATATACAATAAATTGTTTACTATAGTCACCTTACGGTGTCCACTAGGACTTATTCCTTCTATCTAAATGTAAGTTTATTCCTATCTAAATGTAGGTCTTTTATTCCTTCTATCTAAATGTAGGTTTATACCCATTAACCAACCTCTTTTCATTCCCCCCAGCCATTTCCAGCTGCTGGTATCTATCATTCTACTCTTTGCTTCTATAAGGTCAACAAGTCCCTTCTTGCTGCACATATAAGTTGTTTCAATTACCGGCTTGTACAATAAGAATCTTGATTAATGACTTTATACAATTAACACCCATCTGAATCTCTATGTTTTACGATAAGAATAAGGATGGAATGACTGGGTTTAAGAGCACACTGTTCAACTTTATTCCACAGATGGACTACATTTTATTCCAGTGAGAACTTGAGTCTATCTTACCATACCCTTGCCACCACTGAATTTTATATTTTAACTAATTGTTAATATTATGGATGAAAAACAAATGTTCATTGCTTTGTTTTACATTTCTTTGATTGCTTGTGAAATAGAACTTTTTCCTGGAAGCATTACCCTCAAAAAGTAGAATAAGACAAGGATGCCCACTCTCACCACTCCTATTCAACATAGTATTGGAAGTCCTAGCCAGAGCAATCTGGCAAGAGAAAACATAAAAGGCATCCAAATAGGAAAAGAGGAAGTTGAATTATTTCTCTTCACTGATGATATGTTTCTATACCTAGAAAACCCTAAAGATTCTGCCAAAAGGCTCCTGGAACTGATAAAACAACTTCAGCAAAGTTTCAGAATACAAAATCAATGTACAAAAATCACCAGCATTTCTATACACCAATAATGTTAAAGCTGAGAGCCAAATAAAGAACTTAATCTCATTTACAATCACCACACACACACAAAATACCTAGGAATACATCTAACTAAATAAATGAAACATCTCTACAATAAAAACTACAAAATACTTCTGAAAGAAATCATAGATGACACAAACAAATGGAAAAACATTCCATACTCATGAATTAGAAGAATCAATATCTTTAAAAAGTCCATACTGCCAAAACAATCTTCAGATTCAATGCTATTCTGATCAAACTACCAATGTCATTTTTCAAGGAATTAGAAAAAACTTCTAAAATCCATATGGAACCAAAAAAAGCAGCCCAAATATCCAAAGCAATCCTAAGCAAAAAGAACAGAGCCAGAGGCATCACATTACCTGACCTCAAACTATACTACAAGGCTACAGTGATCAAAACAGCATGGTACTGGTACAAAAACAGACACATAGACCAATGGAACAGAATAGAAAACCCAGAAATAAAGCTGCACACCTACAACCAACTGATCTTTGACAAAGTTGACAAAAATATCAGGAAGACTGGCGCACTCCTAGCATGTCTTCAGAGGGAAGGCATTCAGGGTGAACAGAAGGAAGACACAGAGGCTGGGCTGAAGGAGGAGGAAGCTGGGAACCCTGCAAGGGGCTTCTGCACACCGGGACTCGTTTCTGCCCCTCAATGACTCCTGCATGAAGGGGTGAGTTCAACAGGCAAGGAGCAACCTGCTCTAACCTTGGGCCTCTGGAATTCCACCAGGAGGTGACCACTCAACTACCATGGACACTTGAATTGGCAGGAATTGCTGCTTAGAGAAGAGATGGGGAAGAACTCCAGGCAGTGTGGAGCCCAGAGGGTTTGGTGTAGGAGCATCTGTAGTGAAGCATGGCCAGGGATGCCCATCCTCCTAGGCTCAACTTGCTGCCATAAGAGACTGTAGCCCTAGGGGAACTGTTAGACCGGAACGGCAGGATGGTCTTGCCCATGAGACAGGACTAGTCTGATCTGAGCACCCCTTAGTCTTATGGCCTCTCCTGGGGCCCCAGCCTGGCCACAACTGCTTGCAGTGCAGCCCTCAGGTACTGCCTTGACCTGAATCATAGCTCCTGGGCTGGCAGGCTGTACCTGATCGGCAGAGTGCTCCAGCAGAGCCACCCGTGGACACACACTAACTCCACCCCTGCCCTTCCCCCACTGTAGACCTTGTGCAGGTGGACTTTGCCTTTCCTTCTCCACCAGAATATGTGTGTGCAGGCACCCTGACATGCCACTGCTGCTGACATGAGTGCACTGCCCTCCCACCACACTGCCATTGTTGTCAGAGTATTAGTAGGCCTGAAGCCTGACTGCCTTGCCTGCCAATGCCCCACCCCAGCTGAAACAGTGGACCCGTGCCCACCCTGAGTTGCCACTGCTGCCTTCATGTACATGTACAGAGGGTACACACAGTACTGGACCTATTAGCACCCTGCCTCCATGCTAACACCACCACTGGTGCTAATGCATGCACAGTTGCCCAGTGTCCAGTGGGGCCCACCCCAAGCTGTGCTGCCACTGCCGCTGCTGTGAACACTTGCACAGAGGGTAGCACCCCAGCACCCACTAACACCCTGCTGCAGCTAAGTGTGCACCCTGCTGCACTGCCACTGCACTGCTACTGGCATCTGCAAATGAGGACAGAGCTCACTGCCACTGCCCTACGAAGTGCTTTGGCTGGCACCATCCCCCAGAGTGTTGTGACCAGTGGTCCCACAGCATCTTGGCCCCCATCCAGTGCATCAGTTTCCTAACCTCGAGGAGTCGGGGAACAAAGCTGGGGCCCAATACCAGTCTCTCAGAGTTAGAGAATGTGGTCCAGGAGTCCTGAGCTGAGCCTTGGCTCCCTAAAATGTTTTAGAAATGAAGCCAGTTGACTGAATCCACCTTATGCCACAATCAAACCCCTAAGATCATCAAATAGGATAAAAGAAAAAAAAAATCCAAAGGTCAGCAGCTTCAAAGACTGAAGGAACATCAGCCCACACAGATGAGAAAGAACTAGCACAAGAACTCTGACAATTCAAAAACTCAGAGTGTCTTCTTTCCTCCAAACAACCACACTAGTTCTCCAGCAAGTGTTCTTAACTGGGCTGAGATGGCTGAAATGACAGAACTAGAATTCAGAATATGGGTAGAAATGAAGATCATCAAGACTCAGGAGAATGTTGAAACCCAACCTAAAGAAGCTAAGAATCACAATAAAATGATACAGGAACTGACAGACAAAATAGCCAGCATAGAAAATAACATAACTTCAAGCCTGTAATCCCAGCACTTTGGGAGGCTGAGGCAGGCAGATCACAAGGTCAGGAGATCGAGACTTTCCTGGCTAACATGGTGAAACCCTATCTCTACTAAAAATACAAAAAATTAGCCAGGCACGGTGGCTGGCACCTGTAGTCCCAGCTACTCGGGAGGCTGAGGCAGGAGAATGGCATGAACCCAGGAGGCGGAGCTTGTAGTGAGCAGAGATCACACCACTGTGCTCCAGCCTGGCCAACAGAGGGAGACTCTGTCTCAAACAAAAAAAAAAAAAAAAGAAAAAAAAAAAAGAAAGAAAAAGAAAATAAAATAACATAGCTGACCTGACAGGGCTGGTAATTATAAACACATTACAAGAATTTCATAATGCTATTACAAGTATTAACAGTAGAATAGACCAGGCTAAGAAAAAAAATCTCAGAGCTTGAAGACTGGCTTTCTGAAATGAGACAGTCACATAAGAATAAAGAAGAGAGAATGAAAAGGAATGAATAAAACCTCTGAGAAATATGCTATTATGTAGACAGACTGAATCTGTGACTCATTGGCATCCCTGAAGGGGATGGGGAGAATGGAAGCAACTTGGTAAACATATTTCAGGATGTCATCCATGAGAATGTCCCCAACCTAGCTAGAGAGGCCAACATTAAACTTTAGGAAATGCAGAGAACCCCTGCAAAAACTTCACAAAAAGATAATTCCCCAAGATACAACCATCAGATTCTCCAGGGTTGAAATTAAAGAAAAAAATGTTAAAGGCAACTATAGAGAAAGGACAGGTCACCTACAAAGGGAAGCCCATCAGACTAACAGTGGACCTCTAAACAGAAACCCTACAAGCCAGAAGAGATTGGGGGCCTATATTCAACATTCTTAAGTAAAAGAAATTCCAATCAAGTATTTTGTATCTGGCCAAACTAAGCTTCACAAGCAAAAGAGAAGTAAAACCCTTTTTAGACAAGCAAATGTTGAGGCAATTCATTACCACCAGACCTGCCTTACAAGGGGTCCTGAAAGAAGCATTAAATATGGAAAGGAAAGACTATTACCAGCCACAACAAAAACACAAGTACACAGACCAGTGACACCATAAAGCTACCACACAAACAAGTTGACATAATTACCACTAACAACATGATGACAGGACCAAATCCACATATATCAAAACTAACCTTGAATGCAAATGGGTTAAAAGACACAGAGTGGCAAGCTGGATAAAGAAGCAAGACTTAATAATGTGTTGTCTTCAAGAGACCCATCTCATATGCAATGACACCCATAGGCTCAAAATAAAGGGATAGAGAAAAATCTACCAAGAAAATGTAAGACTGAAAAAAGCAGTAGTTGTGATCCTAATTTCAGACAAAACAGACATTAAAACAAAAATTTAAAAAAAAGACAAAGAAGGGCATTACATAATGGTAAAGGGGTCAATTCAACAAGAAGACCTAACTATTCTAAATATATATGCTGCACCTAACACAAGAGCACACAGATTCATAAAGCAAGTACGAAGAAACTTAGATTTGCCTACAATAATAGTGGGAAATTTCAATATGCTACTGACAGTATGAGACAGATCATTGAGGCAGAAAATTAACACAGATATTCAGGACCTGAATTCAACAGTGGACCAAATGGACCTGACAGACATTTACAGAACTCTATACCCCCAAATAACAGAATATACATTCTTCTCATAACCACATATCAGGTGCTGTAAAATTGACCACACAGTTGGATATAAAACAATCCTCAGCAAATGCAAAAGAACCAAAATCATACCAACCACTCTCTCAGATCACAGAGCAATAAAAATATAATTTGACTAGGAAAATCAGTCAAAACCCTACAATTACATGGAAATTAAGCAACTGATCCTGAGTGACTTTTGGTTAAATAATGAAATTAAGGCAGAAATAAAAAGTTCTTTGAAGCTAACAAGAACAAAGATACAACATACCAGAATCTCTTTGACACAGCTAAGGTAGTGTTAAGAGAGAAATTTATAGCGCTAAATGCCCACATCAAAAAGTTAGAAAGATCTCAAATTAATAACCTAACATCACAACTAAAAGAACTAGAAAAGCAAGAGCAAAGCAACCCCAAAATCAGCAGAAGACAAGAAATAACCAAAATCATAGATGAACTGAAAGAGATTGCGACACAAAAATCCATCCAAAAGATCAATTAATCCAGGAGTTAGTTTTTTTGAAAAAATTAATAAAATAGATAGACTCCTAGCTAGACTGATAAAGAAAAGAGAGAAGATCCAAATAAACACAATTAGAAATGACAAAGGGGATATTATCACTGACCCCACAGAAATACAAAGAACCGTCAGAGACTACTATGAACACCTCTGTGCAAACAAACTGGAAAATCTAGGAGAGATGGATACATTCCTGGACACATACACCCTCCCAGGACTGAACCAGGAAGAAATTGAATCCCTGAACAGATCAATAACAAGCTCTCAAATGGAATCAGTTATAAATAGTCTACCAATAAAACAAAGCGCAGGACCAGAGGGATTCACAGTCAAATTCTACCAGATGTACAAAGAAGAGTTGGTACCATTCTTACTGAGACTATTCCAAAACAATTGAGGAGGAGGGACTCCTCCCCAACTCATTCTATGAGGCCAGCATCATCCTGATACCAAAACCTGGCAGAGACACAACAATAACCAAAAGGAAAAGTTCAGGCTAATATCCCTGATGAACACTGATGCAAAAATCCTTAACAAAATACTAACAAACCAAATCCAGCAGCACATCAAAAAGCTAATCCACCATGATCAAGCAGGTTTTATCCCTGGGATGCAAGGTTGGTTCAACATACACAAATCAATAAACATGATTCATGAAATAGACAGAACTAAAGACAAAAACCACATGATCACCTCAATAGATGCAGAAAAGGCTTTCAATAAAACCCAATATCCCTTCATGTTAAAAACTCTCAACAAACTAGGTATTGAAGGAATGTACCTCAAAATAATAAGAACTATCTATGACAAACCCACAGCCAACATTTACTGAATGGGCAAAAGCTGGAAACATTTCCCTTGAGAAGCAGAAAAAGAAAAGTATGCTGCTCTCTCTCACTACTCCTATTCAACGTACTATTGGAAGTCCTGGCCAGAGCAATCAGGAAAGAGAAAGAAATAAAAAGCATCCAAATAGGAAGAGAGGAAGTAAAACTATCTCTGTTTGCAGATGACATGATGCTGTATCTACAAAACCCCATAGTCTCAGCCCAAAGCTCCTTAAGCTGATAAACAACTCCAGCATAGTTTTAGGATGCAAAATCAATGTATTAATATAAAAATAATTAGCATTTCTATACACCAACAAAAACCAGGCCCTGAGCCAAATCAAGAATGCTATCCCATTAACAATTTCCACAAAAAGAAGAAAAGACCTAAAGAATAAATGCAGCTAACCAGGAAAGTAAAAGATCTTTACAATGAGAATTACAAAACACTGCTCAAAGAAATCAGAGATGACACAAACAAGTGGAAAAACATTCCATGCTTGTGGATTGAAAGAATCAGTGTTGTAAAAATGGCCATACTGCCTGAAGAAATTTTTATAGATTCAATGCTATTTCTATCAAACTACCAATGACGCTCTTCACAGAACTAGAAAAAACTGTTTAAAAATTCATGTGGAACCAAAATGAGCCTGAATAGCCAAAGCAATCCTGAGCAAAAGGAATAAAACTGGAGGCATCACATTACCTGATTCAAACTATACTACTGGGTTACAGTAACCAGAACAGCATGGTACTGGTAAAAAACAGACACATAGAGCAATAGAGCAGAGTAGACAGCCTAGAAATAAGGCTACGCACCTATAACCATCTGATCTTTGACAAAGCTGACAAAAACAAGCAAGGGGGAAAACCTATTCAATAAATGGTGCTGGGATAACTGACTAGCCATATGTAGAAGATTGAGACTAGACCCCTTCCTTACACCATATACAAAAATCAACTCAAGATGTATCAAAGACTTAAATGTAAAATTCCAAACTAGAAAACCATAGAAGACAACCTAGGCAATAGGACATGGGCCTATTGGACATAGGCATGTCCTGCTGGACATAGGCACGGGCCATGATTTCATGATGAAGACACCGAAAGCAATTGCAACAAAAGCAAAAATTGACAAATGGGATCTAATTAAACTAAACAGCTTCTGCACAGCAAAATAAACTAACAGAGTAAACAGAAAACCTACCGAATAGGAGAAAATATTTGCAAACTATGCATCTGACAAAGGCCTAATAATATCCAGCATTTATAAGGAACTTAAACAAATTTACAAGAAAAAAACAAACAACCCCATTAAAAAGTGGGCAAAGATACTTTCCAAAAGAAGACATACGTGTGCTCAACAAGCATATAAAAAAAAGCTCAACATCACTGATCATTAGAGGATTGCAAATCAAAACCACCATGAGATACCATTTCACACCAGTCACAATGTCTATTACTAAAACGTCAAAAAATAACTGATGCTGGCAAGGTTGCAGAGAAAAGGGGATGCTTATACACTGTTGGTGGGCGTGTAAATTAGTTCAACCATTGTGGAAAGCAGTGTGGCAATTCCTCAAAGAGCTAAAAACAGAACTGCCATTCAACCCAGCAATCTCATTACTGGGTATATACCCAAAAGAGTGTAAATTATTCTACCATAAAGACACCTGCATGCATATGTTTGTAGCAGCATTATTCACAATAGCAAGGACATGGAATCAACCTAAACGGTAGATTGGATAAAGAAAATGTGGTACATATACTCCATGGAATACTACAAAGCCATACAAAATAATGAGACTATGCACTTTGCAGGAACATGGATAGAACTGGAGGCCAGTATCCTTAGCAAACTAACTCAGGAACAGAAAACCAAATACCACATGTTCTCACATATAAGTGGGAGCTAAATGATGAGAGCACATGGACACAAAGAGGGCAACAACAGACACCAGGGCATACCTGAGAGTGGAGGATGAGAAGAAGGAGAGGAGCAGAAAAAATAACTGTTTTGTACGAGGCATAATACCTGCATGACAAAATAATCCATACAACAAACCCCTGTGATACGAATTTACCTGTATAACAAACCTGCACATGTACCCTTGAATGTAAAATAAAAGTTAAAAATACTTAAAAAAACTGGGACCCTGCTTATCACTGTGTACACAAATTAACTCAAGATGGATGAAAGACTTAAATCTGAGACCTCACCCTATAAAAACCCTAGAAAAAGATCTAGGAAATACCCTTTTGGACATTGGCCTTGGCAAAGAATTTATGAGTAAGTCCTCAAAAGCAATTGCGACAAAAACAAATATTGACAAGTAGGACTTAAAGAGCTTCTGCACAACAAAAGAAACTATCAACAGAGTAAACAGACAACCTGCAGAAAGGGAAAAAATATTCGCAAAGTATGCACCTGACAAAGGTCTAAAACAAATCAACTAGTGAAAAACAATTTCATTATAAAGTGGGTAAAGGACATGAACAGACACTTTTCAAAAGAAGACATACAAGTGGCCAAGAAACATATAAAAAATGGTCCACATCACTAATCATTAGAGAAATACAAATAAGAACCACTATGAGACACCATCTCACATCAGTCAGAATGGCTATTACTAAAAAGTAAAGAAACAACAGATGTTGGCAAGGTTGCAGAGAACAGGCAATGCTTTTACACTGTTGGTGGGAGTGTAAATTAGTTCAGGCACTGTGGAAAGCTGTTAGGAGATTTCTCAAAGAACTAAAAATAGAACTATCATTCGACTCAGCAATATAATTACTGGGGATATACCCAAAGGAAAATAAATATTCTAACAAAAGGACACCTGCACTCGTATGTTCATCACAGCACTATTCACAATAGGAAAGGCATGGAATCAACTCAGGTGCTCATCAGCAGTGGATTGGATAAATAATGTGTGGTACATATGTGCCATGGAATACTATACAGCCATAAAAAATAAAGAGATTATGTCCTTTGCAGCAACATGGATGCAGCTGGATGCCATAATCCTAAGAGAATTAATACAGAATCAGAAAATCAAATACTGTGTGTTCTCACTTATAAGTGGGAGCTAAACACTGGGTATACATGGCATAAAGATGGGAACAATAGATGCTGGAGACTACGAGAGGGATGGAAAGAGAGGGGCAAGGGTTGAAAAACTACCTATTGGGTACTATGCTCACTACCTGGATGATGAGTTCAATGATCATGCATCAGCATCATGCAATATACCCTTCCAACAAACCTGTGCTTGTACCCTCTGAATCTGAAATAAAAGTCGAAATAAAAAAATAGAACTTCTATTCTATGATGGACTGAGCTACACCAGTATAATAGTAGTGAGTTCCTGGACACAGGGATATCCTAGTCTTAGCATCTTCTCAAGGACAGAAATAGATTATTCCAGTGCCATCATGGTTTCCTCTGTGTCCATGGACAAGGATTCAAATGTTTTACAAAACAAAGGAAATGTTGGTTTATAAACATTCGTCATGGCCATAGTCATCAACGTTTCCTTTGGGTACCATTGTCCTAGATTGGGGATGGTAAACACATTTCATCCCATGTGCCTGTTCCTATGTGTTCGTGGTGGCTGTTTAAAGGGCTAGTTGAGTAGTAGTATCTTGCTCTCTCTGGGCTCAGCAGAGAAGCACATTGTGAGCTTATTGGCTATTTGTGTATCTTTTTTTTTGGAGAAAATGTATACAGTATTCAAGGTTTGTTTAATTTTCTTGATGATGTTCTTTGAAACACAAAAGTTTTTAGTTTTGTTAATGTCCAATTTATGTCTTTTTCTTTGATTGCTTTTGGTGTCATATCTAAGAAACCATTGCCTAATTCAAGGTCGTGGATTTATACATGCATTATCTTTTCAAGTTTAGAAGTTTTAGTACTTACATTTAGATATTTCATCCATTTGAGCTTTTTTTTTTTTTTTTTTTTTATTTTTTTAATACTATGAGTGCAGCGGTCAGGGAAGACTTTATCCAGGTGATGGGGCTAGAGCTGGACCCTGAAAACAGGGTGGATTTTTATTTATTATTATTATTATTATTTGAGGTAGAGTCTCACTCTGTTGCCCAGGCTAGAGTGCAGTGGTGCGATCTCGGCTCACTGAACCTCCCACTCCCAGGTTCAAGCAATTCTCCTGCCTCAGCCTCCTGAGTAGAGGGGATTACAGGCACCCGCCACCATGACCAACTAATTTTTGTATTTTTAGTAGAGACGGTTGATCTCGAACCCCTGACCTCGTGATCCACCCGCCTCGGCCTCCCAAACTGCTGGGATTACAGGTGTGAGCCACTGCGCCCAGCCATTTGAGCTATTTTTTATATGGTGTGTGATAGGGCTCTGAATTCATATTTTGCATGTGGATATATTCCATTATCTAACACTATTTGACAAAAAGGCTATTATTTCCCCCATTGAATTGTCTTAGCACCCTTGTTGAGAATCAGTTGACCATAAATGTAAGAGTTTGTTTCTGGACCCTCAATTCTATTCCATTGATCTATATGTCAGATATGGATGACTTTTAAGTTTTCTCCCAAATTATTGAATTCTTGAATTTTCTACATAGATTCCTAGTAGGTCACATTAGATATTTTTTTTCTTTAATATGTCTACAAGGTAGAATCTACCAACGCCTTGATAAAGTTTGTGATAGGCAAATTGATGCTTACTTGATAAAACTTTGGAATGCTTCTGCCTGCAACTAACTGAGCTCTTGACTAAAATTGGCTTAAGAAATATGGAAGCTTAATTGTTCCTTGTCACAGAAAATCTAGAGACTGGTGGTTCCATACCCCATTCCCACTGGTTTGGAGTTGGTTTATTTAACAGCTCAGGGCTCCAGTCAGTATCACTGCAATTCTTGTGACCCTTTCCTCATGTTGCAAGATCATTGCCACGGGTTCAAGCATCAAGGCCTCACATAATAGCATCCAAGGAAGGAACCATGGGGGATATTCTCACAGATTTCTCTCTTCTATTAAGAAGAAAACTCTTCTAATGGGCTAGTATCCCACCTCATGTGGCCAGGATTGAGTGACATAGTTACCCGTAACCACAGAAATGTTGGAACAGTGCCCACTCTTAACTCTTAGAAATTAGACAAGGAGGGGAAGGGAGAGAATGGATGGAGAAGACAACTACCGTCTACTCCCTGGCTTGGTAGAGTTGAAGGGGTGGGTGTCTATGTTGGGTGCCAGGGATAGGTGAGATTCTACAGGGTTGAGAGCTGGAGCCAGTGGCTCTGCCCTGAGCCAATAATCTGAGTCAACATTTGAGATGGAAAGGGCTGGAGATGTATGGGAAAGACGTTGTTCTAAGCCACAAAGCATGCAAGAAAACTTGGAAAGAACACCAAATCTTTCAGCCCAGAGGCAGGGGGTGAACTGGTGGAACATAATCAAGAGATCCAAGCCTGACAGCCAAGAGTAAAAACCAGTAAAGCTCAACTAGAGCAATTCCTTAGCACCTCAACTGCCACAGAGGCTGGTTTTCATGAGCTGACAGGCACAGGGCATATGTAGATAGCCCTGGGTTAAAGACCCAGGATTTAGGCATATCGTTTGTGCTTAGTGTTATGTCAGACAACAAAACGATATTTAGGGCTGTCTCCTGCCTTCAAGGACTTTTGATCTTATCATTTATCCAGAGAACATGACTGACACCTGTGAAACGGAGCAAACATTCCTGTGTCAGACTGGTTCTCAGTGCAACATGAGTTCATGCCCCGCCTCAATGTTCTAGGTCAGGGGAAGCTAAACTCCTGCAGGAGTGACTCTTAGCACCAGGGGTAATGCCCATGATTATCATAATCATATTCACCATATTCATCATGGGCATAGTCACTGACATTTATTCAGTACTTATATGTGGTAGACACAATTCTAGTTTTTTTTTTTCCTGTGCTTATTAAAGCTTCCAACAACTCAATGGAGCACATACTTTTATTTTCATCCCTGTTTTATATGTGAGGAAAAAGTTACTGAGAGGTTAATTAGCTTTCTCAAGGTCTTGTACAGCAAGGAAATGGTGGGTCAGGCATTAAAACTCAAGCATTTGGATGCTTTAGCTAAGGGCAGTGCAGCACTGCTTCCCACCTATCAACACTTTGCTGTGGAGGAGATTCCTGTATCTGCCTGAAAAGGTGGGGTGCACTGATGCTAGAGAGGTGTGCTGATCCTGTGCTGGGTGGTCCTGCCCTCTCCGTGCCTCAGTTTTTACATGTATGAAATGAGATGGTCCCCTGACATCCTCTAGACCCTGTGGCACAGAGGTTTGTGGACAGTCCTCTGGAAAGCAGGGCAGTCGTGGCTGGTGCTTGGTAGAAGTTTCAACTCCCTCTGGCCCTTAAATCGTAGCTTCACGGAATCCTCACAGACACAGTGACAATGAAGATCCAGTAAAAACTATGAAACATCTCAAACGCTGTTGACAGGAGCAAAGCAAAGAGGATTCCCTGTGGGAGGATCAGGCGAGGCGGAAGGAGATGAAGGATTTGGAAACAATGTGTCTCTCATGATTCCTCTTCCTCAGGAAGAGGCAGGGAGTGTGAACAGGTCAGTTCATTAAAACTATTTACTGCATTGATTTCCGTTGCTTTGATGAGGAAGAGTTCCAACAGGAGATGCAAATTGCCTTGGGACCTGCAAATCCTGCTAGCTCAGCCCTCGCATTCTCAGACCTGAGCAACCAGTGTGCTGACTACTCCCCCGATGAATAAATGTTTCTGAGTTTTAGTGTGAACGGGGAGAAGAGCCCAGGGCCATAGGGTGATGCAATTTGGCCATGTGATGTTGGCCTTGGAAATCTTCACTGGTGAAGATATCAGCTTCCCAGTCTGTGGTCCCAAAAGCCTGCCTCCGGCAACATGCTTCTGTGCGTCAGACAGCTGGCTCCACCACTGAGCTTGAGGAAGTTACTTAACTTCTGTAGCCTCAGTTTCTTCATCTGTGAAATGGGAAAAATAGTAGTACTTATCTCCTAGAATTACTATGAAGGGTAAATGAGTTACTCTGTGTGAAGCACCTAGAACAGTGACTGGTTCGTGGTAAAGTGCTATAGAAATGTTAGTTCTCTGATGTTTTCTGGCCAGACTAGAAGCTTCCTAAGGTCAGGGATCTTGACTACCAAGTATAACATCACACCCACAGGGCCTAGATCTATAATAGAGCCTCAACATATATCTGCCATATGACTGTTGAATGAATGAGCGTGCTTTGCAAACTGATAAATACAAATAGGAGTCTGGCAGTATTATTATTTATTATAAGTCATTGTTGCCCTGTTTTCCTTGGGCTTCTCCTGTAGTTCAGAAGCTGAAGGGTACAGGAGACTTCAGGTCTGGTTCATTGGTCTGATGCTTCCTGGGCTCTTCAGGGTCCTGGGGCCTTGGGGTCTTTACGATCTCAGGGACCTAGCTACTAACAGGCACTAGTCAGGGACTTAAAGACACAGGTTAATTGAGAGGGAGGAGGCAGTGGCCCAGTATTAGAGACCTACTGCATGCCTTCGGCTAGAAAACTCTTTATTTAACTGAAGCAAGCATCTGAAATTCAAAATCTTACAGGGGTCATAGAGGCAACATAACAAAATAGAGCTGGGGGATAGTATTTTTGCTGAATCTTGTTTGGACTGGGTTGCTTTGAAACTCATGCACTTAACCATATTGAACTCACGATTATTCTTCACTTGCATCAAGAATTCTATTCACATTATCTCTCACTGCACTATCCTTGTGGTCCAGGCTCGCTTTTCCTAGTTCTGTTACAGATGTGAATGCAGAAAAATGTATTCCCACTGTTGGAAAAATAAGGGAACAGATGTCAGGGTAAGTGACACCTGATTCCCAGCCTCAGATAGGGACACTGGCACATTGGGGAGAGAGCATGGCTACCTCTCAGCTCAACCAATTGATGCCAGTCAATGACGAGCAGAGCTGTGGGACTGATGTTGCAGGAGCTTCCAATTTTCCAAGAGAAAGTAAACATCTGGACCCTTAAGAAAACCTGTTAGTATTTACCCAACAACTTAAAAAAAAAAGTTTTAAATACTCTGTGAGTTAAACAAAATAACAGTGCCCTCTTCAGCCTGCAGCCTCTAGTTTTTGATTCTGCCTGAAGGTGGGGAGATAGTTCAATTCAGATGAGGTAGTGCAGAGGACTCTGATAGCAGCTGCTTCAAAGGGGAGTGCCAATGGAGTCTTCATTTGTAGGGCTGTTTTTCTTAGGGCAGTTTAAAGGATCTTGTGTGCAGTGTCTCACAGGGAACTGAGGCTTAGAGAAACTGAGGGGCTACCTTAAGCTACTTACAAAGGACATTGCCAAGACTCAAACCCAGGTCTTCTGACACCAAGCCAGGGAGCTCTTGCTTACACAGAGTTCCTAGGTATTAACAAACCTAGGGTTGTTTGTGAGATGAGAGACTGGTGAAAGCATGGGTTTGGTCTGTCTGTCCCCTGCAGGATGTGTGATCTTGGACATGCCACTTTCCTCTGAGCCATGTTTCCCCACCTATATAATGGGAACAGCAATAAAACCTATTCCTTCCAGGGTGGTTTAAGAATTACATGAGACAATGTGAGAAAAAAGCTTAGCTGAGATCCCGACTCGAAGAAAATGTTCAAGCTTCCGTCACCGTGCGGCTCCCAGTGCCTGCATGTTGTATGCCGGTGGTATATGGAGGTGGATCTTGCACACTGGGTGGGGTTGGGGGAACCCATCCATGCCTTCCCTTAACAAATATTTACTGGGGGCCTATTATGTGCTAAGCACAGTCCCAGGTACTCAGGAGACAGTGGTGAGCAAATGGGGCTGATCTATGCCTGGTGGGACTTAAAATCCAGTAAGACAGGCAACCATTCATCAAATACCTCACAGAAAAGATATCACAACACAGAAAAGATTTCCTGACAATGTGTGACAACGTTTGTGAAGGAAAACCTAGGGTGTTTATAAAAGAGGGATTGGAGAGGTCCTGACCCCTCTTTCTCATATATATAAATAAATATATATTCATATATGTGTGTATATAAATAAATATATATAAATATATATTCATATATGTGTGTATATACATACACACACACATACACATTCTGGGGTAAGATATATATTAAATTCTGGGGAAGTGACTCCTACATTGAGACCTGAAGAATGAGGATCAACAGGCTGGACACAGAAATAGGAGCCTCATTTTGTCCACGTTGTTTGGGATGTCTTGAAGCCTCTAAGTGCTGTGCCAGGCAGGTAGCTGACCGAATAGGGAGCTCCGCAGAGAGGTGCTGAGCTGGAGATGGAAATGTGGGAGCCATCATCACACAGGTGGACCCTAACCTATGAGACTGGAGGAGTGAAGAACTGGAAGGAAGAAGCTCAGACAAAAGAAAAAGAGACCTGGTCCCTCCTCCTGGAGGAGCTTGTCATGCAGTGGCAAAGTGAGGATCTATACTTGGAACATGGCTAGAATCAGGCTGAAAATGGGCTCTTTCCCTCCGTTTCTCCTACTCGCCAACTATTACCTAGTCTTTAGGGTCTGGTTCCAATGCCTTTCACCCAGTCTCCCCATGAATAGAGCCTGCCTTTCTGGTAGTATGTGGTTTGTTCCTCCTCATCTGAGTGCACACATAGTGCATGCACTGTAACTACTCCTACTTCCAAGCAGGTCTTCTTGGTCCTCTTTGAAAATTCAGAAAACAAAATGTCATGAATGTAATGAAAAGGATCTTTCTCTGGTGGATGAAAATCTTAGAGTGACATTAGATGAAATTGCCACCATTCTGGAAAACCCATCCTCATGGTCTGGGCCTGGAGGTTTGGAGGGTCACAGAAGAGAAAATGTTACAGCTGGAATCCAGAGAATTTCTGGATAAGAACAACCTCTCCTTTTATTCTTGAAGAGACTGATTGAGGCTCAGAAGTTTTAGGAGGCTTTTCCAAAGATATACGACTGCATCAGGGTCTAGGCCACAGCATACCCTGGATATTTTGCTGAAAAAGAAAAGCCCCAGAATTTTCTTATGATTGGCCTGGTTCTTCCAAAGTAAACTAGGTGGGAGAAGTTGCTAATAAAGAATTCTGGTTAGTTGGCAAGCAATGATTAATATGCCAGTGCTCCTCAGTTGATCGTGAGTGTGAATTCACTTTGTTTGATCACATAAGTTCCTTGAGTCCCTTCACGTGCACCTTATTCTCTCATAGTACCTCAAGACTTGCCGGCACATAGTAGGCACTCAGTAAAGAACTGCTGAATTAAATGATGCTCGCTCCCACACGTACATCTCATCCTCCAAATTCTTCCCTAATGGACTGTGGTGACATGCTTTAATTAAAAGACCACTATTAAAAATGGAGCCCTGATGAGTAAACATGGTAATATGTGATGGAGGGAATGATTCACTAGCTTCCAGCCACCAAAGTTTAATTAATCCACTGTAATACCATTTAATGTTATTGGATACTCACCATAGGGGAGAAGCTGGGCCTCTGCAGGGAATGTAAAGAAAGATAAGGACACTCAGCTTTCTAGGATTCTCATTGGCTGAAGCCCAGAGAGGAACATTTCTCCTTCAACTGCTTCCTTGGTCTAATAGCTGTTCATTGGGTACTTTGGGTTCAATATTTGCTATTTCTGCAAAGTCTGGCTTTGAATGCACCATTGGCACCACACTCTACTTATAGAACCTGCTTCTTTATTTGCTGCTTTCTTCATCCGCTAGTCTGTCATTATTCCCATCCATCCATCTGTTATATCCACCCATCTACGTATCCAGTCAGTTTGGAGTACCTTTCTTTTGTGCCAGGCACTGTTTAAAGATAAGGTCCTAGATGATGTGGTTGTCCACTTCTTCAGCTCCTACCATCTTCTTTTTCACTCCACTGAGTGTCATGTCAGCCTTCCTGTTATTCCCTAGGGTCTTTGCACTGATGTTCTCTTTGATTGAATGCCATTCCACCAGATTCCTGCATGGTTCACTCCTGTATTTCATTCAGGCTTTTGCTCAAATGTCCCCAGGAGTACTGCACTTCCATTATGCTATCCCCTTTACACTGCTTTTTTTTCTTTGAGCCACTTATCACTACTTGAAATTATAGTATTTATTTACGTGTTTATTGTCTAGCTCTACTTTTAAAATGCAAGTTCCTTGAAGACAAGGATTTTCTTTATCTTTGGTGCTATATTCCTAGCACCTTAAAGATAGTCCAGCACAGAGTAAGTGCTCAATAAATATTTGTTGAATGACAGAATGATAATGGCCTTAATTTTACCCTCGAACACTTTATGGTATATTTAGGGAGACAGAAATAATATTTAAGAAGATAAATAAAATAAAGTGGCCAGATAAATGGTTTCTGACCATCAGAGGACAAGATGATCATGTTTACTTGGAAGGGGGATTTCTCGGAAGGCTGGGATTACTTAGATAAGGGTGATGTAGTAGATGACATGCCTGCCCCACCCACATCCACCTGTACCACCTTCAGGTTCACCTGCATCTGCCATAGACAGTGACCGTGACCACTAGCGCTTCCTACTCACCTGCTCAGGGTTTTGGATCTCTGGTTTTTTTTGGTACTATGGGAGTTTGCTCAGCTTAGGTACAGAGTGACCCAGAAAGGTTGGAAATTAAAGGCCCCAGAGGTCAGTAAATAAATATTTCTGCCTCACTGTCCAGCACTGGGACAACTCAGAGGCGTATTCTCTGCAGTCGCACCTCGGGGGAGTGAGTCCAAGTGTCCAAAGCAGTAACCCCCTCATACATGTGCCCTGTATTGGCTTTCCTCCCTTTCCCATCTCACTTCTCCACCTCCCTTGGTGTCTTAGGCTCACCTCTTACATAAAACACCAGCACCTACAATCTTGTCTCAGGGTCTGCCTTCAGGAAACCCAAACTAAGACAGTCAGTGTGGGGAGAGGCTACTCCAGATACCATGAAAAAAGTCAGTAATCCGTAGATTTCCCTGGGGTCCTGACTGTCCAGCAATCTGAGTCCCTGCACCTTGCTGGTGCCATTGACCACCTACTCCAATGAGAGGGGAGCCTTTGATCCCTGGTGGCCAGGGAGGCAGCAGAGTGCAGGGAAAGGGTGGGGGTCCGGGAGTCAAGAGTCCTGGGTTCTCTCTGGGCTCTGCTATTAACATGCTGTGCACCAGAGAGGCAAGTCCCCTCTTTGGTTCTTAGTCTTGTCACTGGCCCAGGGAGGTGTTTGTGCTGTCTCATCCCTAAGCTTCCATGTTGCTCTGAGATGCCACACCAGCTTCGTGGTTTGCTTTTCTTCACTTCTCTTCCCTCCCACTCCAATCATCTGTATTTGCCTCTTGGTCTATTCCTGCAATGTCCGCATGCTGGGCCTAGTTCTGGAGGTCTGGCTGATAAAATACCCAGTGTTAGTTTTCTCTAGTAAGGAAAATTGTTTTCTCTACGCCTGAGGTGTCATTATTGTTAATAATGATGACATCAATCTACCTCATCAGGACCTGTGAGTGCTTAATTAAGAAAAATGCTTTTGTCATTGTTAGTAAATATGAAGTGTGCCTACTCAATCAGAATGACACCTCCAGACGGGTGAGTCCATTCCCTTCCCCACACCCCAACTACTTATTTGCAAATGAGCCCTTCTTCAAATGACAGTGTTTATTTTTTATTGATGTTTCAGCACTTCGACAAATACATTTTTCCATGAAGAGAAACATAATTAACTTAAGTCATTTATATTAATCACAAGGGGGGAAAATCATGCAAAACAGGGGTAATTTTGTACTGAACAAGGCACGATATCTAATGAATATAGATGATGCTGATTTATGTGTTTATTCAGAAAGCGTCAGTGGGGGAAAAAAAAAGCCAACACCAAACCTCATCCCACTCCCACAAAAAACAACAACAAAAAAAGCCTTCAAGGTCTGTTTAATGAGGCTTCCTCATTTGGTGGCATCCTGCCCACAGATTGAAAAATAAAATGACTTTTCAAGTGTTTATGGAGCTTGAAAAGCCAGAGAAATTCCTTCCCAGCGTGGGTGTCCTCTGCATGAATTCAGGGAAACGGGAATTACTTATTTCTGCAAATTCAGGCTGATGAGGCCTGGTCTACACAGGTGGGCTGGCATGGACTCCTTCCCACTGAAGGTTCAGGAAGGATTCTGAGGTCTGTCATTGCAGGATGTGGTCAACAGAGTTCCAGCTACAATAGCTCAGATTCCCCAGCTGTGTCGACCGATGGAGGTGGATCCATTCGATGGAAGGTTGGAACAATTCACCACTGTGAATAAGAGTGGTAACACTTCCTGTTCGTGTAGTTCTCTCCACCCCACACTTGTGAGTAAACTAATTGGTCAGGGCTCACAGATACAAAGAAGAAAGACTCAGGCAAGTGGGAGGAGACAAGGGAGCACCCTAGGAACATCATGAAGTCACAGAATGTTCGAGCCAGAAGCCCATACCTGGCATGAAACTCACCTCCTCGTTTTCCCACTGAGAAAGCTAAAAACCAGAGAATGGGAACAGTTGGCATTTGTTGAGCATTCACTATGTATCGGGCCCTGTTCTAAGTGTTTTTTTGTGTTTTAATCCTCACAATAATTTTATGAGATAGGTACTATCATTATACCCATTTTACAGACGAGGAAACCAAGGCTCAGAGAAAGACAGGTACTTTTGCAAGGAAGGTCGCATGATAAGAGACTGGCTGAACTGAACCAGACCCCAGACTTTGGTTTCTTTAAACCCTTCATCCAGAGCGGGGGGAAGCTGGTCATTTGTGTGAATGAAACACCCGTGGAAGCTTTTATGCCAGACTTTGGAAACTTTTTAACAGCTCATACTGTCTCTTTTTGTTTTATGTGGTCTGTTCCCTTTGCTGCCACTAGCCATAAACATCCCTACAAAATCTCAGCGGACTGCAAGCTTGCCTCAGGGACGCAGAGGTGACGGTTTAATGAACTATGAGATGATACTCCAGGGGATCCGGGTTGGAATTATTGGGTGGAGGGAGTGAATGTGTGTCAGCAGAGGAGCCGGTACCCAAGGGTCCCAGAAGAACAGAGAGAGGCCTGCTCTGGAGCTGGTCTGGGACCTCGCAGGGCCTTGCAATAGCAGCCCCTGCTCATTTTTTTCTCGTGGAAAAATTGAGACAGGGCAACCTGTTCCTGTCCACTCAGGTTAGTGGTGAGCCCTGCCTACCTGAATCCTTTGCCTGGTCACGATTTTTCCTCCACTCCAGGCTCTCAAATATTAAATAGTAGTCCTGAGGGGCAGTGAACTCTGGAGCCAGAGTGTCTGGATTCGAGTCCTGCCTCTGCCACTTAATGTGTGACCTTGGAGGAGGCCTCCAACCTCTCTAGGCTCAGTTTCCTGTACCTCCACCACCGGATGGCTAAGGATTAAAGAGCTCGATGTATGCTAAGGACTTACAGCAGCAGAGCAGCATATGTTAGCAACAGCCATCATCACTATTATTATTGGAAACAACCCAAAGCCCATGAGCACTCACCTCCTCATCGGTGACCGCATACAAGTCTTAAGCAAACACCAGATTTGGGCAGGTCTAGGGCAGTGGAGAGAGCAGGCAGGTGTCTGGTTCAGGGGCAGGCTGCAGCCACATCTGCCTGCATGCACACTGAGCCTCCTGCCCACTGAGCAGGCTGCAATTTGTCTCTTGCCTGCTCCGCAGCTCCCTGCACATGCCAGGCTGAGAGCGGGCGCCAGTGCCAAGGCCCCATCTATCCTCCACTGCCTGGATGGTGGGGCTGGAGAGCGCATCTGTCACTGTCTCCGGTGGCATGGATGACTGGCGTGTCATCTTTGACAAATGTCTGTGCTGGCAAGCTCTGTGCGGCTGTGGGTACTTACAGATGCTGAAAACACAAACACAGAAGGGCTGCTCCGTACGCTGGCAAACACGAATGAGGACTAGGGCAGCTATGGATTGGAAGGCAAGGAAGAGGAGGCAGCAGAGTGCAGGACTTGGACTGGGAAGACCTGGGCTCTGCCTCTCGCAATATCCTCTCTCTGCACCAGGATTTCATCGCCCATAAAGTGGCCCTAAAGGTCTCTGCCCTGTCTTCAGTGATATCATAGGAATCAGTCAAAATTTTCATCATACTATTAGCAATGATAGCTGCAAATCCGTGTCAAACACCTGCCTTGGGTCAGGCACTTATACATACACACACTTGCTCACCAAATTCCCACAAGCCCATTTTACAGATGAGGAAACAGATTCAGAAAAGTAACTTGTCTGGGGTCACATAGCAAGTGTCAGAGCCATCTTAGGACACATAGGACACACCTTAGGTATATGCTGTAGGTCAGGGGTCAACAAGTTTTATCTATAAAGGGTCAGAAAGTTGATGTTTTACGCTTTGCAGGCCTATGGTCTCTTGCATCTTCTCATTGCTGTCATTGTTGTTTGCAAGTTAGACAATACATAAATGAGTGTGGGTGTATTTCAATGCAATTTATTTACAAAAACAGTTGGTCAGCGAGATTTAGCTCTGAATCTCTCAGGCCATAGTTTGCTGACCTCTGGTCTAGGCTTCCGAATCAAAGGAGATGATTATGAGAAAGGACCATTTACACTTCTGACAGGCAGCATCTGGTACGGTTCACATCACGGACTTGGGAGCCAGCCTGCCCGTGTTCCACCTCCAGCCGGGTCACTTATTGGTTGTGTGATCCTGGGCAAGTGACTTAACAGCTCCATGCCTCAATTTACCCATCTGTAAAATGGGACAAATAGTACTGTTTAGAACACAGAGTTACTGTGAGGGTTAAATTATTGATCATGTAAAGAGCTTAGAGTAGTGCCTGACACTATGATCATGAGTGCTGGGTAGATGTCACCTATGATCACATGCCAGGGGATTTTATCTGCAACACCTGAGAGTCTGATGGTCATTTAGATGATGGGCTGGGCAAAAGCTCCTGGCTCGGCTCTCCTGGTCCCAGCTTTCTTCTCTCCTCCTGCCACCAACACAAAATTATTTGTCGGGGAAGTGCCTGCCTTATCATTTGTTCAGCATCTCAGTGGCAATCCTAACCCCTCTAGGATGCCTGACACGGAAGAAACCTTAGGGCCTAGTCTGCTTCTTACAACCCTAAGGACCCTGAGGCCCAGAGAGGGGAAGCAACCTACTCAAGGTCACACAGCCCTCGGGTGGCAATTTTACTTCTTCTGACTCCCTGGCGAATGTCCTTCCCAAGTCAGTAGACTTCTTTCAGATCAGTTCTCCTGGCTTAGTAAAATGTTAGTCATTTTCCTGCACGCGAGGGCATCCAGGCAGACATGGCTCCCTACTGCTTGGGGCTGGCAAACACAGGTGTGAAGGACAGACACTGGGACCAGCTGCTTTCTACCCACACACAGGCCTTGGACACCCCTCTGTCCATCCAGACACCTGAGCCTAGCTCATCCCCAGCCAGGTTCCTGTCTCCTCACTGGCTGCTGAAAAGCCTCCATCCTCTGGCCCTTCTTGAGGAGCGACTACAGGTAATATTTCCTGGATAAAGCTGGGAGTAGACATTATGTAGTATATGTAAACACATCACCCTTGAGTCACGAGGCACTTAAGTTTTCTAGGTATTGATACCTACTGTTATACATTAAGGAAACAAACACACAAATAAATAAACAGTCCAGGCAGCTGTCCTGGCAACTACTAGCTAGGTCCTGGTGGTTCCTATTGAACACAGACAGTTTCATACAATGTTGAGATCAGATGAGGTCTCTCTGTGACCATAATGGAACATGAGAAATACAGGATATTATGAAGCTGCAGAAGAATGAGCATCCCTTTCTTCCAGCTAATACGAGTGACCCTATTTCTTTGCCATTGACAAGTCTAATCCAACTTCAGACAGCACCAAATCTAGAACAACCCTTGCTTCCTAAGCCTTCTCCGAAATCCCTCAGCACCAGCACAAACGCTGTGACAAGCCCATCCTCACTCCCTCTTACTGAGCTGTTCCATGATTCCTCAGGGTGCATGCTCTCCCTTTTTGCGTGGGAGGGAGACTAACTCTGTTTTGACTATGATGGTGATCCTGGTCTTTGGGCACTGGACTTTATCAGCTTATTTATCGGGATTGAACATGGATGGATGAGGTAGAGGAGAAGTGTCAAATGGTGAGGTAGTTGGGTGGAGAATCATAAAAAGCCAATCTCTAATATCCTCTAGAGAATCAGATGCTTTAAATACATTAAGTAGCTCTGATTAAGTGGATCTTGCCACGAGCATTATTTCATTCTATTCTCTTAATAACTTTGATGGAGCATTAACATTCCCCCTTTATATACAAAAAAACTGTGGTTCTGCAAGCTTAAAGAAGTTGCCTGGAGTTCTCAATCTAGTAAGTGGTGGATCCAGGAGCCAGAGGTCTTCTGATACCAACTCGGTGTTGATGCTTTGATATAAGGCTAATCTTCAGTCTATGTAGCAGGAGGACCCTATGCACCACCTGGTTCTCACTGTTGACAGCACTGACGACCCTAAGATGAAAGATTTCTAGAATATGCCAACCACATGGTCAGAGTCAACAAAGGGGTTTTGGCAGCCATGGCCTCTCCATTTTCAGAGCAGGCACCAGTTCCCAAGGCCAGGTTTTCAACCCTCTGGTCTGAAGCATGCAATCCTTGCCGTTGGTCTTATCACTTGCCCGGGATCACACAACTGATAAGTGACCCAGCTGGAGGTGGAACACAAGCAGGCTGGCTCCCAAGTCCATGATGTGAACCATATCAGATGCTGCCTGTCAGAAGTGTAAATAGCCCTTTCTCATAATCATCTCCTTTGATTTGGAAGCCTAGACCAGGGGTCAGCAAACTATGGCCTGAGAGATTCAGAGACTCTGATCACCATAGGAGATGGTGATCGGAGAGGAGCCCTACTGATTTGTTCCCTGTGACTTTGATCTTAACTTTTAACACTTTCTTAACACTCATTTCTATAGGGAGAATTCACAGAAGGGGACCATTTAACCTCATCAAAAGGTGTCTCCAATAAAGTGGTGGGGCTGAGCTTCACATTCCATGCCAGGCGTTTTGCAAGATGTGTTTCATAGGTGTGGGAGCTGACTAGAGTTGAATAATTTTTAGCAGGACAACTGTCACTTGGGGGCAGCTGACAGTTTGAGGACTTTGGAAGTTGAAAGGGGTTCATTTGGGAACTGTCTTCCCTTATTTTAGGAAAACTGCCAGTCTGAATCCTTAGGTGGAGAACTGTAGACCAAGTACCTAACCGTTGTTCTTGGAGAAAACGTTGAAGTCAGCCCAAGTCTGACTACCCATTCTTTCAATAGACAGAGAGCGCATCTGTCTATACACTCTCTATAGCCATGGAAATGTTGGTATATTTCATCAGTCTGTGCCTTCAAAGAATTAGAAAATGTCTTTTCTCAATAACACAGACCTTTGGAGTCCCTGACAAAGTGTGATTTCCGGCTGAGTCACCCACGCTGTGGAACATGTATCCAGTAGTGATTGTGGTGGCTTTGTCTGGGCTTGGAATTCAGCCCAGCTTTGTGGGTTCAGGTGTGGGGCTCTTGTGTGGAAGAGGAGACATCACATGAAAGCCATTATCCTCAGGTAAAAGAGCCTGCCTTGGGATGGGGGAGGGGAGGACTTCCTCCGTCAGTGGGTCTGCAGGTTCTGTTGGGTTCTGGACTCAGGGGATGGAGGGGTCTAGGGATTCTGATGTGAGAATGCTCAGCTGGCCTGCCACAGGGTGCCTGCCGAGGAAGGGCAGAAAGCCTCAGGTAAGGGCAGGGGGCCTGTGAGTCCCAGAGTAGCCATGTCCACAGGTAGCAGAAGTCACTTCTCTGTGTTGTCCTTGTTATCTCACGGGTGTTCAATGAAGCTTTGCTGAACACTCATACTCTGGTTGCTTCTACTGGATAATTAATACTGTGTCCTCCATTGCCCCATGGAACCCTGGCCTTCTTAAGCTGTTCTCTAGGGTACACTGCTGCTCCTAGTCTGGAATGATCCCATACGTGTGGCTGTCCCTTCCCTTTCTTCAAGTGTCACTTTTAGTAACACTTTCCCTGACCACCCTGTCTAAATTTCTTTTTTTTTTTATTTTTTTTTTAAATTTTTTTTTTTTGAGACGGAGTCTTGCTCTGTCGCCCAGGCTGGGGTGCAATGGCCGGATCTCAGCTCACTGCAAGCTCCACCTCCTGGGTTTACGCCATTCTCCTGCCTCAGCCTCCTGAGTAGCTGGGACCACAGGCGCCCGCCACCTCGCCCGGCTAGTTTTTTGTATTTTTTGGTAGAGATGGGGTTTCACCGTGTTAGTCAGGATGGTCTCGATCTCCTGACCTCGTGATCCACCCGTCTCGGCCTCCCAAAGTGCTGGGATTACAGGCTTGAGCCACCGCGCCCGGCCCACCCTGTCTAAATTTCTAACATCCTATCTCCTGCTATAATTTTTTTCTCCTTAGCATACATCCCTAACATAGTATATACTTTCCTTATGCATTTTGTTTATTACCTGCCTTTCTCATTAGCATATAAGCCTCATGAAGGCAGGGGATTTTTGTCTGTTTTGGTCATGGTTGTTTTTGTCCTTGGGGTTTAAAACCCAGTTGGATGCATAGTAGGAACTCTATATATATTTGTTGAAGGAATAAACAAATTTCTTCCATTTCTATTTAATTTAGAGTTTTTATTTCATCAAACACTCATTATTTATTGATATGACCACATGTTTTTTCCCTTGAATTTGTGATGTGATGAATTACATTAATTGGTTTCCTGTTATAAATCTGTGTTACTAGGATAAATCCAACTTGATCGTAATGAGATTTTGCCATATTTCATTTGCTGGTGCTTTATTTCAGATTTTTACATTTACATTCATGGGAACAATTGCTTTACAGTTGCATTTTATTAAATGATCTATATCAGGATTCTGTGACTAAGGCAATGTGGTTTCATAAAGTGAATTGCAGTGCTTCATCTTTTTCTATGATCTAGAAGAGTTTAATTAACACTGGAATTATTTGTTCTTTAAAAGTTACATAGAACTCAGCTGTGAAACCATCTGTTCCTGGTGCCTTTTATAATGGTAGATCTTTAATCACCTTTCTAGTATCTCCTGCTGTAATTGGCCTTCTTGTTTTCTGCTTCTCCTTGGGTCAATTTAGGTAATTTATATTTTGCTAGGAAAATATCTATTTCTTCTAGATTTTTCATTTTGCTGCCACAGAGTTGATATAGAATTCCCTTGGGATCTTTCAATCTCAAGTCCATTTATGGTTATGTCTCTTTTCTGACTCCCGATTCTGCTTGATTTTGTTCTCTTTTTTTTCCCCCTTTAATCAGGCTCATGACAAATTTGCCTAATCTCAGCACTTTGAAGAAATAGAGAGTGCTGTGCCCACACTTGGAACCGTCTGGTTCATGGAGAGAGAAGAGCCTGTAGGAGCCTGGCATTAACCAGCTCAAGAAGGCAGCGCAGCAGGAGCATGGTGGTGCAAGGAAGGGAGGGGCTTTGGCTCTGGGGTCTACTACTTTCTGGCTTGTGACCTTGGCAAAACGTTTTGCTTCTTTGCACTTTAGTTTCCTTATCTGTTTTTTTTTTTAATTTTTAATTTTTCCATTCCTCTTAGCCCATATGCAAAGTTCCGTTATCTGTGAAAGGGGGATGATAGTAGAAGCGCCCACCTCACATGGGTAGAGAGGTAGATGGGTGTTTATGTACAAAGAGCTTGGCACAACACTTGGCAGAGAGTAAACGCACAATAAATATCAGCTTCTTTATGAAGGGAACACAGGAGAGGGAACAAGAGGCCACAAGGATTCCTGAAATCACTGGGAATCCTGTAAGAAGAATAGGCTTTGAACTCCTATCCTGTAGATATTTGAGAGGAGATGTGGTTCAGACACTAAGGGGAATGTGACCTTCTTCTGTGGTCCTAAGCTAGTTAGATCTGAGGTCCTAGCAGTGATACATATATTCTCTTACAGAATCTTCCCCAGAACCCCACAAGGAAGGTTTTAGGTGGAAGCTATGAGACTGCCAATATTCAACAATTTTTAACCTACAAAGATACTTTCATGTGGTTTACCCTCATGTTATCATTATCATTTCCACTTTCAGATGACAGGCTCAGAGGGGTTAAGCAGCTATTTGAAGGTCACACAGCTTGTTTGTGGAGAGTGCTTTGGTCAAACCAGGACTATATGATTCCAAAGCCTATGTGAGAGTTCCCTGCGTGGTCAGAAAAACAAAAAACCACAACAGCCATTGCAAATTCAACTTGAATGAGGTAGCCTGTACTGATGGCTGAGAAGCAGTAGCTGCCTGAGCATAGAGGAGGAGGCTGAATGGCGTTGGTGCGGGCAGAGTTCCACTGAAGAGAGATCCTAGAGTCGGTCAAAAGACCCAGTCCTTAATGCTCTGACCTATCAGTGGCAGCCACTGTCATTCTGCCATTCTAACATTCTATTCATGGAGTGATTTCAGCAAGTCTCCCACTACAGGGCAGATACTTAAGGTATTCATTGGCAGGACTCAGGAGCTCTTGAAAGGCAGGGAATCCCCTCTCATGTATCTTGTAAACACCTTACTGTTTCCTGATATATGGTCAATTGTAAAGGTTTTAGCTTTACGTAAAGGACTGCTCATCCAGACAGAATTTTGGGGAGGGAGAGATGGATGCTGTTCACCAGGTTTTGCCCACTATGGACATGAAAAAATTAGCTCTAATAGTCACATAGAGTTGATCTCTCCAGGAATCTATGAGTCACAATTCTTAGGGTGGACCCTTTAACTTGGGATTTTATGAAGATGACAAAGGGGTTTGTTGATGAGAATGTCTGGAATTTCACGAGGATGCATCTAGGTATCTGGTACACATGCACATACAACAGACTGATGAGGACATAGAGAGTTGTGATTTTCATCTCCAGGCCTCCCATGCTAAGGAGTTAGGGATAATTATTAACCAGAAGGGCTAGGATGTTAGCACTGTGGTCTGGTCTGAAGCTCTGTGCTGGGGACATTAACTTCCAGGATCCTCCTTCCTGAGCTGCAGCCACTGCTTACCTATTTACTCAAACACTCACTAAGGGCCCAAAGATCTGGGTCTCTCAGTAGATTCCCAGGGAAGGGTTGCCTCTCTCCAGCACATTGCAAAATTCTGACACTGGTTGGGAATTGCCACAGCTCTGGTCTCCAATTGAAGAGCACCAAGGCTTCCTTCCTTCCGTGTGGACCAGTGAGACTTTGCTCTGGCATGTCTATCTCTGCTTACAGGAATGGTAAGAGTCATCTCAGTTCTATTTACTGGGGTGAAAGTGGTTCTTAGAGTCCAGACCAAAAATAGAGTCCCTATTTGTGGAGACCAGGCAGTTCCTGTGAAACCCATTATGGACGGTGCTGTGTCCTTCTAATTTCCCATGACACTCTGGTTTCAGTACACACAGACAGTGTCCTACTGGAAACACCTGCTGCTCTCTGCTGGAAGGCTTTCTCTGGCCTAAGAAGATTGGTCAGCTTAATAAAGGGACAAACTGGAAATGCCTGGAAGTTAAGGTTTGTGGGAAGAACACTCAACAACAAAAGAGAGTTAGTGAATAAGTACCTTTCCTTGCCACTTGGTGGCACAACCCTGAGATACATTCTGCACAGCCTCCTAGAGTGGAATTGAGCCTAATTACTCACAGAGGTAATCAGTTCACTAATACATTCATTCCCTGTCTTGCTTCCTCATTCTCCTACTGGTGCTTCCTGGGTTCACTTTCTAAATAACAACTTGCAACCAAATCCTTGTCTCAGGATCTGCTTCTGGAAAACCCAATTAAGACATCCCTTAAATAACCCTCCCTCTCCACCCTTCCCTCCCTCTCCACTTGTTCGTTGATTGGGTGATGCTCCATAAATAGCCAGCAGACAGCTTCCTCTCTCTTGGCTAGTCTGTTTCCTGCAGCTTAGGGCTTTGGGGTTTGCGAATCTAGAGAATTTTAGTCAAACTTGCTTATTCTGCTACTTGAGCAAGGCTTAAGCAAAACCATATTACTCACTGCTCAGTGAGTTTCCCAGTGAGCTCCCAGGAGGTTTTCAAGGATGGATGAATGTGGCGGGGGCGGGGGCAGGGAATTTACCTTCACTTGTATCTGGAAACAGTGAGGCTTTGGGTTGAATGCCAGTGCTCTACTGTGTGAGCTCCTCTGTTGCTGTCGTCTCTTGGTGCAGGGTTGTCCCAAAGACTGCATGGAGCTTCTTCATTGCCAGCCCTGCCGTCAAGTGCTGAACATTCCAGAGCTGGTGAGATTGCTCTGGAACTTCTGTTACTCCTCAGTCAGAAGCAGTGTGATCTGTGAATCTTCAAGTTCAAGATCTAGCTCTACCTGCCTGTGACCTGGTCCCTGAGGTCTGGACTTGTGTCCACTGCCTCCTGTCTACCTTCACTAGATGTTGAATGGCATCTTCAATAAGATGCTCAAACAGAGACCCATTCTCCTGTGGTCTCCTCCAACATGGCTAATGGGCAATGTCTTCTTTTTGGCAGCCCGGGACAAAAATCTTGGGGTCATTTTGACTCTGTTCTTCTCACACCTTGCATCTGGTTGTTTAGTCATTACTGTTGCCTTTACCTCCATAATATGGCCAGACTCTGTGTTATTGCCTCTTCCCACCTCCACTACTGCCTCCTTGGTTCAAGCAACCATTATTTCTTGCCTGGATCTCCTACATGGACTCTTTGATTTCACCCTGCCAGCTGTCTGTCTGTCCACAGCACAGCAGCCAACTAAATCCTGTCAGAGCAGGTCCCTTCTCTGCTCAGAGCCCACATGGGCTCCCATCCCACTAGAGTCAAGGCCAAGTCTCTACAAAAGAACCTCTCCCTCAAACTCTCTGCACATCTCTGACTTAATCTACAACTCATCTCCTGGCTGCCTCCCCTCCAGCTACACCATCATCTTTGCTTTTCTTCTGGCGCCCCAGCATGCCTTGTCTTAGGGACTCTGCACTCACTGTCCCCTTCGCCTAGAATATACTTCCCCCGGAAGAAGCTTTACCTCCTTGTGATCTTCACTCTAGTGTGACCCTACTTAAAGCTACCTTTGCCTCCAAAGCACTGTCTATCCCCTTGTCCAATTTATTTTTCTCTCCAGTACCCATTGCCATCTGGCATTCCATATACTTTGCTTGGTTATCTGGGTAATAACTGTCTACAAGATTTGGCAAGTGGTAGGTGTTTGACCTGTGTTTGCTGAGAGTGAATGGATAAAGGCATGTGTAATTAAACTGTGATCTTGAATAAGTCATTCTCCTTCTCTGGACCTCAGGATCAGGCACAAGCCACTTGAGGCGATTTTAAGGTCCTGTTCCTTCTCTTGCTCTCTGGTTACAAAAAGAGGCTCACCCTAAGAAAACCAAAGATTTCCCCAGCATTTGTCAGCCAAGTCAGGAATGAGTTTCTGGTTTTCTCAGCTGAGGAATGATTTAATGGGATAGAAAAACTGGACAGGGTCAGAGGTATATTTATCCTGCTCATCTGTAGAAATGGATAGAATCAGGGACCCCTGAATCCACCACTGGGGGCATCTGAGGTCTGTGCTTACTGGCCCCTTTATCTAACTTGCTCTAATTTTGAGTGCCTATGACAGTTTTCTCTGTGCTCCAGACTGGGGTGTGTGCATGTGTGTGTGTGTGTGTGCGTGTGTGTGTGTGTGTGTGTATGTCTAAAAGTACTCAACAGCCTAATGAATAAGGACTCAGCAATATGAGCCAATGTAACAATGGCAACAAGAACGCACAACTCCAGCTCTCCAGGCTGCACTGAGAACCTCAGTCCCAGACATTTTAGGCACCCCGACCACTCCCCCAACAGCTGAGGGTCTGCACCAACCACCTGCCATCACAGCATATGGCTCCTTCTCTCTGGGAGTGGGGCTTGCCCCTCTCTCCACAGCCCTGACTCCAGGGCAGCAGCACTAGCCTGAGCCCGTACCAAGCCTGGGGCCCTACCCTCCCATGTGTGCCCAGGGGCCCGAGTGGAGGCTTCCCTGCCAGTCAAGGTACATGGTTCTTCCAGGGCTGGGCTGGGGGCCAAGCAGTTGTTGTGGAACAGTCTGTGTCTTCCCATCATGGTTGGCATGTCCAGGGTCAGGGTGAGGCTGGCGACCTCCCCCTTTGCTGTGGCTGGGTTGGCAGTGCTCCATCCTGCTAAGCTGGATAACTGCAAAACCCTCACTGGCCACCCACCTCTAATCCTTCCTCCATGTGGAAGCGAGAGGAACATTTTCAAAGAATAAATTCTATAATGCCACTCTCCTGCTCAGAACTGCTCAGTTGCTCCCCATTGCTCTTAAGACAAAGTCCAATCTCAATAGCATTGGCTCAGCATACAAGGCCTTTCATGAGCTGGCTCCTGGCTACTTATCAGTCCTGCCATGCCATCCTCCTCTGCACACTGAGTGGCACCAGACCTCTGTTCTCTGTGCATTCGTGAGGTTCTATCAGCCTAGTCCAGCATGATTCACACTACACTGCAATCACATGCTTCCTCCTCTGGACCATGCACTCCTCAAAGGCAGAAGCTGGGCGAAATCTTTCAAAATCGTTGACACTTGGCACAGTGCCTTGCTCATGGTACAGCTCAGTGTATGTGTGTCTTTGCACACGTCTGTGCATATTCATGAAATGAATGGATGAAGCCCAGCCCCAGAAGGTCCAGGATATCAACCTGCCTTCCCTGTCTCCAGTTTTGACCTCCTGTAGGTGGAAGTGGCCAAGGAGGACCCTTTGATCCCCTCTTCACCTTTCACTCTGAGGTTCACTGGCTGCCTGCTACTCACCTCTCATACCTGGCCACTACAATTTCACTGGTTTGTCTTTTGCTCCTTACTCTCCCATCCTTATGTAGCTGGTGTCTCCCTTCCCCTGGCATGCCCATCCATTCATGGGACAAAATGGCCTCTTTTCACATAGATCTGTAGCAGACACAGGTGGTGGTCTGTCACCAACTGACTATGTGGCCTGGGCAAGTCACTTAACCTCTTTGAGTAGCAGCCTCAGGGAGCCCATCCAAGGCCCTCAGATTGGGCATTGCACGGTGCTACAGACTATGTAGTCTATTGAATGACGCTCCTGGGTCAAGCAGTGTAGTGAACCAGCTCATGTACTTCTGATCAAAGTGGACGTGCTACCATGTGGGATGACAGATTTGGTGATAACACAGTACCTAGCAACAGAGCACATGATAAGTGCTTGGTTAAGTGGTAGTCCTTAAAGTGGTTTTGTTATCATTGTTATTACCATTATTAGTGTTACCTAATGAATGCTAGCCTCCCTTTCTTCTGACCCACACGGTATGACTGTAGCTTCCCTCCAGGGTGGTGGGAAGTCGAGGATGTCAGTCTTGTGTGCCATTTCTCGAGCTGGGTGGTCATATCAGCGTGGATTGCTTTGTCACATGGAAGATATCACTATTGCCTGCCACCAATGGGACAACCATAGCTGTACTTCATTTCCTGTTACTGCTTTGTTTGAAATGAAACACATGCCCATAAATGCACACTCAGAGAAGAACCATCTGTCTTTAATCAAGCTCTTCAGTGACAAATTGTAACATACAGGATTGGCAGAGGGGCTGGACAATGGGGACTGTGCCCTCTAATCCAGTAGACTGGTCCCCTTGGACCACGCACAAGAAAACCTTGGTGCCTATTCTTTTGAGATGGTCCATGATGAATATTCCTTAGGTTTCCAGAGTGTTCTATAAATATGCCCCCTTCTTTCCTCATGTAATTCCCCACCCCAGTCTTGGCCTCACAGGTTTCAGGACTCTCTACCCCTCCAAGCAGAAGCTCTCTCTTCTGCTGACTTTGTACTTGTACAAACTTGAAGTAAGTGCCCTTTAAATTTTGCACCCTGGAACCTCACTTGCCTCATCCTCATTGTGATCATGCTTCTGTCTTATAAGTTTTCACCACCCTGGCCTGGTCTGTGAATCAAAGCCATTCTCTCACTTGATATTTCTTAGGCAACAGCTGTTTTTTCCTCAAAGAATTGGGGGAGAGCATTGAGCCCAAGGAAAGAGGGTGTCTTAGCTCCAGCCACTATAACAAACATATCATACACTGAGTGGCTTAAGTAACAGACACATATATTTTTAAATTAAATTTAATTTAATTTTGTTTTATTTTTTTGAGATGGAGTCTCACGCAGGCTGGAGTGCAGAGACGTGATCTCGGCTCACTGCAACCTCCACCTCCCGGATTCAAGCGATTCTCCTGCCTCAGTCTCCTGAGTAGCTGGGATTACTGGTGCCCGTCACCATGCCCGGCTAATTTTTGTAATTTTAGTAGAGATGGGGTTTCACCATGTTGGCCAGGATGGGCTCGATCTCTTGACCTTGTGATCAGCCTGCCTCAGCCTCCCAAAGTGCTGGGACTACAGGCATGAGCCACTGCACCCGACAACAGACATGTATTTTTTATAGTTCTGGGGGCTGGGAAATTCACGATCAAGGAGTGACAGATCTGGTGTCTGCTGATGGTCCTCTTCCTGGTTTGTAGACAGATGTCTTCTGTTGTATCCTCATATGGTAGAGAGAAGAGAGAGAGGCACCAAGCTGTCTCTATCTCTTCCTATGAGGGCACTTATGCTATTCATGAGGGCTTCACCCTCAGGACCTAATTACCTCCCAGTGGCCCCACTTCCTAATACCATTTCCTTGGGGTTAGAATGTCAACATAGGCATTCTAGGGGGACACAAGCATTCAGTCTATCACAGAGGGGAAGGAACCCCTTCTGGTGCTCCTTCATACTGTGCTCCAGTTGGAATTTTTTCATTTTCTTGTCCCTAAGTGTCTAAAAACAGGTAGACCATTGTATACCACAAGGGCTGGTTTCCCTGCCAAAAACCTTATCAGATCTGCATAGGAGTCATATCCCCTCTGCTGCCATTCCTCTGACCTTATTACACTTCGAATTGAGGGTGCATCAGAAACATAGATAGCTGAGCTCCACCCCTCTGAATTTCTGAGTAGGTAACTCTGTGATGGGGCACGATAATTTGCTCTTACACTTTCCAGGGGACGCTGATGCTGCTAGTCCAGCGACCACACTTTGAGAACTACTGAGCTAAAGAAACCTTTGCCCCCTTCCCTCAGACTTGGGTTAACTAACATAGTCTTTTTTCATTATCTTGAAGGGAGAATTCCCTTGACTTCAAAGTGTATGTTGTTGTTGGTGGTGGTGGGAAGTGAAGAAGGGTAGTTTCCCTGCATTTTTATAATTATAATTGGCATACAGAAATGTTAGCTATTTATGAGCCCTGTAATGAAAAAGGCATTGTGCACAAATATGACTGGGATGAGATTTTTGCACTCAATAAAGTGCCAAAAATATCATACATTATCGTTACCGGGCTTTGTGGTTTATAAAGAGTGTCTGCATGCATTTTCTAATTTGATCCTTAGAGAGACCCTATGAGGTGAGCAAGGCATACATCATTGCCCTCTTCTACAGGTGAGGAATCACAAGGAGAATTAACCTTTTACTTGTTTGCTGTGTGCCAGGCACATCACACACAGCAGCTTGTTCAGTCCTCACAACCACCATCAGAAATGGAGATCATTATTTATCACGGAGATCAGGAAGCTGGAGGCTGAGAAGCTGAATGATTTGTCAAAGGTTATGCATTTAATTAGCAGCAGAGTCAGAACTAAAATAAATTCCTCCTGACTCAACATTCAGGGCTCTTTCTAAGACACCACATTTTTTTGGAATTTATAACTCTTCAAGTCGTTGTAACGAAAGAGAATCTTGTTGTTCCTTCAGATTCTGTCTTTCCTTCCCTCTTTGAGTTCAATATTTTTCAGTTGAGTTCTCAGATATTTTGTGACACAGAATCAAGACACTGGGGAGAGAGTTAGAACCAGAGAGGCTAAGCTGAGTTAGCCTCTAGTAAGAAAGAGGGAGTGAGTGGAGGGAGTTGGTTGGGGAATGCCTGCTGGGCTGAGTGACTGTTGAGAGTTTTGTGGGTTTGCCAAGTGAAGGGCCCCAGAGCGGTTGCCAGGTGGGGATTGTGAGAGGAGAGAAAGGAATTTCACAGTTTGTCTGTGTAATTTATATAGGATCTCTGCTAATATTCTTTAGGAGCTGCAGGAAAATTGAAATAAATGCAAAATTACTTTTGGCAACTGGACTGTGCTCATTTATATGTGATGCTGTGCAGAGAATGGGTCACATGGGACCCCAGCTTCTATTAAGGTTTATGTGTGCATATGTTTGCAGGAGATGTTTGAATGTGAAAGGTGATATGTGAAAAAAAGGGTTCAGTGACAGAGACACTAGGGCTGAGAAAGAAGAGAGAAAGGGAGAAAGGATTAAAAGAGAGAAAGAATAAAAAGGGGAAGTTATCAGGAAAATGCACAGGTAGGGATAGACATACAGAGAGGTCTCAGGGAAAAAGAAACCAAGGAAAGTGAATTTTTCTTCTCCCTGTGTCCCAAGGCTCTCTGCTACTGGGTTTCCCAAACTTTCTGAACTGTGATTAACTATTAGGAAAATGTTTTCCGTTGCTACCCATTACTTATACAGACATACAACTAAACACACACACAGACACACACACACTCACACACACCTCTTTTCTTTCTTTTTTCTTTTCTAGAGATAAGGTCTTGCTCTGTCACCCAGGCTAGAATGCAGTGGCACCATCATAGCTCACTGAGGTCTTGAATTCAAACTCCTGGGCTGAAGCAATTCTCCTGCTTCGGCCTCCCAAGTATCTGAGATTATAGCCACCAGCCACTGCACCTGGCCCTTTAAGAGAAAATAATGCTTATGCTTGTGGCCGGGAACGAGCCCCATCTCCCAGTATTCATGCTATTTTGTAGTCCCCTCTCACATTGAATCTGGACTGCTTCAGCTGGTGAGACATTAGCAAGGGTCCAAGCCTCCAAATGAAGGCTTGGTAAGCTCTAGCCTATTGGAAGGTTTACTCTTGTGATGCTTCCCCTGGGAACCAAGCTGTCATATGCTGGGAAGCCCAAACTAGCCACACGGAGAGTCCACTTGGAGAAGCACCAAAGTCCCAGCTGAGCTCCCAGCTGATAGCCAGCAACAACTTGCCAGCCCTGTGAATGAGGCATCTTGGAAATCAATCTTCCAGCCCCAGTTAAGCCACCCCACCTGATGCCCATGAAGTGGAGATGAACTGTCCTCACTGAGCCCTGCCAAATTGCAGAATCATGAACAAATAAATGTTGTCTTAAGCCTACTGAGTTTTGGATTGTTTTATTTTATGGCAATATGCAATCAAACGTCCTTATTATAAGTGACGCACCATGATGTTATCTATTATATTGCATTCTATTCTATTTTTCAAAATGCTTAGTTGATTTCATGACCCACTAATGAGCCATGATCTGCACTTTGAAAAGTACTACTCTAATCAATGCAGATGTGATTGAGATAATCTGTCTTCCAACCTCTCCTTCTATCCTGATGCTCTTAGAATCATGACATATAAGAAATGAAAGTGTCAATGAAAAGGGCCAAACTCTGTAAAATATTTGAAGAGATTTATTCTGAGCCAAATATGAGTGACCATGGCCTGTGGCACAGCCCTCAGGAGACCCTGAAAACATGTGCCTAAGGTGGTTGATGTGCAGCTTGGTTTTATGTATTTGAGGGAGGCACGAGACATCAATCAAATACATTTGAGAAACACATTGGTTTGGTCCAGAAAGGCAGGACAATTCGAAGGATGTGGGGAGGTTTGAGGCTATAAGTAAATTTAAACATTTTCTGGTTTACAATTGGTTGAGTTTGTCTGAAGACCTGGGATTAATAGAATGGAAATGTTCAGGTTAAGATAAAGGATTGTGGAGACCAAAGTTCTTTTGAAGTCTTATAGTGGCTGCCCTTAGAGACATAGATGACAAATGTTTCCTATTCAGACCGTTAAAAGATGCTAGACTCTTAGTTAATCTCTTAGGAGGTTTGGGAGGGCCTGGAAGAAAAAGATCTAACAGTGTTAATATAGATTCTTTACAGATGGAAATTTTCCTCCACCAAGGACAGCTTTGCAGGGTCATTTCAAAATATGGCAAAGAAACAGGTTTTGGGGTAAAATATTTTGATTTTCTTCTTTGTCACATAATGTTATGTCAGAGTCAGATTGGAAAGTAAGTCACAATATATAGGGCTAAATAAAACCCATCTGATGAGAAGGTATTTATCCCTTCCCTGTGCTTGGCTATGAATCCTATAAGCATAATTTACAACCAAGCATGGTCTACGGGTGACGAATCCTTCCAGATACTGATGTCACCCCCAATCCCCGCCCAGATATCTGCTCCTCTTCCTATTTCTCCAGTCTCTGGGTTAAGATGGAACAAGCATCCTTCTGTGTCACTCAGGCTTTCTATATTACAGTCCTACCAAATACATGGCTTCTTCTGCTCATACCGTGATTCCTGAATTGTGTTCCACAGGCCAGATGTATTGCATGCGCCTGGGGAGCTTGTTGAACGTTGAGTCCCAGGCCCCTCTGTAAGATACAGCCTCAGCACTCTCTGGAGAGTGGGGCCTGGGAATCTGCATTTTAACAACCTCCCCAGCTAGTTCTGCTGCACATTGGGGTTCAGGCTCAACTATTCTAGGGGCTTATACTCTAGATCAGTGCATTTCAACCTTTTTTTCTTTTTTAACCTCAAGTCACAGTACAAAAAACATTTACATTTTGTCTCTGTGCATATGCACATATATGTAAAAGAAACCACAGGTTTCATCAAGCTCTATATGCATGCTGCATTCTGACTTTTTTTTAGTCTGTTTTATTTTTTTCAAATGCTGGTTGTGACTCATTAAACTGATTTTATGACTCAGCAATGGGTCTCACTACACAGTTAAAAACAAAACTGACCTAAGAAAACACAGCCTAGATACTCGTATGGTAGACAGGGTGGATTCTGAGTGCTTTGCTGTAATGATGGTCATTTGGAGTTGTAAGCTCAGTTTGTCTTTTTCCAGGTGCCCTTTGATTCTAATGCTAATGGGGCTTTGTCAGTGCAGTGATCCTCAAGAGAACCCTGGGAAGTAAGCATGCTTTTTCCTGTGACTGGGTCTCCACAAGCGCCCAGTCTAGTCTCAGAGTGCAGCTGGTTGCAGATTTTGAGGCCTGGGGCTTCCTCCAGGGCTCAGTTTGCAGGAATCAGTAGACCTAGGAGCTTCTGGCTGTGGGAGGAAGGAACTAAAACGGGGCAGGGCAGTGTAGGGCTGTGATGACTAACCTCCGCTTTCTCCTCACGAAGTTTATCCTTGAGTCCTGAGGGAGCAGGAGCTGGACTTCAACATCCAGAGTAGGGTCCATGAAGGACCCCGTGAACTTCCCTTCAAGGACCGAGATGCTTTAGGATCCACCTGCTCCTGAGCACCTGTGAGTCTGGGGACTTCCAGAAACAAATTAGAGGAGACCACTCAGGCAGAATATCGAGTGCCTGGATCTTTATTATCAATAAGGCATGGAACCTCCTCTTGAATTGATATTTTCCCGTTATGCAACTCCTTCTCCTTCTCCTTCTCCTTCTCCTTCTCCTTCTCCTTCTCCTTCTCCCTCTCCCTCTCCCTCTCCCTCCCCCTCCCCCTCCCCCTCCCCCTCTCCTTCTCCTTCTCCGAGACGGAGTCTCACTCTGTCGCCCAGGCTGGAGTGCAGTGGCATGATCTCGGCTCACAGCAACCTCTGCCTCCTGGATTCAAGCAATTCTCCTGCCTCAGCCTCCCGAGTAGCTGGGACTACAAGCACACGCCATCACACCCAGCTAATTTCTTTTGTATTTTAGTAGAGACGGGGTTTCACTGTGTTGCCCAGGCTGGTCTTGAACTCCTGAGCTCAGGCAGTCAGCCCACCTCGGCCTCCCAAAGTGCTAGGATTACAGGTGTAAACCACAGTGCCTGGGCCTTATGTCACTTCTTGGACGTTCCCTAGGTTCACTGCCTTCTGGGTAAATAGTACTTACTTGTCCATAACCTGCCTCTCTCAGAGGCGAAGTGGACAACCTTCATGGGCTGATCCAGGGTTGGGGCCCGGTCCTTGTTTTCTGTTTCATCCTCTCTGAGCCTTCACATACTCTGCAGTCTCGATTCTTCCAGCCCGAAGAAGCCTCCTCTTCTCCGTCTGTCCTCAGATTTCAGTCTCTCTGTCCCCTCCATCATTTTGACATTTGAGACAGCCACTGAAATCAAAACAGAATCAAAAGTGTGCCATTTATGGTGTCCAAGAAAGCCAACCTGATCCCCAAATGATTGATTTAGTGTTTGCAGCTGGGCATGGATGCAGACAGACAGCTAATGAGGTAATTTTTCTAAATGCGAAATGTAAACAAGGTAACAGCTCTCTCCCTCCCTGTGAGTCTCTCTGGGTTTCTCTCCATCTCCCTCAGTTTTCTGCAGAGATTCATATACCAGTTTGCATTTCTCCACTGTTATGTGTAGACTCATATCCTCCTCCCACCATATGACACATTAGAGTCCTAACACCCATTACTTCAGAATGTAACATTATTTGGAGATAGGATCCTTACAGAGGTAATCAACTTAAAAGGAAGTCATTAGAGTAGGCCCTAATCCAGTATGACTAGTGTCCTTTTGAAAAGGGGATATTTTGAACACAAACACCCATAGAAGGAAGACGAAGTGAACAGACAGAGGGAAAATATGGTTACGTATAAGGCTGGGGCGAGGCCTGGAACAGATTCTCCCTCCCAGCCCTAGGAGGAACCAACCCTGCCCACACTTGATCTCAGACTTCTGGCCTCCAGGTGGTGAGACTACACACTTCTGTTGCTTAAGCCACTCAGTCTGTGCTACTTTGTTCCAGCTGCCCTAGCAACTGGATACATACACATTTAAAAATCTGTGCTGGCCGGGCGCGGTGGTTCACACCTATAATCCCAGCACTTTGGGAGGCCGAGGTGGGTGGATCATGAGGTCAAGAGATCAAGACCATCCTGGCCAACATAGTGAAACCCCCATCTCTACTAAAAATACAAAAAATTAGTCAGGTGTGGTGGTGGGCGCCTGTAATCCCAGCTACTTGGAAAGCTGAGGCAGGAGAATCACTTCAACCTGGGAGGCGGAGGTTGCAGTGAGCCGAGATTGCGCCGCTGTACTCCAGCCTGGCAACAGAGCGAGACTCTGTCTTAAAAAAAAATAAAAATCCGTGCTTCTGTGTTCTCTCTGTGGGAAATTCTCCTTCCTGAGGGGGAGGAGGGCAAATTGGATAAAGGCTGAGGCAGAATTACCTTGAATCAGGTGAGGTTTAGGCTTTGGGGCCCTCAGTTGAACTGGCTCTTCCAAAGTCCTGGGAATGTTTATGCGGGGAGCCTATGTTTCTGTAAAATTTGCAAATGGTGGTAAACCCACAGTCACTTAGGACTGCTGACTGTCTTCATGGCAGTTTTTCCTCCAGCCTTTTCTATTGCATGGTGGCCTTCAAGTTGCCATGCAGTGTTGAGTTGGAAATGCATGTAATTGGGGTTCAGGGGGTTATAGGTATGGCTCACAGTCATTTCTACACATCTTGCTACCCATCTGTTTTGAATCAGTGTCCCCACCCAAATCTCATTGAGAATTATAATCCCCACGTGTTGAGGGAGGGAAGCGATTGGATTACAGGGGCAGTTTCTCCCGTGCTGCTATTGTCATGGTGAGTGAATTCTCACGAGATCTGATGGTTTTATAAATGGTAGCTTTTTCTGTGCCTTTACCCTCTCTTTCCTGCTGCCTTTTGAAGAAGGTGCTTGCTTCCATTTTGCCTTCTGTAATGATTGTAAGATTCCTGAGGCCTCCCCAGCCATATGGAACTGTGAGTCAATTAAACAGCTTTCCTTTATAAATTACCCAGTGTCAGGGAAGTTCTTTATAGCAGTGTGAAAATGGACTAATACACCATCCCCACGTAGGAATGGCTTCCAGGGGCGCTCCTATACCTTATGTAGTGATGTAGGCCAAGTTGCCTCACCAAGCAAACGGAACCCATGGCTCCCAGTACCAGAAGTATATGGGTAGTGGAAGAATAGTAAGATTTCATTATAGAGCCAGAAGCTAGCTGGTGATGGAAATTCTCCCAGTCATCAAATGTATAAAATTATAAGTTTAGCATTAGAGGGCTGTGACAAGCAGTTAATGATAGGATATTACTTTTCTGCATTGTAGATACATTTGTGGTATTTGTCAGCTTTTAGAGTTTCTCATCTTTAATGTTTTTCTTAAGATATTTACTTTTGTACCCTATTTTGTGTTCATAATATTGTAGTGTTTTCCTTAAAACGTATCCTAAAATTGTACAAGCTTTAGGCTCCATTTGATTTTTTTTTTTTTTTGGAGACAGAGTCTTGCTATGTCACCCAGGCTGGAGTGCAGTGGCATGACCTTGGCTAACTGCAACCTCCACCTCACAGGTTCAAGTGATTCTCCTGCTTCAGCCTCTGTAGTAGCTGGGATTACAGGCACATGCCACCATGCCCGGCTAATTTTTGTATTTTTAGTAGACACAAGGTTTCACCATGCTGGCCAGGCTGGTCTCGAACTCCTGACCTCAGGTGATCTGTGTGCCTCGGCCTCACAAAGTACTGGGATTACAGGCGTGAGCCACTGCTCCCGGCCAATCTAGATCTGGTTCTGGTGTGAGAAATGAGGGAGGAAGAGAGACTGGAGCCAGCAGGCAAGGAATTAAGAGGAAGTGAAGAGGGAACATGGAAGAGGGATGCAAAGGCCAAGAAGCAAGTGGTGGGCAATGGGCAGGGCTTTGGACTGGGAGCTGGAGGATGGCAATCAAGGCCCAGCCCTGCTGCTCATTTTGCTCTGTGCCTCTGTGCAAGCAATTTCCCTTTCTGGAATTTCTTCTCCTGTGTGAGAGCTTTGTGTATGTCAGGGGGAGGGTATAGGGACAACCTCTAAAGGTACTTTAGGCTCCAGCGGTCTAAGATTCCATTTATCTGAATCACCAAGGGGAGAAGATAGAGTGAGAATTGTTAGTGGTTGAGGGAGCCATTGTCTGAAGGAGGAGGAGAAGTACCATGAGAAGCATCCCTCCCAGATGGGGCTGGAGTCACCAAAGCCCCCAGCTGGGAATCCTATGTGACAGGTAAGGTTGGGTGTGGCAGGCAAGTTCTCTCTAGTCATTCATATGTTCATCTATTTATTTCTTAAACAGCTTTGCACAGGGCAGATCCTACATGCTAGGCACTGGGGACACAGCAATGAATCTGCATAGCCCTATCTTTGAGGACCTGACAGTCAGCAGTGGGGATAGAGAATGCAGCAAGGAGCTCCAGTGCAGAGACATCCATACTCTTGCAGAGGCTTATCCGTTTCACCAAGGTTGCTTAGTGAGGCTGAAAGGTGTGGACATGTGTGATCCAGTAGTCTGATCATGGCTGCATATTTTGAATTACCAGGGAAGATTTTAAAATAAATATATTTCCTTGGACCTACCACCAGGAAATCTTAACTTGTCTGGGATGGGACCTGGGTAGCAGCATTATTTAATTTCAATAGTTTTTGGGGAACAAGTGGTGTTTGGTTACATGAAAAAGTTCTTTGGTGGTGATTTCTGAGATTTTGGTGCACCCATCAACTAAGCACTGTACACTGTACCCAGTATGTGCTCTTTTATCCCCCACTCACCTTCCACACTTCCCGCTGAGTCCCCAAAGTCCATTGGATCATTCTTTTGCCTTTGCATCTTCATAGCTTAGTTCCCACTTATATAAGTGAGAACACACGATGTTTGGTTTTCCATTTCTGAGTTACTTCACTTAGAGTAATGGTCTCCAACTCCATCCAGGTTGCTGCAAATGCCATTATTTCATTCCTTTTTATGTCTGAGTAGTAGTATTCCATGGTGTGTATATGTGAGTGTGTGTGTGTACCAATTTTCTTTATCCACTTGTTGATTGATGGACATTTGGACTGGTTTCATATTTTCACAATTGTAAATTGTACTGCTATAAACATGTATGTGCAAGTGCTTTTTTTTTTTTTTTTTTTTTCTGTTGTATAATGACTTCTTTTCCTCTGTGTAGATACCCAGGAGTGGGATTGCTGAATCAAATGGTAGATCTACTTTTAGTTATTTAAGGAATCTCCACACTGTTTTCCATAGTGGTTGTACTAATTTACATTCCCACCAGCAGTGTAAACGTGTTCCCTTTTCACCACATCCATACCAACATCTACTATTTTTTGGTTTTTTAATTATGGCCATTCTTGCAGAAGAGTAAGGTGGTATCACATTGTGGTTTTGATTTATATTTCCCTGAAAATTAGTGATGTTGAGCATTTTTTCATATGTTTGTTGGCCATTTGTATATCTTCTTTTGAGAACTGTTTATTCATGTCCTTAGCTCATTTTTTGATGGGATTGTTTTTTTTCTTGCTGATTTGTTTGAGTTCCTTGTAGATTCTGGATATTAGTCCTTTGTTGGATGCATAATTTGTGAAAATTTTCTCCCATTCTGGGTTGTCTGTTTACTCTGCTGATTATTTCTTTTACTGTGCAGAAGCTTTTTAGTTCAATTAAGTCCTATCTATTTATCTTTGTTTCTGTTGCATTTGCTTTTGGGTTCTTGGACATGAAGTCTTTGCTCAAACCAATGTCTAGAAGAGTTTTTCCAATGTTATCTTCCAGAATTTTTATGGTTTTGGGTCTTAGATTTAAGTCCTTTTTTTTTTTTTTTTTTAATGGAGTCTCACTCTGTTGCCCAGGCTGGAGTGCAGCGGCATGATCTCAGCTCACTGCAGCCTCCGCTTCCAAGGTTCAAGCAATTCTCCTGCCTCAGCCTTCTGAGTAACTGGGATTACAGGTGCCCACCACCATGCGCAGCTAATTTTTGTAGTTTTAGTAGAGACGGGGTTTCTCCATGTTGGTCAGGCTGGTCTCGAACGCCTGACCTCAACTCATCAGCCTGCCTCAGCCTCCAAAGTGCTGGGATTACAGGTGTGAGCCACCACACTTGAGCAGATTTAAGTCTTTGATCCATCTTGAGTTGATTTTTGCATAAGGTGAGAGATGAGGATCCAGTTTTATTTTTCCACATGTGGCTTGCCAATTATTCCAGCACCATTTGTTGGATAGGGTGTCCTTTACCCCACTTCATGTTTTTGTTTCCTTTGTTGAAGATCAGTTCGCTGTAAGTATTTGGCTTTATTTCTGGGTTCTCTATTCTGTTCCATTGGTCTATGTGACTATTTTTATATCAGTACCATGCTGTTTTGATGACTATAGCCTTGTAGTACAGTTCAAAGTTGGGTAATGTGATGCCTCCAGATTTGTTATTCTTGCTTAGTCTTGCTTTGGCTATGTGGGTTCTTTTTTTGGTTCCATATGAATTTTAGCATTGTTTTTTCTAGTTCTGTGAAGAATGGTGATGGTACTTTGATGGGAATTGCATTGAATTTGTAGATGGTTTTTGGCAGTGTGGTTATTTTCACAATGTTGATTCTCCCCATCCATGAGCATGAGATGTGTTTCCATTTGTGTCGTCTATGATATCTTTCAACAGTATTTTGTAGTTTTCCTTGTAGAGGTCTTTTACCTTGGTTAGGTATATTCCTAAATATTTAATTTTTTTGCAGCTATTGTAAAAGGGGTTGAATTCTTGATTTGATTCTCAGCTTGGTCGCTGTTGGTGTATAGCATTACTACTGATTTGTGTACATTGATTTTGTATCCTGAAAATTTACTAGATTCTTTTATCAGATCTAGGAGCTTTTTAGATGAGTCTTTAGGGTTTTCTAGGTATACAACCATATCATTGGCAAACAGTGACAGTTTGACTTCCTCTTTACCAATTTGGATGCCCTTTATTTCTTTCTCTAGTCTAATTGCTCTGGTGAGGAGTTCCAGTACTGTGTTGAACAGAAATGGTAGAAGTGAGCATTCTTGTCTTGTTCCAGCTCTCAGGGGGAATGCTTTCAAATTTTCCTGTTCAGTATAATGTTGGCTGCGGGTTTGTCATAGATGACTTTTATTACCTTAAGGCACATCCCTTTTGTGCCAATTTTGCTGAGGATCTTAAACATAAAGGGATGCTGGATTTTGCCAAATGCTTTTTCTGTGTCTATTGGGATGATAATATGATTTTTGTTTTTAATTCTGCTTATGTGATCTATCACATTTATTGACTTGCATATGTTAAACCATCCCAGCACCAGCATTTTAAAAAACTTCCCGGCTGAGCAGCCAGGGTTGAGACCCGCTGCTTTACGACCATACTTCTCAACCTTAATTGAGAATCTTGGAGACCTTGATCAATGTAGATACCGACTTAGTAGGTCTGGGGTGAGGCCTGAGACTCTTTCTAACCAGTTCCCAGGTTATGCCAATGCTGACTTTTAGCAGAGGTGCTCTATGATCTGACCTTCATACCTTCTTCAGTCTCATCTTTTCCTTACTTTCCCCCTCACTCTCTCTGTTCCAGCCACACTGGCCCCTTTGCTGAAGCTTAAATACTCTAGGCTCACTTACTTGTTGCGGTCTTCACACATCCTCTCCCTGTAACATTCACTCCCAGATGTCCATATGGCTTGTTCCTCATGTCTTTCAGTTCTGCCTAAAAGTCACTTGTTGGAGAGGGCTTTCCCTGACCACCTGACAGAGGATAGCACCTGCATACCCCATCTTTATCCTTCCCCACCCGGCTTGCCTTTTCCAATGCACTTCTCATGACATGATAATAGATCATGTGTCTATTGTATCTGGGGTTCTCATCTATCTTCCTCACTAAAATAAAAGCTCCATGGCAGCCAGAACTTTGTTTTACTCCCACCGACCACTCTAGCACATAGAATAGTGCCTGGCACATGAAAGACACTTGGTAGATATTTACTACATGGAGAAAGCAACGGGAGAGAGGTGGAAAAGGGATATTTAAAATAGAATCACAGACTTGTCAAAGTTGGGAAGACCTCAGAACGTCATGTAATTCAAGATTTCTCAGTGAGTTTTCTTCTGGCATTTTGGGTGGGAAAATTTGTTTATCATAGGGTACTGTTTTATACATTGTAAGTCATTTAGGATCCATGATCTTACCCCCTAAATACCAGTAGCCCCACAAGTTGTAGTGACCTCCCCCCACCACTTAGGTGGAGATCAGCTCCCAATTGAGAACCACTCATCTTGTTAGGTTTTCTGATTACATAGATGGGGGGAGTAAGGTGCAGAAACGTAAAACTATGTGCCCAAGGAGATATGGCAAGTTAATGGGAGACCTGAGCCAGAGTTCAGGATCCCGAAGCTTCAGCTCATGGTGTGTTTGGGTTTGTTTTGTTTTACTATAGTTTCAACATCTTGCTCTCTAGGAAGGTCCTCTTGAAGAACCCCTAGGATGAAGTTGGAGGAGAGCTATCGTCCCCAGATAGGACATGTTGCCAAAGAGCCTCAATTTTTATCCTGCTTCACCGTGGGGCTGATATCCAAGTGTTCAGGGTCTGTAGAATCTAGATTATGCTGAGAAAGCAGACAATTCCTGCCTCTCCTCCTCCATGCTGGCCCCTGGAGAGATGAGTTTCTTTGGGGACCATGACAAAGCACCCTAACTGAAAGTCATCCCTCAAACCTTTTCAGTCTATTAAGCAAGGGAAATGGATTTGAAATTGAGCACAAGTTAGTACAGCTTTGGAAAAATCACTTTTATTAATCAACATGGATTTTACTTTTCAAAGTTACATAATGGTGTCATGTGTTCTTCTACTAAGTAAAGGCCTTGGAATAAGTTGGTCCTCAGGCAGAAGCCCTGGGGTGATGCCATCTTTCTCCAGTGAGGCCTAGGAGACTCTCTCTAGGGACTGTACAACCGGACTCTCCTTTAGCTGGGACCCGCCTTGTACCTGGAGTGTCTCCATCCTGTATGAGTGCCAGAGGAGGGCAGATATTGCTGATCCTCTGGGCCCCATGAGGGTCTACCCAGTAGAATAGAAAAGCCAGGCCAGGAAACTCTAGCCAAACCCTTTCTACTCTTCCTCCCCTTTCTTTGTGGTGGGACACTGGAACTCCATGATAAGTTCACAGTGGTTGAGAGGATGTCTGGGGTGGGTAAATGGACATGGTAACTTGAAGACCTTATTTCCACGTATTTCACAAGAGAGAGTGATAAATCAGAGATGGTTCTTCTGTCCAAAACAGGGATGTTCAGTGAGGGACTATAAATTTCATGTAAAGGGACCCAAGCCTGTGGCTCTGTGCCTGGAACACAGTAGAAACACAATATAAATACTGTTCAACTCATGGACATAGAGAGTAGAAAGATGGTTACCAGAGGCTGGGAAGGGTAGTGGTGAGTTGTGGGGAAGGTGCGGATGGTTAATGGGTATAAAAAATGTAGTTAAAATGAACAAGACCTACTATTTGATAGCACAACAGGGTGACTGTAGTCAACAATAACTTAATTGTACATTTTAAAATAACTTGTGTAAATGGATTGTTTGCAACTCAATGGAGAAATACTTGAGGGGATGGATACTCCATTCTCCATGAGGTGCTTATTTCACATTGCATGCCTGTATGAAAACATCCCATGTACACCATAAATATATATACCTACTATATACCACAAAAATTAAAAATAAAAAACAATAATAAATGCTGTTCGAGTTAAAACGATTGAATCATGGAGCCCTGGCACCTGTCTGTGAGCCTGTAGGCAATTCAGGATATGGGAAGAGGGTTGAGTGAGTTACGTGCAGGTTGCAGATGAGGTCCCCCTTAGCATTCACCTCCAGCTCGTTGGTCCAACCAGAGCTCCCAGAAGCCTCAGGGAAGCTTAGGGCTGCAGGTGAGAGGCAGAGTGGCTTCCCATCTCAAAAATATTAGGTTGTGATACTCTAATTGTAGACGTCATTCATTTATTTCACAGCTATATTCACTAACTATTTCATATGTGTAAGGTTAATGTGAACCTGGGCCCTCCTGGACAATGGGGACCTCAGCAGTCTTAGAGGGGCAAGGAGGCTTGAGAAGGTCAGCAGGAAGGAGCATCCTGTGTGGGAAGGATAAGTGGGCACTGGGCATTGAGAGCTTGAGACAGAATTACCTCCTTTCCCTGGATTCAGCGTTCCCTCACTTGAAAAACAAGGAGGTTGAATGAGGTGGCCTGTAAGCTCTGACATTCTTAATGGTCTGTGATTCTTGTACTACTGAAGGTAGTTTTGGCCTTAAAGCTGCCCTGATGTGGCTACTCCAGGAGGGGAGGTGTAAGCGCCTGCTACCCTGAGAAAGGGGCACCACATGGGCAGCTCTAGGGCCCAAGGGAGGAGTTGCAAATCACCCCTCCTCAACGGAACATTTCCATTGGTTAATCAGCAAACATTTACCCTCCACCTTCTGTGATCTTGCCAGCAATGTTCAGGCTCTGTGAGGGAACATGAAAACATGACACCAGGTGCCTGCCCTCAAGGAACTGCTTAAGTTGAGGACACAACCACGTGCGCCTGAAAGAACAGCAGGAAATTCCAGCGGGGCAGATGACCATGTGCAAGAGAAGCTGTGGGCTTGTGTGAGTGATTTATCTGGGAAACATTGTAAATCCCCATGTTTTTGAAGGCTAAAACGTTTGTGCAGCTTCCTGGCTTTTCCCTGAAATGCATTCCTGTCTAGAACTACGTTTCTGAAGCACAGTTGCATAGTACAGTCACCACTCATGTATTTACACATTGAGTAAATGAACATTGAACACTTTCCATGTGCCAGGCACTGAGGAGCCAATATGAACCAAACAGAGGGGGAGCCTACAGTCAAACCAAAAAGGAGGCCAGCATTGCCAATACCACAAGGGGACTGCCTTTACACCGTTACCAAAGTCTTCTGTTTCCCTTGGGGAAAAAAGGTGGTCATTTTCAGGAGGAAAACATTTTCTTAAATTACTTCCTGACAACAACTGCATACATGACAGATGAGCAGAGTAAAACAGAACCGAGTTTAAATTTGGAGGTTGAATGCACTGTAGGGTTCTCTCTCTAGCTAAGTCACTTTAAGCATCAGCCTCACAGCAAGACACTAAAATCTGCCTCAGCGAAATTGCAAATTGCTACATATAGGGGGCTGTGGGGTAGAGGGAAACGATTCAAGCTGTAACCATTCTACCCACTCATGCTGAGACCCACTGTATCAAGGGGGATTATCTGAACAGGGAGGCCCAGCCGGGAAGGCTTCTTCATTTGTTCATTCAATCATCAAGTGTGTGGGTCCTGACTTGAAGGGCACACTGATCAGTCATGCTGATCAGTGTGCAGTGAGTGTTCAGTCTTTGGGAAAGTTCACTGTTGTCACCTCTTCTGGCTTCAAGCAATGGAAATGGATTTGCTAAGGGGAGGGATGTCTTGGAGGCAGGGAGAATGTGAAAGTAGAAATCTGGGAAGTCAGAACTAGAAAGTCTTGCAGGGAGAGCAAGTTGAGGGACTTGGCTAATGCAGATAGGCTGTCTTGGGATGTAAGGAGCTGAGATGGGAAGCAGGGAGTAGGGGATGGTTTGTAGAGGACCTTCTGTTTGAATGTGGATTTTATTCTGTGGGTCGTAGGGAGCCGTTGAATGTTCCTGAACCATATGGGGCAAAAAGAACAAAGAGGTGTTTGAGAACAATTAATTCCTCAACCACAGGGTGGGAAGAAGTTTGTGGAAGCAGATGAGTAGATTTTTGACTTTTATGGTACTTCTGGGGACAGCTATTGGAGTGTGGGAACAGGACTGAAGGGTGGAACCTGGGAGAGTCCGTAACTCAGGGTAAAGGGACAGAGGAGGTGGCTGGAGAAAGGAGAGGGTTAAACTCAGGAGCACAGCAGGCACTGGTCTCCGGACCTAGAGTGAAAGGCAGTCAGGCTAGGGCCACCCTGTCCTGACTCAGCATCATGCAATCACCTCCCTCATTAGAACACTCAACCCAAGTGGTAGGTCTGTGATTGTGTGTTTGTGCATGAATTAATTCATCCTCATCAAAATACGGAATCCAAGTGCTCAGCTAACCCCGCCCTTCAGAGTTTGGAGAACGAGAGTGAACCACAGGCCAAATTTCTGAAACTTCTACAATGCTGCAGGAAGAAAGATGCCAGGATCATTTGTTGCAGTGAGTCATGGCTGTGTCTTTGGCAGCTGCCCTGTGCAGGAAGGCTGGAAATCAAAGGTATATTTTTGAGACTGCTTTATAACAACCTGAGAGCAGCTCCTTCTTTTACGCTTCCCTGAAGAAGAGCCTCTGAACCATGACAGCTTCCCAAACAGCAGCCTCAGCTGCAAATCAAGACTGCCTTGTACCTGCAGGGTGCAGGTGGCCAGAGGCGGCACTGGACGAGCATCAGTCTTTCTCTACCACACCTTGGGGTCTCTAAGTCAGCAGCAGCCACCTGTCATTGTGTCAGCTTTGGATACAAAGGCAAAACACAGCCATCTCAGTGAAGCAGGTCCCAGCTCATGCCCTCTGCTACTTGTCTGCTCACCCAGTTCAGACGCCCTCTCCTCCATCCCAGGCCCGGGAGGTCACCTCCTCCCCTAACTCCTTGACGACTAGACTCACTTGGCATTTAGCCTATGCCATCCTGTTTCTTCTCTTATGGTTTCTTTTTCCTTTTTTAGGTTTAAGCCTTTTCTTAGCCTCCCTTCTAAATTCATCCTTTGAAGGGAAGGACTGTGTCTTATACTTAGGGTGACATATAACCTTTTATCTAAACCAAGACATTTCCAAGAGTGGTACTGAGGCTGCTGATGCCTGCTCATATTTTCTTACCCTCACTGCTCTTATACCCTCTGACGTGCTCACTGCCAGCCTGCAGGCTTGCTTTGTTCACTGGAGCAGGCTAGAAAAGCCAGAGTTAACACCATGGGGAGCAGCCCACAGCCAGTGAACGACAGAAGTTGGTGGACGCACACTCTCCTCCATGGGGATGATGACGCAGTGCTCTGCAGTCTCCTGGAGGCCCCCATAGGGCTGAGCCCCAGCTGCTCATGGTGACAACTGGGATTGGCTCCTCCTTTCCTTAACCCCCAACCTTTGCTTCCCCAATAAATAACTTACATTCAAATCTTTGTCTCAGGGACAGTCCTGGGCCAATAGGGAGGTCTGGTGAACCTATATAAACGTCTCTTGGTCTGACATTGCCTCACAGGGTGCCAGCCAATGGCACTCACCCACATTTTGCCAAATGAATGTGTGAATGGATAAAATGCTCTATTATGCCCCCAGCTAGTTCATGAGAACCAGTTTCTTAAGGCACAGAAAGGAATTAAGCATTTCCCCTGTCCTTCTTACTCCCACTCTCTCAGATAGCCATTTCATGGCTTCTCTCCTTTCCTTCAGCTTCTAACACCTCCATCCCTATCCTTTCAGTTCATGACCTCACCTCCTATTTCACTGTGACAGACTCCATTGAGGGGAAAGAGCTTCCATGTGCTCCCATCACATGCACCCACCCACCTGCGTCTGTGCTGCAGCACTGTCTGCAAGGCCCCCTGCACACACTGTGAAGGCCACTCACTATCCCTGGGAATCTCTGGCCCTGCTGTTTCCCATTCCCTCTCCTCCTCCAGGGGTTTGCTCATTTGTTACCTGCTGGGGAGGCCTTCCTCAGTTAAATTGCACACCCTTGTCCTGATCATCCCCTATCCCCTGCCTAATTTTTCTCTGTAGCACTCCTAACCACCTGACATCTTATGCATTGGGCTTATCTTTATTATCTGTCTCCCCTAAAATGTAAACTCCATGTGGGCAAGAGTCTTTGTTTTATTTAATGCATGAAAATCCCAGCTCGTGAGAAGAAAGGCAGGTAGGCAGGCAGGCAGGCAGGCTGGCAGCTGTTTAAAGTGAGAGAATTTAAAAAACTTAGAATGTAAGATCAGAAATGGACCGTAGAGATTAATCAAATCCAACTGTCTCATTTATAGATGAGAAAATGGAGAAGCAGAGGCTCTCTGGCAGCTGGGTGAAGCGCTGGGACTGGAACCCCTCACTCTCAGATGCCCAGTGTGGGGTTAATTCCATGGCTCATCATTACAGGCCTGGAGTCCTAAATCTCTAGTTCTGCCATGCTTGGGGGGTTTGCTACTCTCTGTACGGCTATGTGTTAGTCACTGTTTATTTTCTGTAATGTGGCATTAGCACTCCCATTAGAACTGAAGTCCTCAACATCATGAACTCGAGCGTCTTCCTTTGAAATGCCTAGTGCGTAACACAGTGCTTAATATCATTGTGAGCTGGAAACCCTGGAAGGAACCCCTGCCCTCCTCTAAGCCCGTGACTCTTATAATAACCGTTGTTTGCTGAACATCTTCTAAGGACCAGGGGCCTAAGATACCTTAATGCATCACTCCTGAAAAGTGCCCTGGAAAGTAGGTACTCTGTTCCCTATTTTATGGATGAGAAATTGAGCCTTGGAGAGTTGAGCAACCTGCTTTAAGGTTGAGCACAGGCCAGTAAGGGCTAAGGCAGGGATTTATTCCCACCACATTGTGGAGAGGGAGCCATGGGTGGGGAGTGGAGGAAGGATGTTAGTTCAAAGAGCATACGTTCGCCACCTGTTTATTCCCTGTTACCTGGAAGTCCTTATAAAGGAACAAGGATGTTCTTTGAACAGAGCAAGCTCAAGAGATCAAGAAGTGGGATAGATTCTTCCCTGAGAGAGAGGTGTGACTGGAGTAGAGGAGGGAGAAGAGAGTACTAGGTACTGAAACAAGGTAGGGGCCCAGAGGTGCAAAGGCTTTAGGATGGATGAGCAGAAGCACTAAAGACAAATTCTTCCCAAGTCACAATGGGGCCAACAGGTACAGGCCACGGAGCCAACAAATACTGAAGGATCAGTTGGTTGATTACCTCTGGCATAGCCCAGTTCAGCCTCAGAAACAAGTCCCAAGGTGCCGACTGTCTGCTTGGTTTTGAATTTTAGCCATTACAATGTTCATGCTGGAACCAAATATAGATCCACAATGAGTTGGAGCGTTTTGTTTGCAAGCAACTAGCATAGCCCTTAGGATAGCCATAAACAAGCTTAGATATGCTTTGCAGGCTGTGAATCTTGCAATGTCTCCGCTGGAAGTGTTGATTGATACGCCAAGATTCACAAGTGAGCTGCCTCTTCCGGACAAGATAAATTAACAACTTTACAGGCAGCTCGGCAGGGGGAAGCCTGACTTGGTGGCTGCCAAGCCTGAATGGGTCCTGTCCTGTAAGAGCCATGTTTCCACCACAGAAACAAGGTGAGAGGCATCGGGGATGGGTGAAATCTAGTCCAAACCCCTGGTATCACAGAAGGGAAACTGAGCTTCAGGAGTGAGAGAGTTGCCCAGGGAAATGGATCTGATTAGAGGCAGGGGTGGAATCAGAAACCCATCTGTGCCCTTTTCAGGAACATCGCTGGGCCTGGCTTCACTGCCTTTTGTGGGCAAACTGAACATGTGTGTGACTTGATTCCTGAAAGCTCAATACCAAGGGCATGGTCTGGACATGCTGAGTCATTATGAAAGGCGGGACCCTTGGGCAAAGGCTTTAGCGAGAACGCCTAAAAGAGGTTTCCATTTTTCTCAACTGGAAGAACTTAAAAGGAAAACATGAGTCAAGTCTCATGACACTGCAGCTCCCAGGACTCATCCAGGGAAGAAAGCAGCTGGTATCTTCATTCTGGAACACAGCACTGCACCATCTCCTGGAAGAAAAGGAATAGATAATAAGTGAAGAGAAAAAATAGTTTCTTAAAGTGAGATGCTGGGGAGTTCCTCCCCCTGAGCTGCTGTCTTGGTTCAGGTCCTCAGCACTCCTTTTCCAATCTCCTCCTAAAACAATTTAAAAACATATATAAAAATAAAATACAGAGAAAAGCATAACATGTGCCTACCACCACGATTAGCAAATATTTACTTTCTGTCATTTATACCTCTGTATCTCTCTATTTATGTATATGAAGCCTTATAGGTACTGTTGAAGCCTCTTTCCACCTCCCTGCCACCCCACTCCTGTCCCTCCCCACCATGACTAATATCCTGAAATTACTTTGTATAATTCCCAGCTACGTTACAGAATTCCCCTCACACTGACTGTACTTTCTGCAACTTGATTTTTCATGTGACATTATGTTGTCAAGCTGCAGCCATGTTGATACACATAGATCTGGTTTATTCTTTTAATTTAATTATTTTTAACCTTACGCCCCCGTTGAAGGCCATTGTATTAGTTTGCTAGGGCTTCTATAACAAAGTACCACAGACTGGGTGGCTTAAACAACAGAATTTTTTTTCTTCTTGGTGCCGGAGTCTAGAAAAGATCAAGGCGTTGCCAGGGTTGGTTTCTTCTGAGGCCTTTCTCCGTGGCTTGTGGATGGCTGTTTTCTCCCTGTGCCTACCTGTGTCCTAACCTTTTCTTATAGGGGCACCAGGCATATTGGATTAGGGCTCATCCTAATGAATTCCTGTCAACTTAACCGCCTCTTTAAAGAATCTATCTCCAAATATAGTCACACTCTGAGGTCCTAGGGGTTAGGACTTTAACATATGAATTTTGTGGGGACACCATTCAGCCCATAACAGCCAGTTAGGTGTGCTCTGTCTGTCTCTTTCTCATTCTCTTTTGCTGTAACAGGCAAGGCTGTAATGAACATCCTCGTATATATTCCAGTGAATACATGGGACTGATACTGTGGCTTGGAATCCTGGATGCAACGATGTGCACACTGCAACTTTATTAGATGTTGACAAGTTGCTTTCCAAAGGAGGCCTATAATTTATACTCTTACTATCAGCATGTGAGTAGTTCAGGAATGCTCAGTATTATCATACTTCGAATTTTGCCAATCAGCTGGCTGTGAAATGACAACATGTTGTAGTGTTCATTTTAATTTCCCTGATTGCCAACAAGGTCTTCACCTTTACACATATTTAGCGGCTATTTGTGTTTTCCGTTCTACCAATTGTCTGTTCATATCTTTAGTCTACTTTTCTATTCTGCTTTCTTTCTTTTTTTTAAAAATCGATCTGCAGGAAACACTTGTATGTTCCAGATGTCACTCCTCAGTTGAGTGTAGCGACCTCTTCTCTGGTCTCCTTGCTTTCCAGTGTTGATTCCACTTGCCGGTTTTCCTCCTTTAAGGATCTTCATTCTCTCCTCAGAGATCACAGGATGAAATTCAGACTCAATATGGTCTTGCAGGCCCTGACAGTCTGGCTAGAACCTCACTTTTCCCTCGCCACTCTGCCCACAGGTTGCAACCAGCTGGGACCAGCCCCAGTTCCCAGAACGTACATCGTGCTTATGCTTCTGGGTCTTGGTATGCGGCTCCTGCTTCCTGGCAGGCCTGGGTTCTCCCTTGTTGACTGTGGAAATGAGACACGCCCTTCCAACTGCAGTTACCCTGTCAGCTCTTGAGTAAGGTCCCTCAGTCCCGAGGCAGACATGAGAGTTACCATTACACCATTACCAGGACGACTGCTACCCACTGCTGGGGTTGGTTGTTTCACTCTATTTCTTTGGCCAAAACATGAGTCCCAGCAAAAGCAAACACTTCCCCTCCTCACTTATTCATCTCCATGTTTTCACTATTTGTACATGGTAAGTCTTCCATGTTTGCTAAATTTTATCTTTTAAATCCTGGAATGTTATTTAAAAGATTACAATAGTTAATGAGTAAGCAGTGGTAATAGAATTGTGTGGCTTATTCTTCTTGTCTGAAATTCACTTATTATTTCTAAGGTCATAAACCTGGGCTCACAAACAAACTCCACAGGGTCTATAATGAGAGAGATGTAACCTAGCAGCTGCACAAGGGCAAAGAGGGAGGAGATTAGGAGAAAGCCATGATGAGTAAGCACTGAGAAGTGGTTGCTATAAATGCTAACACAATGCTGGGATGTAATAATAGAAAAGTAGTGTCTAGAATGAGACAATGGTTCTATTCTTCTCTCATTAGATCACTATTGGAGTGTTGTGTTCTGAGCATCATACTCCAAGAGGGAGGAACACAGACCAACTAGAGTACCTTCAGGAGAGAGGGCAACCAGGAGAGGTAGGGGCTTAGATTCCACAACACCCAAGGGTTGACTGACAGACATCGCTAGGGCTGTGTATCCTGGAGGCTAGAAGAAATTCAGGGGGGATAATACGGTCTTCAAATATGCAAGGGGTGTCTTTTGGCACAAGGAATAGAGTTGTCTTGTATCATTCCTAGTACAATCAGGACTGATGGAAGGAATTTATAAAGAGATGGATTTCTGCCTAACAGAGTAAGACATTTTAAACATCTAGAGCATTAGAAGATGATTCAGCTGCTTTGAGCAGTAAGGATATCTCTATCAGGGGAAGTACTTGTGTAGTGGCTAGATGAACAGTGGATAAGGGATGATGTCCAAGGGGTTCTGGGATCAAATGGAGATGGTGTTTGGGGCCGGGCGCGGTGGTTCATGCCTGTAATCCCAGCACTTTGGGAGGCCGAGGTGGGTGGATCAGGAGGTCAGGAGATCAAGACCATCCTGGCTAACATGGTGAAACCTCACCTCTACTAAAAAGTTACACAAAATTGGCTGGGCTTGGTGGCATACACCTGTAGTCCCAGCTACCTGGGAGGCTGAGGTAGGAGAATTGCTTGAACCCAGGAGGCGGAGGTTGCAGTGAGCCAAGATTGCGCCACTGCACTCCAGCCTGGGTGACAGAATGAGACTTTGTCTCAAAAAAAAAAAAAGAAAAAAAAAAAAAAAAAGGGGTGGGGGGAGCTGGAGTAAAGTCTTTTCCAAAGTTGAGATTTCACAAATTTATGACTTCGAGTCAGGTGGATCTAACTGGGGACCAAAGTCTAAATGTATCTTTGAGTCTTATAAGTGAAATTTACTCTTTGATGGGCAGTACCTCTGGCTGATGGCCTTTCACTGCTCTCCCCAAGCCCTGATGCCATTTTAAGCAATTCCATATTTATATAGATGTCCCAGCAAATATGCTGTGCTTCCTGCCTCCAGTGATCTTATCCCCCATTCTCTTGGTTCTTTTCTCACCTACCCGTGTGGCCAGACGCTTGATCAGTGGTCCTCAAACTTTAATGTGCACTAGAAAAATCTGGTGGACTTGTTAAAAACAGATTCCTGGGCTCTAGGGTTGGAACATATCCTCTAGGTTTATGTCATGCAGCAGCATACTGCCTCCCTGGGGCCCAAGTAACTAGTCCAGGGATTGGCATGTGAGTAAATCAGAGCTGATGAGATGTCATGAGACACTTTAGGGCAAATAGCACTGTTCTTTTCTATTGACCAAGATACTGAAAGGGCTGAAACTTCTGTTGGAAGGAGACTAGAAGCAAAGTGAGGAAGATCAACATGTAGGAAGAAGGAGCTGAGACGTTAGGAAAACCTCGTTCTAATAATACAACTTGAGCTCTGAATCCGAAAATACCTGAAGCCAGACTATTCCTGGGCTTTGTCGTTATCTGAACTAATTAATTTGGTATTTTGCTTAAGCCAATTTGAATTGGGTTTTCTGTCACCTGAAAGCTCCTGACTGATACAGAACTAAGCATCATTCTTTGTCTATAGATTTGGTTGGGTTGGGCTGGTAGAAGAAGTGTGCATAGCTTGTAAAACATGTGCCTCTGCAAAGGAGCATGGATTCTATCCCAGCCCTAGTGAATCAGCATCTATTTATCATGGGTTGAGGATCTACTAGGTGCCAAAGCATTCGGGCAGATGCTACAAGTGATCAACAGAAATAGGAGATCTTGGTCCTTCCCTTTGAGGAGTTCGTACTCTACCACATGCAAGACCAAATTAGGAAGACAAGATAATATGGGGCAAGTGTTAAGTGAGTGATGAGGGTTGTAGAAACTTGGAACAGTCATTGTGGCCTGGGGTGGTCAAGGAAAGCTTCATGGACAAGAGGACTTGAACAGAGCCCTAAAGAGGTGACTATAAGATAGGAAAGGGGCTTTATCAAAAGCTGGAACTCCATCTCCAAGCACCTTATATAAACCATGAGCATTATACACACCACAGGGTGAAAATGAAGAGTTAAATAAAATTTCATGCAATTATACCACATATTATGCTTTAGATGATATAATTATACAGACAGATGTGTCTGGGCAGAAAGATGAAAAAAACCTAAGTGCCTAAGAAGTAAAGACCTTTGGGGTTATGAATACACAAATCCTGTAGTTACAGTGGCATAACATGTTTAATTGGATATATTACACGCTTTGAAAGTTGTCAGGTCACATGAGTTTCTGTGGTTCTTCAGGTTAATTCCTCTGTTAATTCTTGAATGGCGCTTAACTCTTCCAACACTGATGGTAGATTGAATCTTTATAGCTTTTCTCTTGCTTTCTTGGGAAAGCTGAGGTAGAGTTAACCCTGAACCCTGCTCTGTGCTCAATTCTGTTTTTGGAATGAGGTTTGCAAGGATCCCATCCACCGGGCCTGCTCTCCTGCCTCCATAACCTGGGGACCTCCACTTCCTAGGTCCAAGAACCCTTGGGTGGTACCTAAATCTGGTCTTTTCTAGCCTTTTGCCGAGTGACTTGCAATCTTGGTGCCAACTGGTTTGGTTCCCATTCTGAATGGAATACTTGCAGACCCTTGCTTTACTTGTTTCTGCTTTACCTAGACAATGACTTCAAAAGATCCTTGGAGAAAGGGCCATACTATTTTTCCTATGAAACTAATGTCCAGCACCCTTTTCTAGTCACCCAGTGCTTTGCACAGAGCAGGCACTCAATATGAAGTTTGCTAAATATATGGCTATGTCAATTTAATTCTGCTATTAGAGCTTGGAAATTCATCTTATTCCTGGCTGATAAGAACTACTCTTGGAGTCTGGATCATAGTGAAACAGAGCTTGGCCCTTCCACCATGTCCCATTTTCAGCTCCAGGTGGGCACTTAGAAGCCCCCCTCCGTTGGAATCTCCCTCTTCAGTCACTGTCCCTAGGCTCATATTTCATTCATGGCTGCTCCTTGAATGTGCACTAGCTACTCCTTTTTCCCTGGGCCATCGTCACAGTCTTCAGTGTGGAGTTCCTGAAAGCCTAGCAAGGTACTCTTGCTTATGTGCCATATGTCATTAGACTAAAAGATGCCATCCCTATCAGCTGAGGGTAGGCAGGGGCACAGAGATGATGGGTCCAGATATTCAAATCCTTGGAAAATAACTGCAAATCCGTTAAAAGGGTGTTTTATGGTGACTCCCTCTGACAAATGTCTGCCCCTGCCGCAGCCTATCTCTGATGCCCGAATTTTCTCTTTTGGGGTTAAAGCACTGTTTCATGTTAGACTGAAGACTCTTTTCACCCATCACATTAAACTATTATCACATATGATCATCTTTATGCAAATATATTTGTACAGGCTTTCAGGTGTACAGATGATGAGAGGGAGGAGGGATGCAGAAGAAGCAGCAGTAATTGGGATACACTGATGCAGTGGAGCATTCCAAAGAGCCAGGGTCAGGCTAGAGGCAGACGGTGCCTGGAGGTCATGGGGTAGGGGGAGGTGTGGCCAGGGAGGATGTGAAGGGGCATTCTCAGTGTCAGTCCTGCATTTGGAGTTAGGGGAGTAACTGAGCCATGGGACCTAGGTCAACAAGCCTCACACAGGCTTTTCTTTACTAGCTCAACACAATTTACCAAATGGGTAATATTTTGGGTGGATCATTTATTGGCCAAACTGTGGTACTTTTTAGGATGAAAGAGGGTGCTATTAATTTCTGTGCTGGGACAACAGGCAAACTTGGATGTACAGTCACCTTAGTAACATCTGCAAGGCTTTGTGAAAACTCTGCTCTATTCCAGACACCTGCAAATGAGAGGCAGAACAATCAAAGCAAATACTTAGCACTTTTAAATGCACCAGGCACTGTACTAAGTGCTTTTGTGACTCATTTAATCCTTTCTGTAGTTACTGATAATAAAATAACGGATATAATTATTTATGTAACTAGTATAATATAACAAATAATCCTGTTACACAGATGCAAACACTTGTTCAGCCCACATGGCTGGGCAGAGGTGGAGCCAGAACTCCAGGGCAGGTTGCCTGCTCCCAAGCCAGGCTGTTTGATACCAAGAGAAGAAGAGATGCAGTGCCAAGAGTGTGCCAAATAGGGAGGCAAACTTCCAGCTGGGGAAAACGGTGGGGTCTTCTTGGCAATGGAGGCATTTAGCCTACTCTGTGAAGGAGATAAAAGGAGAAGAGCATTCTGGTGGGAAAAAAATGGTAGGATCAAAGGCATAGAAGCAGGAAAAACATGGGCATGTTTGGAAATGGAAAGGATCGGGTTTTGGCCAGAGCATTTTGGAATCAATAATAGGTAACTGTTCTCAAGGGCTTACTAGGGATTGTGTTTTCTGATTGCCACAGCAACCTTGTGAGGTTGCAGCTATTTTGTTCCCAACTTATGGATGACAGCCTGAAGCTTAGAGAGGTGAAATAATTGGCTGCACGTCAATCAGCTGGTAAGAGGTGGGACTGGGAAGTTTGTCCTGGTAGTGTGACTCCAGAGGGCACACTCCTAATCCTTACACCACCACACCACCTTCTTGTGGGGTGGGTGACACAGGATACTGGAAAGAGATTCTAACTGGGTTGAGAAGGGCTAAACTTATGAACACAGGGTAAGGAAGCAGAGGAGGAAAGGGTAAAGGGCCATCTGTTGACGCTGTGTGCTGCATGAGGAGAATCAGGGAAGCTCAGGTTCATGGGGCTGTGTTAGTTTTTAGTTTGTAGGAGGATGGAGTATTTATTGGTCGTAGGTGTCCTGCTTCCAAATCTAACTCAAAAACTCTAGCAATTTTTAATGAGGCCTACTGTAGGGCTTTAATTTTCCCTTTATGCAAACAAATGAAATTCTCTAAGCAAGGGACTCAAGGACATTAGAATATTAGGTAACTTAGTTGACTCCATCAAGAGGGTCAGGAAGGGAGATGAATGTGTCTCATTACGGACTTTAAAGTGGATAGGAACCTACTGTCACCCACTTCTATTAGAGATTCTGGTTTCCTTAAAGTCCCCTAAAGAGAAGCTAGAAAAGGTAAAGGGAAAAATATCCTTGATGTCTTTTGAATCGAATGGGAAGGACTTCCTGCCTGATGCTGCAATTCTTCAACATTTTCCCAGTCAAAGAGAGGTTATGGGTCAGTGTTCAAAAGAGTCAGCAATTAAAAGACTCACTGTCCGCTCCCTCTGATGGAGGTGAGTTCCTATTTTAGCAAATGCTGGCTCCTCCTGAGGTTGAACTGCTACCAAAAACCAGGTTGTGTCTTCTTCCCATCCCTGGGGTGCGATAGAAAGCTGTTTTGACATTTGCTGTCACTTTCCTTGGGCACCATGCCTGTCTAGGACGGTATTCACCTGGCCCAAATGATTAGGATTCTCAGAAGGGTTAGCAGTATCTCAGATCTAATAGCACATGATTACAAGCAATTATATCTTTTCTATAGAAACTAACACTTGGATTAAAAATACCACCTATTCACTAACATTCATGCTAGAGCTGTGAGCAAGACTTAGAGAAATACAAATTCTAAGTGCAACTGATAGCTTTGCACCATTCCAAATATGATCAATTGCTGTTCAATTTTATTCTGGTTTTCTATTCTGCTTTAAAGAGAAACATTAATCTCTCATTTATTCCACAAATAGTTAATAAATGCTTCCTGTGTCAGGGACTAGCTTTCTGGTGGGGATTGGTGGTGAAAAGGCAGAAAGCATCTCTTTCCTCATGGAGCCTGCAGTCCCTGGGGGGAAGAGGAGGCATGAAGTAGACGGCCACACAAGCAACAATTAAAATTGCAATAAAGTCCGCAAAGAGAAGCTCCATGCTGAAGGCAACCAAACCTTCCAGCTTGCAGGCATGGCCTGAGTAAATATGCCTACTACCTAAGTTTTTTTTTTCTATAAAACTGCAGGTTTTATGCCATTGTATCGGAAAGGCCATTTCTTGTGCTATTATAACTCTCAGAGGTTGCAGCAAATCTTTTCACTGGGTTGACTTATTTTCCCCAAATGTATGATAAATTCCAGCCTGATTCCTGGAGCATTCAGGAGATGTTTTGCAATGAACCCAGAGAGACTGAGCTAGAGAACCCTCTTTTCCCAACCTGCTGCTTAAACAGCTGTGAATGGCAGCGAGCCCATCAACAGCTGCTGGAACCACTTCCTCCCAGAGGTTGTAGCTGCTATGAACTCAGTCAGAAAAGGCTATTTTCCTTGCATATCTTTGCTATAAATTGAACCTAATTAGGCAAAGAGAAGGATGTTCTCGTCTCCAACATTAAAAAGATGGCACATGAGGTAATGTAGGGTGTTTCTCACATTACCCAGGAACTTCAGTTTCCAGAGTCCCAGGTCATGGCTGTGTTGCTACCCTCCCATCCCAGGTTCTGAGCCAGCCCAAGAGCATATTCAAGGACAGGTATTAGAATCCCGCTACTTCTAAGTTGTGTGATTTTCCACCTCTGAGCCAGGGTCTGACTGAATGCTATGGCATGCGCTCTCAATAGAAGCTCACCAAAAGATAGGGGACCAAAATGCTTCTAGAGCTTGTGTGGCCAGGACCCCAGCCAGTATGAAGACAAAGCAAGGAGGCCCTGCCTCTAGGGGAAGGTGTCAGGGTCTCAGCTCAGCAGCTGTGGTTCCCAGGGAGACCTGGCCTACAAGAGGTGGGGTGGATGCAAGTCACTGATTCACCACCACTTTGCAGTGGGATATGAAATATTAGAATAACGGCTGATCCTTTTTAGCTGGCATTGCCCTCTTTTGTAGAAACAGAGGAATGAAGGAGCAACTGCAAGCCTCACTTATCTCCCTGGGCCTGGCCTATCTACAAGGTGATGGCAGCCTGGTCCAGCAAAGCAGAGGCAGGCTTCCGGGTGCCATTGTTTCCTGCCTGCACTCTGAACGCGAGTGGGCTACATACCCACTGATCAGAATGCTCTGAGTTCTATCCTGTGCCAGGCACTGTCCTGGGTGTTCAGGACGTGGGGATGACAAGGCCCAGTCCCTGCCCTCAAGATGGTCTTGTAGTGTAGCAAAGGCCTCACCTGATCTGTTTTAGAGTCTGATTACTGAAGCTTGGCATGAGGTAGAGTGAGATCTAGTGGCTCGCTCATCAGCATTTCTACAAGTGAAGACTGAGGATGAACTATGGGATGGGGCAGTGCAGACAGGATGGAGGACTGGTGAGCTGGTCACATGGGTGGGAGATAGCCAAGGACAGACCAAAATGCTTCTAGGGCTTGTGTGGCCAGGACCCCAGCCAGTGTTGAGAAAAAGCAAGGAGGCCCTGCCTCTAGGGGAGGGTGTCAGGGACTCAGCTCAGCAGCTGTGGTTCTCAGGGAGACCTGGCCTACAGAAGGTGGGGCGGATGCTGGAAGGAGCCTTCAGCTGGAGGCTTGGTGTCTGGTGATACTGGGGAATGCAGTTGCCGCAGTGTGACACAGTGACGTGGTAGTCTCAGGCTCCCCAGCCTTCCCCACCTCACAGATTCTGAGGGTGGTTGGCAGTGTCAGCTGAGGCTGCTACTGACATTTCAGCCTGGCCAGATTGGTCTGGGAAATAGGGTGGACCCAGATCTGGCATGTAGGTTTTGAAGGGCACCTATGAATCCAGTTTTGGGGCTTTGTGGGAGACACTGGCGGAGGAAAAAAGACCTGGTCACAGGCTCTCTAGCTCTGTGGATTCTTCCTCAGAAAGCATCAGTGCTCAATGGTTCCTGTGTCCCCACATCTGAGCACCAGCCCCGATGTCATTCTGTCTCTCTCCTTCCCCAGTACCTCTGCCTGCACACCACTCTCCATCTATTCAGATGTGTGGTAGGCAGAATTCCATGCTGTTCCCATCATAGCTGCCCCTGACATTAGTTCTGTGACTATATTACATTACATGGCAAATAGGATATTGCAGGTGTAATGTAGGTTACTAATCAGTTGATTTTCAGAATGTGAGATCACCTGGGTGGGTCTAACCCAATTCCATGAGCCCTTCTAAATCAGTGTTTTCTCCAGCTGGTCACAGAAGGAGCTTTAGGAAGCTGTGAAACCCAAGAAAGATTTGAGGGGCCACTGCTGGCTTTGGAGGTGAAGGGGCCACATGGAAAGGACGAGGAGGGGCCCTTAGATACCGAAGCAACCCCTGCCTAGCACCCGGCAGAAAAAACAGGTCTCTCAATTGTACAACTGCAAGGAACTGAATTCTGCCAACAGCTTGTATGATCTTGGAGGTGGATTCTTCCCCAGAACCTGCAGGGAAGAGCCCAGCTCAGCCAATGCCTTGATTTCTGCCTTGTGAGACCCTAAGCAGAGAACACAGCTAAGTCCTCCTGGACTTCTGAGCTACAGAAACCATGAAGTAATAAACGGGTGTTGTTTTAAGTTACTAAGTTTGTGGTCATTTGGTATGCGGCATAGAAAACAAATACAGATGGCCTCCTGCTTTGCTGCCAGTCATCCCTTTTGAGGATGTGAGAACAGCTCACAAACAGGAACCCAGGCCCTAGTACCCTGATGACACCCCCTCCCTCAGGGTCTTAGCATCCTTGTGTAGGATGAAGGGTGGGTGGGTGGAGTGATTGCTGACTTCTCTTTCAGTTCCAGTCTCTTCAGTTCTCTCTCTGAATCGCCTGAAATGTTGTTCAGTTCCATCTCCTCTTTGGGCTTTCTGGGGTTCTAGGTTGGCCGACTGGGCTTCCTCTCCATCCTTTCTGTTTCCTTTCTCCTTCTGGGTCTGGGACCCTCTCCATAGCCTTTCTCCGGTTTCAAGAGCCATTGCTTCTTCTCCAACAGCACAGGCCTGGGCAGCAAGTCTTCAGACATCTCTTGCCCCCGAGGGGGAGTCAGTCCCATGCCCAGCCTCTTTTGTTGCTGTGGCCTCTGTCCATTGTTCAGACCCTTCCTGGATTCTACTCCTTGTCGGTCAAGACTATAATGCCTCTGCCCTGTTACAGCCTGGGCTCCTGATCCCTACCTGGTGGGCTGGGTCCTCCTTTATCCTGGCTCTTCTCTGGCTTGGACAATTGCTGCCCCCAGTATTGGCACTCCTTCCCCCTCCCAGCCTGCCTCTTCCTGCTCACCTGTCTGCTGTGAGGAAATTCAGGTGCAGGGGAACATAGTCCTTGGATATTCCCCTTGGTTCCATGCTGAGGTGAGAGGGTACAGCCAAGCCAGAAGGTAGCATGGAGTGGCTCAGCCCCATCTGTGCTTGGATCAGGGCTGCAAGCTCCCAGAGCATGGGGCAGAGGGTCCTGAGGGTGGGACTGTTCTATCTCCTGAGTACTTTTGACTGAGCCTCTGTCTGCACAGAGGTAAGGGCAGGACCCCTCTGGGGGGTTTGTGAGAGGTCCATAGTCCCTCCCTTGCCAGAGCTGTCTTCCTAAACCAAACTCTGATCTGACATCCACAGGTAACTCATTTACCGCGCAGAAGGCCTCAGGTCTTAGCAAGATGTCCAAGGCAGTTTGTGGCTCCAAGATATCCCCACCCCAACATGAAGTGCACTCTGGGGATGATGCCAACATTAAAGATGTATCACCCTGGATTAAGTATAGGCATTATCAGTCTTTAAGCATTCATGGTTCAACACATAGTAATTTTCTATCACTATATAGTCTCCAAAAAACGTAGTTTGTCAGCTTCTCAGTTCCTTTCCTTCTCAGGAATGGAAAATGAAGGAGAGAGTTTTCAGAGGAGACTAGTGGAGATCTAGGTCTCAGGACCCCGGAGCTGCAGGGGACACTGAAGCTCATGTGGTACAGTGTTCTAATGGTGGCTGGCCTCCGGGATGGGTGATTGTCCAATCTCTCCTGAAGGGAATCCAGCAAGAGTAGATTCACTGCCTATCAACTGATGTCACCCATGCCATCTTTGCACACTTGGATGGACATGTCCTCTTTGTACTGAGCTGATTTCTCTCCCTGTAGCTTCCCCACATTGTATAACACTACTCCTTGAGACCTCACAGACTCTTGTCCTTCACATTCATTCACTCAACAAACTTGTAGCAAATATCTGTTATTTGCCGGGCAAGGTGTGGGGTTTTAGAGAGTAATAAGACTCAGGCAGGGCACCAGTTGCAAAAATGGAGCCCCAGTGTTTGAGAAGGGCAGCTAGCCCTCCCCACGTCCTCTCTTCCCTAATGGGACAATCCTGGAACTTTCTGGAGTCTTTACTGAACATTTTGGAGACCTTTCAAAGAGGAACTCACTGTGGTGGTTCTTTTCAAGAGCACCCTGTTTACCCGTCAGAAGCTCCCCCTTCCTCCCTCTGCCTTCAGGGCTCTGAGAACAGAAAAGGGTCCTCCAAGGGGCTCTGCTCAGCGAAGAACAGTGGGCTCCTTGCTCCTCATGCTAGATGCACTGTCGTTGTCCACGCAGCAAAGACTGTGGAAATACCACAGGCAGCCACAAAACCCTTGCTGTGCTTTGGTTTCCTCAACTATGTGATGCTTGAAAAGGAAATGAGTTAACACATGTGGAGTGGGCAGTATAGTGCCTGACATGAGCTAATGTTCAATAAATGTCAGTATTACTACTTTTGTTTTATCGTTATTATCATCCTACTAGCCATGCCTTTAAAGCTGATGGAAAATGAAACACTCACGTTTTCCTTTGATGTTCACATTTTTCTTCTCTGTTTCATACTGGGTAGAAGTGGAAAGTTTGCTTCTGATCCTAAGGAATTTATCTTATTAAAACTGGTTCCTCATCTATCTGCTGAGATAATAGAAACAGTATCCATTATTGAGTACTGCATGTGTGTCACACATGCCACCTTGAATCTTTATAACAACTCTGAAAGGTAGATGCTATTATCTTCATTTTGTAGACTAGGCAACTGGGGCTTCAAGAGATGTAAGTGTCCCAAGGCCTCATTGCTAGTAAATACCAGAGCCCAGAATGCAAATCCAAATTGGTTGTTTCTGCCCAAGTCCATTCTTGTCATCAGTGTATGTCCTTTGCTCGTTAGCTGCAAGTCACTCACAAATGGTGGGTTCAGAAAGTCTCGTCTACCCTTGTCCAGGCCACGGCTGAGAGTTTTGAAGCCCCGAAGAGCTCCAGATACAACGTGGTAACAAGAAGCCTGGCCAAGCTGTGCAGAGGACCTTGTGGGATGGGAACCATTGAGTGCACAGAAGCTGCAGAGCTGAGAGAGGAGCTCAGACTTGCAGGGACTATGAAGCCAGACTCCCTGGGGGCAGGACTACCACTTGCCCACTATGTAATCTCTGAGTCTATCTGTTTGGCTGTAAAATGAAAAATAAAAAATAATATCACTTTATTGGCTGATTGTGAGGATTAAATGAGATGCATTTTATAAAGTTTTTAGTGCAGAGCCCAGTCAGTATTAGGCATTGTTATTACTAGTAATATTATAAGCTTCCAAGCAGGTGAGTGACTGCTGCTAAGGCATGCACTGGCAGCATTGGTCTGGGAACAGAACTCCCTTCTCCCCTTTTCCTGCCAGGTTTCCATTGCCAGCTCAGCCAGGGCTCCGGCTCCAGCCTGCGCATGCGCACCTGAGAAATGCCGCGCGTTGCCAAGAAACCGCCTTCCCCATCTATTTTAAAACCTTGATAAGCTTTATGTTTAATGTTTTAAAAGGTTATGTTCTAAAGAGGGGCATGGTTAAGTAAATTACGGCACATCAACCTGATGGGATATTAAACAGCCATTAAAGTGATAATTATGAAGATCGTGTAGGAACGTGGAAAATGCTTATGGATTAATATGAGGTGAAAAAAATGGAATAAAAAAATTGGATTACACAATAATTGCCACTAGCCAACACCACATGCCTATGAGTAAACATTCTTTCCCTATGAGGGAAAGAATGGCGTCCTTTAACTTCTTTTATTGTTGTTCTATTGTTTTTATAATAAATAATGGTTGATATCATTGAAATCGTGATTTTATAAATCAAAAACTTCAGAACTCTATTATGTGGCCTGCAAAAGCAGACACTGTGCTTAAAAGAACCTCCCAGGCCATAGGTAATGGGTCATTTGCTGCTGTATTTACATTTCATGTTAATAACTGGTAGGGAATGAAGGGAGATTTTGTTTTTCAAGTAGAGCAGATAATTATCCTCCTAACCCCCCAGTTACTGATGGTTTTAAGAAGGGGGATGCACTCTCAGAGTGAAGGTGCTTGAATCTAATATTTCTTTTGGCTTCTGTGCTGGGAGGGAGGCAGGAGGGGGAATTAGGGACAGAGACTTAAGTGGGGGCTTAATGTTTTGCTTCCCTCCCGCCTGAGGGGTAGAGGCAGACACAGGGAGCAGGGACATGTGCTCCCACACACCCAGGAGAAGAGAGACCTGAAAGGCCTTGGGCAGCACGAGGCTGAGTGCTGGATGCAAACTAAAGCATGCAGGTACAGAAGAGGGTTGAAGTTTCTCTACTGACCTTACAGGGGGAAAGGAGTTTGGAACCACCGTTTTTCTTCCTTCTTTTCATTCCCTTCCATTGCCTGCCCCCTCCCTTTTTTCCCTTCTACTTTTTTTCTCTCCTCCTTGTTGAAACGGGAAAAGTTTCCTTGTCCCCCGGCAGGGCATGTGATGGGGGTGTGGCTCGCTTCTTCAGTGCCCCGCTGGTCAAACCTCTAGGAGAGCATACAGACAGGCAGGTTGTGGGGCTCTGACCCCATGGCAGTGTCTAGGGCTGAATGTTTACAGCTGAAGCCCCAGTGGGCATGTGTCACAGGGTGCTCTTTTAGTTTAGCCATCCGTAGGCAACTTGTGGCAGTCAGCTCAGTTAGAACCCTGCCTTATCACAAGGACAGAGGAATTTCTGTATCCCAGGGTTCTTGCCTTGGTGTGCTGGAAGAATCAGATCACACATGGGCTTGGAGAATGAGCACAAGGTTTTATTGAGTGGAAGTAGCTCTCAGCAGATGGGGGAGCCAGAAAGGAGATGGTTTTCCTCTGAAGTTGGCCACTGGCTGGCTGGACTCTTCTCTGATCGCCCTGGCCAAACTCCGCGTCCTTCTGCTGGTCAGTGGCCTGCTGGTGTGCTGGCATCTGTCGTGTGCGCTTCCACCGATGTGCTCCCCTCTACATCCCCTCAATGTCCAGACACTTGTGTCTTCTTCCGCCGACATGTTCCTCTCCACGTCCAGCCGCTTGTGTGTGTGCTCGCTAGGGTCTTGTGGTTTTTATAGGCACAAGATGGCGTGGTGGGCCAGGGTGGTCTTGGAAAATGCAACATCTGTGCGCCAAGGCAGGAGTGTCTGTCGTCACCTAGGTCCGTGGGCACAGGACCAGGGGTGGAGCCCTTGCCAGGGACCCGCCGTTCTCTACCCAGCACTTCCCTGCCCCCTTCCGTGTCACTGTCATTTAACAGCAGTTTACTGGGCTCCTACTCTGTGCGGACACTATGATCATCACCCAATTTAGAGAGACAAAAAGACAGTTTCTGCCCTCAAGATGTCTAACCTGCAAGACAAATCTGAAAACAAACAATCCTGACAGGTCTGAATATAAATAATTCAATGTGACAAAGAAAGTAATTAACTCAGCTCAGAGAAGTCAGCAGAGCTTCCCCAGTCGGTATCCCGGTATACCGAGTTGAATAGGAAGGGGAGGAGAGAAGTGTTGGGTTGGGGGACAAGGTGGGGAGGAGGGAAGAGCATGCTCAAAGGCATGGAGGAGTGGGAGGACAGAGCTGAAACCTCTTTGGACCTGTGGGCCATTTATCCCGGCTTCTGTGTCCAACAGGGAGATCAATGAATTGCATGTCTACCTGATGTTATTCTCATAGTTCTGGTGCAACTCAATCCCACAACTATACTTAGGACCCTGTGATAGCTCTGGCATCCAGGAATTTATCAAAACCACTGTGAATCAATTGATATTTTCCTAGAATCTATGGATGATAGAGTTGGGAGAAGCTTCAAGGAGTAGCTAGCTCCCTGATCATGCTAGCCACCCAGGGAACAGCTGGAAATGGAAGTCAGCCTCAGTTCAGCATATGTGGGCACTATTGATTGGGTTCATTGCCCTCATTTCAGAGCTAAGGAAGCTATAGCCTAGAAAGGGGAAGTCCATGATTCATTCAAAGTCACTGAACAAATAACTAGCTTCTACTCAGTTCTTCTGGCTCTAAACCCAGTAGTCTTTGTAGTACATGAGGTCTCTTTTTCCAAAAGAGGGTGGTCTAGCCTCTTTCCATGCCCATGAACCAGGAGCACATCCCTCTTTGCTCCGTTCTTACCTCTCCTCAAATTCAAGGGTGCACAGCCCTTCTTAATACTGTAACACATAGGCAAGGCACAGTGGCTCATGCCTGTAATCCCAGCACTTTGGGAGGCTGAGGCAGGCAGATCATGAGGTCAAGAGATTGAGACCATGCTGGCCAACATGGTGAAACCCTGTCTGTACTAAAAATACAAAAATTAGCTGGGCATGGTGGTGCGTGCCTGTAGTCCCAGCTACTCAGGAGGCTGAGGCAGGAGAATCCCTTGAACCCGGGAGACGGAGGTTGCAGTGAGCTGAAATCGGGCCACTACACTCCAGCCTGGCAACAAAGTGAGACTCCTTCTCAATACAAACAAACAGAAAACCAAATACTGTAACATGTAGCTGACAAGCCCTCCTCCACACTCATGGCCTTCATAGTTGTATCACTCCATGACTTTCCTCTTTCTAGACTGCCTGGTTAGGACAATGCCTGATCCCCTCCTTCTGCTTGCAGAGAAATGCTTCTGGGCCTCCAGGTCGTGTGAACCATCCCTTTTCCACTTCCTGCAGCTTCCTTCTCTCTGCTGAGAAACTGCATCTAAGTAAGGCATTCTGGCTAGAGTAAGGAGAAGTGGCAAACTGGGAAGGAATCCAGGGCTCCAGTCCTTTTCCATAAATCAGCTCAGAAGTTCCCCAGAGCAAATCCTTCTTGACTCTGGTCTCATCTTTATCTGGCAATGGCAGGCACTAGGGGAGTCTGAACTACATGACCTCTAGCCTCTCCAAAGGTGGGGGCCAATGGGACTCATTTTCTGTGAGTCTGCATGTAAAGGGACGATGGGGACCAGCTGTCGCAGATGAATCCTGTTCTCCTCAGTCTTGACCCACGTGCCTGGGAACTGGGGCATGATGGAGATCAGAACTTGAATGTCATGACAGAAGCTGGGGAAAGAGGCACATAAACCAACATGGACTACAAAGAGCTTCTGGGCCATTTGCCACTTGTTTTTCTGTTTTTCTACCTATCAGTCTGTACACTTGCTTTGGCATTTATGTGGTTTCAGAAGGCTATTATCTTGTCAACATTGTTCTACAGCATTGACATTATCTCTTAATTACACAATTACTTTGTTATGTACTGTAGACCTAGTAATAAAACATTTGAAGTGTTCAAGCACAGACAAGAATTTTTAAAATATTATTTGAGTCAAACCATCTTGTAAAAATCACTAATAAATGTCATAACCAGAGGAGACCTCTGTTCATTCCGCCACTGAGAGGAGCAAGAGCTAAGGCCCAGGGAGAAGGGATCTGCTGCTGGTCACACGGGTAATTACTAGAATGAGTTTTGCAGACATGAGAGCTCACTGCAGATCACACAGCAACTGAGAGCAGAGTTGGGACTAAAGCTCGGGCCTGATGATTCCTGGGTTACTGCATTTTTTCTTTTTCATAAGTAGGTTATACACTTTTCCATCTCCACCATGTCACCCTCAAGGTCTGTCTAGGCCACACAGTTAACACTGAGTTGGGGAGCAAATCCCCAAAGCACTGGATTACTCTAAGGATTAGGTCCCACTTCTCCTTGATGCTTAGTGGGTTAAGGAACATGATAAAGCCCCACTGGGCTAAATCTGTCCTCTGTGTTAAGGAATTTTGTCTCCAAGAAGTTCCCATTTATTAAGAAGCAAATGGCCAACTGGCACACAAAACTATGTGTGCTGTTGGCAATGACTAGTTTATTAGCCAGGAAATTCAGCCTGAGTTTATGGCACACAGGACTGGTGATGGCGGTTGAGGGAGTAGGAGGGAGAAGATACACCGAGTGGATGAGCTGGGAAAGACAGGCCAGCTTCCAGTACAGATGGGGAATTTTGGAGCTGGGAGCATCCTGATAATAGTCTGAAGGACTCCGCAAAGGGACAAGAGCTGCTCTTTGATTAAATTCACCTGTTTTTCATTGCTTGCAATCCAAGTCTAAACTGAGCAGGGCTGGCACTTGGCAGAACTCCCCTGCAGTGACTATGGAGAGCCCTGCAGATCCATTACTTTCTATCTCTGAGCTTGGAGACAGCCTTAGAATTCTTAACTAAACTTCCACAGTTTTCTCAGAAGAGGATACTTATTTAATAATATCTGTTGTGTATTGAATTGTGTCTCCCAAAAGATATGTTGAAGTCCCAATCCCTGGTACCTGTATGTATGACCTTATTTGGAAATAGTCTTGGCCGATGCAATCATGTGAAGATGAGGTCATACTGGATTAGGGTGGGCCCTAAATCTAATAACTGGCATCCTTATAAGAAGAGGGACATTTTGACACACAAGGAGATTTCTAAGTGATGACACAGGTAGAGTTTGCAGTGATGTCTCTATAAGCTCAGGAATACCAGGATCTAGAAAGAAGCAAGAAAGGATCTTTCCTTAGGGTCTTCAGAGAGAGCATGGCCCTGATGGCACCTTGATTTTAGACTTTGTGCCTCCAGAAGTATGAGAGAATTAGTTTCCGTTGTTCTAAGCCACCCAATATGGTACGTTGCTATGGCAGCCTGGGAGGTGAATCTACCATCTCTGGAAATTGTCTGTCTCTTGTCTCTGTGTTTCCCATCTCCCTTTCTCACGCTCTTGTGGTGTCATCTCTCCCTGTCCCTGACGTCCTCCTCCTATTACCCACCTGAGTCCTTCTTGCCCATCAGGTGCAGCCTAAATGGCCCTCTTCTATGACATCTTTCATGATCCTGTCCAATACGCCTTTGCCCTTTTCTGGCCTGCTGCAGTGTTCTCAATGCTTGTATCTCTGTCTAAACTCCCACAGCAGAGGGGGGTCCCAAGAAGAGGAAGGTGAGAGAGAATGCAGACAAAGACATCTCTGTGGGCTTCAGCATTCTGCCTTTGTTCATCGCAGCAGTAGCTGGGAGTGGGCGGTGGGCAGTGGTGGGAGGACCCATTACTCCTTCAAAGCATGAAGCAGTTTCTTCAGATAAAGGTCCTAAAATTTCACAATAGTGTTTATTATTATTATTGTTTACTTTTTTACTATACTTTAAGTTCTAGAGCACATGTGCACAATGTGCAGGTTTGTTACATATGTATACATGCACAATAATGTTTTTTTAAATTTTAAAATTTTTTTTATTATACTTTAAGTTCTAGGGTACATGTGCACAGCGTGAAGGTTTGTTACATATGTATACTTGTGCCATGTTGGCGTGCTGCACCCATCAACTCGTCAGCACCCATCAACTCGTCATTTACATCAGGTATAACTCCCAATGCAATCCCTCCCCCCATCCTCCCCATAATAGGCTCCAGTGTGTGATGTTCCCCTTCCAGAGTCCAAGTGATCTTATTGTTCAATTCCCACCTATGAGTGAGAACATGTGGTGCTGGAAACCATCATTCTCAGCAAACTATCGCAAGAACAGAAAAACAATAGTGTTTTAAGAGCAGAGGTTTTCTAGCTTCTTCTTTGCCTCAGTTCAAGGTGTTTCTTTTTTAAATTAATTTATTTTTTTTGAGACAGCGTCTCACTCTGTTGTCCAGGCTGGAGTGTAGTGACACAATCTTGGCTCACTGGAACCTCCGCCTCCCGGGTTCAAGCGATTCTCCTGCCTTAGCCTCCTGAGTAGCTGAGACTACAGGCACGCGCCACCACACCTGGCTAATTTTTGTATTTTTAGTAGAGACAGGGTTTCACTATATTGCCCAGGCTGGTCTCAAACTCTTGACCTCATGATCTGCCCACTCTGGCCTCCCAAAGTGCAGGGATTACAGGCGTGAACCACCGCACCCAGCCTAGTTCAAGGTGTTTTTGAGTGCACCAATAATCAAGTGCAGCTAGGTCTACCTCTGAGCCTAGTAGTTCCTGTTGTTTGGTATTTTTCAGATGGACTTGGTCAGGAGAAGAGAACCACTCTACAGCTGGGAATCTCACACTGAAAGCTTCCCAACCTCAAAGTCTATCCAGTGATGATTTGCTCTGTACATCCTCATGCACACAGGGAGTTGTGGGGAGCTCAGGGAGATGCATGTGGGTATACACCCCCGACACACTGACATCTGCTCTGACCATCTTATTTGCTCATACTGCTCAGAGCATACTGTGCCTTCTGTCAAGCCGCACATTGCACAAGCTATTCTCTCTGTCTGGAATGTTCTTCACCAAGCACAATTTTACATCTTCCTTAAGTCTCCCTTCAAATGATGTCTTCTATAGTCCACATAGCTGGGGTCCCTTAGACTAAACCAATCACCCCCTCCTCTGTGCTCTGGGGCTCTGTGTGTCCACCTCTGCTGTTGCACCCACTATATTGTGGCATGGGGTCTTACAATCTTGGGGACCATGCCATGGCCCTTCCACAGAACTGAGACAGGGCACAGAATGGGGAGAGGGTTAGATACATCTGCGTTGAATAAATGCATGCATGCATCTGTCACAATTTGCAGGGCGTTTTCATAGAGCAGATTTAATTCATTTATAAAGGAGATTGTATTCATTTATATAATAGCTGCAAAATCCAAAACGTAGAACAGATGTATTGTGCCAAGCCTATGGTCCATCTCCATCCTCTAACCACCCAGTTCCCTTCTCTGAAATCAATATCTGAGTCCTATTTGGTATGCATCCTTCCAGAGGGTCCATATTAACTTAAAGGTACACGTATTTCTTGTATCCCTTTTGCACAAATTATAGCATCTTGCTTTTTTACATTTTACTTTTTAATATGCCTTGTAGATCCTTCAATATCAGCCCACTGAGAGTTGCCTTATTTTTATTTTTATTTTTTGTTTCATTAGCTGCATAGTATTATTCTACTATAAGGGTGCTTCATGCTTAGCCAGTCTTCTAAGGCTGTTTTGAATTCTTTGGTCATCCTTTGCTGGCATGGATAACCTTGTGCATTTATCAACAGTGCTTACTTTTTTTTCTTTTTTTTGAGACAGAGTCTCACTCTGTTGCCCAGGCTGGAGTGCAGTGGCGTGATCTCGGCTCACTGCAACCTCTACCTCCCGGGTTCAAGTGATTCTCCTGCGTCAGTCTCCTGAGTAGCTGGGACTACAGGCACGCGCCACCACATCCGGCTAATTTTTTGTATTTTTAGTAGTGACAGGGTTTCACCATGTTGGCCAAGCTGGTCTCGATCTCTTGACCTCGTGATCCACCCGCCTCAGCCTCCCAAAGTGCTGGGATTACAGGTGTGAGACACCACGCCCGGCCAACAGTGCTTCATTTTGAGAAATTATTTTCAAATGGTAGAATTTCAGGCTTCAGTAAGGTAGACAGGGTGACTCTCCTGGCACTGTTCCGGTAACTGCTGATTGGTTTATTCAACACTTTTTTCAATCCCTGTCTGCTGTGCTGAGACTGAAGAGCTGGCAAATGTGTTTCCCAGGAATCTTTGCAGGTAGATTCAGGGTGTCACCTTAGGATTCACCAAGCAGCTGTAGTCAGGTGAGATTTGGATTTGGATCTAAGTCACTGAGCAGAGAGGTGGAGTGTGTGGATATTTACTTGGCCAGTGGGCATCACCACAGGAGTGCCGGTTTTGTTGCTGACAGCTGTTGGTGGCAGATATCAGATACTGCAGCTTCCTGGTTGCAGGGGAGGCTGCAGCTCCTTAGGTGGCCCAATTCTGTGCTGTAATTTTGGGAGCCAATCCTGGAAGTTCAGTTTAATGCCTAGCATCCCAAACTGTTGTCCACAGATCAGGAGTAGAATCCCAGGTGCCAGGCTACTCCTAGGGAATCATCTCCAGGTGATTCACACACCCATTCAAGGTTGAGAAGTACTGGCTTAGACTTTACTGGAGCTCTGCCAAGGCTCTAATTAGAATCACCTGGGAAGCCTTGAACACTGCAGGTGCCAAGGCCACACCCCATATTATGTCATAATCTCTAAGGGTGGTGCCTGGGATCAACATCTTTAAAACTCCGCAGGTGATTCCAGTATGTAGCCAAGGTTGAGACCCATTGGCCTGGAGTAAGAACTCTGCATCTTGGTTATACACTAGAATCACTTGAACATTTTAAAAAATACTACAAATTCTGATTTAATTGGCTTGAACGAAGACATGAGCATTTTATTTTTGTACGCTCTCTTGGCAATTCTAATGTAAAGCAAGGGTTGAGAAGTATTCGTCTAGTTTTGTTTCTTCAGCCTTCTTCACTATTTTTACCTCTAATAAAAACCCTTGTGTTTAAATCCACTAGAGTGAATTCTGTGGTCTGCAATTAAGAACTTTTGTGTCATATGAGAAGTCACCTGTTTGAGCTGCACTGGAACCTGGGCTGGCTTATGTTGGCTTTAGTAACCTCGGAACAAATAATAGAATTTAATTTAAAAGGGCTTTTGAGAAAACCCATTGAGAAGAATCGATCAGGAAACCACTTACTGGTGAACTGGCTAAGAAGGATGGGTTAGAAAGGAGGCAGGCAGGGCCAGAAACATGATGAGCCATGTCTGAAGATCAAGGAGGGTGGGGGTGGAGGGGTGCAGAACTTTGGTGGAAGGGAAGAGTGTTACCTAACTAGACCTGTGAGTATAAAAACAAGGGCCCATCCAGCCAAACAGCTAAACAGATGAAAGCTTCATATTTCTTTTGGGTGGATTCCTGGTTGTGTAGTGACCTCTGGGAGGAGAAGTCAAGGAGTTTGGGGCTTGGAGGAAGGGCCCACAGGGACAGGGGTTTTTGTCCTTTGCCTCTATGGCACTTCTTCCTCTCTCTGTTCTCTCCTCTTTTGACTTGTAGTTCAGGACCTGCATGCATCCCCTGTTCTGGCTTCTAAGCAATAGCTGGTGACTTCTCCCTAACATTTGAACTTGCCTTCACAGTGCCCCCAGTCCTTAGGGTGGCTAGTTAGCAGATGCCTGACCAAGCATTATTAGTATCCAGTCCCTGTGACTGCCTTGGGGGTTCACAATAGGAGCTCACAGGCTAATGAAGAGGCGATTGCAAGGCAGTCTAAAAAGCGCTATAACAAAAGTATAGGGTATGTATGACACTGAGGAAGGGTTGTCAGTCATGGCAGTTCACAGGGAAGGTAAACAATTAGGTGTGTAGATTGTAGAGGTGACCCATGAAGGGTCAGAAATGATCATGAGAGACAAGTGCAAGCAAAGGACATGACAGATGCAGGAATACTTGACTATAGGCTCCTTGAAGGCAGCGCGGGCTCATGCATTTATCAATACTGTGTGCCTGCTCTCACATGTAGAAGGGCTTATGTGGATGTGAATAATGAATACATGAAAAAAAGTGATGGTATATTGGTTAGAAAGCTATCAGTTGCAAGTAATTAAAAAACTCTTAAACCTCAAACAGAAAGGGAATATATTAGTCACACAACAAAGAGATAGTAGGTGGTAGGATTCTGCCTCCAGCTCTTTACAGCGGTTTTAGGCCACACATTCTAACACAGTCATGTCCAAAGGCAGAAATAGGGCTGTCTTTAATGGTGTCTTTGTCTTAAGGGCAAGAAAACTTTCTCATAAGGGCTCCAGTGGAACTTCTGTCAGGTCTCATTGGGCCCATGCTTAGCTGTAAATCAATCACTGGCAAGAAGAATAGGTTAGTCCTGATTCACTAAGACCAATCACTGGAGCTTAGATGTTGTGTCATCCACTGAAATGAGAAAGGCTGGAAGTGACTCTACAAAGAGATTCTGGGGCCTTTAATTGAACTTCATCTTACTCTTTAAAAGTGACTTCTGTGGCCACTGATGTATAATTTCAATTACTTTAGATTATTCTTTTAAAAGCAGAACTCCTAAATTTTTAAAAATTTGAGCTTTCATAAAATCTTCAACAATTAGGTCACTATTGACATTTATAGAGATATTTTTGAATAAGAAATGGATAAAGCTTTCTGTGGATTATTTTCTGAGAAGGCAATAGATAAACTTGGTAAAAGAAAATGAAGATACAAGGAGATTTACCATGAGAAACAACTCTGCTCCCATCCCTGTCCTCCCTCCTACCCTTGCCCTCCCCAGGGCCAGTCACTACTAAGGATTTCTTGTGTGGGCTTCCAGAAATACTATATGCATGTTCAAACATGTACGCATTCATATTTACCACTTCAATACTAAACAAACAGTACACACTCTACTTTACCTTGCCTTTATACTTGGATGCCACTTTAAAATGGACATTCCTAGCTTTTATATTTTGCCTGAGGTGGTAAACTGTTAATTCTAAATGGAATGTGAAAAAATATCCATGTATATTATACTTTATAGAGAAACCATTAAAAATAATATGAAGAGATATAGCTAAAAAGTTAAAAGGTATATTAAAATATAATACTAAAAATATTCAAATAGTGCAAGAGAGAGCAGGAAAGGGGAAACAGGAGCAAGAAACAGGGGAAAAACTAATGAAACAATAGATCTAAATTCAATCATGTCAGTTAAATTACATAGAATCTCATGAAATATAAATGCTCTTAACACACTGAGAGTGTCAGAGTGGAAAGTAACAAGAAAACAACATCCCACCTCTATGTTGTCTATGAGACAGACTTTAGATATAAAAATACAAATAGGTTTAGGTTAAAAGTAAATAATGGAAAATATGTACCATTCAAACAGTAATCAAGAAATAACTGAAGTGATATAAAGTGGCGTGGCCAATATGGAAAAAGTCTGGTGGTTCTATTTAAAATAGAATTATTATACAATCTAGCAATTTGACTTCTGGGTATAGATCCAAAAGAATTGAAAGCCAGTTTTCCCAAGAGATATTTGTACACTCATGTTCATAACATTATGTACAATAGCCAAGAGGTAGAAGCAACGCAAATGTGCATAGACAGCTGGATGGATACATGAAATATGGCCTAGCCACACAGTGGAATATTATTCAGCCTTAAAAGGGAGGGGAATTCTGACACATGCTACAACATGGATGACTCTTGAGGAAATTATGCTAAGTGACATCAGTCAGTCAAAAAAGACAAATGCAGTATAATTCCATTTGTATATGGTGTCTAGAATGGTCAAATTTGTAGAAGAAAGTAGAATGGTTGACGGGGCTGTGGGGAGGAGAAAATGGGTGAAATGTTGCTTAATGAGTACAGAGTTTCAGTTTTGCGAGATAAAAACGTTCTGGAGATGGGTTGCGCAACTATGTGAATATACTTAACACCACTGAACACTATTGAACACTTAAAAATGACTAAGATGGTAAATTTCATGTGTAGTTTACCATAATTTAAAAACATAGCTGAAGTGGTTAGATTAATATCAGAAAAGATAGACTTCATAACGTGGAAAGTTACCAGGGACAAGAAGAACACTACAGAAGAGCAAAAGAGTCAATTCACCAAAAGACATTACAATTCTAAACATGAATGAATCCTACCATAAAACCTGAAAATAAGTAAAGCAAAAATTGACAGAACTGGAGGATGAAATAGAAAACACATCATAGTTGGAGACTCCGACATGCCTTTCTCAGTGATTGATACAACTCAATGATTGTATCAATGATTGATACAATACAAAATCAATAAGGTTATAGAAGATCTAAACAACTCTAGTAACCAACTTGACCTAATGAACATTTTTAGACAAAGTCCATAGCAGAATACGCATTCTTTTTAAAAGTGACATTCTGAGTGTACAACAGGTCCTTCCAGCCTTTCTTTCTTCTTTAGCTCTTCATTCATATAATTATTTCTCTCTTCCTGTCTCTTTCTCTCTCCCCCATCTACTGCTCCCTTTTCCACTTAACTTATTTTGTTACTCTCTTCCTTTTCCTCCCATCTCATTGCTTTTTCTCTTTCTCCCACCCTTTAATATATTCTATCTAGTACTAATTTCATACAATTAGATGCTTACTGTTTTTAATTTAAAAACGAAGTGAATGTTTTCTTAACAAAAAATAAACAGTTTTAAATTAAGTTGACTTTTTGTGTGTGAGGTGTGGAGTTGATTTCTCCCCCTAGATCTGGCCCTGACTATTTGCTTTAAATTACTTTGGAAATTCATAGCAAGACCATTTATGACTGCAGTTGCTGGGAAAAGAAGGCTTCCTGGAGGAGGTAGAATTTGGAGTTGGATAAAGCTTGGATGGATAAGGGTGGTTTAAGAGGAGCTCCATTTTAGTTTATCTCTCTGTGTTCAAAGCATGTAAATGACCTGTTTGTTCACATGGCATCGAATGAAGTGAATGCATAAATGTGGGCACCCCTCCCTTCTCCATCTCACAGCTGCCATTTTTGGGGAAGAATCTCTCCTTTCTTAAGTGCCCTTTCCCCTCACTTTTCAGAGCCAGGCCATCTGTGATAACTAGATTTTCCTCTGCTGGAACTCTCCATTTTGCCTAACTGCTTACCATTGTCAGGTATGCAATTAGCTTCGCCACTTCTCTGGGAGCTGCCAGCTCATTATTTGTTTGTCTCTGGATGCCCTGCAGCCTCTGCTGCTCTGTCTCACTGGCCTTGGATCAGGCTCCTATGCATGACCTGGCAGCATGCCACCTGCTTCCTGAGGCTCCTGGAGACCCCTTCCTGTCCTTCTGTCTCTCTAAGTGAGGGATGCTTTCCTCTCTTGGACTGGGAGGCTGCTTTCTTAAGCACCTTCTGCTGTCTCATTGTGTGTGCATGTGGATGTTTGCACTTATGGAAGTGTGTGTGTATGTGCCAGAGGAGGATGTGCTCATGAAATAATAGCCTGACCATGCAGCTTAAATCGACAGCATATGCTTGGTGGTACAAATGAAGACCCATCTGGAATCTCCATCCCAGCCTACTACTTCTCACAGGGCCAGTCTGTCCTGTGAGCTCCTATGTGTTTATTAGTTTCACATAGAATCTGAGCTGTGATTTGCAGGGACCCAGGGGGATCTCTGTACTCCAAAACTCTTCCTCCACTGGGGCCTGAAGTTTTGCCATTGGCATTTCTTAATTTGGGTTGAGCATTGCCTTCTAGAGACTCCCTTTTGAAAGTGCAAATACTTCTGGAAGGAGGCACCCAGAGCCAGAAAGATGGGGTATTATATGATGAATTCCCTTCATATTTTTACAGACAAGGAAGGAAAGCCATGTGCCGGTGATGTTTCTGAGGTCACCTGGCAAGTACATGGCAGAGCCCTGGTTCATTAGTCATCGCCTACCTGAATCACAGGGCACCACCTTCACAATGTGCCCTAAAGACATTCACCACAGGCTTCTTCACCTAATGGGGCCATTATTGGGAATATGACGGGCAAGACGAATTGGAACAAAAGGTACTGATAATGTTGATAAATCTGGACTTTTCCATAACTTAGGGAACTGGTTTTCTGTCTAGACCAGTGCTATTCAATGGAAATATAATGTGAGCGACAAACATGAGCCATGTATGCAATAAAAAACTGTCTAGTAGTCACATTAAGCAAATAATAGGGAAAAAAGGGAAAAAACAAAGCAGGTAAAATTAATGTTAATAATTTATTAAACTCAACCCAATATTATAAAAATATTATTTTAACATCTAAATTAAAAAATTTTTTTTAAAAAAATTAATGATTTTTTTTTTTTTTTTTTTTTTTTACCAAGATCTTTGAAATGCAGGTGTCTTTTACATTTAAAGCTCATCTTAATTTGCACTAGCCACTTCCAGAGTTCAATAATAGCACATGTGACTAGTGACCTCTGTATTGAATGGCAGCTCTAAACCATCCCTTTAGGAGGATTCTCTACCTATCCCTCTGACCAAGCATTGTCTGCACATGCCTTTCTCTTCCAGACCTGATGTTCACAGGCCTGTAGGTACCATAGGAACCAGCCAGTCCGAGGACTTCACCTTCTATCCCATAGAATCCTCAGAGATGCAGACAGGGGTGGAAGATCGGGGAGAGGAAGGGCGCCTGTGGCTTTGCTTCCAGTCATGTGCATTGCTGTTATATGGGTGCCCTGATGAAGATCTGCAGATTACCTTATCAAGTGTCACCTAAACTAACCCCCACAAAAGAACAAACTGCTTAAAGATATCCCTACAACAAAATAATATCTGTAAGTCAAGCCCAAGTGGGTGGTGAGATATAGCTGAACTGGCATTTTCTTACTCCCATGACAAACTCTTGGTCGGCAGTGTGAGGAAACTACAACAGCAGTGGTAGAGCCAGCTTCTACATTTCAAAACTATCAGTAAAGCTATATGAAATGTGAATGTATATCCACCGTCATTAACAAAGAACTTCACTCTAAGAATGGTTTATGGCTTGGTGTATTAGTGTGTGATATGTCTAATTTGTTACACATGTTTTATCATGTAGGCAATATATTTGTTTCATAGGTGGACACAATTTAGACATACATACAGACTTTGAAAACATTAGTTGAATCAGGTCACTCCTCTGCTCAAAAGCCTGTAACGGCTCCTCACTCCGCTCAGGGGAAACCCCAAGGCCTATGATGGCCAGTGGGTGCCTCACCATGTGCCTGCCTCACCATGTTTCCGATGCCATATCCTACCACTCTCACTGCCTTTCTCTCTGCTCCAGCCACACTGGCCTTTTTGCTGTTTACCATTTTTTATTAAACCCACAACAACAAAATCCATTCAGTTTTTTTGAACTTTTTAGAACTTTTTGAACTTTTTAGAAGTGCAGTCATGCTGTATAAATTCTGCTATCTTAATCAATTTCATATTCTGAAGATTCATCCATGATATTGTATGTAGCTATAATTCATTCATTTTCACTACTGTATAGTATTCCAGTATGTAATTGTACCTCATTTAAAAAGACATTCTCCCACCGTAGCTTCTAGTTGTTTTTTTTTTCTGTTCAAACTGGGCCACTATGAACATTTTGTCTTTGGATGTGTGTCCTAGGACTCATGTGCCCACATGCACTTAAGTCATAGGTGTACACATTATCTACATGCCTTTTGTCACTACCTTTATATATGCTTGTTACTAAGCTTGGAATCTCTTCCTTCTCTGCCAAACTCCTGCTGGTATTTTAAGACCAACTCTCATGTCATCTTTTTTGAGAAGCCTTCCTCTCTATGTCTTGAAACTTACCATTTGTCAAAAGATACAATTTCAACACATTGAGTTTAAAGGTGTGATTGGCTTGTATTAGCAATTCATGAATCAGGCAGCATCCCTTCTAGAAAACATACATCAGCTCTGATGACCTGAGTAGAGGGAGTTGGCTTTACAGGCAGAAAATGCTGAAGAAACCAAAACCAAGGAACAAAAAGCAGACTTTTTCAAAGCTGTGGGGTTCACAGAGAGGACTTCTTTATCATGCCTGCTCAAGTAGACCGCCTGGTTGCTGTAAATCAACCTTCCTTCCTTCCTTCCTCCCTCCCTCCCTCCCTCCCTCCCTCTCTCTCTCTCTCTTTCTTTCTCTTTCTCCTCTCTTTTCCTTTCATTTCGTTTCGTTTCGTTTCCTTTCCTCTTTCTCTCTTTCTTTCTCTTTCTCTCTCTCTCTTTCTCTTTCTCTCTCTCTCTTTCTTCTTTTTCTTACTACCAGCCCATTTTAAAGGTACCTAGCATGAGTGGTCCATTGTGATTTGGTCTGGTCTCCTGGGGCTTAGTGCAGGAGCTCAGTCCAAAACAATGGCCATCCATACATTTTAGCACTTGTATGTGATGCATCCTAGCATACCTCTCTCTCATACCTCTGTACATTAAGTGTAGTGTATTTCTCTTAAGTAACCTCTGCTGCTATTATTCCATTTAGGCTGCTGTAACAAAATAACATAGATTAGGTGGCTTACAAGCAATAGAGATTTATTTCTCACAATCTGGAGGCTGGGAAGTCCAAGATCAAGGTGCCAGCAGATTCAGTGTCTGGTGAGGACCTACTTTCTGGCTCATAGATGGTGCCTTCCTGCTGTGTTCTCACAAGGAGAAGGGGTGAGGAGGTTTCTCTTGAGCCTCTTTTATAAGATCATGAATACCATTCATGAGGGTTCTGGCCCCATAACCTAATCACTTCCAAAAGCCCCACATCCTAGTACCATCACTTAAAGGGGTTAGGATTTCAACATATGAATTTGTAGGGACACACACATATACCATAGCATCTGCTTAAAGCCCAAACTTCTGGCTTAAGGCAAGCTCTCTGCTCACCCTCTGATGCATGCTAATCAATGTCTGAAGCCCAGTGAACCTTTACGGTTGACCGGCTTCTAGCTATCACTTCTGCTCTCACCTATTGAGTTAGACACATACCATGAGCTCCCAAACCTGCCTAGCCTCATTCCACCTGTTATAGTAGTTGCACAGTCTAACTGAGTGCGGCACAGACCAATGAAATACAGGGGAAAAAGAGTGAGAGTTGTTTTTATACAACTTAAAAGTTGAATGCTTCAGGAAGACACATGGAAAAGCTGATGCTTGAAGGAGTTTGAGAAAGCTCATTTTCATGAGATGCTATTATGTGGTCATGTGTGTATCTTCTCAAGACTGAATTCAAAGACAGAGACCATGGTGGCCCCGCCTTTGTGCCTCATGTTCCAACCCACGGCCTGAGACAGAGTAGGAGTTGATGAATGGATGTTGATCAAGAAATAAATGAATAAATCAATGTTGAGATTTTAAAAGGGAGAAAAGGCTCCCTAAATGTGAGTCATGAAAACAAACTGCTGGAAAATTAGGTGTGGGTGAAACAACTGTAAAAGATTAGAAAACAACCTGTAAAAATCTCAAGGTTTTCTGCACTTGAATTGCATTAGCAAGTGTCCTTAAATTCTCACTCCAATTTAAAGAAAAAGAAATAGGCAACTCACAGTCTACACGTTATGGATGTTGTTTATGAATGAAAGAGGACATGGAAATTCAACTAGCAGACCCACAACCAAAGAAAAGATCTTGGCCTTTTAAGGAACAGGTGAATTAGTACGTGTGTGTGTGTGTGTGTATGTGTGTATTTTTTAAGTTGAAAAAATGTTTAAGGGGTGTATGTTAGTAGAATCACAGCAGGGAAAAAATTACATGCTCAAATTAGATACTTTGAAGAGGGTTTAATAAAATAAAAGGATTGCTTATAAAACTGTGGGTAGAAATTAGGAAAACTACAGGATAGGACCTCAAGTTGGGGGAATGCAGAAGGACTCCTGACAGCAGCTGAGCTTCGGGATGAGGGAGGCAGCCAGTGTGCCAAGGTGCTGCAGGGGGGAAACAGGGAATTAAATGCCCTGGCCTCTCCCTTCTTTCTTCCTGTAAGCTTCTACCAGTGTCTCTTATTGTACAAACCCAACAGGAAGGAAGAAGGAACAGGAGTCCGTTGATGCAGTCCATAGAGTTGAAACCCCCAGTGTAGAAAGTAGACAGAGTGGAGAAGAGCGGATCGGGGGCAAGTGGAAGTTGTCTAGCATGGTAGGAATTTTTATGATTCTCCACTTTGATATTTTCGATTTTCTGACAAACTGTGAGTTTAAGTCCTGCCAGATTTAAGGGCTCCTACTTTGTTACTTTTTGTTTTTTGAGACAGTCTTGTTCTGTCAACCAGGCTGGAGCGCAGTGGTGTGAATATGGTTTACTGTGGCCTCAATATCCTGGGTTCAGCCGAACTGAGTAGCTGGGGCTATAGGCATGTGCCACCACATCTAACTAATTTATTTTATTTTATTGTAAAGACAAGGTCTTGCTATATTTCCCAGGCTGGTCTCGAACTTGCGGGCTCAAGTGATCCTCCTGCCTTGGCCTCCCAAAGTGCTGTGATTACAGGTGTGAGCCACTGCGCCTGGCCTCTACTTTATTTGTTTTCATATTTATCTGTTCCACTAGACTGTGACCATCTAGAGGCAGGGACTCTATCTTGGGCATCTTTGGATCTCCAGGCCTGGCCCAGGGCTTGACATGAGGAAGAAACTCAATAATTAGTTGAATAAATACTGAATACATTGTAAGAAAAATTACTTGTCAAAAAAATCAGTAACCTAATACTTATTCATTTAAGAAATACTTGTTGAGTTCCTACAACATGCTGGATGCTGTTCTAAACAGAGGATATAGTGGTAAACAACAAGGCTACAGTCTAGTGGTGAAGGCATCCAACAAATGCTTTCACTCATTCGACATTTATTGAACCATAACAATGTGCCAGACACTGTTCTAGATTCTGGGGGTTCAATAATGGACAAGATAAAGCCACTGCCCTCACTGAACTTGCATTTGAGTATGTTTTGCCCTTAAGTAGCCATCTTTAAAGTTGAAGGTAAGCACAGGGGCACCAGTTTTTTAGAAAGCAAAGCAGGTCTGTGGCTCCTGATAGATGAGAGGCAAGCAGGATGCCACTTTAGGTCATGGAAAGACAATCCCCTGAGCTGGATGGAAGCCAGAGCTTGGAGTGAATGTCCTTATGGGTCAAGGGTGTCCTTGCTAACCACATCTGATCCCTTGGCGTTGGGGGATTGGGATAGGTCCCAAGTAAGAAAATCTGAGCTTTTCACACTTCTCCAATGACAATGCCTTACACACAGTAGGTCACTTAATTTCTGTGGGATTAAATGACTCTTACCAGTCATTTATCAAGATGTGGGCTCCTGGAAATGGATCTTGAGAGATGAAGGACTAGTTGGAGCCCAGTGGAGCCCTGGCAGAGGAGGGGGATAACATTGCCTTGTTTAGATGTTCTGGATTTTTTTAGAGCATGTGTCATTGGCTGTGTATGCTGGAGCCAGCCTTTTCTGGGAAGCTAAAGGGTAGACTGAACACAGCCTTGTATCATAATAATATTCCCCATTCTCCTAAGCTTTGGGAGTCTGTATTCCTCTTATGTGTAAGTACCAAATTGCAGGGGAAATGGTATTTCTCTGCATAGAAGGAAATACCTTCCATGGGATTTTCCAGGGATGGGAGGCTGGATTCTGGTTCTACATTTCTCTCATCTTGGTATGAGGCCTTCAGGACTCAGCTGGATGAAGTAATCTCTTAGTGTCCCTTTCAACCTCGCCATTCTCTCTTTTGAGACATTTCTCTCATTCCCAGTACTTTGGCCATTGCAGTTGGGCTGCTCCTTCTCTCTCGTGTATCTTTGGCCACCAAAGAAGCTGCTGTGAATCAGCAGGATTGGTTTTAAGCATTGGCGTTTGGAGACAGCTGCGTACACAGTGTGATTTTTGCAGGCTCAGGGAAGGGACTTTCCTCCCTACGCAAGTCCCAAAATACCTCCTTTATCAGTCTTTTGGTGTTTGGGATTGCTTTACTGTGGACAAAGCCTTTCATTCCACAATGAAGGATCAAAAATAGAAATGAATGCACATGTGTTTGGCATTGCCCATAACAAGCTGTTCTTGGCCTTCATGCTGTTGCTCGTGCTGTGCCCTCTGCCAGGAATATCCTCCCCATGCCCTCATTTCCCTTATACTGATCCTTTAAGAGTCAGTTTAGGCATTTCTTACCCTAGAGGATGCCGTAATTGGTTTCTCTTGATTGCAAGAAACATAGTTACTCAGAGTAGCTCAAATAAAGGCTGGTTGAGCGGGGTTGTGACACTCAGAACATGAACCCCCGGATGAAGATGAGGAGGGGACCTAACTATCTGTTTCTACAGTCTGTCTCCCCTAAATAGACTTTCAGATCTTGAAAGTAGGGGCTATGTCTTACTCATTTTTGAAAGCTTAGACCTACCACAAAGCCCACCTCTTAGTAGATGTTTGTTGAATAAATGAATGAATTAATGAATAATTGAATCCTAAGTATGGATAGAAGATGTGGGCTCTGTCTTTTAGGTATTTATAGTCTAGTTGGGAACTAGAAAATAGGTAAAACGTTAAGTAATATAAGAGATAAGTGGTGCAAAACAATGGTTAAAAACTGGTACAAAGCTTGCAAGATGAACACATCAAAGGCATCTTAGGGGAGATAAGATTTAGTTAGCAAATAGCCCTGAGAAAGACTTCAGTTCATACTCACATGCAATTGACTAAGATGTTTCTGAGTGCAGAACACAGATTTTTAGTTGATAAATTGAAGTGAACATTGAACTAATGTATAATTTCCTAAAGTGTCCCACAAAGGATGACTAGGGACAGCAAAAGGGAGCCAGGGAAGCCTCAGAGTAGAACTCAGGGTCCTTGTTACTTGGCCAACAGCTGGCCTACTGCATCAGGTGCCTTAGATCCCATGCCAATGCCCCTGGACTCATGAGTGACCCCTGTGGCCTTATCTTAGTGGCTGATCTGACAGGTAGAGCAAGGTGTGTGCTTTGCACCTGCTGAGTTACTGCCAGCTTCCTGTGGTGGATAAACAGGCAGGCCTCTGGGCAGCCCTCAGGACTCTACAGTGAACAAAGAAAGTCATTCAGATGTTTCCAGATTGTATTGAGTTAAATCAAAGGCCAAGAGAGCAGAGGTCTTTGCAGTTCTTTGTTTCAGAGGCTGGCCCCTGGGCGAGTCCCTTATCATACTCTCTTCTATTTAGATGTGTTTCTTTGAACCTTCCCACAGAAAGTGATGCCCTTTGACAGGCTCCCTCAGCTTGCCAAGGATAAGCAGTGAGCAGTTGTGAGGGATTCCCTGGGTCTCTTCTCCCATAATGTTTATTGTCCGTCCTGCACACCTGAAACTTCATCTTTTCTTGTACTCAAAATAGAGAAAGTGGGAGCCTAAGTGAACCCACTGAGCCTAGCCCCCTCAATGAGGAAACTGAGGCTCAAGAAAATGAATCTTTCTTCATATTCATGTAGTGCTTTGAGTTTATCCTGTTTTGCCACATATGCTCACATGGTTTTCCATTTCCTTCATTAGACAGCTCTTTATGAAGGGCCTACAATGTGCCAGGCCCTGTTCTAGGCATTGGATGGGTGTATGGGTTTGGCTGCAAGTAGCAATACTCAGCCAGTAGTGGCCTAAACTCTTACCAGAAAGGGGTCCCAATCCAGACCCCAAGAGGGGGTTCTTGGATCTTGTGCAATAAAGAATTCGAGGCAAATCTACAGAGTAAAGTGAAAGCTAGTTTATTAAGAAAGTAAAGGAATAAAGAATGGCTACTCCACAGGCAGAACAGTCCTGAGGACTGTTGGTGGCCCATTTTTATGGTTATTTCTTGATTACATGCTACCAAGGGGTGGATTATTGACACATCCCCTTTTTAGACCATATAGGGTAACTTCCTGACGTTGCCTTGGCATTTGTAAACTGTCATGGCGCTGGTAGGAGTGGTAGCAGTGAGGATGACCTAAGGTCACTCTCATTGCCATCTTGCTTTTGGTGGGTTTTAGCCGGCTTCTTTCCTACAACCTGTTTTATCAGCAAGGTCTTTGTTACTTGTATCTGTGCTGACCTCCCATCTCATCCTGTGACTTAGAATGCCTGTTTGGGAACGCCACCAGTAGGTCTCAGCCTTATTTTATCCAGCCCCTATTCAAGATGGAGTTGCTCCAGTTTAAACACCTCTGACAAAACAATGCAGATATTCATTATCTCATCTAAAATAAGAAAGAAGTCCAGGGCTGTGGTCTTTAGGGGCTGTAGGTTCCATAGCTCAGCAGTGCCATCAAGAACCATTCTTGGTGCATCAGTGATATCTCTCCTCAGATGGCAAGATGGCCATCACAGCCCCCAACAACATCCTAATATCCTAATGCTCAAAGACAGAACAGGGACCTTCACTTTGCTCCTTTTTTTTTTTTTTTTTTTTCATAGGGGAAGAACACCTTTCCTAGAAGTGCCTTGCTGCCTTTTTATTATAACCCAGTGACCGTATCTGGATCACATGCCTGTTTCTAGACCAGTCACAGGCAAACCAGAATGGGATGCCATAACTGGCTGCCTTGGGCCAATTGTGATGTGCTGTTCATGGGAAAAGCAGTGCGTCTATCATGTCCACTAAGAGCCCAGGCTCTGGAGCCTGATAGCCACAGTTCAAATCATGGCTTCATCACTTCTGAGTTATATAACCCTGGGCAAGGAGCTTAACCTTTTGTTCCTCAGTTTTCTCATTTGTAAAATGGTGATAATGATACTTCACAGGTTGATGTAAGGAGTAAATGTTTAATGTACATAAGGTGCTTAGCACAGCACTTGGCTCCCAGTAAAGGTTAACTACTAATTATCTATTGTATATTTCAAAGGAGCTAGAAGATAGCAATTCAAATGTTTCTAGTGTGAAGAAAAGACAAATATTTAAGGCAATATATATCCCGAGTATAATGATTTGATCTTTACAAGTTATTCAAATGTGTTAAATTATCACATGTATCCCCAATGTATGCACAACTATTATGTATCAATAAAAAATAAAGTTTTTAAAAGTTAAAAAAAAAATAACCATCATCCTCAAGACTGAGCAATTTCTTGCCTGAATAAAATCAGGAAAAGGTCCTAGGTGTTGGGTAGGCAACTCCAGTGCCTGCCAGGTGCGGTTGCCTTCTGGTTCACAGACAAGTAAACAAGCAATATTGAAATCTTGCGCCATGGTACCAGATACTGTGCACCGCCCCCCTCAAAAGGAGGGGTGCCTGGTCCAGACTTGGGGGATGTCAGAGAAGGCTTCTCAGAGGCGGTGGCACCGATGTAGAATTTCAAAATATATAGCAGTGGCTTGGCAAAGGCAGAGTGTGGGTGGGTGGGAAAGGAAGGTTCTCCAGGCAGAGGCAGCAGTGGGCCTAGAGATGCTGGAGCATGGTGCTCTGTGGTGTATGTAGGACAAGTGCACACAATTGGTTGTGCCCAGAGAGTGAAGTGAGAACCAGGGGTGGCTCTAGACGTATGTGCTGCCCGGCTGGGGAGGGCTTGGATACCGAGCTAAGGGGTTTGTGTCTTTTCCCACAGGCTATGAATTTTAAGCTGGAGGTAGCCTTAGATTTTTATTTTTGGTCAGTGACTCAGGCTGCAGTGAGAAGGATGGATGGGGGGCGGTGGGACCTAGGTAGGAGGCTACAGCAATATTCAAGGGGACTAGGGCAACAGCCTGAACTAGGGCAGGTACTGGAGGGCTGGAGAGAGAGAGACAGAGCGAGCAAGAAAGAGAGAAACTGGGATGGGAAAGGGAAAGGGGGGAGATAAACACAGGTAGGAGGATGGAGAGAAATGGGGGATGGTGCATTCAAGTTTGGCCAAGTTGGGTCTAGAGGCAGCTGGAGATGTCAGCAGACCGTCACATGCACAGAGTTGGAAGCCAGGAGAGAGACCTGGGCTGAAGACAGCAGATGTAGATGTTATCATCATGGAGGAAGTAGATAATAGATAAATACTTGAGATAGATGAAATTGTCCCGGGAAAATAGAAATAAGAGCAACAACCCTGCAGCTCTGAGCATGGCTTGGGTTGCCAAAATGTTCTGTTTTGTTTGGAAGCTTTGTCAGGCTGGGTATGGTTCAAGGCCTGTAGCCAGGCAAAGGTTTTGTTTGGTTGCTGTGCAAGCAGCTATTGTTTAATGCTCAGCCTGCTGGGTGAATTTCTGCACACTCCTCGTGGTTATTCAAATCTCTAAGCCCTCATGTGGTGTGAGAAGAGAGATAGGTTGAAGATGGAGCCCTGTAGAACACCAGCATTAACAGGGCAGCTTGAGCAGGAGATCAAAGGGAATGTTAGGGAGGTGGGAAGGAACACATAAGAATGTCCCAGGACCCAAGGGAGGTCATGGAATGCATTTCATGTGTTAGTCTCTTCAAATGGACTGCAGATCCTAGCAGACGTATCACATATTTCTCTTCTATCCCAGCAGAGTCCCACTGTCATCTATTTGGTATATTAAATTATATTGAGAATCTATATTAACTTATAGTAAGAATCAAGATCCACAGTAGAGAGGATGGGGAAGCGGGTTATCTTCCTGACCATCCCCTGTGGGTGGGGTTAATGCCAGAGATTCTGGGCCACACAGAGCTGAGGTTGAGAACTGACTGTCTGTGATGTTGGGCAGCTTACTCAGTGACTTTGTGCCTTAGCTACCCGATCCATCAAACAGAGATACTAACACCTACCCTAAGGATGTCCAGACAATTAAATGAGATACTGCATGCTAACATTCAGCATCTATGAATCCTGTCCAGTAGCAAGTGCTTGCTAAGTGGTAATCACTGTCGTCCCAAGGTCGTTGTCTAGCATCCAGCTCAAGATTGGAGCTCTAGCATCATGGTTTGAATGAAGAAGGGAAAATAATTTTGCTAGTGAAAAAAACCTGGAGGAGCATGCGCTTGCCAAGAGTTAAGGGAGTCAGCATAGACCAGACTGTGAAAGATCAGCAGAGATCCATCTTGGGAAGAGCTCTGTAAGAGCTCTCAACAAAGGCAACAGCACAAAAACAAAACCAAAAGGATTCTCCGTGAAGAAGAGACTGGCCACAGGAAGCTGATTATAGAGAGATCCAAAATGGAGGTGGAAACTGGTAAGAAGTCTGGGTCCTGCAACTCTTCTGTATCGTTGCTGTTTCTTAGCAATTCAAATGTTTCTAGCATGAAGAAATGGCAAATATTTTGTCATTTTGTCTTTGTGGAGTCGACTCTGCCTCCTTGACCATTCTGTCATGTTTACGTAGTTAACGTGGTAGAAAGAACATGCACATTGGAGTCAGAGAACTCTAGGTTTGAGTCCCAGCATTATCACTTACCCACCTGTGTGATCCTGTCAAAGTCATTTAACTCCCCATGCCTCAGTTTCCTCATCTGTAAAATGGGCTAACCCACTTCAGCCAGTTAGTATGTGGTGTAAATGAGATTGGTGTGCATAAACCGGCAGGCACAACGCTGACACATAGTAGGCGCTCAGTAATTATTTTTGCCTCGTTTTTCCTTGTGCTGTAAGTAAGTAAGTTTCTATTGCCCTTGAGAAGAGAGTCTTAAAAGCATATTTTGTCCTGTCTGGAAAACCCGTTCTGAGGATGGAAAATTTTGCTGAGGAGTGAACTTGGAAGGATCATTATTTCCAGGGTCAGGACAGAAAGGAAGGGGCCCAACCCCTGGGGAAGGAATGGCATCAGGACACAGCTTGGTGGTGGTGACCCCCAACCATGGGCCCAGCAGGCCCTTTGGAACTCCCACATTGACTTCCCTATCTATGAAACAGTGCCAGTCACTCAGTCTCAGTGCTTCCTTCCCCTTCCCTGTCCCCTGAGGATCCCCGGCTGGGAACTCCAGTTGTGGCGGCTCCATAGCACCTCCTCTGCTGCCTCCCAGAGGTCACTTCCAGGATGGCCGTCCCAGCCGAGCCTTCCTTCCAAGATGCAAATGGCCTTGGCCCCTCTTCACCTGGCCCAGAGGCCACTTAAGAGGTCTGTGGGGGTCCAGAGGGATATCTCTCAAAGGGCCCCTCCCACTGCCCAATATATTGGAACTCACAATTGTACAGCACTTGGAAGATGTCAATGCTTTTGCATTCCCCATAATGTAGGCAGGGAAGCTATTTTACAGAAAAGGGAAATGGAGCCGCAGAGAAGAGGCCTGCTTCCAACAGCATGGCTAACAAATGTTGGAACCAGGACTTGAACCCAGGAACTCCCAGCCCAGGGACATTCTGTTTTATAAATACAGAGGGCACAACATTCCATCCCTTTGACTTGTAATTAGTGGGTGTTGTTTGTATGGCTATGAGCTTTACCCATATTTTTTGGTGCTAGGAGGGAATCCGTCTTCCTCCCCCGCTACCCTTCCTCTCCCACACCACTGTTTCCCTGAGTCTCTAAAAGGTGTCCTGAAGGACAGAACTCCATACCCCATCTCCTGGAGGGCCTCACTGACCCTCCTGTGGATGCCTCTGTCTAACACCCAGGCTCGAAGAGTGAAACAATTTCCCAACCTGCTAATGGCACTGCTGGGAGCTCAAGAAAGCTATGCTTTCAGGTGATGCATTGTCATGCATGTCTGCATGAACATCTCTGTCCCCTATAACAGCATCTGCCACAGCAGCAGCCCAGCTCAAATGGCAGGCAAAAAAACTTGTCTGGTGCATTCCATTAAAGAGAAGGAAGTTACCAGCATTGATTGAAATTCTCAGGTAGAGCGAGTACCGGGTGGCATTTGAAGAGGATAATTTAATTCAATAGTTTATATTCCACTTAAGTTCCTCCTCTATCTGACTGCTAGTAAATAGCTGTAAACTGCCTCAGCTGTCTTAGAGGTGAAGAAGAAATAGTCTAGAAAGTAAAATGGTGATAGCAGGACAGAATCTCAAGAGACCAAAAACCCCTGGGAAAATAGGCATAGGTAGCCTGGTGTGTGAAAGGTGGGTCCAGGTGCAGGAGGCCCCATTCCTTCCTGGGCCCCCACTGTGCAATGATGAGCCCACAGTCAATGATCACTGATGGTTCCTGCTGCTCTGAACTCCACACTGTTACTGGGGAGCTGTGTGGTGTGGGGAAGAGAGCTGAGAATGTGGATTCAGAAAACCAGAGCTCAAACCTGGTCTTGGCTCTTACTTCTTGCAGGACCTTGGGGGCAATCCACACTGTCTGTCTCCCTCCAGGGTGCAATGAGAGGCAAAAGAAAGAATGTATATAACAGTGTCTTAGGCCCAGGAGGGCCAGTTGAATGTTAGTAGTTACTGTTGCATTGTTATTGGAACAGAGAAGCCCCCACAGGCCTGCTTCCCACCGGTCTCCTTGCCCAAGGGCTGGGGGTCCTGCAGGAGGGGCAGATCTGTGCTCAAGCCAGGAGGGCGGTCACCCTATGATTTGAAAAGTGCCCAAATTATGCCTGGCCCAGCAAAGCTTGCCTCCCCACAATGGACCTATTAAAGCATGGTAGTCTGTTGCCTTAAAGGGGTAATAGTGACATCTTCTCAGGCCCTGACACCTGAGCCTCCTTCCCCTCCCTGATTGGTTGGTTGGCTCTCACCTTTGGAAGCAGAGAGGAGAGCGTTGAAAGAGTGGAACCATCCTCAATTCACTTTATCCTGTGTTCCTGGCACTGTTCTGGGGTGGGGGCGCAAGGCAGCGCTCATGTCATCTGTCCATTTATTCCTCCACTGGTTTGGCAGGCACTGTGAGAACATTGCCTATGGCAGGTGCTGAGGACGCGGAGATGAAGGGTGCGGTGGGAGCCCAGGAGCCTGGCGTCTGGCTGGGGGGCCTGGCACACACACAAAGGATCTGAGTCCTCCAGTTGGGCTTCCTAGTTCCTCTACAACCAGAAGCGAGGCTGCCCGTGGGCACCTCAGGAGTTCTGCCACCATCCAGTTCCTGCTCACTGCTTAAAAAGTCTAAATAATTGGAAAAAAGTGGTATGATCTGTTTAATACAACCGTCTAGTTCAGTGCCACAGAGTTCACCTCCTACTCTTCATTGTCACAGGTAAACTGCGATGTCTTCTTCTATAACGGTAGCCCCATGCTGACACAGTTTCGGATTGCTTTCTGTAAGCATCATTTGAGTTAAATATGTAAAGAAGTGGTAAGGAGGGGCAGACAGCCTCACTGCAGGGTTGGACCCCCATCCCGAGGATGGCCTGGCAGCCTTGACGATGGTGGCTGGTTGCATGTGTGTGAGCCTCAGCCACATGAGGAAGATATTTGGAATAGGGCATGTGAAATGATGGGTCCAGCATCGCTTTAGGGGTGGGGAGCCATAGCTAAGGGAAGTGGTGAGAGCTGAGTTCAGAGTATCTGAAATATAAACTCTAAGAAAGACCACTCCTCACCATCCCAGTCTAAGTCAAAACCGTCACACACCTGGACTGTTGCACAGGCTTGTGGTCCGTCTCCCTGTTCTTACCCTTGTACCTCACCTTCTGCCAACTGTGTGTGATCTGACCTGCTTCCCTCCCATTCTTTCCTAGCTCATTCTGCCCCATCCCTGGGCTTCCCTTCACAGATTAAGTGCATCGCAGCCTGCCCCACGCCCTTTGCACCTGCACTTCTGTTGTTCTAGTCCCCCCTCCTGAACATTAGGGCCCTGCTCAAATGTCACTTCCTCAGACTTTCCCCACTTAAAATCAGACTCCTTCGCCATTACCTCCCAGGGCCTAGAAGAATGGCAAGCAGGTAGTAGGGATTGAAGGAGTATTTGTGAAGGAATGAACTGCCCTAGTTAGAGGGGGGTGGGGAAACAGACCTCAGGACCCAGGAGCACAAGGTTGGGGAGGGACAGAGGACTTGTGCACCAAGATTTTGCCTGGCTACTCTCTGGGTGCTGAGGGGGAGTGGAGGTCATGGAAAGAGGTGGGGAATGAGAGGTGTGGGGTGCCTGGGTCAGCGTGGCCAGCACCCCTGCTCTCCCCAGGGCCCTCCTGGCTGAGCTCATTCCCGCTTTCCCAGCTTCCTTTCACGCTTCTTTCATTTCCACCCTACCAGCCGCTCCACGGGACTAATGAATAATGACAGGCCTGTAATTAGACTGACATTGGAGCCTGCATTGCCCCAGATAGTCACTCTACCAGGCAAAGGTCTGGTCTTAGCTCCCAGCTGGCACCTCAGCCTTTCCCTCCACATCCTTACTCACAGCCTTGACTTCCTGCAAAGTGACTTGCCTCCCAGATCCTGAACAGTCAGGTAGGAACCAGATGGGATGTTGGGACATCCTGTGCGACACAGAATTGGAGAGACATGGAGCGCCTTTCAGCTGGTGCCAGCATGTCAGGCAGAGACAGAATGAGTGAAGAGCCCAGGGCTGGGATCGTGGCACTGTTGCTTCAGCTCCCAGGTCTCAATTTGGTCTTCCAGAAGCCCTCAAAATGTTGGCCAAGATCAACCGTTTTGTACTGCGTTTGGAATACCCTGGGAATGCAAATTATTTGAGTTCTGCATGGAACCAGTGACAGCAAGAAGATTGTAATCATCACCTGGTTGGCAGGTTTTCACCGAGGTCTGTGGACACCTGTGGGGCTTCTGAAGGGAGCGGGCACAGTGCCTGGCACATAGTAGGTGCTCACTCATTACTGACTGACGGACTTGAGAAAGGTTTTAGCATGAAGCACATCTCAGTGGGAGGAAGTGGCCAGGACGTGGAGAGCTGGGACACTTGTGCAGACAGGCCAGGGGTTAGCTCCACCCTGCCCCTTGAAGCCTGCTCTTGTTCCTCCTGGAAATACCTGACAGCAGCAATTAGCAGGAGGTCCTTGAGTGTCCCCCTCTCCACTGCAGGCTTCCCCCACTAAGGGAGGGATGGTGTTTCATCTGAGTGACACCTCATTCAAATGGGAATGAGTCCTCAGTCTCATCCAGAGTGGAAGAAGCACTCATTGTCTCCTGATTCCACTTTAAGACCATTGTCATCGCTCTGATGAGCCACGATGGTTCTGGCCTCAATGGGGGACATCATGGAGAAGGAGGTGGGCACAATGAGTCATGCAATAGCAGAGGCTGAAGAGGGGAGCAAGGGCCACCAGAAACCGAGAAGGAACCCCAGAGTGAGCCCCACTGAAAGAAAACCAAGAGTCACAGTGCAGCATAAGAGAAACTCGTGTCTCGCTGAAGTGACGGGAACTTCAAATGCAGCTCTTCTAGGAGTGGGGATCTGAGCCCCTCTGTCAAGCTGGCTCAAACACTGAGCATGTGCATTGATCTCACATAAGGAGCAGTCCAAAGCAAGGACGGGCTTCAGGGCCTCACGGCTGAGAGCAGCAAAGGCAGAATTGGAAGCTGACTACAGGTCTGGGACCCTGACATGTAGTGGGGAGGTCTGGGCACCTTCCTCAGCTCACCCTGCTCAGCAGAAGCCCCTCTGGGCCTCAGTGAGGCAAGGGTGGCATCACAGCCTCTGTGGAGATGGGATGGGGCTGATGGCCTGTGTCCCTGGCTGATCATAACAGAGATGTCTGTGGGAAGGCAGCCTTCACAGAGGTCTGGGGTGGGTACAGGGACCAAGTTTTGAAGGGATATCTGGAACAGGAGTAAAGTGAGCTATCAGGACCACGGAGTCAGGGGGGTAAAGGACCCAGGCCTCAGGGCAGGGCAGATGCCTTATGAATTCAAAGACCACAAAAGAAGGAAAGAAATTTCACAGAGAGGGGGAAGTATTTAATATCTACCATTTTTTAATCCTTAACATAGCCCTGTGAATTGACAGGGGAGAAAACAGAGAGAGAACCATTAAATAATTTGTCCAAGATCATTCAGCTGGGAAGTAGCAGAGCTGGGATTTGAACCCGTGCCCAAATCCATTGTTTTTCTACTTGCCAGACTGATGAGGGTCATGGGGGAAGCTGCTGCTCAGTGAACATGGGTGTATGTGAGACTCACCCAGATGCATTAGATGTCACGGCTGCAAAGTTGCTTCCAGACTCCACTGGCTGGCCAGCTGGGAGACCAGGACTGTGCAGGCTATCTTGACCCAAACTGGTTGAGGGTCTGGATGGCCAAGGGCAGACGGAAGGTTCTCACCCCTCTGAGCAGGGCTGGCAGAGGTGACAGCCATCAGAGGTATTAGTCTTTGTTTCAGTAAAGTGGTTTATGCATTTTGTGAGCTTCTCAGTAAAACAATAAAGCAGTTTATGCATTTGTGAGATGGGGATCAGAGGTGGAATTTCCTTTCTTCTCACCACTGTGATCCAGTTTTTATTTAATTTTTATCCTGAGTATGTCCTTTCTCTTTCTCAAGCGGCTTCCACAAGCAGCACCTAGTCTTTTGGGAGTCCTGGTGTGCTGTCATTGTTTACTTGATTTCTCAACACCTTTCTCCTGCCTGAAGTGCTGCCTGACAAGGATTTTAAAAAATTATATTACTGTGATTTCCCTTGCTCTTTTATTTTCTCTGTTTTAACATGAAAGGAAATACGTCTTTATGCAATCCCCCACCTCTCATCTTGGTGGGCTGCTTCTTATCAAGTAACAATCCTTTCACACCCCTGAAGGTTTAACCAGAACAGCTGCAGGTGGGGCCAGGAAGGGCAAGAGTGGATCCCAAGATCCTCCAGGTTGACATGCCACTCCTGAAAACATTCTGCTTTAAACAGAAGCCACTTCGCTGCTCTGACATGACTTTCTCTAACCCAAACATACTCTTCGACATAGAGAGATCAAGGCACGAAAAAATGGAACTTCTCAAGGGTAAGCTGTGTTTTCAGTAGTAAGCCATTTACTGTTTTACTGTGTACATTTTAAGGTATTGCAGGGAAATAAAGCTTCTCTAGCAGCCAGGATGTAAAAGAGCAAAAACTTTGCAAGTAGCTGTCACAGGATTCTTGGGTGTGCTGCCCAGAGGAGAGGGGACTTAAAGAGTGGTGAGTTTGGGGGTGAAAGGAAGGGGGAGTCTGATAATTTATAACAAAGACACTCAAATAATTTAGGACTTTAACAACTGTACTGTAGTAAAGAATGTATTAGTTAGGGTAGAGGCTAAGCTGCTCTAACAAAGAAACATTCAAAATTCAGTGGGCTAACTTTTCTCTTATGTGGCCATCCAGAGAGAGGCAGCTGGTTCATGGTGGGCCAGTGGCCCAGCTCGTGAGATTATCAGGGTCCCAGACTGCTTCTCTAGATCATTGCCCTTGTCTCTATAGTCCCTGCAGTTTCCTGGCACTGTGTCTGGGTGATATAGAGGCGTCAACACTGAAACGTTAGAGGGGTAAGACCCAGAAGTTGACGACATAATTTCTCCTTAAATACCCTGGGCAAGAACTTGGCCCCGTAGACAGCTGCTAGGGGGCCTGGGAAACTCCTGCTAGATGAGAGGCCAGAGCTGAAATCCGGGTTCTGTTGGCGAAAGGAAGGGAACACGCATACGAGGGGCTGATACGTAGATTCTGCTACAGAAGGAAAAGTCTTCCAATCAATCCCTTATTTTAAGTTTATCTTTAAAAACAACAACAGATAAACACCCTCTCTCCTTTCCCCTAAAATACCACTTTAAATGAGCCACAGCAGTGAATTAAGATGGCCTCAGAAAAAAGAGGTACCTCTTGCCCCTTCAAGCTGATCTCCAAACCCTTGCAGCTGCCTTGCTTGGCGGCACCCCATAGGACTGAGATCTTATTTTTCCCTCCAAGGAAGCAAGAGGAACAATAAATAGCAGTACACAAAACAGCACACATTTCATTCTGTAAAGGCATAGCAATTCTACCTCGAGGCCTCACGGACAAGGCTTTCCAATCTTTTCTGAGACTTAACACAGAAAATAAATTCAATTTCAGCACTCAGTGGCTGCCTCATGGTGGGCTCTCCGTAAATGGTTGTTTAATAAATGCTCTGGAAACTGGCTGTCTGGATAATGTCTGGGGTATCATGGAGGAGGGGGCTGGCTCCCATGAGCACAAATGAGTTTTCTTGTCTTGTTTGTGCAAAGAGAACAGTAGGTGTGGCTTCACTTGCCACAGACAGGCCTTACCAAGCAGCCCTGTCCCCCGGGCCACCTCAATCCTCAGTTGGAATGACAGCTATGTTCATCTGGGGTGGGAGCACCTTTTATTTGTTTCTCTGTCATTTTAGTAGTTAAACGTTAGAAGAATTAGTATCACAAACAGATGTGTACAGTTAATTTTTTGAAAAGAATATGATATAACTGGTGATGCCCACTGGGCTGCAGTTCTCAGAAGATTGTTGGTTCAGGGCAAGGAGCTACAGAGACACCAACATTCAGAATTAGGCAGGGAAGCCCAGCTGGTGAGAAGCCAGGGAGAGAGTCAAGAGCTAGGAGAACGTTAGTATCCAAGGGGAGGGCCAGGCGGGTGCTTGTCACCCAGGAAAAGAGGAACCAATGCTGTCTGCAGGAGCCATAGGGGCGAGCAGGGGCTGCTCAACTGTCCAGACAGGCAGGTCTGTAAGAACAAGGAGAATAACAAAAATTACATTTATATAGCATACAGTGAAGTGCTATTTGTGCATTATGGCATTTAAGAGGCTAGTACAAATCTCATTCGTTCCTTTTCTTTTGCAGATGAGGAAACAGACATTGAGAAGTAAAATAACACGACTGAGTCTACACACTCCCTGATGGCTGAGCTGGGACTTAACCCCAGGTCCAGTGGCCTCTAGAGGTGTTGTGTGTTGCCACCACCCCATTCTGCCCAACTGAAGCAAGCGACAGAGAAACAATACACAGGCAAGTACAGCTGGGTTGACCATGATGAAAAAGGGCTTTGGTGATGGAGGCATCCTTTAGCTTCCTGAGCAAGTGTTGGTTCACAGGCAGGTACAAGAATTACTTGGCAGGAATGGTCAGTGAGGGAACCAAGAGAAAGCAGCTGCCACCAGTCGGCCTGACCCAGGAGACTCCAGAGACTAGCGGACGCCAAAACTCAAGTGCAAAAGTTGTAAGAGAGGAGCTGGCAGAGAATGGATTGGGAGACTGGGACCAGGTGCAGGCTCCCACTACCATCAGCTGAGATATCAGTGTTGCTCCAAGACGCTGACTCAGGCCCTCCTTTCCTCTTCTCCCTCTTCTCAAGGCCATGTTTACATCCCCTGGTTTAGATCTCTCCTCTGAGCTGCAATGCTATACATCCAAAGGCATGTGAAACATCTCTCCCTGGCTTTCCCACAAATCCGAGGTGTCCACATGAATCTGTCACCTCTTACCCCACCAGGTCCTTTGCCTGTGTTCCCTGCCTTGGCTGAGAGATGATATTACCATCCCTTTAGACATCCAACAAAAAGCACAGGAGACCCCCCAAACACTACATCCTGTAGAGTCTACTTCCTAAATGTCTCCAGTGTCCCCTTCTGTTCACACCCCCTTGGCATAACTTGTTTTCCCTCCACTGGTCTCCCTATCCAGGTCCAATCTCCACAGAGAAGCCCAGGTGAGCTAACCAAACATGTGTCTTTCTATGTCTCTTTTGTCTGAAATCCTTTGGTTACTTCCCTCACGTACCAGAATCCTCCGAGCTCCTGAGCCCAGCCCACCCAGTGCTGGGGGTCAGGTCCTTGCTCTTCTCTTGCGGTTTCCACAGCCATGGCCAGCACATTCTTTCTACATCTACACGGGCCTCCCCCATACCTCCACCTCACATCTTGGCCTGGTTAATGCTGATTCCTTTTCTGAACTGAACCCTCTTGCCAGAATGGGGACTCTCCCTGGTTCATCCTGTGTGGTCATCAATCTACGATTCCATTCACCACTTGCCGCCTGGATTCCCTACCTCCCTTCTCTCTCTCTCTCTCTCCCTCTCTGCATCCTTTCTTCTTTCTCTCTTTCTTTCTATTAGAAAAATTTCAAACATATACAAAATAGAATAATAATGAACTCCTCATAGTATAATGAACTACCCATAATTGGCTTCAACAATCAATAACTCATAGACAATCTTACAATCTTGCTTGATCTAGATACCCCTCTGCTGACCCTAGACACACACACACACACACACACACACACACACACACACAGAGCTAGTTTAAAGCCAATTGTAAACATCAAATTGTTTTATCCATAAAAATTTTAGTTTCTATATCTAGTAGATAAGGAAGTTTAAAAAAATAACCGCAATACCATCTCAACATACCTTGTAATTAGTTAAAATAATCAAATATCCACACATTTTTCTGATTGCCTCATAATAGCTCTTTTAAACAGCATTTGTTTAAATCAGGATCCAGGTAAGGTCTTACATGACAATTGATTGATATGTCCCTTAAGTCCCCTTTAATGTATAGATCTTCCCTCCCTCTTATTTTTGCCCTTTGTAGTGTATTTACTGAGGAAGCCTGGTGTTTGCCCTGTAGTTTCTCGCTGTCTGAATTTTGCTGATGGTGCTTTCATAGAGTAGTTAAACATGACTTCAGCTCCTCATGCTTCTATAAATTATTCCACTGGGTAGCCTCACTGTCCACTTCTCAAAGATGAAAGTCACTTTTTATCTCTCCATCTCTGGAACCTAGAACGTTGCCTTCCATATAGTAGACACATGAGAAAAACATTTTGGAAGTAAGGAAAGAAAGAAGAAAGAAAAACAAAGAGAATAAAAGCACAGGAGCAGGGTGTGATCGTGGGCCAGTGTTTCTCAGTGTGATCCACATACCAAAGTTATCTTTAACTGATCTGTTACAAATGATGGTTCCTCGGCCTTATCCAAAGTCCACGACAATCAGAACCGCTGAGTTCTGAGTCCGTGAATCTGCATTTCTGACAAACTCCCCAGACATACTTCTCTTTCTGTGACTCTGAGTCTGCTCGTCTGCACAGAGAGGCCTTCACTAAGGCCCCTGTCAACTCTGTAACATTCTAAGCCCAAGTCAGGATTCTAGGATTCCAAAGAATGGGCTACTTCACTTCAAATGTCATATACATTTGTAAAAAGCAAAACCTAGCACCTGACTCTGCCCCTGAAGTCGACTGTACTTGCCTTTAGTAGGTTTCCTCCATTCAGGTTGTAGGTTTCTTCAGGGTGCAGCCTTCAGTTTCCCAGTCTCTTTGGTTGGTGATGTGACCCACCTGGCATAGAGCCATTGGTGAATCCCACTGTCTGGCAGGCTCCTGGTCAATCTCCTTCTCTGGGCCATCCCCTCTCCAGCTCCCCAAACACCTAGGCGTATTCCACACCTCTGCACATTTCAAAATCTTCCTTCCCCTCTCTTAAGTCACCCTCCTTCCTTTCCCTACCTTAGGGCTATGGGTTTTGGTTTCTCCTTTAATCATTATTTGTTTGTTTATCTTTCCCCTGGTTTTCAACCCCAGGGACCGTTCTCCTCACCAAGCCAGTTTGAATTAATTTTGCAGGGACAATTCCACAAGACGGTGTATCAATTGCTGTATTAAAATTAAGATATATTGCATCCCTTCCATCCTTCCCATCTCTTAATTTCCTAGTTCCCTTAAAGGCACAATCAAGTGTTGTCTGGCATAATTTGTTCTTTATAAACCCAGACTGCTCATTGCATGGACTTATAATTTGAGAAAGATTTTTTGGCAGTGTTTTATTTCTGGAATACTTTTCTTTATCATATTTGGTGATTGAATCTCAGTGATTAAGGTGACAGTGAGGTGGACCCCAGGCCCAAGCTTCCTCACCAAGGCTTTCTCCCAGACTTCATCCATCTCATTCAGTCCTCTGCCCTCTGGCCATGATCTAGTCATGCCATCACCTGAAGGGTAGGGCCATCAAAACTGAGGGACATAAGCTACAAGCTCTTTTGTCCAGCATGCAGTGGACAAGCTCAAAGGATAAAAATGGACATGCAGAACAAAGGCCTATGGGGTACAGAGGAGTGATGACAGGCATGGAGGGTGTTAAAGGTTGAATTGTGTCTCCTCAAAAGTTCTGTGTCGAAGTCCTAACTCCCAGTACCTCTGGATGCAGCCTTACTTGGAAATAAGGTCATTGCAGGTGTAGTTGGTTAAGATGAGGTCCTTAGATGGACCCTGATTCAGTATGGTTGGTGTCTTTATAAAAAGGGGACATTGAGACATGGAAGTGAACACAGAGAGAATATCATGTGAAGATGAAGGCAGAGCTGGGGTGATGCTTCTGCAAGCCAAGAAATACTAAAGATTGGCAGCAAACCAGCAGAAAACTAGGGGAGAGGCGTGGAACAGATTCTCTCTCACAGCTCTCAGAAGGAACCAACCCTGGTGACACTTTGGTCTTGAATTTCATGCCTCTAGTACTGTGAGACAATACATTTCTGTAGTGTAAGCCACGCTGTGTGCGGTATTTTGTGGTACTTTCTTTTTATTTTTTGGCAGCTCGAGGAAGCTAATACAGTGAGTATGAATGTGGGCTCTGCAGTTAGCCAGACCCAAGTTTGAATCCTGGTTCCACACTTCATTAACCATGTTGCCTTGGACAAGGTAGCATAACCTCTTCTAACCCCTGTTACCTCATCTAAAATAGAGTTATCTAATACTTTCCTTAGTGGTATTGGGAGATGTGGCAGAGGCTGTGGGTGTTCTGTCTACATTCCTTTAGCCAACCAGGCAGTGAGGGACCAAAGCTTTTTCTCCTCTGATGAGGGGACAAACCTGAGCAGTGTTCCATATGGTCTTCCTGAGGCTCAAACCACACTTTCCCAGAGCGGTGAATCCTTCATTTACATACCCTTCATGAGCTTTTCTCCTGTCACTGCCTTTCTCCTCATTCCCTCATAGTAATCCCTGGATCAACTCCCAACTAAACTACTTGCTCCTAAATTTTTGCTTCAAGGTTTGCTTTCCAAGGAACCCAAATGAAGATAGAATGACTCAAAGAGAAGATGTATAAAAGTACTTACGGCATGTGGCACATGGTAAGCACTCAATTCATTTTAGTGAGTCTAATGTGGCATTCCTGCAGCATAAATGATGTGCAGTCAGCCTGTGGTGTTTGGAAATGGAAGGTGTATGTGCGTGCACCCAGCCTCCAAAGTTGGTAACATAGTGTGAATAGGGAATCTCCACTCTATAATCCATGCACCGTCTGGTCTGATGGGTTGGTCATGTGGCCACCAGGAGAGATCCGGAACTGTATGGATATGCAGGCATTGAAAAACGTACTCTGGGTATGCAGTAGGAGTACTGTGTTTAAGTACAGATTATAGGGAGTATCTGCACATGTGCAGATGTCACTGTGCAGTGTATAAGGGGCAGCTGGTCATCCCCTGACCCTTGCAGCCTCAGTCCCCAGCCATGAATGTTTGGAAGCCCCAGGAGAGCTCACCAAGACTCAGGCAGAGCCGGGCCCATCACCATCAGCTGACCCACTGCCAGGAATTGCTTGATTGATTGGCACACTGCCTAGCTGCTGGAGCACTGGGAAACACAGCAACAGTTCCCAGGAGGTGAAAAGCCCAACCAAACCAGTGGTTTTCTCCACTCCACACTCACTAGCTAAGTTTCTTTCTTCCCGTGCTACCAGGACCTGCCTGGCTTTGTGGTAGAATGAATGAAAGACCTGGTGTCACAGAAACCCCTGTGATGTGTGCTGAGGGCCCGCTGCTTGCTCTGAAGCACTCCTGTCTCCCAAGCAAAGAATACACATTCGGGGAGTTGGAAGGAGTCTCAGCTTTCATTTAAATTCACCCATCATTGTACACATGAGAAAATGACTGTGATTTACTGGAGAGCAGTATTGACATCTGGGGTTGGACAAGTCTTTGTTGTGGGGCTGTCCTGTACACTGTAGGACATTTAGGAGCACCCCTGGCCTCTACCCACTCCATGCTGGCACCACCTCCTACCGACAAGTTGTACCAACCAAAAATACCTCCAGGCATTGTCAAATGTCCCCCCGGGGGACAAAATTGCTCCAGATGAAGAATCATTGCTGTAGAGAAGTCAACACACAGAATGAGCATTTGTGAACAAACTAGGGGCACTTGCTTATGAGTCCTGGATGATGTCAGCTTGCATGGTTGCTGAAAACAGGTGACAACGCAATCTGTAGTGATACATATCTGGCTTCAAATTTCATTTCTCATTCACCAGCTTTGTGACCCAGGCTGTAAAATGAAAATCTAATCATACCACTCCCCTGCTTAAAACCCTCCACTGGCTTTTAGTTTTTCTTAAAGTACAATCCATCTTCCTTACCATAGTCTACCATACCTAAACCTTGTTGTATACCCCTTCCTGTTCTCATGTGCTCTCCTGCAGCCACACAGAGTTCCTTCTGTTCCCAGAGTATGCAAAACTCCTTTCTGTTCCCACCTCCAGTTTTTGCACTTGCTGTTCCTTCTGGCTAGAACATCCTTTCCTCACATCACTGTGTATCTGGCTCCCTCCCCTTCGCTCATGCCTCAGCTTAAATGTCTGTTTCTCCCACAACAATGTAAGTTCCATAACAGGACCTATAACAGCATTAGATAAATAATATACTATCATAGGTTTGTGGTGAAGATAGAATAATAATAATAAACAACAGTAATACTAAAGCACTTGGCAAGCAAGCTCAGGGCATATAGTAAATACTCAATAAGTGGTGATTATAAGATTCTAATTTATTTTTTTTCATGCAGTTTAGAGATAATCTGTCACTGTAGCTGGCCCGAATCATCTGACCTCCTCTCCACATTTTGACAGTTCCCCGCAATATGACTCCTACCTCCCCAGTGCTTACTCCAAAAACACTACATTTCCTAGCTAGGGTAACCAACCTGCCCTGTTTTGCCTGGGACTTTTCTGATTTAGCACAGAAAGTCCTGCAACATGGGAAATCCCCAGTCCCAGACCAGCTGGGATGGCTAGCAACCCTATTGCTAGCTTCCAATATGACTTCTTGTTAGGTGTGACTGAGACGTTGACTGGGGAGTGAGTTACGTGAGAGACCAGGCAAGGGATAGAACACTCTTTGTGCTGGTGGCTGGTGCGTGTGTGTGTGTGTGTGTGTGTGTGTGTGTCGCAGGGGTGGGTGGTGGTGGTGATGGCAGCTTGCCAACCATTTCACAGGCATAGGTTTCTTTACTGGGCCAGTATAGAGGGTATTTCTTCTGCAGTTCCAATGATTTTGTGAGCTCTCTATATCTGTACTAAACTGCTCTCTGCTTAAACTACCTAGAGAGTATTCTGTTGTCTGCAACTGAGAAGCTCAACTAATACATACAACAATTGTGCCAGTCTCTTCAGTACGTAAAGAGCTTCTTAAGGGACGCTTGAGATAAATCAGTATCTGGACAATCCAGGGGGTTTCTCATCACCAGTCCTTTCACTTGATGAGATAAGTGGCTGTGTCTGTCATTTCAAATGCTTCAAAGATAGAGTCTGCTGCACTGCGTGGCAAGATCTAGCCCCTGTCAGTGTGGTCAGGCAATGAACACAGACCTCTTGCTTTCTAGGCCTCTGTACCTGGGTATCAGGCAGACTGTGGTATCAATTACAGTGGACCCCGCGCATCCCTCAGCCATCCAGGCAGGTGCAGACACTCCTCAGGCTAGGGTAGGCTTGGGAGGCTGATTCAGTCAGAAGGTTGCCCTGGAGAAGACCAGGTAGTCCCTACCGGTATGCTTAGAGGACATGTAGATCTATCATGGATGGTCGGGACAATCACCGGTACCAGGATATCAGGATCTGGTAAAAGATATTCCAAGAGGAGGTTCAGTTCAGAAGGCAGACGGGGCAGCAAACTTCCTGTTCATACACAATGGGTGAGAGACCCAGGGACCTGATTCAGCCCAGGGGAATGAGTTCAGGTGGTGTCTGGGTGGGAATCAGGGTCAACGACCATCATCTGGGACTTAGAGGAGAACTCAGTTCAGAGGCAGAAATTCAGATTTCTTGAGGGGCAATCTAGTGTTTATCTTTGAATTAGCATGAATCCCTATAGAAATGCGGTGTTGCTTTGCATGTATATGACTTTGACTTTACACAAAGAATACAGTATTATGAACCTTGTTCTGTATTTCACTTTTTAAATCCTAGTACTGATTTTTTTTAAAACATTTGCTTTCAGGTACATTTATTTATTCATTTACTTATGAATAGCTTTTATACAGTAACATGCAAAATATTAAGTGTGTTGCTCAATGAATTTTTAATAACAGCTTTTTTGAGATATAATTCACTAATCACAAAATTCACAGTTTTGAAATTTCAGTAGTTTTTGGTATATTCACAGTTGTGCAATCTTTACTGCTGTCTAAGGCAGAATATTTTTATCATCCCCCAAATAAATTCTGTACCCATTAACAGTCACGTCCTGTTCTTCCCTGCTCCTCACCCCTGCACCCATTAATCTACTTTCTGTCTTATGGATTTGCCTCTGCCTCTGTGGATATTGGATATTTCATATAAGTGGAATCATATATGACCTTTCATTTCTGGCTTCTTTTACTCAGTATAATGTTTTCAAGGTTCACCTATGTCATGGTATGCATAAGTACTTCATTTCTTTTTACTGCTCAATAATATTCCATTGTATGGATATACCACATTTTGTTTCCATGCTTTAGTTGACGGGCGTTTGGGTTGTCTCCATATTTAAGGTATTATCAATATGAATAATGCTGCTATGAACATTCGTGTGTAAGTTTTTGTGTGGACATGTACTTTCAGTTCTTTTGGATATATACCTATGAGTGGAATTCCTGGGTTGTATGCTAATTATATCTGTAACATTTCGAGAAACTGCCAAACTGTTTTCCAAAGCGGTTGCCCCTTTTTACATTCTCACCAGCAATAGATGAGGGTTCCAATTTCTCCACCTCCTTGCCAACACTTGTTATTTTCTTTTAAAATTATAGTTATCCTAGTGGGAGTGAAGTGGCATCTCATTGTACAATTTTTGCATTTTCTGAATGACTAATGGTGTTGAATATTGTTTCATGTGCTTATTTTAGTGACCATTTGTATATCTTCTTTGAATAAATATCTACTCAAATGTTCATTGAATTTTGATGTATGTAAAGTTACCCTTGTGTAACTATCACCCAAATGAAGATACGGAACATTTCTAGCTCCCTAGAAGATTCCTCTGTGCTTCTTCCCAGTCAAGTTCTTTCCCCAAGAGTAACTATTATTCTGATTTCTATTACCATAGACTAGTTTTGTCTGCTTTTGAACTTCAAAGAAATGGTATTGGATGAGCTTTTTTTTTTTTTTTTTTTTTTGACAGAGTCTTGCTCTGTTACCCAGACTGAGTGCAGTGGCATGATCTTGGCTCACTGCAACCTCCACCTCCTGGGTTCAAGCGATTCTCCTGCTTCAACCTCTCAAGTAGCTGTGATTACAGGTGAGCACTACCACGCCCAGCTAATTTTTTTTTTTTTTTTTTGTATTTTTGGTAGATGTGGGATTTCACTATGTTGGCCAGGCTGACCTCAAGACGTCCACCCACCTCGGCCTCCCAAAGTGCTGGGATTACAGTTGTGAGCCAACGTGCCTGACCATGGATGAACTCTTTTATGTCTGGCTTCTTTTACTCAGTGCAATGCACATGAAATTTATCCGTGATGTTCTTTGCTGTTTTTTTTCCATTTCCTTGTAGTATTCCATTGTATGAACACACTACAGTAGGCTCATTCATTCTACTGTTGAGGTTGATTTGGGTTGGTGGTTGTTTTGGGCTATTACAAACAAAGTTTCAGCACTTTGAAAAGTTTGTTCATTCAGCTGGTCTCTCCAGGAGTACAGATTAGCTACCTGGGTCTCAGATCTGGCTGCCACCAGAGACTTAGTGGTGGAGACACACCTGAGACCCCAGTGGTGGTCAGGCTGGGATGCTGGTCCTCAGTCTGAGGAGGGTGAGCCAGTTGCAGGGTGGTGGTGTGGTGGCATAAAATTGCTGAGCTGTGACTTGAGAGAAAAGGCGAAGGTGGAGGAGGCAGGGGGTTTGAAGGCTGGGGACTAAGAAAGGCAGGGACACTCATGAGGGTGTCCCCAGAAGTTCCCCTGCCTGGCCAAGTGCTCAGGCCTCCTCCGACTGCTGAGATCTCTATGTCCAAGCTCCCCCTTCTCCCCAGCCTGGCCCCAGGGAGCAACCCTGATGGAGACAAGACCATAGTTACTCACTTCTAGAGATGAGTCAGAGGCGAGTCAAGGGGCATCACCTCTCCCAAGGAACTTTAATCATGCAGTGACTGGCATGGGAACCATGAACTTGCACTCATGTGAAGGGCCCCCTGGGCATAACAGAAAATCACAGTGTGCATGGTGCCTCTGGAACTGGGCTACTTGACCCTGAAGGGGCATGGGCATTTGTTACTAATGTGGGACCACAACCAGGAAAATTCCAGCATTTTCTTAGGCTTAGCTGTGTCTACGAAGGTAGAACCACCAAACAAAATAAGTATTTTCCTAGTGCCAGGGCCACCAATGCAGAACCTACCCACCCACAGTCCTTGGGCAGATCAAGGCTGTGCATATCCTCAGCCAGAACTGCATTCTGGACATGAGCTACAGGGTGACCTCATGAAGGTCCACTGTGGATATGCACATGGATATTTTGTGTAGTGATGCTGTGGCAGCTGGGATTGGAGGCAACACAGGTGTCCATCGCTAGACGAATAGAGAGGTGGCATGTGGCAGCATCCCCTGCAAACTCTGGGCAGCAACCAGAATGATGAACTCCATCTGCACATAGCATCTCTGCTAGACATTTTGAAATAGTGCTGAAGTTAAAAAAAGAAAAGTGAAAAGAACAGAGTCTGTAATGCAATACCATGTGTATGAATTAAAAAGGCATAAACATACAAATCTAACCTCAGGGTACACTACAAGAGAGCGGTTGCCTATGGTGGGGGTGGTGAAGGGTGGGAATGGGAATGTGGGTGGGAGAGGGCTCCTGCATGATGATCTGAGAAGGATGAGTGCCCTGGCCAAGACACTTAACACTCACATACACCCACAGAAAGAATGGGAGGGAGGGAGGGAAGAAGGAAGAAAAGAAAGAAGGAAGGAGAGGAGGAAAAGAGAAAGGAAGATAGAGAAAAGGAAGGAGGAAAGGAGGGAGGGAAGGAAGAAGGGAGAAAAGAGAAAGAGAAAAAGGAAGGAAAGAAGGAAGGAAGGAGGGATGGAAGGAGGAAGGGAAAAAGGAAGAAAGGAAAACAGAAAAAGAAGGAAAAAAGAAAAAAGAAGGAAGGGAGGGAGAAAGAGAAGTCACTTCTGCTCTCTCAGACTTGCTCAAGGACCTTCACTGAGGTGGGGGCTGCCAGTGTAATGTTCAAAGTTGTTGCCATTTCCCAGGAGTTTCCAAAGGGGCGGGGAGGGCTGAGCGGCACAGTTCCCACCGCCCAAGGAGAAGGGAATTACCGGTGTTCTCCTCCTCTCACTAATTGAGCACTCATCTGGGCGGGCCTGGGCTTATTGAGTTACCAATTCATCAAGATTATGAATGAGGTTTCTCCTCCTTCCTGTGGAGCAGGTTGAGATTTATACTACATCCTGGGCAAAGGATTCTCTGGGCTTCATCTTCCTTTCTGGGGCTTCTTTCTTTAAAAAGCTGGGTTGGGCGCCCTTGCCCAGAGAAATCTCAAAGCTGAGAGTTCTCCTGCCCACCCCCAGCCCTCCCCCAGGCAGGAGTTGGTCCTGTGAGGAAAACAGGTCATATCTAAGCTTCTACTGTTTTCCATCTCATGTCTGTCCCTCCATATGCCCCCTCCCTCAGTCCTGTCCCCACCTTACCTCATATCCCTCAGCAAGGTCTCTGCTCAGACCCTAGCTCCCGTTCTAGGGAGGGGAAGCTGGTGCAGAGTATAGGGGATAGCATAAGGGCTCTTCAGGAGCCATAAACAGAGTCCTGCTTACCCTGAGCCCATAGCACTGGGGTGTTCTTGCTCGCCTATTTGTGAAGGTCTTCCCAGAGGAAATGGGCTATGGCACCACAAAATGGTCCAACTGGAAGTCAAACATGAGACACTAGAAAGCATCCTACAGGCTGCAGTGCTTGGGGATCTTGAGACACCTGCCAGAAATCCTCAAGGAGAAAAGAGGAGTTCATGGACTTGTGGCCTTGAGCCTCTTGTGCTGTCACTTACACCCATTTCCATAGAATTACAGAGTGTCGGTGCCGGACACTAGACAGTGTAACATCATCTCGTCCAACTGCCACTCACCATGTAGAAGGGAAGTGGAAAGGGAGGATGTTTCCAAGGGAATGTGGGAACAGAAGGAAGTCACGTCTCCCTGTGCCGTCCTAGACTACTGCTCTCTCTCTCTCTCTCTCTCTCTCTCTCTCTGTGTGTGTGTGTGTGTGTGTGTGTGAGACATGTGAGCAGCTCCTGCTTTGACCTGAGCCTAGAGCGTTCCTCCTTGGAAGGGGACTCTATTTCACAATCCATCTGGTCCTGGAGCCCAGTGGGGCTAAGTTTGGTTTAGGGATGGAGGGAGAAAGCAAGTGAAGGAGAGACAGATAGAGAAAGAGATGAAAAGACAGGGGCAAAGATCTCTTGGCAGAGAGAAATTATAAAACAGGGCAAGAAAGAGAGAGAAGAGCAGACACAGGGATGGAGAAAGTGAAGAAGGAGGAGCCAGAAAGAGAGGAATGAAGGGTGACCAGCAGACCAGGCGGAGCTCACAGCCCACCCTGGCAGAGTTTCTTTTTGCAGGGGATTGCTCTCCCTGTCGCCACCCTCCTGGTCATTCTCTGGTCGTGAGTGGGCATTAGTTTAGCCCAGTGTTGGTGTTCAATTGTTATCCAATCTGAGCCTCCCTTACTGCACCCACAACTACCTGGTTAAATAAAACCTTAAGGAGGGGTGGCAGGGAGGAGGCCCATGTGAGCCAGTGCCCTGGGTAACTCCCACTGTCTTGCTTGCTTTTTTCCTAATCCTGAGACCTGAGCCTAAGCAAGCCAGTGTGTGCTTTGGCCCCAGAATCCCTGTTGGGGGCAGCAAAGGAGACACAAAGTGATGGAGGAAGCACGGTGGTAGCCCTGTGGCTTCAGTGACCCTGTGTGAGACAGAAATCAGGGTTGGACTGGAGGAATGGGGAACAGGTATTTCCTGTGGTCCTGCTGAACAGTGGCTCAACCAATCCACCCAAAATGGCAGAAGCAGAGAAACTGTAAACATGAACAGCGGTGCCATAGCAAGAGCTGGCCTGTGGAGGCTGGCACTGTGAGTCTAGGCACAGCATCCCAATGTACAAAGAACCTCCACTTATGAGCCATGTGAGGGCAGGCAAGGTAGTTTAACTTCCCTGACCTCAGTTTCCTCATTGTGAAATGGAGCTAATAATAATAACCTAACAGGGTTGTAGTTATTTAATAAAATATCCCAGCACGGTTTCTGTTCCCTAGTCAATGTATAATCCACAGTCTTTCCCCCCATTCCTTATGAGAAGGCACGGTAGCTTCTAGACTCTGGGCAGAGCCCCACACGCAGCAGTCAGGATGCTCAGATGGAGAAGCAAAGCCCTTAAAGCTCTCTAGCAGCTACAGCTACCTGGTGTTTGGAAGCCAGGCAGAGCCCCACAGATATGCATGGGAACACCCAGGATCATAATGGAGGAGGCACAATGCCAATCACTTACATTTAGGTGTTCTTGGTTTCCTAATTTGATGGAAGGGTAAACTGAGGCAGAGAGTGGGGAAATGACAGATAATGCAGAGTGAACAAGTCTTACTTTGGAAAAAACAGTTTCCCTGGTGGGAGAGGAAGGGAGATTGTGCTGTGACTATCACCCAACTCAAATGTGGAACCCAAGATGGGCAAGAAGCTCAGGTGGGGCTAATGCTGTACAAAACACCTGGTTAGCTCTGATAAGCAGCTGTCACAAGCCGGGACTCTGCCCTGGCTGCACTCATCCAGCCCAGAGGGGCCATCACTCACTCCTTTCTTCTAGCTCACTCTGTCTTCATCCCCAGCTGTCAATTCATGTGTCTCAAAATGACACGAGTTAAACATCTTAAAGAACTAGGGATTTATCATATGGCGATGTCAACTCAGAAAGCAGAACCAGGGATTTGTATCTCAGTAGTGGATGATTACAGTTTTATTGGTGCTATGAAAGCCCTATATCCTCACGTGTTGCAATCTGATTAATAGGCAGTGTTAGGGGTTGAATTACACCCCCCCAAAAGATATGCTGAGGTTCTAACCTGTGAGTGTGATCTTCTTGGAAACAGGGTCTTTGAAGATATAATTAAGGTAAGCTGTGGTTATTAGAGTGGGCCTCCTCCCCATATAACTATTATCTTTATAAGAAGAGAAGACAGAGAAAAGGAAGATGGTCATGTGAAGATGGAGGTAGAGGTTAGAGTGATGCAGCCACAAGCCAAGGAATTCCTGGGGCTACCAGGAACTGGAGGAGACAAGGAAATATTCTCCCCTGGAGGTGGCAGAGGAAGCATAGCCCTGCCAGCACCTTAATTGGCAACCCCAGGAAATGAATAGAGTAGAAAAGAAAAATTAAGTGGGAGGAAGGAGGACATTCTGTTTAAGGGAACCCTGGAATCTCTTTTCTTCCACCCCCATGTCCTTCTCTATTTTCTATCCTCTATCTCCTTTCAACTCTTCAGCCAATGGATCTTTAACTCTTAAATCAACAAGCGTCGGTGACCTGCCTCCATGTGCCTGGCTTTGTGATGGAGGCAGAAGCGGCCCAGAGATGTGAGTTGAACTCCCTGCCTGTTGACCTCTAGCCTCCCGAAGGCAGTTCATGGGAGTGGGAAAGGGTGCCGGCTCCAGAGTCAGAGCACCTGGGCCCAAATCTCTGGGTGACCTCAGGCATGTGATTACATGCTACATAGCTTGCTTCCTCCTCTGCAAAATGGGGAAAATAACACCTATTTTGTTAGGTTCTCTTGAGAATTAAATGAGATAATATATGTCAAATGATTAGTACAAGCAATCAATCAGCATTAATTATTGTTATGACTGTTATTATTAGCGTAGGGAAAATAACATGAACAGCATTCAGCCAACTACAGGATAAAGTGTGATAAATACTGGCACAAAGGTGCAGATGAAGCATTTTGAGAAGAAAGAAGAGAGATGAGTTATTTCTACCCAGAAATCAGGGAAGTCTTTGTAGAGTCACAACATTTGAATGGAGCCTGAAAGGACAGGTAGATGTTACTCAGTGGAGAAAAGAGGGTAGTGTGTGTGTAGGTGGAGAGGGGGCTTGTGGGAGGGATAAGGGAATTTCTCCTGGAGGAAACTGCATTCACTGAGGCAAGGAGGTCTGACAGGTTCAGCAGAGAGAGTAGATCTATGTGTGTGAAGCATCCTGTGTGCGGTGCATGGTGAGAAGTGAGACCTAGGACAGGCTGGGTCTAGATGGTTGTGGCTCTGATGTCAGGAGAAGGAGTTTGGTTTTTATTATGAAGACAGTGATCCCTAAGGGAGTTACAGCAATATGATGGAGGAAGCTAGGGTGGGGACGGGAAGGCCAGCAAATTCTCAGTGGTCCATTCCAGTGACAAAGGAGGTCTGAACCAGGCTGGGGTGGTGAAGAGGAAGGGGCAGATTAAAAAGTCATGGAACTAATACTGAGGGGATTTGATAACTGGTTGGGAGTGAGAGGAGACGGAGAGAAACATCTAAGATAGTTTCTTGGTTTCTTGCCAGAACTATCTGGAAGGAAAATAATGGGAGATTCTAGACTCCATAAAGGCTGAGGCCTCATCCTTTCCCCTTACCCCATGCCAGCACCCCACAAAGCCTGCATGGGGTGGGTGCTCAATACATAAATATTTGTTGAATGAATTTGATGCCAGAAGTGGGGAGAATAACAGGCTTGGAGGGGTGTTCACAGTATGGTCAAAGTTAAGATACCCACAGGACCGTCATGTCAGGCTGGCCTGCGGGCTGCCAGACATGCAGCCTTGGGGAGAAGTGCGGGAGGGAGATAGAAACTTTGGAGCCAATAGCAACCAAGTGAAAACAAAAGCCACACGTGGGTTTGAAGTCCAGAGATAGCTCAGATCTCTCAGCGGGCTCCATGAGATTTGTCATAATAATTAGAGACAATCTCAGATGCTGGGTGTAAAGGGAGCACGGTGACAGATGAAGGTAAACTAATTATCCTCACAGCAACCTTGAGAAACAGGAATGTGCATGCACGTTTCCTTGCTACGATACAGAGAAGAAAAAGGACCAGAAGAGTTGCATGATGTCCCAGAAGACAGCCAGAGCCCTGGCACAGCTGCAGGAACACCCAGGAACTCCTTCCTCCACTATCCCCCCTTGGAAATGTCAGCATGGGTACTTTCCTCATCAAGGAATGATTTTAAGAATTTGTTTTTAAAATAAAAAGGGGTTTTAGAGTTGGGAAGCCCTTCGGGCCATAATGAGATGTGTTTTATGGGACCATTCACCAGCACCTGGAGAACAGGGATGACCTATAAATGTATTCATGGATTCAGACCCAGGGCAGGTTTCATGGGCTGATTACAAATGCCTTGGGGATGGCATCAGCATTCAGGAGACACAGTCGCCCCCGAACACCAGCCACAGTGCCATACACACCTTCACTGCCTGCACTCCCACCCCCTCCTCACCCCTGCTGCGGCAATGCCAACTCCTCAGTCTCAACAGCTCCTGGAAGCTCTAGGTCACCTTTCAAGAAAACCACAGTTCCTGATCCAGATCAGGGCAGCCCAGGTCATTATCTTTGTCCCCTCAACCCACATAAGCCCAGCCTGTTCAGCCTCATCCACATGACTTCCTCAGTCAGCCCGGCATCCCACCCTACCGGGTCCCCTTCCCACCTCCTCTGCCATCATAAGTTTCATGCAGAGGGTATAGCACTTGAAGCTAGGCCGACCTGGCCTCCAGTCCTGACCACTTAGACCCTGATCTTGCGTGAGTCAGTCTCAGAGACTCAACTTTCCCATCTGTGAAAGAGCTCTCTCCTTGTCTGTACCCTCCTGGGCCTAGCACTATGCTTGGTGCACATTTGGTGGTGGTCCACAGAAGCCACATGGATGCATGAATGCACGGCTTCCTGAGAGGATGACACAGATGCACGTGGATTTGTATCACTTGCTGAATGGAAGTGAGACTTAACAGGGACCTCTTAGGAGCCTGTGGGCTCCCCCAAGTATAGAAAAAAAAAACCTCTTCAGTTCCTTTAAGGGAAATTTCAGGCACCTAGCTATGCCTGAGAAGTAAATGTGGTAAGGAAGAAGGTAATACTAGCTTAAGACCATAGCCAAGGAAGTTAGAATCATGGGATGTTTGGTTGCCCGGTAGAAACTAGACATAACATCTTAACACATGCCACTGAGTTGTTTTTCAGAAACCTGGATCCCCACCAAATGGATCTGCTGGCACGTAGACCCCAGGTAAGGGGAAACTGACGCCTGGACTCCGACCTCTCTTTGTTCTAAATTTCTCCTTGAGGGGCCTGGAGAAAGTCACATCCTCCAGCCAGAGCTAACATCCCTTTTTGCTGATCCCACATTTTTAGGCAATCCTTCCTAAACCAATCATAAATCAAAATCTTTGAATCCACTTCTGACCTGTGGCTTCCTGCTTTGAGATGTCCCACTGTGTTAGGTCAAACTAATGTATGTTCTCCATGTATTGATTTATGACTTTGCCTGTAACCTCTGCCTCCCTGCCTTTAAAAACCCTTACCTGAAAGTCATCTGGGAGTTGGGGTTTTAAGTGTGAGCCGCCCAATTCTCCTTACTTGCTGCCCTGCAAATAAATGCCTTCCTTTTGTCTGCTGCAAACCTTGGCGTGGATGTTTTGGCTTTATTGTGCCAGGTAAGCAGACACCAATTAGGGTTGAGAACAGATGCGCTTAGTAAAATAAATTGCTTCCAGATGCTGGTGACACCATCTTGGCCTCCTCTTGGTATCCCAGTTGGCTCTCTATTTGAAAGCCTCGCTTGGGCATGGTGGATCAGGCCTGTAATCCCAGCACTTTGGAAGGCCAAGGCAGGCGAATTGCCTGAGGTCAGGAGTTCGAGAGCAGGCTGGCCAACATGGCAAAACCCCATCTCTACTAAAAATACAAAAATTAGCTGGGTGTGGTGGCGGGCACGTGTATTTCCAGCTACTCAGAAGGCTGAGATGGGGAGAATCGCTTGAACCCAGGAGGCAGAGGTTGCAGTAAGCTGAGATTACACCAGTGCACTCCAGTCTGGGCAACAGAGTGAGACTCCATCTCAAAAAATAAAAACAAAAACAAAAACAAAAAAAACGACGACAAAAAGCCTCTGTCCATCTTCTGTTGCACAAATCCCGCCTCACTCTCTGAGCCCTGGTGGAGCTCCATGTTCCTCATGCAGCCCTCCTGGCTGCCCCCAGCTGGCACAACTCCATCGTCTGGCTGCTATCCACCTTTTGGTCAGTACACTTAGTTTGCACTAGACTGGCATCACCCAGCTGAGTTCTAAGGCCGACAAGGTGCTGTTTCGTATTTGTCTGTGTTTTTATTCATTACATAGACCCCAAATACAGGCAGGCTGAGCACTCCTCAGTTGCAAAATCAGTCACCACAAAGGATTCTTAGATTAATCACCCAGTAACATAATCTTAAAATACTGATTTTGGACCTGGGACACCGCCTAGACACTGGTATGTTCATGGGTTCATATACACATGCACACATGTGTGCACACACTTTGGGGATGGGATAGTATTTGTTTTCCTTTGAAACTTCACTGAGCTGCCTGCCAGTTCAGAGGGGCCCAGGTCTGGGCCTGGAGATGGTACACATGATGTAAGAAAGGTTTCTCTATCCCCTGGGGCTAGTTGACTGCGATATGGCTGCTCCTTTCCCTATGGATATGAAGTGCATGAGGTGGAGTGGAAAGGGACAAAGCTGTGCAGCTTGAGCGTAGGAAGGGGCACTCCCACGCCTGAGGTGCAGGGATAAGAAGGGGGGCACAAGGATCCCAGCCTGAGGCTGTTTCTGAAGGTAGGTTGGGCTTACTCATGGACACCCATTCATATCACACACACACCCCCCACAACGACAATAAGTACACAGTCTCCAAACATTTCCTGTTTACCACGCACTGATACAGTGGTATAGTATGGGCTCCAACTGGCTTCTCCTCATGGAAAAGTAGGAATAAGGAAGGGATGTGCTGTGAGATGGAAGGGGCATGTACACAGTGTGCAGCCTCATTGTCTATTGATTGGTAACTTTGTTAAGCAAATATTTACTTTGCACCTCCAAGTGCCAAACACTGAGGATACAGACATGAAAAAATACATATACCTGTACAACACAGTCCCCTAATCATATGTATTTGGGGTGAAACCCCCACACATAAGCACGTTTGAATGTAGGCTCACTTGCATCACAAATGCATTCTCACACACACACACACACACACACACACACACAACTATACATCCATAGACACCCAGCAATGGGCAATGGGGTTTTGTCCTATCACTCACAAGAAAGGCAAAATGGGAAGCTTATGGTTTAACAGCCAACTCTGGGCCCAGTACTATTTCCCTGGTTACCTCTCCCGGGGCCAGGGGCCAAGTGTCAGATGAAGTGACTTTTTAATATCCATCTGGGAATCCAGAAGGTAAAGGAGGTGGTAATAATACTCCTTTTGTAACCTGTCTGTCTCTCTAGCACTTGAGAAAATTGGATGCTATTAAAGTCAATTTAACTTTAAAGGGCAATGAACAGTGGAGACATGATAGAGACAGGAAAAGCTTACAGCTGCAGCCCTGAGGGCTTGCTGGAACACTGCAAAGTGCCTTTGGGGATGGAACCTCTGCTCACATGGATCTTTTAGGTGGTCCCAGTATGGTTTCTCCAGCAACTGAGGTGTGATCCTAATCCAAATTTTTGCAGTTAGTTATATTCACCCTTCTCTCAGCAGCTCCATGGACAGTGCCTTTGGGGGTTCCAAGTGAACTCAGGTAAAGGAGAGATAGGAGAGATTAGACCTGGCCCTTAGGGAGCTCCTCAGCTGATGGGAGGGTCATGGCTGTGACTTCAGAGAGCTCCTGGCCTCATCCAGGGGATATCCACATGGATATGCAAATATACGGAAGAAAAAATAGTATTGGAAGATGAAGAAATATTCATGAAGTATGATGAGAATTTATATGGAACTTAAAAGCATAAAAAATAATTTCACATATTGCTTTGATGGACACACGTGTGTTGTATGAAGTGCACGCAGTCCTTGCTCTTCCCTGTTCCCATGTACAAAGTTCTGTTGTGGTTTAGTCGAACCAGTCCCCAACAACAAGGTTAAAATTTGAATTATGATAGCGTATTGACTGTGTGTGATTGCACAAAGTACAAACTTTGATGCAAATTCTTCATTCCACACATTTCTCCATGAAGAACAGATGTGCATCCTGATTTCTTCTTTCATGGTCTGTCAGGTGACTGGTCACTGAGCATTTGCCATCCAGTTTTCCAGTTTACATACAGACAGCAAAGTGTGCAGCTATGTTGCTTCCATGTCTCTGGGTGATAAACCTATGTTACGCTTTGCAAAAATAGATAATCTAAAGAGGAAGTTGACCTTGAAAGATGAAAGCACAGAAAAGAAACAAAAAGTGATAATGCTGCAAGTGGAATTCAAACAGTATGTCAATGGAACTGTAGAAGGAAAAGCTGGTGGTGGGAATATGGACACCACCACTAGGAGAGGGACTCTAGATATGCAGCCAGAGGAACTTAGTGAAGGACAACTTAGCGACATTATGAAGAAAGTGGTTGTGATGAAAAGGATGGGGATGTTCCAGAGGAAGTGATGCTGGCAAAAGTTTCACATTAAGGGAACTCTCAGAGACACTGTGTAACACTGGGCATGCAAAGGATAAAATGCTAGAAGTTGATACAAACTTAAGAGAATGATGATTTGCCAAGTATAGAAAAGATGTTTGCTCTGTATTGTAAGTTATATGACGAGGAGAAGGTGAGCACTGTTCATACTATTCTTGAAAGTTTTTTATGAAGAAATAAAACACCTTAATTCTCAATGTTTCTAAAGTTTTAAATTAAATAATTTGGATAATATTAATATTTTAAATGCTGATTTCACTATTTTTTTAAAAAAATTTCCATATACTATTTATAGTCTGAAGTAAGAGAGTTTTAATGTTTTTGACAAGAATTGTTAAAGATCACAAGACCATTGTAATTTTTTCTCACAGATTTTTAAGATGATTTTGCACAGTTTCCGCTTGTGTGGTCATTTTTATAGCCCTGCAGAGTGAGTCCTGTCTGTGTAAAGAATAATGTATTAAGTATAAAGAAATGCTTTGGAATGACAAATACTCAATTCAAAGTCTCTAGTTAGATCTAGAGGAGAGGGAGAGAGAGGGGAGTATGATTAGAGAGGTGCACACAGGGGCTTTGGCTGTGTTTATAATATTTATTTCTTAAGTTGGAGTCTAAGTTAGTTAGGCTGTTCTTGCATTGCTATAAAGAAATATCAGAGACTGGGTAATTCATAAAGAAAAGAGATTTATTTGGCTTATGGTTCTGCAGGCTGTACAGGAGGCATGGCACCAGCATCTGCTCAGCTTCTGGGGAGCCTTTAGGAAGCTTCCAATCATGGTTGAAGGTGAAGAGGGAGCTGGCATCTCACATCGCAAAAGCAGGAACAAGAGTCTGAGGGAATTTCTACACTGCTGTTGGGAACGTAAACTAGTACAACCACTATGGAAAACAGTGTGGAGAAAAGTAGAACTACCATTTGATCTGGCAATCCCACTACTGGGCATCTACCCAGAGGAAAATAAGTCATTTTATGAAAAAGATACTTGCACATGCATGTTTATAGCAGCACAATTTGCAATTGCAAAAACGTGGAACCAACCCAAATGCCCACAGATCAAGAAGTGGATAAAGAAACTGTGGTGTATGTATATGATAGAATACTACTCAGCCATAAAAGGAATGAATTAATGACATTTACAGCGACCTGGATGAGATTGGAGACTATTATTCTAAGTGAAGTAACTCAGGAATGGAAAACCAAACATCATATGTTCTCACTCCTATGAGGATGCAAAGGTATAGGAAAGACACAGTAGACTTTGGGGACTCAGGGGAAAGGTGGGAAGGGGATGAGGGATAAAAGACTACAAATTGGGTGCAGTGTATACTGCTTGGGTGATGGGTGCACCAAAATCTCACAAATCACCACCAAAGAACTTACACATGTAACCAAATACCACCTGTTCCCCAATAACCTATGGAAATAAAAAAAAAGTCTGAAGGGGAAGACGCCACACACTCTTAAACAGCCAGATCTCGCAGTAACTCACTCACTATTGCGAGGGTTGAGTGAAGAGGACAGCGCTAAACCATTCTTGAGAAATCCACCTTCATGATACAATCACCTCCCACCAGGCCCCACCTCCAACACTGGGGATTGCAATTTAACGTGAGACTTAGAGAGGACAACATCCAAACTATATCAATAGTATTTGTTGCATTTTTTTGCATTTCTTGATAGAAACTTAAATATGTGAGCTATCCAAACAAACATATCCAAATGGGCTCATATCTTTATTATAAATTATAAATATTGGGGCTGATCACTAGTCAGCAGGAGGGCATTTGGGAAGGCAACAGTGTGCAGGGCTCTGCAGGAGGCCCTGAGGCCACACAGTACACTCGAAAAGACTCCAGACTCCCTGGGATGGAGGCTGCAGGGGTGGGGAAGAAAGGAGGATCCAGAAGGCCTGGGTTCTAGTCTTCCTCCACAGTTAAAAAGCTTAGCGTGCTGGACGAGCCCTTCATCTCCCTGGGCCTCAGGTGTCTCATCTATAAAATGAGCATGCTTGCACCTTATCTGGAAGAAATGCTTTCCTGATGTTCTTTCTAGGGCTTGCCATGCTTATTTCTTGCACTCTAGGGTTAAGTACAAGTATTTTCAGTTCTCCCTACTACTGGCTGTCTGTGTGAGCCATTTCTCTGCAAACAGGAGTATTCCTGCTGTTCCTCTGGTCAATCCGGAAGCTCTTGAGAAAGGGCTCTGCAATCTTGAATAGGAAGCAAGGAATGTGTCATGCCTACCAACATCATCTTTCCTCTTCTCCTGCTCTCGGAGATCACCAGACGCACACTCGGGTCACCAGCCACCTTTGCCGGTATTGACTGGGAAGAGTCCCCAACAGTGGTATTGGGTCCAGGCAGTTGTATCACATGAACCCTTGTGAGTGGAGGTTGACCTCCAGGGTGGTGGTGCTGAACCCCTGAAGGATTCTGGGCAAACTAAGCAAAGGGTTAGTTTACAGTTTTCCCTCCCCCCCTTTTTTTCTTGGAGGCGTAAGGAAAAACAAATTCTTATCTGCAGTATCCTGTTCCCAGCCTCCCATCTTCTTGCCTCCCCATGGGTCCTTAGCTTCCCTTAAATCTTTCAGAAAAGAGCTGGCTCCCAGAAAACACGGAGAGAACTGCAGTTTGCCCTTTTCCAAAGCCTGTCATTCATTCCTGGTCTCTTTCTCATCACCTTGCTTCCAGTTCTAATTTAGTCCCTGGGGCCGCTCTCTTCTTGAATGATTAGAACCAGAGGGCAATCAAAAAGAAAGGAACTTTCTGCAGAGGAGAGAGGGCAGCCAGGAGCTTTGGGGACATTTCTCTTCCCTCAAGGGATGAGGTAGATTTTCCTAAATTTATAATTAACAAGATGAAAAAAGACACTTCAAGAATTCATAACTCTCGGAAAATACTCCAGTTTGGGAAACACTGGTCTGGAACTTGTGGTGAGTCAGCTCTTGATTCGTGAAGGCAGAGATGCACAGATACCACATTGAGAAGATAGTAGATGATGTAAACCCATTGGAGAAATGGAAACTTTCCCATGGGGAAGGCTGCATGGGCGGAAGAAGCAGTCCTCTGGTGGAATAGAATGATAACATACCATTCATCACAGCCCCAGGTATTGTGCTAAGTGCTTCACATTTAACTCAGACAACCACCCACGAAGTAGGTCCAATTATTAGCCCCATTTTGCAGGTGAAGAAATAGAGGCATGCAAATCTATGCAGTTTTCCTAAGACCCTACATCCAGTTAGAGCCGCCAAGCAACAAACGCTGACATCTAGAAAAATGTGTGAATAGGTTGCTGGAGTCACAAATGCCCAATTAATCAATTGGTGTCATCTTATATACCCATCCCTCCAAAAGTTGCTATTATTTACTTTCCCTGGCCCCAGAAAAAGGGGGACCCCAGGACAGTGTTCTGGACTGGAATTAGGACAGCACCATTCTATAGACTGGTCAGCCCCTCATTCTATGTGTGACCTTGAGTGAGACCCTTCCTGATCCTAGGTCTTGGTCTCTACATCCATCAGAGGAGGCAGCAAGACCAGCTGGCTTCGAAAGTTCAACCCAGTCCCACCGTTCCAGTACATGCCAGTCTACCTGACTCCATGGGGAAGGTTTTGGGGGCGGGGTGGATCTTCACGTTGCAACTGCTGTTTATGACTTTTCCAAGGCCCCTCCTCCCTGGGCTCCTCGCCCCCGTGCTTGGCATGCTTGGCTCTGTCTTGCAGTGAAGCGAGCCGTGTAGGAGTTTCTAGCTGCCTGTCTCTTTTGGGTTCTCCCTTTTGGGATGTCTTTTCACACCTCCAAGTGCTGGGTGGGAGTGGACGAATGCCACATGTTTGGCTCTGACACCTTCCTTTCCCCTCCGTGGGATGCTTGCAGCCCAGGACCTGAGCATGGATGCCTCTGTGCTGACCCTTTGTGAGGCTGCTGGGGCATGTCTACAGAGCAGCAATCCATCGCCGCTGCTGTGTGAGCCACTCTTCCTCACTCCCGGAAGGCCAGCAGAAGCTCCTCCTTTGCTGGAGCTGGTCCCCACCCAGTGGAGGGGGCTGATTAATTATGTAGCCTCAGGCAAGTCACATCTCCTCACTGGGCCTCAGTTTTTACATTTGTAAAATGAAAGGATTTGACCAGACAGGTCCCTAAGATACTCCCAACTCTAATGTTGTACAGTTTATTTCATTTCTGTTTGTTTCATGTCATTCCCAGTACCCTCATATCCTTTGTGTCTTGTAGACATCATATCTGCCAGCTGAGATTTTTAGCTGCTTCAAACACCTCACTGGAGGGACATATCTCAGCATGCTGAGATGAATATTTTGTTGGAATAACTTGCTATTAAAACATGATTAATATTGAAGATTTGTTTATGAAATAACACTGTATGAAAAAGGCAGCACAAAACAGAGGGCACACGCATTCGTTAGAACACGGAGAAAATGGGTCCAACAGCACTGGAGAATGACCACAGAGAGATGTGTTGTTTGAGCTTCATACTCAATGGATTCTTTTGGCTGTAATGTTGCTTAAGTTAATAATTTCTAAAAACTGTGGCTGATAAGACTAAGAGGCCTTTCAAATTTCATCAAGGAGCCTGTGGGCCTTCCTTAAAATTTCATTAGGAGGAGACCAATTTAAAGATTAGCTAATGTAAGAGATGCAGTTATCTAATTAATTGTAGCAGGCCCATGAGGTAATTCAGTGAGAGAAGCTCCTGGCAACTGATAGAGACCAAGAAAAGAAGAGCTAAAGAGTAAAGAATTGCCAGTGTTTCTATGGCCCATGTTCAGGGTGGAAGACTCTCTTTTCGAATGGTGAGTCCCAGTGGTCTAAAGACTGATGCCTCTCCATACTGGTGGAATGAGAATAACCTTGAGATGAGATTTAACTTCTTTTCACATATTTCAAATTCCTCAATAGCCTTTTAATCAAATTTAGTCTCTGGGCAAACCTGCCCAAAACGAAGAAGTACTCTGTGCAAATATTGCCATTAAACTGCCAGATATATCTCTCAGTAAAAATAATAGCAGCAGCTGTGAGTTATAGTGCCTACAATGTAAAAAGTACTTCACATGCGTTTAACTATAATTTTTGCAATAACCTTGCAAAGTGGGAATAATACTTCAGGGCTATCACATACCCATGCAGATTGTGCACTACACAACTCTGGGGACACCATTGACATTGGAGTCTATGTGAATGGCATCTTCTGGAGTTGTATGGTGTGCAGCCTATCCTACTCTACAAGTTTAATAACAATAACAAGACTTCTACAGTGTCATGTACTATTCTAAGCACTTGTATATATGTAAGTATATTTAATCTTCACCTCCACCATGCAAAGCTGGTGTTATTATTATCCCTGTTTCACAGATGAAGCATAGAGAAGTGGTTAAATAACCTTGTCCAAGGTCATACAGCTAGTAAATGAGGATGCCCAATTTAAACCCGAGTGTGTCTGGGTTTCCTCTTGGGAAATTATTTTAATACACTATTACATAGTCTCCAGGTCAGCCTCTGCCTGTGACTGCTATGCATCTATCAGAGTGTGACTGCACTGAGCTGAACCTGTGAAGCCCAGGACACAGCCCTCAAGGGCAGTGACCCACTGAGGCACATATTCTGGTGGGTTCCCCCAGGTCAACCAGGGAGCCACTTTCCATACACATCTATTACCATCTTTGCCATGTGTCATGTTCCTCATTGAAGCAACAGCATATGTTTCACATTTTAATAGAGTAAGAATATAAATCCTCTTGAAAGATTATGAGTCGATGCCATAGTCAGAAGGAAGTGGAGGAACAATATAAGGATGACTCTTACCCCAAACCCTCCCGTATGAGTTGACCAAAGAGGACCTACAGACAATCCTTAGATTACTAGATTTTTAAAGACTGACCTCTGGCCAGATTCGGCACATTGTGTTCTAGGAGTAGGAGACAGATCCATGTCCTTTCAAGAGTCCACATCCCAGCTCCTGTTTTTGTTCAGATGCTAGTGTGATGTGTCTGCCACACAGGAAGGTAGGGGAGTCATTTTGTGGTTAAACTTGGATGAAACATTGAACAATGTCCCCAAGAGAAAGGTGCACCTGTTCATAGGAAGTAATAGTGAGGGTCATCTAGCACCCACCAGCCTAGTCCAGACAGGCGAGGCCACTTTTCTGGTCTTTCTCCTCTGCTGCCCCTGCAGGTCAGTTTTGGTGTGACAGGCACCGTTAAAGTGGGAAGGTCTTCCTGCCTCCAATTCCACACAGCCTCCAGGGCTTTCAAGAAGTCTTGCTGTTGCTACGGTAACTCTACCTAGGCTGCCTGCCGCACATTTCTGAGTGCTGGTTGCATCCTGTCATCTGGTCCAAATGCCTGAGGCCAGCTTGAGTGGGGAAAGAGATAGAGGGAAGGTGGACATGAAGACTGGACAGCTTCATGTTCCTCAGTCACTTGGGCTAGGTGGAAAGAAACAGAATGCTTCAGTATGGTTTCTTATTCTCTGACTAGCCCTCCTCATCTCATCTACACCATGGGACATCCCCTGCTTAACTTCCTGAGACGTTCTTCCTTTTCCTGAATGTTCCTCAGGTTCCTCCCACATGTTAAATGTCACAGGCAATTCTCCTAGAGGTCTGCCAGCCCCTGCCCTGGTTTAGATTAAAGGTAGTAGACCTAGGGGCTTATGTCAAAAGAATTGACATATGAACCTAAGAATAGAAAAGCTGGTTCTCTGGGTAAACCTCCAAACTCAAGATTTTGTGTCTTGATGGGGGCAGCAAAAGTGGGGTGCACAAAAATATAGGAGTCATTGTCCTTATTTCTCCCCAAATGCTACAGACAGTTCCCAAAGACTAACTTTCCTTAAGTCATTCCCAGAATTATTCTGGTCTATTTATGTTAATCCCACTTTTTTTTTCCTCTCAAAGAAGAATTTTGTCATAGTTACCTTGCTGAAAATTGAGTGTTGTTTTTCTTTTTTTCTTTTTCTTTTTTTTGAGACAGGGTCTCCCTCTGTCACCCAGGCTGCAGTGCAGTGGCGTGATCTTGGCTCACTGAATCTCTACCTCCCAGGTTCAAGCGATTCTCATGCCCCAGCCCCCTGAGCAGCTGAGCTTACAGGTGTCCGTCATGACACCCGGCTAATTTTTGTACTTTTGGTAGAGACGGGATTTTGCCATGTTGGTCGGGCTGGTCTAAACTGTTGTGACCTTTAGTACAGTGCTAAATTCAATTCCTAACCACTTGTCAGAACCAAGGCAAACCCCTTTCTCTTCCCTAAGTGACTGCTTAGGCAGCCCTTTGCATCTCGGAGAGCCGTGGAGACGGCGATGGCAGTCCTTTGAGCAGACTCCACATGTTGGTTTCGAGGCTGTGTTGGGTGCTCTAAGCTGCAGTCCCCCAGCCCAAAATACATACTTAAAAAATATGTGAAATTGACTGCTTTAGACATGACATGCATGCTTTTATTTGCCGCACTCTCACTGTGTCGTACTGTCTTTTTACACTCTGATACATCACTGAGTGGCCTGATTGATCCACAAAGACATTCTTCTTTGCACCCGCTGGGACAAGAACCGGTCTCCCCTTGGTAAGTGGCAATATGTCTCAGCTTTGCTGTTAACTCTTCTGTGCCGAGCTCAGTAGACTCCCACTTGCTGAATAAAGATCTATCTTTTGGAACCAAAGTCTAGACACAAGTATTATTCATATGCAAGGTTGGAGAAGGGAAAAGGCCCTGCTTTAAATAAGGACAGGTTCTCCTTCACATTATTAATATGCTGAGATAATTACAGGTCTCCTGACAAAATTTCAGGGGCAGAATAATTGATTTAGGGACTTCTTGGAGTCAAAGTCAAGCTGCCCTCTGAAATAGTCTCCCCGGGAACTTGGTGAGCATCATCACTAAGGCCATCCCCAGATGTAGTAGAGAGTGGGCCCTGGCTTGACTGCTCTAACTGGGCTGACCACAGGGGCGGGTGAGGGATGCGTGAGGAAGGACACAGCAAGATTTGGAAGGCAGAACACACAACATTCATAAAACCAGGCTCAGCAGATGAAGCTTTAGAATCTAGAAGGATGTGACAGGAAAGGAAATGGTAAAGGTAGTAGACAACTCTCTAGATCTCGGCTCCTTAAGTGGGGGTCTATGGAAAGAATATAAAGGATCTATGAACTTGGACAGGAAAAAATACATCTTTAACGTCATTAACTTCTAACTGTAATCTAGCGTTTCCTTCATTATGAAGGTAGACAAACCACAGCGTGTTACCAGAACCTGAGGCTTTCCACCAATGGAAATTTGCTATTTTCATCATGTAACGCTTTTGCAGATACCTTGTAATGTTGTTTATACTTATCATTATTCTAGATTATTTATTAGACCTGCCTCTAGATTTTATTTAGGTTTAAATATGTGTATAATTGTATTACAAATTAAAACATATTTTGATACAGTATATATAGTATAAAAATTCTCTTAGAATTTAGATGTGATGAATATTAACATTTTGAGGTAACTGTAAAAATTGTAACATGATGAAAATAGCTGAGTAGACATATAACTATTATATATAACTATTACACATAAAACTGTTACACATATCATAGAGTATATGTCTAATCAGTTATTCTCACCAGGTTACAATTTTTACAGTTACCCCCAAATATGGTTAATACTCATCATTTATCTAAATTCTAAGATAATTTTTGATATTATAGATACAGTTTCCTTTGTAATCCTACACATTTTACTTTGTATGTTTAAACACATTATTTTGAGAAGAGGTGCTATGGCCTTCATTACAGCGTCATGAGTTCTATGTTGTAAGGAAGGGTAACAACTACTGTAGGTCTCCCTTTAAAAGAAGAATCAACTTCTGGAACTTATAGCTAAGGCCAGACTCGAGGAGAAAAGCCTTAGAAACTCAACTCAGGCCGGGCGCGGTGGTTCACGCCTGCAATCCCAGCACGTTGGGAGGCTGAGGTGGGCAGATCACGAGGTTAGGAGATCGAGACCATCCTGGCTAAGACGGTGAAACCCCATCTCTACTAAAAATACAAAAAATTAACCTGGCATGGTGGCGGGTGCCTGTGGTCCCAGCTACTCAGGAGGCTGAGGCAGGAGAATGGCGTGAACCTGGGAGGCAAAGTTTGCAGTGAGCCAAGATCACGCCACTGCACTCCAGCCTGGGCAACAGAGCGAGACTCTGTCTCCAAAAAAAAAAAAGAAAAAGAAACTCAATTTAGGCACACTCGTATATATAGAAGAATCTTTAGGATGGTAATGCTGAAACCACAGGAATACAATTCTGATGATGGGACCTCAGGCATTTGTGGAGAGATATTTTAGACTAGAACTTTAAAATATCGCAAAGGGAAAAGTCCACTCTGTAGGCACCAGAGCTCCATTTCAGCTCAGATGGGGTCAGAGGGGTGACGACATGTAGTATTTAGGATGGGTTGTCCAATTATCCCACTACAGGGCAGAGGGAGAGTGTCTGTGAAGTTTCCCAATGTGTGTCTCTCTGGATTCTTTTTCAGGGAAGGGTGTAGTGGAGACTTCCACCTTGAGTCCAGCAACCTTGGAGCTACAGTGCCCTCCCTGTCCAAGAAGCCTCCTCCTTCTTTGGGTGGCTGCAGCCTGCTGAGCCCTAAGTGGCCAAAAGAGAAATGTAAGGGGGAGAGCCCCAGAAGCTTCTCTACAGCCTGACTCCTGCAGTCTCCTCTCCTGGGAGGTGCAAACAAAATGTAAGTCAGGCTTTGAAAGTTGGACAGAACATTCTGTAAAAAGACTATTCTTTTTCCAATTGCAGGTAGCTACTTATTATTGGGTCATAAAATCAATTTAGTGTATCACAACAAGCGTTAAAAATAGAATAGAAAATAGTGCGTGTCATACCCAGGTTACGTATTATCTCATGAAACTGGTTTTTGTTTTATATATGTGTATGTATGTGAGTACTGTGTTGCCATGTGATTTATTTCTTATTGTGGATTGCAGCCAAGAGTTTGAAAAACATTGCTGTCAAGATGCCTCTGTAGCCCCACGGAGAAGTCACAGCAGAGGGAAGAGAGTGTGAGATGGAAAGCATATCCTAAAGTAATAGGAATCAATAATTATTTTTAATACATATTAGAAAAAAAAATAGCATACCAAACCCCTGGGAATTCAATATATTGCTTAGTACCAAACTCAGATCAGGACCTCATCTTCCATGGACTTCATTAATCACTGAGTGGTGCTTGGGTGAATATAGCCAAAAATGCAAACAAGCTATGTGAATGACCACATTTTGGAAAACACTTAGAAGAAAGAAATGAGGTCGGTAGAGTACAATTGAGAGGGCAGACCTCTGATTGGGGGTGGATCACAACCTAAGTCTTTGTTTTGTTTACTTAGACTTGTTTCTTAATCTCTAATGTGGGGTGTAATTATAGCAATCTGGCTGCCCATGGGGCTGGCATCATGATCAAACATCGTCATATGGAAGAAAACCATGTAAAGCATAAAAAGCATCAGGAATTATTGCTAGCCATGGGGGGAGGTCATTTTCTCCTCCATAGACCACAGATTTCTAGTGGGTTTTTGGAGCTGTTTGCATTACCATGAAAAAGAGTATGGGCTCCAGGCAAACAGGCCCTTCAGCCTCTTTCTCCTCTAGTTTCATCCAGTACCATTTCCAAGTGGAGCGGAGAGGCGGGATGGTAGGTGCCAACAGAGCCCGGTGCAGCCTGCTGTCTGTGATCTGGAGGTTACAAGAATAATGACCCAGCTCTGAGCCAGTCGTCCCTCTGCAAGCAATTTGTTACCCTTTTCCCTGTGACTGGGCGCTGCTTATCTTGGGTGTTGGCTACAGAGTCCTCACAGAGGTAGGTGTCCGTGTGCAGATCACCAAAACCCACCCCACGTGAGCCCCTGCAGCACAATTAGCCTCAGGCCTTTGAGGCTCTGGGTCCCCTCTGGAAGCTGGCAGAAGAGAGAATAAACAGCAAGAAGAATGGGAAGAGGTGGAGGGTGAGAGGCATGAAAAATGGCACATCTCCCTTAGGGGCTAAATTGTATCCCTCCCTGAAATTCATGTTAAAGTCCTAACTCCCAGGACCTCAGAACGTGACTGTATTAGGAGATAGCACCTTTAAAGAGGTGGTTACATTACAATGGGGTCACTAACAAGGGCCCTAATACAATATGCCTGCTGTCCTTCCAATTTTAGTACATGTACTGCCGAAGCGAGCACGCCTGCTGTCTTTCTAAGGAGAGGAAATAAGAACACAGAAACATACTCAGAGATGACCAGGTGAGGACACAGGGAGGAGAAGATGGCTACCTCCAAGCCAAAGAAAGAGAACTCGGAAGAAACCAATCCTTCCAACACCTTGATCTTGGACTTCTAGCTTCCAGAACTGTGAGAAAATAGATTTATGTTGTTCAATCCACCCAGCCTGTGATACTTTGTTATGGCAGCCTGAGCTGACTAATAGAGATGGCAAGTTCTGCAGTCAAGATAGGGTGGGTGCCACAAGATGGATTATGGCCTGCAAACTAAGACAGAGGCACACCCAGGGAGTTGAGAGCCAGTGTGCAGGAAGCAGCTCAGCCCCAGGCTTAGGAGTGAAGATGAATCAGTGTTACGAGCTTGGATGTGATGAGTAACTGTGTAGTCTTCAGCTACAGGCATAGTTGTTGAGGCTAGAAAAGGAGAAGACTTTACTTCAATGGTTCTCAGTATGGTTTCCAGGCCAGCAGCATCAGCATCAGCATCACCTGGTAACCCGTAGGAAATGCAAATTATTAGGTCCTACCCCAACCTAGCTGTGGTTTATTAAGACCTCTGGGTGATCTGATGTGCAATCAAGTTTGAGGACCACTGCTTTACATTTGTGTGTGTGTGTGTGTGTGTGTGTGACTAAGCACAAGAGTTTGTGTGGTTGCATCACACAGAGTAGAGAGTCAGGGAAATTTGTTGCCGTGGGAATTTTGCCCAAAGCTTTCGGAAGGGGCCCTTGTGACATGCAGTTGGAAAGGAGAAATAGTAAGTGGTGGAGAGACCATTTTAATCCCATAGCTCAAGTTCCCCCTGTCTCAATCGAAGTAAAAGAGCTGGGTAACCACAGGATCTTAGCACTTGGCTCATTCCAAATTTCTGGAGTTCTTTTTCTTATCAATCCCTTTTGTGATCAAATCTTCACCCACTAAAAATATGGTCATAAATAATGATGCTGGTCCCTCTAAGATTTGCACTCTGGGAGGGAGTAGGAGTGGGGAAGTTTGGAGGATAAGAGAAGGGGGAGAGTAAGGATTTTTTTTTTTTTTAATTATACTTTATGTTCTGGGATACATGTACAGAATGTGCAGGTTTGTTACATAGATATACACTTACCATGGTGGTTTGCTGCACCCATCAACCCATCATCTATATTAGGTATTTCTCCTAATGCTATCCCTCCCCTTGCCCTTGACCCCCTGACAGGCCCCAGTGTGTGATGTTCCCCTCCCTGTGTCCATGTATTCTCATTGTTCAACTCCCACTTATGAGTGAGAACATGTGGTGTTTGGTTTTCTGTTCCTGTGTTAGTTTGCTGAGAATGATGGTTTCCAGCTTCATCTATGTCCCTGTGAAGGACGTGAACTCATTCATTTTTATGGCTGCATAGTATTCCATGGTGTATATGTGCCACATTTTCTTTATCCAGTCTATCATTGATGGGCATTTGGGTTGGTTCCAAGTCTTTGCTATTGTGAATAGTGCTGCAATAAACATACATGAACGTGTGTCTTTATAGTAGAATGATTTATACCATTATATACCATTTAAATACCATTTGACCTAGCAATCCCATAACTGGGTATATACCCAAAGGAAATTATTATCTAAGTGGAACCTATGTGATGTCAAGCACTGGAAGGCAACTTTCAGAGGTGACTTTATTAAGTGGCTTAATAAATGGTATTTTCTTCCATTTCTTCCATTTTCTCTTATTATGTAATAGCTAGACGACCACCAATGAATTGAGAGAGGTAGCAATAACTCTAAAAGCCACTTTTGGCTCTCTTTACATGGCACACAAATGATGTCAAGGCATTTACAAAAATGCGTTTTTTTTTTTTTTTCCTGTCTAATCTCAATTTTAATGGGATTAGGACATAATGACAAACTAGTTCTGAGAAAGCATCTTCACCTGAAGCTAAAATATTGCAATTCTAGAATGTAGCTTCTGGAAGAGTGAATATTTAGAATGTCATTTTCGTTCTCTAAGGTACATGCAATCTGTGTAAGTACAGCCTAGAATGCCCCTCCTCCACTCCCCCAATTATGTCCACTGAATTTTGCAGAACTCTGAAGAGAACATTGGAGTTGGAGGGCTCTGGCAAAGGTCTGAAGGGCAAGCAATGGATACTAAAAAAGGGATGCATCTGTTAGGCATGTAGGTGGCTAGCAGGGCATCTTCATATGATAGCTGGGACCCTGGTGAACTTTCAGTCTTTCCTAAGTCTGCCTGGAGTTGGATTCTGACAAAGGATGCTTTAGTAGTAAGAGTAGCTAACACTGACTAGGCACTTACTATGAGTGTCAGACACTATACTACATATGTGACTACATCCTTAACCCAAGACGAGTGAGTTAAGTAACTTACCTAGACCACGCAGCCACTAAGTAGCCAAATCGGACCCAGCAATGATGTCTTATAGATACCCAAGATCAAGCTGTTGACCAGAATCCCCAGGACTCAGTGAGAACAGAGAGGTGCTCATCCAGGAAGGCTGGAGAGAGAAAGAAGAGGTGCACCAAGTGGCCGTAACACCCAAATATACGAACCAGGAGAGGCGATAAGAAAGTTATCTGCTCGCTGGATGATATTGGCATGCTTACTACAGGATGGAGGCTATTGGGAAGGCAGAGCCATTTGGAAGGGCCTCAGGGACCATGCTGAAGCATTTAGAAAAAACCGGTGAGGAGAAAAGTTTAGAGCTGAACAGGGAGTGGAAATGGCTGACCACGAGGAGGCGCGGAAGACACAAAATTTGTAAGGTACAGGGTTTCCTGGGCCTCAGCTTCCCGTCTCCCACAGGCACCCTCTAGTAGCACAGTCTCCTCTCTCCCTCCTCTCCCACCACATCCACGTCCAAAGCATCCTGCCAGAAACTACCTTATCTTCTTAACATGTAGTCTAAACCTGACTCTTTCCCCTAAAAGCTTCCTAGACTTTCACATCATCTTTCTTTGATCTACTTAATACTTAGCGTGTCTGTTCACTGTAAGACAGTCCCTGCTGGGACCAGACCAGGGCCCTCCCTACTCCCCATACATCAAGACGTCTCTCCATGGAGAAAGATCAGAGCCCTCTCTGTTGCTGTGCACACCCAAGATATCTGCCTTTAACTCAGCAAGACAAAGGCCCACATCAACTCCTCCACTCCTCCATAAATCTACCACGGTTACCACCTTGAAGGTTCTGCCACCACAGGGACTCACACTGAAGCGGAATTTTGTAGGTCAGCGACTTCTGATTTTATTTTTATAACCATCCATTTCCACATGAAAAAATGTAGCAGTTTTCTTTTTCCCTTCATTATCTGCTTTTTCTCTCAGGTACTTATTGCCTTGGCTTCTCTTATAATGAACCCTTCCTTCCCCCACCTGCTTTCCCAAATCCTCACTCCATTGTCAAAATCTCCTACCTTTTACGCTTTCATGGAAACTTTGCCCCGATACACCACAGCCCTCCAAGCCCAGGCTGGGCTGTGCTCTCCCAGAGATGCTGAGAGAACTGCAGCAATTACTCTTCCGAGCTCCACTGGGATTCCCACAGCCTCTCGTCCTTTTTCCTTCAGTACATGAGGCCAGTCCTTCCTCTGTACCCTTCCTCACTTCTTCCTCTACAATCATGCTCCATTAACCCAGCTTCCTCGATAGCTTCAACATCCCCTTTCCATGTTCCCACCCTCAGCCTACGGACATTGCTCATTTTTCTCAAAAACCACCTTTGAGCCTCTTCTTGAGGTTACCAACATTTTTATTCTCAAACTTGGTGCTCACCGCTTAGCTTCCACTCAAGTCTTTACTCCATTGTATCTCAGTACAACCTAGCTTTCAGTCCCTAATAACTCCATGAAACCATCCTTGCTACAGTCATCAATAATATTCTAATGATAAAATCCAATCAATTCTCATAGTCCCCAGTGTTCACTCTGCTTTGTTTTATCTATTGGCCACTCTTCTTTTTTTGCAAACTCTGGCTTTGTTGGCACCATATAATCATGGTATTATATACTTTGTTATTTCTTTGTGATCTCTTCTTTTATGATCTTAGGCCTTAGGGACTCAAGGAATTTTTAAACATCTGTTACGTAGCAGTGCATTGTGCAGCCATAAACGGTGCTATTGCTAGCTCCTCCTGCTGTTCTCTATTTCCTGTGAGGCTTGTAGGCATACTCTTTTCCTGTCTTCCCTACCAGCCTGGTAGTATGGACCTTCACTTGTGAAATGAAAGAAAGTTAAAGGGAGATGAGAAAGGATAAGAGAGAGACAGATGTAAATAACTCTCTTTGACAGCCTTCAATTGTCTCTCAAGGTGGGGAGAAGTATATACGTTGGTAAAATACTCATCATCTCTGTAGCTTAAGTGATAAAGGACAAAGAGGAAATATGTGGGAAGAGCTTTTCTGTAATGTATTTGTACTTTGAGGGCAGATATCTATTTGATCTTTCATAAATCATGACTATCTCCAGCCTGTTTATGTTCAGATCCTGTTCTCATGCCTGTTCCTTCCAAGCTTGTCTCTATTGGCTATATTTCCTCTCCCTTGAGTTCGTGTCCCTTTCATTCCAGTAGGGCTGGAGATACTGGCAGGACAGGGGAAAAACCAGGGTCTGAGAGTTTAGGCATTTGTCAGTGACTTTCCCTATACTACCCCTCTGGGTTTTCTTGTTTGCAGTCTCTCTACTGCCTTCTGCAGAGTGGAAAGTTTTAATATCCCTCAGCTTTTTACAAATTAACACAGAAATTCTGCTGACAAGCCTTACCCTTTCCAAGGTTTAAATCCCAGGGCTCTTGAGCTGTGACAATTTAAATGAGCAAGATTTTCAAAAACTGATGAGTGAGGTTTTAAATGTCTTGTAGAAGCATGTTGCCAAATCCTCTTTAAAGAATTCTGTAGGACAAAGTAGTCGGTGAGCAGTTGCCTGCAGATGAGTGCATGCGCATGTGTGGTAGTGGTGGGGAAGCTGTCTGTGAAGAGTAATTACAAACCATAAGAGCTGGAAGAAACCTTAGGAACTAATCTGCCAACAAGCACATTTTAAGGATGAATAAAACAGAGCTGAGGAAGGTTAAGTCACTTGCTCAAGGTCACAGTGTCAACTGTAACTTAGGTCTCCTGACTCCAGTCTAGCAATCTTTTTTATTTCATAAGGTAGTGGGGTGTAGGATATGTGAGAATGATCAGGCAATGAGCAAAAAGATGGACTTAGCTCACTGGGGAAGCAACTCTCAGGAGCCAAGCTGTGTTTATTTAGCATATCTATTTGGTCTGCCTGCTGTCTTTTGCTGTTCTAACTAATAGCTTTCTAGTAGCTCCATCTCCATTCCGCCCCTGCCTGACCCACCAAAGGTTAAATCTATTATTAATCTAAGAGGTCAAGATTATTTAAAGATACATTTAACTTTTATTCCAAGAAACAGTATAAGCAACAGAATAGAAGAAAGAGCAAGGAGATTTCAAGCCACAAACTGTAATTGCAGGAGCAGTTAAAATCCACTTAGTCACATCACTTCTAGACAAGATGGTATAGACACACTTTTCCCCATTCCTCCCACTAAGCACAACTAAATACCCTGGACATTACATATAAAACAAACACAAGAAGTTTCTGAAAGGAGGAGAAAAGAAAGTAGGACAGCTAGGAAACTCAGGACATGAGGAACAATATGTAGTAACTTCCCTGGGTTTTCTTTTTTTCTCATATATCCCAGACTTGGACCAGGACAAGCAGGCAACCTGGAAATGTCAATGGGCACAAAATATGGTAAATATAATACACTTTTCTTTTCCTTTTGGCTTTTCTATATTATGTTTGATGGTCAAAGCAAAAATATAACACTGTTTGATGTGGTTCTCAGTGAATGTACAGGAAATAATTAAAATATAATTAATAATTATATACAGGAGAGGGTAAAGGAACATAAGGGCTAATACGTTTTCTATACTTCACTCAAACTGGTAAAGTGATGATACCGGTAGACTGTGATAACTTATGTTATATTATGTAATACCTAGAACAACCACTGAAAAAAATTTCTAGAAGATACATTCAAAAATGCTCTAGATAAATGATAATGGAATCCAAAAATGTTCCTTTAACTCACAGGAAGGCAGAAAAAAGAAAAGAAAGAAATTAAAAACAGAGAGAACAACAGAAAAGAAAAACTAAAATGGCAGTTTAAGCCCTAAGATGATTAATAATTGCATTAAATATAAATGATCTAAATATATAAATTGAAAGACTAATTGGTCAAGTGGATAAAAATACATGCCTCAACTCTATGCTGTCTATAAGAAACTTACTTCATATGTAATAATGTAGGTAGGTTGAAAGTAAAGGGGTTTAAGAAAATACACTGCAAATGTTAATCAAATGAAAGCAAGAGGAGCTTTCAGAAAAAGTAGACTTCAGAGCAAAGAAAACTATCAGGAACAGGGAAGGACATTACATGATAATAAAATGGCCAATCCACTAAGATATGCAGTCCTAAATGTGTATGGACCACAAAAACAGAGCTGAAAAATATGTGAAGCAAAAACAGATGGAACCAAAAGAAGAAATCATAAATTCATAATCATAGTTGGACATTTGAGCCCCCATCTCTCAATAACTGATAGAGCAACCAGAGAGAAACCTGTATGAACAGTATCAGCAAGAATATAGAAGAACTCAACCACACCATAAAACAACAGGATCTAATAGGCATATAAATAACACCATATCCAACAAGAGCAGAACACGTTCTAAAGAGCCCATGGAACGGATACCAAGATAGACCACATCCTAGGCCACAAAAATAACAGCAACAAATTTGAAATGACTGAAATTATGCAAATTATGTTTTCTAACAAAAATGGAATTAAACTACACATAAAAAGAAAGAGAAAATGAAATGTTCAAATAACACACTGCTAAATAACCAAAGAGGAAGCCTCAAGGCAAGTAAAAAAGAAATCTATGCTAACGCAGTGCTGAAAGAGAAATGTATAGCGCTTAACATTTACAATAGAAAAGAGGAAAAGTTTCAAATCAGTAACCTAAGCTCCTTCCTCAAGAACTTAGACAAAGAAGAACCAAATAAACACAAAACAAGTGGAAGGAAAGAAATGAAAAGAGAAGAGCAGAAATCAATAAATTGGAAATAGAAAACAATAGGGAAAGCCAATAAGACATAAACTTTTTAAAAAGATTAATAAAAATGGCAAACTTCTAGCAAGACTAACAAAAAAGAAAGAGAGAAGACAAATTACCAATATCAAGAATGAAACAGCAGCTATCACTGCAGACCCTGCAGACATCAAAAGGGTAACATGAGAATACTATGAACAACTCTACACACATCAATTTGACAACTTAGGCGAAATGGACCAATTCCTTCCCAAATACAAACTATCACAACCTCCCTTATATAAAATAGACAATTTGAATAGCCTTATAAGTATAAAGGAAATTGAATTTATAAGTTAAAAACTGCTGGAAAAAAACCTCTCCAGTCCCAGATGGTTTTACTGGCGAATTCTACCAAATGTTTAAGGAAGAATTAGTGCCAATTCTACACAATCACTTCCAGAAAATAGAAGAGGAGGGAACACTTCTCCAGTAACTTAAGAAGCTAATATTACCTTGATACTAAAACCGGACAACGACAGTACAAGAAAAGAAAGTGAAAGACCAGAATCCCTCATGAATATAGATGCAAAAACTCTCAGGAAATTATCAGCAAATAGAATTCAGCAATACATAAAAAGCAAACTTCAAAAGGTCACATACTGTATGATTCTATTTCTAAAACATTTTCAAAATGACAAAATTATAGAGATGGAGAACAAATTAGTGGTTGCCAGGGGTTAGGGATGTGGTAATGATGATGGGGGTGTGACTACGATGGGGTGGCATGAAGGAGATCTTTGTGATGATGGAATAGTTCTGTGTCTTGACTGAGGTTCTCATAAATCTACGTTTGTAGTAAGATGGCATAAAGCTATACCCACATTATACCAAGATGTTTCCTGGTTTTTATATTGCATTATAGTCGTGTAAGATGTAACCATTAGTGGAAATCCGGACACAGGTACATGATAATCTGTAGTATCTTTGCAACTTCCTATTGATCTATATTATTTTTAAATATCCAGTTTAAAAACAACTTAGTCCATATCTCGGCTAGCAGATGTGATGTCAAGCTTTGATCTATCAATGGCCAGATCCCCATGCCACTCCGTTGCTCTTTCAATGTCCTAGGGCATGTCATGTCCCACAAAACATTTGCTCAAGTCTTAATATTTGCAGCTGTTTCTACCAGTTAATCAGTTAGAACTTTGTACCAAGGTACAAGTGAGGCAATTATTTGGCTCTTTGCTTCTAAACTCAATTTTTTTCCTGTCCCTCTTTGGCTTCTGCTTCACTATCTGGAAAGCTGAAACAGGAAAGACAAAGGAGAAGAAGGTTGCCTTGGTAGTATCAGGCCTGTTGTGCTGGGGATGGCTTTAGTCTCTCTCCGGAGATGTTCATGATCTTCAGTCAGAGTTCACATGCCTGGGTTTGGAGTCTCAGTAGTGGGCTTGGAAGATGAAGAAAAGCCAGCATTGCTGGCTGGAGAGAAGACACTGGGAGCCCAGTGTGCCAAAGCTGGAGACTGAAGATGGGGCTGACACTGACAGGAGACTAGACCATCAGGTGCAAAGCAGAGCCCCATTGTTTCTGGAATCAGTCTTCTGATCAGGGCCCTAATTGCTCTATGAATGGAACACCAAAAGTGGCTGGCTCCTACAGGCAATCTCATTTATTCCTAACGACCACCCTGTGAAACAGTTACGTGTATGCAGCGTTATACAACTTAACAGTGCTTGTATGGCCGTGTTCCCATTTGAGTCTTCCAACCCATGTACAATAAGTAACCAGAGCAGGGTTAACAACTTAGGTAAGTGACTAAGGGCAGAGCTAATCACATAAGGAAACTGTTCACAAGGTTTTGGGACAGCGTAGACAAAGATGTCTTCCACTTCAACCACAGCATTCACTCTGACCGTGTCTGCATGCTCTTAGACAGAAGAGAAAACTAATTCACAGTGGGTTCAAAAAGGCTGACCTTGGAAATCTTTATTCCACTAAAAGCTGATTCACTCCCAGGGTTACATTTGATCAAGTCACTGGGCCATTCTATTATATGTGTACTTCCACTAAAATAGCTTCTTAGAAGCCAAGCTAATTATACACCAGAATATATCTCTGATAGCCTAATTCAGTCTTGGGCTTTTTTTTTTTTTTTTTTTTTCTCTTATACCTCAAAGGTTCTCTCTCTACTGGAAGTGCTGTTGTCAATCACCTTCCAACCTTAAGAGCTGAGCACTGCATTCCCAAGCAGGGGAAGGTGGGTCACATGCATGATCAGCTTTACTGGCTGCTAAAACTGGATGGTGGAGCAGCCGATTGATGCCTAGATACCCCTAGATGGCTTGGTCTTCTTTAACCAGTAGGTTGACTCCTGAAACAATCTCATTACAAGTTAGTGACCAGTGTTAAGGTTCTTCATTTCTCTCACCTCAGTAAAAACTGAAGGCCCAGCTGTGGTGATAATTCCTTCCTTTCTGAGCACAGGAAATGAAAACTGACACCTGCACCAGAACCTGGAGGTCCACACTTCAGTGTGGGGGCCCACAGGGCACCTGGGTATGGAAACCGTTAAGCAGCCTCAGCCAGTCTGAGGCAAAGGCATCTGGAACTTTCAATAATAAAACTGCAAGTCCCAAGAGTAGGCTTAAAAACCAATGTCCTAGGAGTTCTCCAAGAAATATCCAGTATTTTGCTTAGAATTATCATAGTTGCTAATCATCGCCTATTTCACAGTATTTTCGGCATATCTGCACACATTTGATCTTACAGTTCTCAGCAAGTTTCTGGGCAAAATTCTGGGTAAATTCGCCACTATGAGGGCCAGTATTTGTACATGAACCACACTTTTGCATTTATGAAGTATATCCACATACACTACACTCTGATCCTCTCAACCAATCCTGTGAGGCAGTCAGAATGGGAAGGTAAGAATAAGACCAATGCACATTGCAGAATGTAGGCATCATTGTCTCAGAGGAAGTTCAGCTCTTTTCATTTCCCTTTACCCCCAAGATACACTATATTCATTTCTCAAGGAGATGTGCCATATTGCTAAGCCAAGAACTATCCATATTGGTCCCAGATTCAAGGGGCTTTGTTTATGTATTGTTTTCATTTAATCAGAGAGTCATGAAAATCACTTATAAATACATTTACTTCCAATTATTATTTCTTTTAAATAAATATCACCAAATATCTGAATTCATCAGTAAGACTTTGTAAATGATTAAATTGTGCCCAATAACTTATGCTTCAAAAATACCTAGTTTGTTGTAGTTTTAGATGCAATAGAAACCAGAGGGAGAGCCAGAGGAAAGAGGACTAAATAAAAAGCCTGGAGCTGGGTGGGCAGAAATAAATGTAAGCAAAATAGCTTCAGGCAATTGCTTAGTGCTCCTGGCACTTCTAAATCTCGGTGAGTTCAAGGACACAGCACTTCTCTCACACCCAACGTTTACTTCTCAGCAGTCTTCAGAATAGTCGTAAAAGTCAGGGTAGAGGATGGGGGAGGCTGGTAAACAAAAGAAAGTTCTACAATTCCTTTGTTAACTTTTGAGTAGGAGAAAAAAATCTATTTTAGCCATAATGCTAAAAACAGAAATTCCAAGTTCATATTTAATTGTACATTCAAGAAATCATCATTCGTAAGAAGCGTGCCAACTATGTATTAGATACTGTCTTACAGTCATTTCAAAGTCTGACTTAAAATATTTCTTTTGGAATAGATAATTCATGATTAAACAGTCCAAATTTTGAATGGATTTTTCATGATTGAAAAATGGAAACTGTACTGTGAAAAGTCTTCTGGACATTCAGTTTCTCACACTGGATGACGCTAGTAGTCAGTTTCTTTTGTATAGATATAAAATCTCAGGAAAGATGTAAACAAATACAAAATGTATTCTTATCCACCTTCTTCCTTTTTACCAACGAAAGTCTGCTTTTAACTACTGCTCTAACCTTTTCCTCTCAATTTATCTTCAAGGTTTTAAAGTACTTAAAGGGATGCCTCATTCTTTCATGATGGTATACTGTGTCATTGTGTGGAGGTACCATTATTTAACCGGTCCTCTACAGAAGCATTGGCTTAAATCTTTTGCTGTTATAAACAATGCTATGATGAATTACCTCTTACATACATCATTTGGGAATGCATACATCTTTAAGGTAAATTCTCGACATGGAGTTGCTTATAATTTTGATATACATTGACACATTGTCCTCCTCACCAAGTGTGTGTTGATGTGAAACTTTCAATTTTTGCTGGTTCTCCGCACCCAGGAATGCTGTGGTTTGGTACATCTCATTACACATGTGAGAATCTTCATGTCCTCAAGAGTAGGCCACAACAAGCTGAGCAGACTGATGGAACAGAAAGAATTAATACAGGATATGGCTTCCATCTTTGGAACAGAGACCGGGATGAACTGCAGGTGATATTTCAACTAGAAATTGTCAATTCTTCTCTGCCTCAATCCAACAGCCTAGCAAGGCTTCAGGAGAGACATATGCACAAGTCATAAACATTGTCTAAAAATTGGTATTACATTTGCTTTGGTTCTGTTTTCTAAGTCAGTTCATAACTGGCTGTAGATTCCAGCTCCCTCCCCTAAATAGGTAAATGTGCCCCGCTGTTCTTCTGTTTGTAGAAGAACATCATGGACTCGTTTAACACATATACTCAATTAGCATACAGTCGCTCCAACATCAGAAGCAGTTGTAAAGACTCCATTCATTTACCAGTCTTTCGAATGCTCCCGAATTTGGGATGATGAACTTCAACATGTGTGTCTTGAGGCCAAAAATCATAAGCAGATTTTCCTGCCTTCCAGTTCATCTGTTTTCTTCTGAAACAAGGATGTTGTGGCAGCAGCTAGCAATAACTGTGCCAGCTTGTTCTTTCAGAGGAACATTGTTCTCTCTACCTTGAAAAGATCAGGAGCTTTGTAACACAGGCAGGTTCACATTCTCAGGTGTAAGAATAGTTTCATGGCAAATTCACCAAAAAGTGCAGATTTCAGGGGTGCCATCATTTGAGTCAGGGGGTCTTTTCCTGCCTCCCTGCAGGGATGCCTTTGTTCCCATTCAGTTGGGACAGCTTGTATATCTTCTATGTCATTCCTAAGTCATTTTTTTCTAACAGGTCCACTTGTAGAGATGAGGGTATAGATGAGCTTTGAGAAGTTTACACCTTCTCATGTACTATAGACATATTCCTGAAGCATTTTAAGAATGTGAGCAAAAGCTATTGTCTCCTGGTGGTTCCAAGGCTGGGGTTAAACAGTTTAACTGATGCCCTAATGTACTGATTCATCAAGTTGAGTCTGTCAAGCAGTTGTTACTTAACGGCTAACCAATGGAGCTAGGCATGTAATCTTTAGTTAACTTGGTTTTAGACTGACTGGGCAGATCACTTTCACTTGGGACAGTATCAGAGGTAGTAACAAATCTAACCCTCCAGTGACAGTATAGTTTTATTTGTTTAATCATTTAATTTTAATTTCTTTTAAACGTAGTTTCTCAATCCCTTTCCTCAGAAACCTGGCTTCCCTGTCTAGAAGCAAATAGTGAATTCTTCCAGACACATTCTATGTATATACAGGAAAGCATACTCTTAACCTAAGTCATATGCAGCAGTGTTTTAATATTCTTTTATCAACTTTCCCAAATTTCTGTCATGAGTACACTCCTTTGGAGCAAAAAGGCAATAGTCAACAAGAATACAGCGTGCCCTTCAAAAGCTACATGTTAAATCAATCCCTTTGACTAAGAGACAGTCCTGGGGTTTTGGCAGTGCTGTATTATCAGGCACACATTTACAAAACGTGTCCTACCTAGGTGGGTGTCACCTGGAGGAGATGTAAAACATTTTTGTTATAAAAACTCTTAATTTTACACAAAAGTGGAAAGAATAATGTGAAATGCCATGTGCCAGTCATCTGGTTTCATCAGTTATTAATCTGTATCCAATCTTCTTTCTTCTTCTATTTCTTATTGGATTATCTTAAAGCAGATCCCACATGATAATTCACCTTGAGGGAGACTTTCACAAAAATGAGTAAGAATACTCATTTCAGAGGGTAGTTTACTAATATTTTCCTCCAAGCTGGAACCTTACTTGTGGCCAGTCCTACAACCACTATCTTCCCTTCTCAGTATGGTCACCATCATAACCTTATGCTGTTCAGTGGCTTTCACTGTTGAAATATGATTTTTCCCTAAATGGATAGAAAACAGCCAGCAGGAGCCTGCAACACGGTTAGAAGTAATGAATGTGTTGTTACAGAGGACCAGGAACGAATTCTCACAAAAGGTTCATCGATGTCCTTTTCCCCATACAGGCTTTTGGAAAGGGTTCCTTCTTCCCCATTTCCTCGACATAAACTGGCTGGCTACATCAGGCCTCTTACTTAATCAGTCAGTCTTCCTCCCTTTTCCAACTAATAGAAATATCTAGGAGATCTTTCATGTTTCAGACTTTTAAAAATGGGCTGCTAAAAACAGAGGCTGGGTCATGAGAATCCCTGGGAATCTTTCTACTGGGGGATATTAGGTGTGAGAGAGGTAGGGAATAGTGAATAGAGGCAAGATAGAGATTAGAGATTGAAACACAAGATAGAGATTAGAGATTTAAACACACACACACACACACACACACACACACACACACACACACACACGCGCGCTTGAGCTGCTTAGACCCTTATAAACAGATTACAGACAGGTTAGGAAAAGGCGATGCTCTTAAATCTATTGTTGGAGTACAAACACATGTTTGGTTAAATGTCAACATGGGCAGAATGGATCAGGGTGGCATTCCAGCCAGGACGATGTCACTAGAAACCAAAATGCACTTACGCAATGCTTTGACATGTGGAGATTTAAACAAAAGAGGTTTGTGCTGGCTTAGTGTGATTTTACAAATAAGGTACTTACCTGGTTGAGTCACTCCCTCTTATTACTTTTGGAAAGATATACTCTAGGATAGAAATTGGTTCTACTTGGGACCCAAAGTTTTCAGGAGACATATTAAGTTAGAGTAACTAAGCCTTAGAGATCCACCTAAAGCACAAGACGTCATGTTAGGGAAAAGCAAGAGAGTATCCTAGACTCTAGGGCATAACTACAGGAAAGGAGTTACTTACCAGAAAATAAAGGCCTTGAAGGCACTGGCTTGCATGGAAGAAAGTATTTTTCTAAAGGGAAATCTTGAACCCAGAAATGGCCTGGGACCTAGAAACAGGAACCAGCCGAGGGACCTGGGCCCAGCAAGGTGCGTGTCCAGGTGGAAGTAAATAGGAGTGCCTGATTCATGCAGGGTTGGAGAAGGGAATGCTTTCCTTTCCTTATAAACAGTGTATTCACTGATGACTCTAGACTGGTGGAAAAATAAAGATAACTTTGTAGCTCTTAAATCCATGGAGATTTCTTACAGATACAGAAAGGGTACCATCGAATCAAACCCTTGCTAATCTGCTACTCCTTGTAGAGTACCAGATTCTTCATCAGCACTCATTGGAGCCATAAGAAACAACTTCACCTAAGAAGGGAAGTGATGAACAGGTAGGTTAAAACAGAAATTAGAGCCTAGGCTGGGTTCATTGGCTCCTGCCTGTAATCCCATTGGGTTAATTGGCTCATGCCTGTAAGCACTTTGGGAGGCCAAGGCAGGTGGATCACCTGAAGTCAGGAGTTTGAGACCAGCCCGACCAACATGGTGAAACCCTGTCTCTACTAAAAATACAAAAATTAGCCAGGTGTGGTTACAGATGCCTGTAATCCCAGCTACTCAGGAGGCTGAGGCAGGAGAATCGCTTGAACTGGAGAGGTGGAGGTTGCAGTGAGCCAAGATTGCGCTACTGAACTCCAGCCTGGGTGACAGAGCAAGACTCCATCTCAAAAAAAAAAAAAAAAGAAAAAAAAGAAATTAAAGCCTGCTCCTGATTCAGACAGCCATGAGCTCTCTGAATTCAGGTCTATTAACTGGTAGTACCAAACACTACCTAACTCTGGACTCAAATGAGAAGGTCAGACAAATACTTATTCTTGAAGAGATACTAATTATGGCACTGAATTATGATCATGTTGGCACAGCACAAACTACGCTAGCCAAAGGTATTCCATGACCTTGGCTTCAATATTACATGAGCCAATTCTTCATGCTTGCAGCATTTAAGAATTAAGTGTAGGTGTTTGTATAAATTACCTGTTCTTCATAGTGTCTCAAGTGGCTTGTTCTTTTTCATTTTGAATTTTCATAGCAGGGAATTCCCCAGCCTCACAGCAGGTATCAGCAACACAGCATCATTCCTGTACACCTTGAGATTGTACTTCGCTTTTTGTAGAAGAAAATGCATCCTTCAACCGTCTCACAACTGGTTCCATTCTCAGGCAGTTTGATGTTTTTAGAATGTGGTTTTGTCTGAGGGTCCAGGTTGATGCCTATCATGTTCATCTTTGAAATAGTAATAGACAGAGTTCCTCCAACCCCGTCTTACTAGTATCAAGGTTTCTGACATCTTCAGTTACTAGAGATCAGCTTCATAAAGCTGTGCTCTGTTGGCAAATACTTTAAACTCCTGCAAATCTTTACCCAGAATAACCCTTAACTGCTTTACAGTCATATGTGTGAAGGCAGGTGACACTGAACATCAAACCCTTCAGGTTCAAGGGAGGAGGGATAATGAGAATTCCTTTTACATATGTTTGCTACCTGAGCTGAAGCAGTTGCTGTAGCAAGTTTAATCTTTTTAGTTGAAAAGATGCACTCTGCATCAGCCTCATGAATACATAATGAACCCTCATCAACCTCACTAATGAGACAGGGGAAAGTGACCAACGCTGCCATATTCAGTTAACCAGGCAGATAATGTTGTTCCAAATCAGTTTTATCACCAAGACATAGAGGTGATGACAGACACTAGGTCACTTCTCTTCTCTTTAATCATTGTAGGCAGAACCCATTTACATCGTAAAAACACATCAATGCAGAACTTGCATGAAATCAACATGGTTTTTTAGTTGAATGCACTGACATTTTCTGAAGGTTGGCTTCTTGGGAAAGTTTTCCTGATAAAGCTACATTTGTTTCTCTAATGACTAATTCTGAGGTCACTCAAGTGGCCTTTGGTATCTGATATGGATTTCAGAGACAATAATTGATTTTGGGGACTTAGCAATAAGCTTTGGTGTTCCTCCATCAGGCTTCACCATAGTCATACACACCCCACGGGTTCAAACAAGATGTATTTTACCAACTGGCACAGACAATGTGACTTTGAGAATTTTCAATTTCTAGTCACTCACCCAGAGTTAAATGAATTAAACTCTGTTATGAAGCTTATGTTGGAAACAATAAAATATTTCATTATGGCAGTACACCTTTCTCTTTGCTGCCTTGTCAATTGGTTTTAAAAATGTTTAAAGCCTTTGAAGAACTACTTTATAGATCAATCTCAGTTTCCTACACTAGTACTGAATTTTTAAGTCAAGCTCTCTAAATTTTGATTATTTTAAAAATAAGGTGGGAAATTTTAATCAGAGTATTCAGTAAAGTGCCAAAGTCCTTCAGCTTTTAGCAAAACAACAATAGTAACAACGATTCAAAATAAAGCATGCAAACAAGAAAACATTAAAATGTATCCCTACAAAAGCAAGAAAAGAACAAAACCTATCAGAATGGCTATAATAAAAAACAGTGACAACAGCAGATGCTGGTAAGGATGTGGAGAAATGGAATCATTCATACATTGCTGGTAGGAATGAGAACTCAAATGGTGTACAAAATTTAATTTTTTAAACTTTTTATGTTGAAATAATTATAGATTCACAGGAAGCTGCAAAAAACTGTGTTGTGCACCCTTTCACCCATCTTCCCTCAATGGTAACATCTTTTGTAACAATAGTACAGTATGAAACCCAGGAAACTGACATCAGTACAAGCCACAGAACTTATGTGGATTTCTCCAGCTTTACATGAGCCCGTTTGTGTGTGTGTACAGCTCATGCGATTTTACCATGTGTGTAGCTTCGTGTAGCTTCGTGTAGCCACCACCATAATCAAGATACAGAACTATTGCAGCACCATGAAGCTCCCTTGTGTTACTCCTTTATAGACACACCTGCTCCATTCCCAACCTCTGGCAACACTATAATTTTGTTATTTCAAGAATATTCTAGAATGTTGTGTAACCATTATACAGTGTATAACCTTTTGAAATAGGCTTTTTTCCCTCAATATAATTTCCTTGAAATTGATTCACACTCTGTGTATATCAATAGTTTGTTCCTTCTTATTATTGAGCAGTAGCCCTGAATATACTACAGTGTGTTTAACTTTTTACCCCTTGAAGGGCAATTGGGTTACTTCTAGTGTTTGGCAAATATGAATAGAATTGCTATGAATATTCGTGAACAGATTTTTGTGTGAACATCATTTTCATTCCTCTGGGATAAATTCCCAAGAGTTTGGGATTGCTCAGCCGTATGGTACCAACATGTTTAGATCTAAAAGAAATTGCCAAACTAATTTCCAAAGTGGTTGCACTATTTTACATTCCCACCAGCAATATATAAATATATAGTTTCTCTTCATTCTTGCCAGCATTTGGTGTTGTCATTGTTTTTTATTTTAGCCGTTCTCATGGGCGTATAGTGATATCTCCTTGTGGTTTTAATATACAGAGATGTAATGGCTAACGATGTTGACTATCTTTTCATGTGCTTATTTACCATCTGTATATCCTCTTCAGTGAAATGTCTGTTCATGGAAGCAGCCCATTTCCTAATTGGGCTTTTTGTCTTATACTGTTGAATGCTGAGTTATTTATATATTCTAGATACAAAAACTTTGTTGGATATGTGGTCTGCAAACAATTTCTTCCAGTCTGTAGCTGGTGTTTTCATGACTTTAAGAGGGTCTTTGGAAGAGCAAAAGTTTTTAATTTTGTTGAGCTCCAATTTGTCAGTTTTTCCTTTTTATGGATTATGCTTTAGATCAGGTGTCCCCAGTCCCAGGGCCATGGTCCTGTACTGGTAGGAACCCGGTCACATAGCAGGAGGTAAGCATTAGGGCCTGGGCTCTGCCTCCTGTCAGATTAGCAGGGGCCTTAAATTGTCACAGGAGTAAAAATCCTATTGTAAACCACACATGTGAGGGATGTAGGTTGCGTGCTCCTTGTGATAATCTAATGCCCACCACCCTCCCGCCCTGTGTCTGGGGAATAATTGTCTTCCACAAAACCGGTCCCTGGTGCCAAAAAAGGTTGAGGACTGCTGCTGTAGGTGTCAGATATGTAACTCTTCACCTACCCATAGGTCCTAACAATTTTTTATTTTTTTCCTAAAAGTATTCTGGTTTTATGTTTTACATGTAAGCCCATGATATATATGGAGTCAATTTTTGTATAAGGTGTGAAGTTTAGGTTGAAGTACTTATTTATTTATTTATTTATTTATTTATTTATTTATTTTTGCCTATGGATATCAGTTGTTCTAACATCATTTGCTGAAAAGACCATCTTTCCTCCATGGAACTGCTTTTGCACCTTTGTCAAAAATCAGTTGGGCATATTTGTGTGAGTCTCTTTCTGGGTTCCCTATTCTATTTCATTGGTCTGTGTCTAGCTCTCTGCCGATACTGCACTGTCTTGACTACTGTGGCTAAAGAGTCAGCCTTAACATCATGTAGAGGATTCCGCTCACTCTGTTCTTTTCAAATTGTTTTAGGTATTCTAGGTCTTTCAACTTTCCATATAAATTTAAAAATAAGCATGTGGATGGCAGAAAAACCTTCTTGTGAATTTGATGGAAATTGCCTTAATCTATCGGTCAATTTGGAGATCATTTACATTTTTACTATGTTAAGTCCTCCAATCCACCCACACAGCATGCCTTTCCATTTACTTAGGGATACTTTGACTTCTGTCTTCAGCATTTTGCAATTTTCAACGTACAGAATGTTTTGTTAGATTGATACCTAAATATTTCTTTTAGTTTGGAGCAATTATGAATAGTATTGTGTTTTTAGTCTCGATGTCCACATGCTTGTTTATAAATAAACAGGTGATTGATTTCTGTGTGTTCACCTTGTACCTTGGTGAACTCCCTTATCCTAGGAAATTTTTATTTTATTTTATTTTTTTTTAGATTTCTTGGATTGTCTATGTAGACAACCATGTCATCTACAAATAGGGATGGTTTTATTTATTCCATTCTAATGTACATGTCTTTTATTTCTTTGTCAAGATTTAATTTTTAAGTTCTATAAGTGTGCTTGGGAATGTGTTGACTTGTCTAAAGAATCATTTGATGAAACTCCTATTTTTAACTGGACATATTTGTATTCTATGTTTATAGGATTGAAATTGAGAAAGTGTACAGTTTTGAAGTGTTTACATTTAATGAAACATTAAAAGGCATTAGACAATTTATTTAACCAGTTTTGTCTCAGAAAAATATTTGTTGAAGAAAGGTACTCAAAAGAGATAAAAATAAAGTACAGTTGAAAATGGCTCAGTATTTATGTATTTTAATTTCAAAAATAAAATTTAGAATATCATAAATTTAGCAGATGTGTTCTGGCCTTACTATTATGACCACTAGATTCCAAGTTTATTAATCATAATATGCAACTCTGGATTGCATAATATATTGAAATAAATGAATTATTCAGAAAAATACTCATGACAGGTAATGGTTAGATTGATTAACAGATGTGAATATATACCGAAGATAATTACTCTCTTTGCTATTTTTAAATGTTTAAATGTCAATATAAAGCTTTCATTCTGCTTTAACACAGATAGATTTTAGTTTTTAGAAAAGATCTCATTTTTAAAAGCTTAAAGAAGCCCATCTTTTAGGTACACCAATACAATAAAAATCAATGTTAGTTAATATATTTCAACAAGTTATAGAATTTTAACTGTTTAAACATCTCCTTTTACTCTCAAATAGTGCCCTGGCTTGGACATGAAATTTCATGATCCCCCCTGGTATAACTTAACTTTGAAATCACAGGTATGTTTAGCATTGTGACGTTCTGAAATGGAACTGTTGATAGAGGTACCAGAATAAGGCAGTATCTGGTTAGAGACCCCTAGAACACTAAGAGGGTGCAGATCCAGAATCACCATAATTAGGAGAAATTAGGGACACCCACATGAGGGAGAAGGCCTGGGATAGTGCTCTTTGGGAACTACAGAAACCTCTGGACCTACATCAGAGAGAGGTATCCTATGGCAGTCCTGGGATTCTGCTTCTTATAGAAGAGCACACTTCACTTTGGGAGGCCGAGACGGGCGGATCACAAGGTCAGGAGATCGAGACCATCCTGGCTAACCCGGTGAAACCCCGTCTCTACTAAAAAATACAAAAAACTAGCCAGGCGAGGTGGCGGGTGCCTGTAGTTCCAGCTACTTGTGAGGCTGAGGCAAGAGAATGGCGTAAACCCAGGAGGCAGAGCTTGCAGTGAGCTGAGATCCGGCCACTGGACTCCAGCCTGGGCGACAGAGCAAGAGACTCTGTCTCAAAAAAAAAAAAAAAAAAAAAAGAAGAGCACACTTGTAGAGAATTGAAATACAAGATTGTAAATCCAGGGCAACTAAGAAACACGTTTATTGAATTGGGTGAAGATGATGGGGGTTCTAAAATTTGCTTGTGGGCTTTTCTCTTTAGTCACAGCAGTGGCCAGCGCTAACTGGGCATGCACAGTGTCCCCAGTGTGACACCAGTGATGCTGTACCCATTCCCAGGACGCCCCACAATTATCAGACCGTGCATGCAAAGACATGGGCCACAGCATCTATCAGGAGTGTCCTTGAAGGAGTTTAGAGGAGAATTATTTGTTTCTGTGTTCAGCCAATGCAAAAGAAGGGAAGAGCTCGCTAGTGCTGAAGGCACTAACTTAGAAGAAAGCAGAGATAGGGAAAGCATGAAAAAGAAATCTATTCTGCTACAATTCTAGGTGGTAGATTTGAGAGGTGTATTAGTTTTCTAAGGCTACAGTAACAAAGTATCATAAACTGGGTGGCTTAAAACAGCATAAATTTACTTTTTCACAGTTCTGGAGGCCAAAAGTCCAAAATCAAAGAGTTGGCAATGATATGCTGTCTCTGAAGCCTCTAGGGGAGGAAGGGTCTTTCCTTGCCTCTTCCAGCTTTTGGTAGCCCCAGGTATTCCTTCGTTTGTGGCCAATCTCTGCCTCCATCTTCACATGGCTGTCTTTCCTCTGTCTCTCTCTCTCTCTCTCTCTTCCTTTCATAAGGACACCAGTCATATTGGATTAAAGGCCTGACCTACTCCAGTATGATCTCATCTTAACATTCTTCTTAACAATATCTGCAGACTCTATTTTCAAATAAAGTCACATTCACAAGTACCAGGGGTTAGGTTCCATATATCTTTTTGGAGATACAATCCAGCCTGTAACAGGAGGTTTAACAATTCCTATTAAGAATCTTGAAGAGGCCGGGCGCAGTGGCTCACACCTGTAATCCCAGCACTTTGGGAGGCCAAGGTGGGTGGATCAATCACCTGAGGTTGGGAGTTCGAGACCAGCTTGGCAAACATGGTGAAACCCTGTCTCTACTGAAAATACAAAATTAGGTGGGTGTTGTGGTGCCTGTCTGTAATCCCAGCTACTCAGGTGGCTGAGGCAGGAGAATCACTTGAATCTGGGAGGTGGAGGTTGCAGTGAGCTGAGATCATGCCACTACACTCTGGCCTGGGTGTGACAGAGTGAGACTCTGTCTCCCAAAAATAAATAAATAAATAAATAAATAAAATCTTGAAGAAACTCCCTTTTCAGTGAAAGAAAAATGTGTAACACTCAGATTATGGGTACCTTCAGAAATATTCAAGAAATGTTATGCAAACATAAGACAAAGAGAAATTTGAAATGTCAGAAAAAGTTTCATGAATTTGTGCTATCCCGCAACATTGCAATAAATAACACCTTCGAGGTTTTCCTGGAAGAACCTACCACAAGACAAATTTTCTCATTTCCAGAAGAGATATCTGAGTGATATGTATAGTCTAATTGAGTGGAATGGAGATGACCAAAACTCAGTTAAGAAAAAGTGACACTGTGTAGTCACATGTGCCATTTGAAAGACTTAATACTATTACTGACTCCAAAGAAAATATAAATGCAAGCTAAGTCACATCTCTGCAGAATCACAAACATACCGGCCAAGATCTCTTTTCTTTTAGAACATTTCCCCGGGAAACATAAAGTAGTTCATATAAATATGCTGACATCTTTCAACAGCTGGAAGGACTCATTCTGGGTGTTAACACAGCAGGGAACTGGAAGAATCAGAACTGGAAGAAGAAGTGATTGGCATGCTGACACACTGCGGTAAGAATTGCAGTGGGGAACAATTACATTGCTCAAAGAACACTTCACATTTGGAGGGAAGAGAATTATGTCAGTGCTGAAGGATTTCACAGCTGTACTCCGAAACAAACCTGGAAATGCACATTATAGGTACTGGAAGCAACAGAGTCTATTATTTTGTCTTCTTTTAGGTAAGTGGTAAAGTGCTGGGAGGTGGAAGAAAAGATAATTTTAAAGGGGCAATTCAGCCTCCTTGTCAGACCTGGGTTTTGCTAGTTGTCATTTCCATATGTGTCACAACTTCTTCGAAAAAGCAAGGCTAGGCTTGGTGTAGAATATTAGCATGAACCCAGTCTGAAAATTTATTTTTCCTTCTACCCAGAAATGATTCCTTTACTATATTGATTTAGGGCTCAGAAAGTTCCTAACATCAATTTGTAGAGAGACTTTTGGTATATGACTGAAGGAACAATTTTTAAAAATCTGATTTAGAAACACTGGATGGGCAAAATAAAAGTCTTTGATTTAAGAAAGCCCCTAGGGTTATTCCAAATTTAAGTAAGGGTGATATACAGAACCCAGTAACCTAGTTTACTGCTTTACCTCCCTCCCTGCGTGTAGACGGGATTATAAGGTGCATATGCATCTTGTTTGGGTTATTAAGCCCTTGCTCCTTACCTGCTGACCTCTTCTTATATATCCTGCTATGTCACACTGGGCTGGGACCCTGCCAGGTCCAGCCCTCCTTTGCTAGCTCCTTCTCAAGTTCTGTCACTAGGGGGAACTAGAGGGAGACCAGAAGGAGGCTCACGCCGCCAGGACTGGCTTATTCTTTTTTTTTTCTTTTTTTTTTTAAATTATACTTTAAGTTCTAGGGTACATGTGCACAACATGCAGGTTTGATACACAGGTATACATGTGCCATATTGGTTTGCTGCACCCATCAGCTCATCATTTACATTAGGTATTTCTCCTAATGCTATCCTTCCCCCAGCCTCTCACTCCACGACAGGCTCCAGTGTGTGATGTTCCCCTCCCTGTGTCCATGTGTTCTCATTGTTCAACTCCCACCTATGAGTGAGCATAGGTGGTGTTTGATTTTCTGTCCTTGTGATAGTTTGCTGAGAATGATGGTTTCCAGCTTCATCCATGTCCCTGCAAAGGACATGAACTCATCTTTTTTGTGGCTGCATAGTATTCCATGGTGTATATGTGCCACATTTTCTTTATCCAGTCTATCATTGATGAACATTTGGGTTGGTTCCAAGTCTTTGCTATTGTGAATAGTGCCACAATAAACATATGTGTGCATGTGTCTTTATAGCAGCATGATTTATAATCCTTTGGGTATATACCCAGTAATGGGATTGCTGGGTCAAATGATAATTCTAGTTCTAGATCTTTGAGGAATCGCCACACTGTCTTCTACAATGGTTGAACTAGTTTACACTCCCACCAACAGTGTAAAAGCATTCCTATTTATCCACATCCTCTCCAGCATCTGTTGTTTCCTGACTTTTTAATGATTTCCATTCTAACTGGTGTGAGATGGTATCTCATTGTGGTTTTGATTTGCGTTTCTCTGATGACCAGTGATAATGAGCATTTTTTTCATGTGGCTGTTGGCTGCATAGATGTCTTCTTTTGAGAAGTGTCTGTTCATATCCTTTGCCCACTTTTTGATGGTGTTGTTTTTTTTCTTGTAAATGTGTTTGAGTACTTTGTAGATTCTGGATATTAGCCCTTTGTAGATTCTGGGTAGGTTGCAAAAATTTTCTCCCATTCTGTAGGCTGAGGAGGGGCTTATTCTTTTTCTGTTTTGAGTTTGGTTCCTATAATAAACAGTTGCTTATCACCCAAGCAACTGTTTGCCCCAGCTGGTGGCAGTTGGTTCCAATTCTTTTCATACTTCCAGAACCAGACTCACTATGCTCTCTTAGAGCCACCGGTCCAGCCAGTCAGTGCCTGTTACTTTGATGGCAGAGTCTGGCGTGCAGGGACCCTGGTCCAGGTCACCCGGACACCACCAGCAGCCTCAATGGCATCTGACCCTCTTCAGAGCTGCTGAGACATCAGCACCTTTCCCCGAGCTTCTAATAACCTCACCCTTGCCCCCTTTATTCTCCTGGCCTGGAGAGTGTTGCTGCAGTGGTCGCCTTTGCCTTTTCAGCTCTCCAGTATCTGTTATATAAATCTTTTTGTGAAATTCTTTCTGTTAACAAACTGATGCTGAGTCTCTTTTCGTGACCTCATCCTGACTGAAAGGCATCTATATCTTCATACTTGCTCTCTACTTACTGTTTTTGTAGCCATGGTGTTTGATGTGTCTGTAGGTCATTTTCTGCCACGTAGAGCAATAAGAATTAGATGGAGGCATATGTGTTTGCACAGAGCTTAAATACATCATCATGCAATCTACTTAGCCTGATCTTCGATCCCTCCCCTTAAATAATACTCTAGCGTGTTTAAATGCTGCCTGACCTGAGGAATCTTTATGGTAGCTACTCAGTCATTAGCTGAATCATCATATTATTACATTTCCTGCATGGAGAGCGCAGCAGCAACTTCAGATCACAGCTTTGAAGAATGCTTAGACCATCTTCAGTTACTTCTGTCTCTGTCCCAAAACTCAGTGAATTATTGTCTTGGGATAGCTGAAGCTAAATATTTGAGTCACAAAAGATTCACTATTAGGTACTAGAGAAAAGCTGCCATAATAAAAGAAAAGGACCACTTTATTAAATACCAACTAGGGCAGATCATTCCTGGGATTAGCATAGTATCATAGGAGATTTGCTCTTCACCTTGCTAGTATCAGACTACTCCGTGATTTAATCCACATAGTTGCAATGCAGGGAGCTGTCAGCCAAGAGTGTCTTGGGAACCTTTTATAATGGCTATAAGATGCAGATTTAAGAGGAGTACTCCTTCACATGCATGAATATGGAATATCCAGTGGTCTATGTGAGCAGGAAGTTTTTACTCATAGAAGGAACTTGTGCTATCTCTGAGAGTTTTAATGAAAACAAACCTTATAAAATTGGACAATAAATCATAAACAAACTTTGATCAGGCCTACACGACCACTGTTAACAGATTCTTAGAGATTGCAAGGCTTCCAAATCAATGAGTAAACAACCCAGAAAAAAATCAGCGGGAATCCAGATTAAGCAGATCTTACACGGAAAGCAGACATTGCACTTAACAATTTTTATGCTTAAAAAAGAGAAGGGGTAAATGTAGTCATCAATTGTGAGAATTTTGTAGTTGTTTGAAGCATTATGTTTGGTGTCTCTTGAGTTTCAGAAGAGCTCAAGTGCACAGAAGGATTTATCCACAGCAACTTGAAATCACAGAGCATTTTACACCAAACTTAGAGATGCAGACGTACCAGAATGCAGATGTACCAGAATTTGCAGTAAATGAAAGAAGCATGTCTATAAAATGTAACTAACCTCTGTTTCCTTCTCTTTGACTTCTGAGTCAGTCATTTCTGGCCAGCAGCAATAGATGCATATGTGACCTTTCTGCCCATTTTCCATGAGAACCAGTGCACTCCTCTTGTAAATACTTCCAAGGTGAGGGTTGGAGCGTGGGTTTGAATAGTGAGCACTAAGCAGTAGGACTCCTGCACTCCCATTACCTCTCTTGATGATGTACTCTCCCGCTCACCACAGCTTTTCTGGTTCACATCTTGTACCACCATACATAACTGAAATGTCCCTCGCCTTTCCATTCCCTCTTCACCTTCCATCTCCAGGAGAACAGAAAATTGCTCCATTCAATCCTATAAATCTAAAACATACTTCACAGCTTTTGTTGCAAAGTGTACCATGTGCAATTTATTACCACCACTTGCATGCCTTGAACACTTCTCCCACCTTCCAGAAAGGTTAGAACCTGTCCTGTGGTCTCTTCATCCTGCTAGGCGGGCATCCGTAGTCACTTCAATGTCCTTGTTAGTGACCTTTCTAGAATCCTGGTTTCCTGTTGCCATGCCTCTTCAACTACTCTTTGCTACCATGGGCAAAGCCATAAGCCGGGCCTTGACAGATACCTTCCACACATCCGAGATCTCAAACCTTAGGCTTCTCTTTTGACCCCAACTCCTGCTCCTTTTGTTAATCTCAACTCCAAACTGAACTGCTGCTGAGCTCTTATTTACTCTCACTGCACTGCTGGGCCTCGGCTTCCTCCAAAGTCTCCTTCCAGCTTCATGATGTCCTTACTCCCCTTGCACCTCTGACACCACCTCTGTCAGCCATTTTGCTTGGATAGCACAGCGATTCTCTCACCCTTGAAAGGGTCTGGCTCTTCTCCTAGTCTGTTAGGACTGCTATCACACATTTCAGACTGGATGGCTTATAAAGATAAATTTATTTAAATATATTATCACCAAATTCATCTTAAAAACAAATTTGTTGGCCGGGTGTGGTGGCTCATGCCTGTAATCCAACCACTTTGGGATGCTGAGGCTATTGGATCACGAGGTCAGGGGTTCAAGACCAGCCTGGCCAACACGGTGAAACCCCGTCTCTACTAAAAACACAAAAATTAGCTGGGTGCAGTGGTGCGTGCATGTAATCCCAGCTACTCGGGAGGCTGAGGCAGGAGAATCGCTTGAACCTAGGAGGCAGAGGTTGCAGTGAGCCGAGATTGTACCACGGCACTCCAGCCTGGGTGACAAAGCAAGACTCCATCTTGAAACAGCAACAACAACAGCAGCAGCAGCAACAACAACAACAACAAAAACAAATTTATTTTTCACAGTCCTGGAGGCTGAGAAGCCCAATATCAAGACTCCAGCAGATTCAATGTCTGGTGAGGGCCCCATTCTTGGTCCATAGATGGTCTTCTTGCTGCACCCTCACATGGCAGGAGGGGCAAGGCAGCTGTCTGGTACTTCTTGGTACCAGAAGTACTGTCTGGTACTTTATAAGGGCACAAAACCCATTCATGAAAGCTCCATCCTCACGACCTTGTCACCTCCCAAAGGCCCTACCTCCTAATACATTACATTGGGGGGTAGGATTTCAACATATGACTTTGGAGTGCACACTCAGAGCTCAGCAGCCCCTGATTTGCTAAACCTGAACCCTGGTCAAGGGGCACCTTGACCTTCTGGGTACTTCCTCAGCCGGGGACCACCATTCCCAACATTTTCTGAAAATGGCCCATACAACTTCATTTAGCTGGAGGACACCAATCTGAATGCTGGCATCTGACCTTTTTAAGCCCTCTTCATGAGGCTCCAGTCTTTATGCTAAGCTGCAAATGTGCTCCAAGCACCTCCTGCACCTACTCCTTTCCCTTCTTTCCCCACTCCTTTCCCTTCTTTCCCCACTCCTGCCTCCACCTTTCCCTGCCCTCCACCTTCAACCCTACTCTGCAGACAGAGGTAACATACAATCACCTTAGACCTCTCCAAGTTAATGACTAAATTCCCAGCTCCTCAACTTGGTGGGTCTCTGTACTCTCCTTCACCCTCCTGTCCTGTTGCACAAGAAGAGGAACTCCTCTTTTGGGCCAGGTTTTTTCCAAGGCTCCTATTTCAGAACATGCATCCACATTTTCCTTCCACCCTGAAACTATTAACAGAGCAGAGTCATTCTGCCGTCCTCCACTCATTGAGTTTACCAACATCACAGGTGTTAGACAGTTCCATCCTTATGTGGCTACATTTTCTGTGGATCCCTCATACACCCATATTTTATAACTGGCCTTCGACCAGGAAAACTCCTGACCAGGGAATGAAATGATTCTGTCTGTCTCATGCCAGCTACCTTTCTGGCAATGCATAGTTGAGTAAGCAGGCTGCCCTGGTGAAGGGTCTTCACTTGCCCTTCAGTGGTAGGTCATTAGGGAGCTCAAATTGTTCCCTAGGGCTGATGCAATCTCAGGGACATCAACCCCCGCCCCCAGGGCTGATGTCATCTCCAGGGGCATGCCAAGTGTCAAATATTGGCTGGAAATCTAGCTTCTAGTCCCAGTCTCAGAATGCACTAGAACGTGGGTACCATGTTGTCTTGGTTCTTGGTGTTTTGCCTGCCTGGCCCCCTCCCACATATCACAGGAGCCACCCGCAGGCCTAAGATCCCTGTCAGGGGCCTTGACCTTTGGCCCAGCCTCTGAAAGTCATGATATAGAGCAGGGATTAGCAAACATTTTAGGCTTTGAGGACTGGAGGCAATCGTGCAGGAACTTAGATAACAAGAGAAAATGACCACCTCTCCCTGCTTTGTTTGCCTGGTGTGGGCCATCCCAGGGGGTAGGCACACTTTGTGCCCAGTTGCCATGCCAAGAATGTCAGCTGGAGACATTCTTGTGGGGAAGAGCACAGGTCCTGGGAGGAGGAATGGCTCTGGAGGGAGGGATCTGAGTACCACTGGGGCACAGAGTGAAATTGAGCACAGTGGCTGCTCGGCCCCACCTGCAAGACCACATGCCTTGAATTTATTTCTGAGAGAGTATTGACTCCCATCCACCCCCCTTCCTCAAGTCATATAGGCCATATCAGTGCTTGGGACCCTTGGTAGGGACCTGTGCCTTTGGTGCCAACTCCAGAGCTCACCATGTCACCTGATTCTTTGAAGACAGTATTGGTTGGCTACCACTCCCCTCCTCACCCCTCATCAGGGGGCCTTGATTTCTGAAGTCAGCCACTGTAGTCATTGGAACATAGTCACTGCATTAACTTGGCTCTTGCCACAGGTATTATCTGGCTGCCCAGCCCCATTCAAATAACTTTAAATCTCCCCCAAATTAATGGTAACTCTATTGACTCAGACCCTAGGCTGGGGGCCCAGGGCTTTGGTGCTGGTCTCTACACCCATTAGAGAGGAATGTAAGCCTTGCCTTGCTTCTTCCCAGAGTGCGTTGACTGTCCAGTCCCCCACATCCCTGGGGTTACCCCAAAATCACAGACCCTTGGCAGTGGGCTGGGCCACCAGGGAAACCCAAGTAGTCATGAGAAAGTAGTCCTCACATTGCCTTGGTTCTTCTTAGAGTTCATTGGCTCCCTGGTCCCTACATCCTTAACATCACTGGAATCCACCAAGGCCTGGGACTCTTGGCAAGGTGCTGAGTGCCATCCCCAGAAGCTATAAGAGCTGCACTACGGGTTGGGCATGGTGGTTCATGCCTGTAATCCCAGCACTTTGGGAGGCTGAGGCAGGTGGATCGCTTGAGGCCAGGAGTTCAAGACCAGCCTGGGCAACATGGTAAAACCCCACCTCTACAAAAAATACAAAAATTATCCACATATGGTGGGGTGCACCTGTATTGTCAGCTGCCTGGGGAGACCGAGGCGGGAGGATTGCTTGAGCCCCAGGCTTCGAGGCTACAGTGAGCCGAGATTGCACCACTATACTCCAGCCTGGGGACAGAGTGAGGCCCTGCTTAAAAAAGAAAAAAGAAAAAGGAAAAAAAAAGAAAGCTGCACCATGGTATAGGTGGCTAGTGAGCACTCGAAATGTTGAAATGTGCCTAGTTCAAGTTGAGATGGGCCAAGCTACACACCAGATTTTGAAACTTTAGTCCTAAAAAAAAAAGGTAAAATATCTCATTAATATGTTTATATTGATTATATGTTGAAAGGACATTATTTTGGCTATATTGGGTTATTCAAATCAATTTCACCTATTTCTTTTTACTTTTTAATGTGGCTACTGAGGCACATGTGTGAAATGCCCCATGTGCCTCCGTTGGGCAGGTCTGCGTTGGAGGGTCGTCGCGGTTTGCCTTGGTGTTTTCCCACACCGCTGTGGCCACAGTAGGGACTCGCCCTTGGCAGTGACAAAGCATCTGGTGCCCACCCCACAGCGATGAGGGTGGCCTCTGTGCTGCCTTGGTTCTTAGGATACATGGGCTGAATGGATTGCACTTTGCCAGATTTAGCAAATGAAGATACAGAATGCTCAGTGACATTTAAATTTCAGATAAACAACAAATCATAGTTTGTATGTTTCATGCCATTATTTGTGGTTTATCTAAAATTCAAATTGGGCTGGGCATCCTGTATTTTCTCTGTCAATCCTGTGAGCTGGGCTCCACATTTTCCCCATGTTCTCCTTATTGCTGGGGCCACACCAATGACTCCCTGGAAAGGGGCCTGAACTGTGGGTTCCAGCCGCAAAAGACCTTGCAGAGAAGCCACTGCATTGCCTTGGAAATTCTGAGTATCATGGCTGCCTGGGCCCCTTCGCCCTAGATCCCTGGGGCCACACCAACACCCTACAAACTATTAGAGCATTGTTTTCACACTGCCTTGGTTTACCTAAGGTGTATTGGCCGGTCTCACTGGACCCTGCTTCACTGGGTCAGCACTAAAGCCTCAAACCTTGGCAGTAGTAGTTGGCACATTGACTTGATTCTTCTTAGAGGGCATGACTGCCTGGCTCCCAATATGCCCACGTAACCCACATCCCCCGGGTTACATCAATGCCTCAGCCCCTTGGCAAGGAGCCTGGTCCACTGGTACCAGCTGCTAAAGCCATTGAGGCTGGTGTTGGCGTGGTCTTTGCAGTTTTCAGTGTGCATTGCCAACTGGCCTTCACATCCACCTCTCATGGCCTGCTTCTCCTTCTGGTGTCCTGGATGCTCAGCCTTCTCTAAACTCCCACTGCTAAGTTCATGCAGTGCTTTGACCCTTGGCAGTTGGCCTGGCCCTCTGCAAATCTCAAAAGCTAGTAGGAAGTACACACCCCATTTCCTCAATGTCTTTGAAGTATATTATCTTCCCAGTCCCATTGGTCCCCTGTCATTGGGCCACACTAGCACCTCTGCTGCCAGCCCCAGAAAGGACTAGAGGATGGTCTTAGTGCCTTAGTTGATTTAGCACGTGCTGGTTTGGCTGTCCAGTGCCCACTTGCCAATGGACCTTCAGAGAGGAGACACTGTTATCTCCTGAAAAGCACATTGGCTCCTGGCCACCTATTTCCTACAATGTTGCATCCACAGGGTTGCCTCTTAGACGGGGTACCTTGGCTATTCCTGGTGCATACCAGCTGCCCAGCGCCCAGCCTGTGTCCTGACATCTCAAGGCCTACCAGGGGTCTAGGCCACCCAGTCAGCCACAACAGCCTTGGTTCATCTCACAGGGGATCAGCTGCCTAGACCCCACAATGCTGAAGCACTCAGTTGCCTTAGACCTCTTACAGGTGTCCTGAACTCCTAGTATCAGTCCCCAAAGCAAGCATGGGGTGGCCACCCACTGTGATGTTCCTTTTCGCCCCTCAGGGTTACACCAGTGCTTTGGACTCTTGGCAGGCAGCTTGTGCCTCTGATTCTTGCCTCAGGAGCCATGCGAAGATGGTCTCTGGGTCACCTAGTACACTTTCCAGACAGTGGGATACATGGCACTTAAGCCACTTGATACCAGGATGCCAAGGTCTAACTAGACTGAGGGCCAGACCACCTTCCTGTACGAGGAACTGGGGGCTCTCCTGGCTGTTCCTTCTCTCATGAACTGTCTCAGTGACTCTCCCAGCGGCTGTGCTCTGGTGGTTGAGACCTGGGGTTTCCTGGCCCCTGCAAGCGGGAGACTCGAGGTTTCTGGCACTTGAGGGGTAAGATTAGGGGTCTCTGGCCCCTGAAGGGAGGACGGTGAGGAAGATTTCTAACAAGAGGAAGGATTCCCTCTTATCCCTCCAATTCCGTGCACTGGCCCTGTCTCAAATGTCTTCCCTTACTTGAGGCTTCAGATTATAATAGGATTTTGGCATTAGGCCAGTCAAGTTTCCAGCCTTGTCACTGACAATGGATAACAATGACATGGTCTTTCTGGCCTTGGTTTTTTTTAGAGGTGTAATAGGGTGGTGATTGCCAAGACCGAAGGCTGGTCAGTCTTCCAAGCTCTTTCATGGCCTGTGTCTTTGTTTGTATGTCAACCCTTGGGCATTGTTTTTGTTGCCTTGTGTTTTTCAGTGTCACTTCTAGTTTTTTCTTTGAATGTGTGATGTGGTGATGTTAAATAAGAGAGAGGAGGCGGGAGGGTGGGTACTTGATAGACCTCCAGGTAGGAAACACTGCCCACCTTTCCCCCACGCCCCTGCTGGGTCATAGGTCAGTTATCAAATCATGGCACTTTCTGGAAGGCACAGGTCTCACCCTCTGGGCCCCAGCCTTTCCTTCATGGAGGTTGGGTTGAGGGCTATCTCAACCTGTGGAACTTTCTAGAAGGCTAGTTTTCAGAACCCCTATTGTCTCCCTTCCCATCCAACCTATTGTCTTGAAAAGTCACCATATGACCTCTTTAGGGACTGTGGAATTTTCTAGAAGCCCTCACTTCCTTGGCCTCAGCCTTCCCTTCATGGAGGTTGGGTCGTGGAGCTTTTTGGAATGCCTGGGATCTCAAAAATCTTTATCACTTTTCAGCCTCCACTCAGAGGGTCTTGGTTTATCCAGATGTCTTAGAATCTTCTGAAAGTTCCTTTTTCTCCCATCCAAAGAAGAGGACTACTCACCCAAAGAAGGCTACTGCGTTTCTTTTTTAAACTTTATTAAGGCCATCATTTTCCAGCACCCACGCCCGGTGGGTGGGAAACAACACTTAACCTTTAATTGGAGGAGGCCTGAGTGTGTGGTTCTGCAGGGGTGGCCACGCGAGCCCCAGGGCATTTAAGGAGGGCCTGGGGGAGTTTGCTTTTCCTGGCTGAGAGATAGACTTCTCTCCCTCACTTTTTCCCTTCACCCCATCCCCTTTCCTCAGAGGCAACTGGGCAGGAGGCTGGACAGGCCCTGGGACCTAGTCCCAGTAGTGGTCGCTGAGTCTGCCTGGGCTCTCCAGGCATGTGGCCCCCACCATGCCCTCCTTCTGTCTGCAGGAATGGTGGGCTGGGAGCCACCTGTGGAGGGGGCTGCATGTGGGCTCTGGCTATCCTAGGGGCTCCCATTTGTTTCTGGATGAACCCTTCTTTCTTACCCCTCACTTCTTCCACCAGTGGAGGGTGGATTCCACAGGCCCCCCCCACAGGCCACTTCAGAGCCAGCAGGGACCCGTGAGCTCTGTGGGAAGCTCTGGCCCAGCCCACCAACCCTGAAGGCTGGTCAGTCTACCAAGCTCTTGCATGGCCTGCTTCTTGGGCATTGTTTTTGCTGCTTTGTGTTTCTCAGTATCACTTCTCGTGTCTCCATTGAATGTGTGATGTGGTGCTGTTAAATAAGAGAGATGAGTTGGGAGGGTGGGTACTTGCTAGAGCTCCAGGTAGGAAATTAGAACACCCGCGCTAGGTCCACTCCACCTTGTAAGTTCTAAGTCCTATGCAAATCTGGAAAAGCTACTTCAACGTTTAACCTCAGTTTTCTTCTCTGTAAATGAGAGGGGGTGTCCATTTGAACTTCTTCGAGGATGACAATGACAATTTGAGTTCCCTAGAGATGTTAGAATATAATTTTACATACTGTTCAGTGCCCACTTTTTGGTTTCTGACAGCCCCAATGACGTAATTGTGTGCTAGAAGTGAGAGGAAGACCACCCACAAATTCAAGATATCTTTTTAAACTCCTTCTATAATAGTTTTGGAATGGAAATTAGAGTAGTACCTTTCCCCGATCTTCTTATACCTGGCACAGAGCCCTATACCTAACCAGATGTCTTGTCTTCTGTCACAACCCCAAGTATCCTTGTCCTGAATCTCAGCTGTGACCTAAACATATTTTCCATGTGGCATCAACACCAAAGCCAACACTTTAACGTGGACAGAGTCCTTTAGCCTTGGCAGCAAACTTTAGAAGAACTTGAAAGTTTTGTTTTGGCCTGAGGAGCCTGGCCAGTCAACCAGACCCCCCTCAAAGCACTTAAGAACAGTATTTTGTATGTTATTGCCAGGGTTTGGGTTGGTGAGCTCAGATGACCAGGTTAGGATCATCTTCCAGTCAGGATCAGTGGGCTTGCACCGAAGGGAAGCTGGACGTTAGGGATAGTGTGTAAGAGGGCCTGGCCTTCTGTGTGCCGGGAAGGCCGGCCCCTGTATACCACACCCACAGCCCTTCACTCTGCCTGAGGGGGCTGACAGCAGTCTGCAGCCTTTTTGAGCACAGCCTCATCTGTCACTAGGTGACTTGGTACTTGTGGTTTAGTTGGAGAACCATCCTATGTGTATTTTCACTTTAATAAGAGGAGAACTCTTATTTTTACAAGGAATGGACCCCCGTACCAGAAGACCTGGTACTGTGGGAGACTTGGGCCCATGGATGTTCAGCTGTAAGGCTGCTGCGGCAGTCCTGAGAAACAGGTAGTCGGGTGAGGGATGATGAAGGCACCAAGATGACAGTGTGAGCTGGTGCTGAATGCAACTGTATTGGCTTCTCATGACCAGCCTGGGCGCTGCGGCAGGGAGAACTGGAAATACATGGGTTCTTATGAGATCTTCCATTGGTAAAAACTACAACAAAGTGTTCATCCAGGGCCACAGGGGATATCAGCTGTCCCCTGTCCCTCTCTGCTTTCTTATCTTCTCCAAGTCGTGAAGAGCAGGACCAGCTTGGCAGGAAGACAATGGGCATCACAGAAATTTCAGCTGGGCCCAGGTAAAGCCACAGAGGCTCGGGTCACTCTGTGGTCTCTGGAGCTCTGGGTTTCCCAAGAGGGTCAGGGTGATGGCCTGTCCCTCCCCACCACGGGTCCCAAAGGCCTAGTGCTCAAGCCATTGAGCGCTGGGCTGGTTGGAGGATGTGTATGAGAATTTCTCCTGAAGTAGCTCACTTCTCAGGGAGGATTCTGAAATTAAATGTGTTCATCGTTTGTAATGAGATTAATACCACTTGGCACAGATAGAGAACAGGGGATGCCAACACCAGATAAGGAAGGCTGATGAGAGAACCCTTCTAGCTCTTGAGATTCTACTGGCTTAATCCTGTTATTATTGTTAATACATGTAATTTAAAATATCAATGATGCGTATTAATAACAAGGCTTTATTTCATCTTTTCTAAATATCTGGGTCATGCATATACAGTATTTCATAGTTTACAAAGCAGAGTGGTAACCCTGACAAAAATCCTCTGAGCCATTTTACAGCTGAGAAACATGGCTGTCAAATTCAAGATCCCAATTCCTGCCCCCAGGCTGACCTGTGGTGGTACAGTCTGTGTCTGCAGGGGCCACCAGAGGCCTGGCCAAGACCTTTTCTGGGCTTTTCTCTGACAAGTTAACTGTGTGATCCTGAGCAAGGGTCACTTCCCATTCCTGCCTCAATCTCTGCTCCTTCTCCCACTATCCCATAAACATGAGGTGACAACTACCTTCCTGTGGACAGCACCTTGGGCTCTGTGAGTCACTTGGTCATGCCCTCCCCATCTCCTCCCGGAGTGTAGGTTCTCAGAGCCATAGGGACTCTTGACTGTGAGTGAATAAACCACCATATATTTAAAAAACCGTAATCTGGGAATCATGTTGTTTTTGTCTTTTGAGGTAGATTGTAATAGCCTTAAGGACATAGATGATGTTTGTATATTTAAAATATTATTTTTCAACAGTTTGGGGCTTGGTCCAGGCACCTAACAGGCCCTGTGTAATTGAGTGCTAAACTCTCTTTCCCTGAGGGTGCAGCCTTCTAAGCCTCCTTCCTCTCATGTCAGGCCTTAACACGACACCCAGAAAATTCCCTGCGTTTCTAATCGCTTCTGCTCCCTGTAGGTAATTGCAAAGAAAATCCATGTCGTGAAGCCCTCAAAAAGAATTACAAGGAATTATAAAATCTCCTTTTCACCTTACTAGGCTTTATTTCTGATGCAGAAGTAGGCACATTTTTAGGATGGGGGTTGGGATGTGCAACCAACCTCCACTGTGCAACTGAACCACACACTTTCCATGTTTCACTCCAAAATCAACATGTGAGCCTATGTAAGCTGGGGCCTCAACAGATGCTCAGTCCCAGGGCTGATGTGGCTCTTAGAGCTCTGTCTAACCTAGCCTCTGATGAGGACGCTCAGGTCCAGAAATGGGACATGTTTAGCTCAATGCCATAAAACTGGTTCAAGCTGACCTGAGATGTCTATTGCCCAGGGCTCTTTACAGGGCCTGAAAGCTGAGAAACTCCACCTGGAATAATGACCTGGAATAATGGTCAGTGGCAACTGGAAGATTTGCACGGGGCAGGACATCCACTGAACTGCTTTGCAGCAGCAGGAGTAGAAACTCAGGTTATTGTAAATATGCAGAACGTTTTATGAGCCCCGCAAATGGGACCCAAGGTCTAACAGTGGGATCAGCGTGTGAAGCTAGGCCTGTCCTGAGATACTGTGGCTGAGATACTGGTCATCTTATCCTGGTTGGCAGCTATAGGAGGTCAGGAATGAGGGAAGGAAGCAATGAGTTACAACATCCTGCCCTACCCATTCTGGACCCATCCCTACCCAAAGGGAACTCCAGTCTGTTGGTCTGTTGGGAGGAGGATACATGTGAACAAAGGGGTAAAAATTGTCAGGGATGTCAGAGAAGTAACATTCCTGAGGGCCTCCAGGGAAGAGAGCATAGGGTGAATAAAAGTACATAACAAAATGGTAATATTAACAATAGCTGCTGCCCCCTGGAAGTGCTTGGTCTGTGGCAATCACTGCCCATACACAACCTTATTGTCATGAAAGCCTTGAGAGGATGGTATTATATTCTTCATTTTACAGATGAAGATACTGAAGGTCAGAGAAGTTATCACTTACCCAAATCCTCTCAACAAGTAAATGGCAAAACCAAGATTCCAACACAGACCTGTCTGACTCTAAACTCAGAGATTTTCCACGGAGGCAGAATGGAATGAAACAAAGTGTAGATTCTGACATTAGACAGGGCCCCATTCCACCATTTGCCAGCATGTGGCCCTGGACAAGGGACTCAACTTTTCTGTACTTCAGTTTTGTCATCTGTGAAATGAGGAGTAGAAGAGAATGAAATGAGATGATGCTTAGAAAGCACCTGTCACAGTTCCTGGTTAAGGAAAGTGAATGAGAGATTGACCGTGCTGTTATTCTTATTTCAAAACCTTCTTTGTGGTAATGGGTCCCCCTACCTTTGGTCAGCTTTGTTGATTTGAGAATCTAATATCCTCACCTTGTGAGGAGGATAGACTTATCTTTTCCCAGTGTTCTTTCCCAGTCTTTCCCATCTCAGTAAATGACATCCTTGCTGTGGACTAAGTTATGATCCCTCTGAATATAAATGTTGAAATCCTAACACCCAATGTGACACCTGTAGAGACAGGATCCTTAGGAGGTAAGTAAGATGAAATGAAGTCATAAAGTTGAGCTCCTAATCCGATCAGATTGGTGTTCTTATAAGAAGAGGAAGAGAGGCTGGGCGCAGTGGCTCACACCTGTAATCCCAGCACTTCGGGAGGCCGAGGCAGTAGGATCACAAGATCAGGAGGTCGAGACCATCCTGACTAACACGGTGAAACCCCATCTCTACTAAAAATACAAAAAATTAGCCGGGTATGGTGGTGCGTGCCTGTAGTTCCCGCTACTCAGGAGGCTGAGGCACGAGAATCGCTTGAACGCCGAGATCGCGCCACTGCACTCCAGCCTGGTGACAGAGAGAAACTCTATCTCAAAAAAAAAAAAAAAAAAAAAAAAAAAGGAGGAGGTGGGAAGAGAGACCAGAGTTCTTTCTCTTTCTATCGTTTGAGGATGTAGTGAGAAGGCAGCCACCTGCAAGGCTGAAAGAGAGCCCCCATTAGAAACCCATCCTGCCAAGTCTTACTTTCAGTTCTGGAGACTTCACAATCTTCGAGCTGGCTAGTACAACCACCGTGTGCTGAGCTGGGTAAGCCAGAGACCTGGATGCTGCTCTGATACTTCCAGTTCCCTCATGGTCCCCCATCATGCCAATCATCCCATACCATAGTATATTAGATCACTTCTGTCTCTAAGACATTTCTCCATCTTCTCATTTCTCTTGGTTCCATTCAACATTTTTCCCATAGATTTTTTTTTCAAGTATCTGTAAGAGCAGAGAAAAAAATACTTTATACCAAAATATTTATCACCAGCTTCAACAGTTATCAACATGTGGTGAATCTTGGTTCATCAACTACCTTATCCACTTCTTCACTCCAGGTTATTTTGAAACAAACCCAACACATTGTATAATTTTGCCCGTAAATAGGTCAGTATATTTCTGTAAAAGACATCTACTCAATTTAAAAACACATATACTACATTAGAAAAACATAACCACCTGACCCTGATCACTTCTAATATTTTAAGTAATTTCTTAAAATAAAGAAATATAAGGTCAGTGTTTATATTTTCATGATTGGCTTGAGAAAAACATATTTTAGTAAAGTTTGAATCAGGATGCAAGTAAGATTGGCTGACATGTGTCTTAAATCTTTTTTGTTTGTTCTCCTATGTCTTTTAATGTCCATCCAATTTCTTAATGAATAATTTGGATCATTTGCCCTGAAGAGCTTTACAGAGTCTGAATTTTGCTGATTTCCTCCCTGTGGGATAGTTTAGCAAGTTCCTGTGTCCTTTGTATTTTCTGTAAATAGGTGTGTGTGTGTGCATGAGTGTAGAGAAAGAAAGAGAATATTCCATGCGACTACATTTTGTTTTTTCTCTCTTTTGCAGGGATGTGAGGAGTTAGGTATATTTTTATAACTTTTGGTATCTAAGAAGGTTTATATTTTTGTTCTAACTGCTATCCTTAGGTAACGCTCCACTCCCAGTACCAAAATCTGTATTAGTCAGGATTCTCTAGAGGGACAGGACTAATAGGATAGATGTATATATGAAGGGGAGTTTATTAAGGAGTATTGATTCACACGATCACAAGGTGAAGTCTCACAATAGGCCATCTGCAAGCTGAGGAGCAAGGAAGCTGGTCCAAGTCCCCAAACCTCAAAAGTAGGGAACTTCAGTCACAGACTGAAGGCCCAAGAGCCCTTGGCAAACCACTGGTGCAGGTCTAAGAGTCCAAAAGCTGACGAACTTGGAGTCCGATGTTCATGAGCAGGAAGCATCCAGCATGGGAGAAAGATGGAGGCCAGAAGACTCAGCAAGTCGGTTCTATTCCTGCTTTTATGCCGACAGCTGATTAGATGGTGCCCATCCCGGCTGACAGTGGGTCTGCCTCTCCCAGTCCACTGACTCAAATGTTAATAATCTCCTTTGGCAACACCCTCACAGACACATCCAGGAACAATACTTTGCATCCTTCAATCCAATCAACAAGTTGACCCTCAGTATTAACCATCACAGTTACCCTTAGGTTTTGCTTATAAAAATACTTTAATTCCCAACTCCCAATGCTTACTTTGCTGGTGTCTATGGGTCTATTGATGTATTCATGAAATTATCTTCATCACTATGCATGTCCATTATTCTAGTCTCAGTTACCACGTTTTCTCCTCTGAACAATTGCAATGGTCTCTGAACAGGCCTCCTTGCATCTACTTGGTTTCCTCCAGTCCAGGCTTCACCTGGCAGCCGGACAGATCGTTTCAAATGACCATATTCTTTCTTTTGTTATTATTCTTTGTAACAGGGTCTTGCTCTATTGCCCAGGCTGGAGTGCAGTGGCATAATCATAGCTCACTGCAGTGTAAATCTCCCAGGCTCAAGTGATCCACCTGTCTTAGCCTTTGGAGTAGCTAAGACCACAGATGCATACCACTACACTCAGCTAATTTTTTTTTTTTTTTTTTTGAGACGGAGTCTTGCTCTGTCACCCAGGCTGGGGTGCAGTGGCTGGATCTCAGCTCACTGCAAGCTCCACCTCCCGGGTTTACGCCATTCTCCTGCCTCAGCCTCCCGAGTAGCTGGGACTACAGGCGCCCGCCACCTCGCCTGGCTAGTTTTTTGTATTTTTTAGTAGAGATGGGGTTTCACCGTGTTAGCCAGGATGGTCTCGATCTCCTGACCTCGTGATCCACCCGTCTCGGCCTCCCAAAGTGCTGGGATTACAGGCTTGAGCCACCGCGCCCGGCCTATTTTTTTTTTTTTTTTTTGAGACAGAGTCTCAGAGTCTCGCTTTGTCTCCCAGGCTGGAGTGCAGTGGCCTGATCTCGACTCACTGCAACCTCCACCTCCCAGGTTCAAGAGATTCTCCTGCCTCCCGAGTAGCTGGGACTACAGGCATCTGCCACCATGCCTGGCTGATTTTTGTATTTTTAGTAGAGATGGGGTTTCACCATATTGGCCAGGCTGGTCTCGAACTCCTGACCTTGTGATCTGCCTGCCTCGGCCTCCCAAAATGCTGGGATTACAGGTCTAAGCCACTGTGCCTGGCCCACTCAGCTAATTTTTAAAAAGTTTTTGTACAGCAGGGGTCTCCCTATGTTGACAAGGTTGGTCTCAAACCCCTGGGCTCAAGTGATCCTCCTGCATTGGTCTCCCAAAGTGTTGGGATTACAGGCGTGAGCCACTGCACTCAGTCTAAACAATCATATTAATCCTATTTTGACGCCGTCCTGGGCTTCTCACTGAACTGAAAGTGCAATGCAGATGCCCTCAGAAGGCTTCTGCAGCCCTGTGTGGCTGTGCTCTACCTGCTGTGCCAGCAGCTCCCTGAGAGGCTCTCCTCTTCTGTGTCACGGTTCACCACTCTGCCTTCTCCATGTTTCCCACCCCAGGCCCTCTGTGCTGCCTGGTCCTTCTGCCTGGGGCATTTCCACCCAGTGTTTGCTTGGCTGGCTCCTTCTGTCTCTGCAGCAATCAGCCTGTGTAGCTCTTCCTTGGGGCAGCCTACCCTGGCCTCTTGCCCTGTAATATGCCCCTTGCCACTCCTCTCCCACAGCAACCTGTTTTCCTTCATGGCCTCTGTCATGACTCGGACTGCTCACTTCCATTTGTGTGTATGCTTATTTTGTATTTGCCTTTCAAGGACAGTACATTTGTCCTTGAGTAATCTTACAACTGTGTTCTTAGCATCTAACATAGGGGTTGAAACACAAGAAGTGTTCAATAAAAATTTGATAATCCATTGATCTAAATGACGTGACAGGAGATGGGAGCAGCAGCTGGAATACAAAGAGAGGCATGGATTCAAGCCCTTTGGAGAGATTTCTCTTCCCCTGGTGCCTCCTGATGGTGGTAGGGAGGGGCTGGCCAGGCGCAAGTGTAGAGAGCCAGGTGCACGGTGGGGCGTGAGGGCTTGGGGGATATACTGGTGTTCACTCTAAGAGGAGGGTATGAATGCATATAGTTTATTGGGAGGTGAAGGAAACCCCAGGAGGAGAGAGGGGAAGTGGGACAAGACCTGGAAGCCCCAATAAGGGAGCATCATCAAGTCAGCCATCCCTGTGGGTGTGGGGGCTTAGTCCCGCAGGGGAGCTCTGGGAGCCAGCATGTCAGAGCTGGGGTAGGGAGCAGGGCATTTATCCCTAGACATCTCTGGCCTGCCAACAGATGGCAAAGTGGGCTCAGGTGGACAGAAAATGTCCTCGGGAGAGGACACACAGATGGGGTTAAGTCAGAAGATCTGGGCAGAGCGCTGACAGCACCTGCACACCTGGAGACACCTGCTACCTCATGAACATGACACTAGGTGATGCAAAATTACCCAGATACTGTCCCTTCCCCTGACTGCAGACAGACATCCTGACAGAGAGCAGACAGTGGCCATGGAAAGAGTTAATCCCACTGCAGGCAGCAGAGGCCTTGCATCCTGCAGATGAGCCTTCTGCGTGTGCAAATGAGATGTCAGGGAAGTCCGCATCTCATGCCCACCTAATCCAGGCTCTTTGGGGTGGGTTAGGGCACCTGCTATATGAAAGAGCGAGATGACAACAGTGACGTAGCACTTTTCCCCTCTCAGACCACTTTTACATCTATGATCTGTTCCTGCCTTACAACTGCTCCAGCAGTGGGTGGGAAGAAATTATTCCCCTCCTTTTATAGAGGAGGGAACTGAGGCAGAAGGGAGAAGTGACTCTGCTGTGGTCTGTCCAGAGCTGGGGAGGGGCAGGCCTGACCCTTCGCCCTAGCTTCTTTCTTGGAGGCGAGCATTTGTGTGGGTGAAGCTCTTTTGCCAGAAGTTATGGGTACTGGGAGGAGAGTTCAGATTCCAGTGAGAATTCTGTGGCACTTTTTCCAAACTGGCCAGGCAGGTGACATTCTTAGGAGCAGCCACAAGATGGCAGAGAGGCCGCACACTGCACATCGGGTTTCCTTGGGGGCCAGGGGAAGCAGCCCAAGATGAGGGCCTGCTGAACATCCCTGAAAACCCCTGAGGATTCATAGAGGGCTGACTGGGAGTAAAGGAGGAAATACAGAGGGATGCGAGAAAGTGGAAATTCTGCCAACTACTTACTGTGTGACCTTGGGCAAGTTACTTGCCCTCTCTGGACCTCAGGCTCTTCCTTTGTAATCTAGAGGATTTGGACTTAAAGCAGAATATTAGTGTTTTCCAGTTCTGGTACTGAAGGAGGTATGACCATGGAGGCACTTTGGTATCTGAGCTCCCACTCTGGCTGTGAGGCTGGAGGCTGGGAGACAGCCAGAGGTGGTTGGAGTGTGACCGAGACAACCGTAGCCTGACTGATTATTTCAGAGCAGGGTGAGGAAGGCACAGGAGGGAGAACTCTGGGAAGACGCAGAGCAGAATGTGGGGAGTAAGGAAATTAGGCACCCGAGGCAGGGGCTGTATCTGTTCATCCCTCTATGCGTAATTCTCAGTTTCAAGCTTCAGAAAACCACCTTTACTTTGGGTGTCCACCCACTGCACACACATCTTAGCTCACTGGCCTGTTTTCTTTCTTTTATAGCTGTTATCCCTTTCTGAATTTATTTGCTGATTTATGTGCTTATTTCTGTCTTTTCCCTGGAATGTAAGCTCCATAAGGGCAGGGACTTTGCCTTCTTGTTTACTCTGAATCCTTAGCAACTAGAACAGCTCCTGGGAAAAGCAGTTGCACAATAGGCAGCTGTTGAATGAATGAATGGATACCTGAATTGGGAGTCAGAGTTCTAGGGCCTAACCCTAGAAATGTACTGTGTGATCTCAGGGAAACCTCTTCTCCTTTCTGAGTTTCAGTTTCCTGATTCTTAAAATAAATTGTTTGAGTTCTCTGATCAAGTGTCTTAAACATTTAGAGGCAGAAGTTCCTTCTCCTCTAATTCTCAAGTCCTAGAGTTCAGTTAATCCAGTCAATCACCCATCATGGTTTACTTTCCCCTCCAAGACCAGCAGCCAGCTGATGAAGAAAGCTCTTGGCAGGGAAGTCTTTCCTCATTCAGTGAACATTCCTGGGTGCCTACTTTGTGTGAGGCTCTGCTCTAGATGCTGGAAGTCCAGAGGAGACCAAGTTAGACGTGCATACTGACCTCTCATACTCTGGTGGGCAAAAGTGAAAAATTGTGGGTCTTCTCCCTTCATTCTTAAAGGTAGAAAAGGCCAAGCTTTAAAGAAGGCAAACACTCTCGGCTCAGCATTATTCAAAAGAAAGACCCCTTAATAATAGGAAGATGGGGCTTGTGGAACTAGGGCCTCCAGAGATGCCTGTGGACCTGTCTCTAGGGAACATAATGGGCGGGTGCACCTGAGTTTTAGCCCCTCACAACCCCTGCTGTGGCCGTCCCAGACCTGGTCACTGGGAAATACAGCCAGGTCTCTGCTTGGTGAGCTCCACCCATCTCATCAGAACATCCCAGCCTTGTGTCCCTTTTCTTCAGTGCCTTGCCTTTGTTGAGGGATTAATCTCAATAGACGAACAGGGTAGAGCCAAGGCATGAAGGGTTGAGTATGAGTTACCCTCCAAAAAGAGAAGCTGAATTTAATTACCACGTAAACTCGAAAGAGGTGACTCTAATGGTAGAATTTCAGGCCCATTGACAGGTTAGGTTTGGGGAGAAAGATAAGTTCTACTTCCTTTAGTCAGTTGCCTGCAATGACCCCAACTTCCCATCCCCTTGGGCTTGAGCACATAGGTCTCAAAGCTTCTCTAGAAACTCGCTACTCCAAGCGCAGGCAGAGGCTGCTGCATTGGCCTCATCCAGGAGCTTCTTAGAGATGCCCAGCCCCCTCCCCCTACTCCCCACCCCCGCCTACCAGACCTCCTAAACCAGACTTGAAGTTGACTTTAAGGGAACTTGTGTGCACGCTTGGATTTGAGAGCACTGGGCTGAAATGCCCCTTGTTCCCCAGAATGATGTCTGTTCCTGTGGACAGTTTGTTTTCCATGGCAACCCCTGCACGACCACTGCCTGTCTCTGCATTCCCTTTGCAGGGCCACACTAGTTTCTCATTAGGAGGCAGAAGAAGAAGAGGTGCCAGGATGCCTGGCTAAGTAAGAAGGCTGAGACTTGTTAGCGTAATGAGCCAACGAAGCTCCCTGAAGGAGCAGCCCTGGGTGCAGGGTGGGCTGCCTAATGGGGTCCTCCTCAGAGGTGGGAATTCTCTCTTCAACAGTCTAACATTTGTTTCAAAGGAAATCAGGCCATGAAACAGCATTTGCACTGTTCTACTATATATATGCATATGGAGAGCGCTCTCTCTCAGTCACTTACTCTCTCACTCTCTCGCTCGCTCTATTATGGGTGCCAGATCCCTTCCCTTGGACCTTTCAGATCCATACTCTCCCCTCTCCACCCACCCTCTGCCCTCGGAGGCTTGCCTGTGTGGACTGCATCAACCTACTTCCTGCCCTCTGGTTTCCTGATGGCCCAGTCAATGGGAGAGAAGGAGAGTGAGGCCAGCATTCGTTCCCTCCCTGCCAAGCTGCTACATCTCCCTACTGAGGTGGCTCTTCTCCCCAGGCAGCCCTTCCACAAGACCTTTAGGCCTTCCAGGTCCTGGTAACTTCTCCCTCCCTCCCCTCACCCCTTCCTGTGGGGAGGGAGGCGGTGTTAACTGCACTCACTGAGGGCCAGCCCCAGGTGTTGCACCCTACCTTGCTGGTTTCCCTAAACCCTGCCCCACACCTTGTAAACTCCTTCTTCAAACTCTCTTCACCTTCCTCCCCCGGTGAGGCATCTATTCCCTGATGGGTTTAATACGCCTGGGAAAAAGACTGGAAGGTCATAAACCAAGCTAGAAGTGCAGCCTGGAGTCACTCGGAGGAACGGGGCTCTACCTTTATTTCTATAGGCACAGGCATTTTCTAGACCTTGCGAATGCCCACCCCGTCTGCTGAAGTGTGTGGGGTTGCCTGTAGGGATCATGCCATCTACAGGAAGGTTATGTCCTGAGATGGATTTCTCCAAGGACAGTTGCAGGCCAGGCCACTAATATTTTAGGGAGCCACAGTCATGGGTTCTAATCCTGGCACGGCCATTAACCAGCTGTGTGGGTTTGGGCAAATCACTTTCTCTCTGTAGTTATTAGTGTTTGCATTTCTCAGGGACCTTCAGGCCCTAAAAAATTAGGAATCCAGGGCTCCAGAGTCTGGCTATAGTACCTAGACTTGAATAGCTTAGGAAATAAGCTGGACTTGGAGATGTTCTGTAGTTCGAGGTCTGTCATCATTCCTAATGATTTAGTCTTTCCCAGTCAAAATCTCTGCATTATTCCCTAGGCTGCCCCCCTTCCCTCATTTCCTGCCCTTGCCCGCTTCCAGATCTCCTCTGGGTCTTTGTACATGCTAATCCACCATCCCCAAATGCCCACCCTTCCTTGCCCTGCTGAGTCTACACCAGACACAGCTGAGGCTCACCCGCCGTTCCATCAGCCCTTATTCTTTAAGCACATACACATGGACACAATGCTCATTGGTAGCACCTGTACCTCTTTGCCTGCGGGCTCTTGCTGGCTGTTGGAGCCTGAATGGCCACTGTGGGGAATGAATGGCTCTTGTTGGGGACTGATAGGAGTGGTTAATAGGTACCCTAAATATCTGCACTTCAGGGGAGAATTCTAAGGCCCTTGTTGTCCTATTGCTCTAACTCCCATAGTTCCCTAGTAGGATTGAGCCTCATTTACATTTGTTGATAACACACCTTTCATTCAGTGTCTTCCCTTCTTGTCTCATGATTCCATTCCCTACTAATATTTTTGGAAGATCAATTCCCAAACAAACTGTGTGCAGTCCAATCCATCTATTCCTGAAGACTCAGATCCATGGTCACCTTTTGTTGGAAACCTTCCCTGCCTCCCTCAAGTTGGTTGCTCGTGCCTCAGTCTTCTTGCAGCTTTTCTCTCTGTATCCACCCTGTTGGTGGGATTGAAAGGATCCCTTCTGGAGTCAGTCGGTCCTACAGGGTGAAGTCTCCCTGATGACAGAAACCCATGTCATTTCCCTTCGTGCTTATGTGTCCAATAGGGAAACCGAGCTGCCGCTCTCCTTGTCTAGTCTTCCTGCCTTTCTCAACTGTCCAGCAAAAGCCTCCTGCTACCTTGGCAAATAATTCAATCAGTTCCAGATTTCTCTCCCTCTGCTTTACCCCCAGATTAGCCCGGGTTCTGTTTATAAACACCTGCACTTCCTTACAAACACCCTCCAAATGGACCAGTTGCCCATCAATACTTGACACAGGAAAACACCCCTGCAGGCCCTTCCACCCACAATGATGCTTCCTGTCCTAACTCATCTCCATGCAGGTGCCAAGGGCCAGGGAAAGTGCTCCTCTCACTGTCCCGCCCACCTCCTAGGTGCATCTCCTCAGACTCACCTGCCTCCCAGCCCCTTGCTTTTGGCCTTCCTTTCCTGGAAGAGGGCAGGGGGAGCATCTTCAGAAAGAGAGGTCAGTACAATCCTGACCTTCTGTCTCATTCACATTGAAGATTTTTTGCTTTCCTCTGCTTCAAATTCTCTGAAGGGAAGAGGGAGGGAGGAAGGAGGGGACAATCTGGTTTGGATTACATATTGATCTCTTGAGCAAATGCATCCAGCCTGGACAGCCTGCTGTCTCAAAGACTGCTCTCCTCTCTTTCTGAGAGCCTGGTTATCGACCTGTGATTTCATCCAGGTCCCTGTGGGCTCTACCTAAATGGATGGAGCCACTGCCTAGCCCCTGCCTAGGAATTCTTTCAGGAAGCCAAAGCTTTGTCAGCCTCCTCTGTCTGCCTCATAGAGCCATAGACTCTAGGTTCAACCTTGCTCCGAAGTCGCCACCCCTCTCCCACTCACCAGGAGAACAGGCACTTGCTGCCTGCTTTGATTCTAAGCCCAAAGGGCGTTCTGCTATTACCTATACATCCTGCCATCGCCTAAATGGCTCTTAAATATCCTACACTCCACTGATCTCCAGTACCGAGAGCAAAACCCTTCATGCTGTAGTAGGCATGTTTGTTAACTGAATTGTTAAAGCATTAGTGATCCGCCTTTGGTTGTTGGAGTATTCATTACCTCTTAAAATGCAAGTATATTATCTTAGTGCCCTTGATGTATTCCTATGGTTTCCTTTACCAGGGTAGCAGCTTGCCACCCTGCAGAGAGCAGGAATGGCGGGGAGTGAAGCACAGAACAGGTAGGTGTGGGGAGGGAGGGGGTAGGTGGGAGAAGTGGAAGTAAAGGTGAGGCCCCAGGAATGGGAGTGTTTGTGCTGACAGTGGTGGTGGAAGCTGGTGGGGGGTGGGCACCCAGGGCAACCCTCTTCTACTTCACTGCTTTCCCTGGGGCAGGGGGCACTGTGCTCCTCCACCAACGGTTTTATACCAGCATTGCTGGTGTCATCCTTCCCCCTACACAGTATGCAAAAATCCTGATTATCCTCAGACACCCCAACCTAAAGTCTCCATCCACCAAGTTCCCAGTGCCAGTTCTGCCAGGCCACTTTCCTCTGCCCATTCCTGCCAGGGAGAGCAGATGTCTGGGATGCAGGGTCCAGTCCTCACTCCGCCCTTGGCAACATCTCTCTCTCCCATGGCACCCATGCCACGGTCAGCAGTCTTGGCAGGCTCTTTGAATGGGGAAGCTGGGCCCTCCAGCCCAGCCCTGCTTCCAGCCCCCTTTCAGTTATGATCCTTGCTTCTGTCTCACCCTTGGACCAGTGTTCCTTCCCTCTTCCTCTCTCCCAGACTCCAGATTCTCAGGAAGCCGGGTTTTGCTCTCTTCACAGTGTCCTCAGCTCACCTGTCAGCCCAAGGCGGGAATCTTCTCTGGAGCTCTGGAAGTTCAGCTCCTCCCTGGCACCAGCAGCAGCTCTGTGAGAGGAAGCCCCCTGCAGAGTTTAAAGCCTGCTCAGCCTCACCCCCCTGTGATGCAGCTGGGGCCGAGCTGTTTTCCTCTGGGCTTCACTTTCCTCTTGTAGACAGGTCTGTCTCATGCGTTTAACACCTTTAGAGCCCTTGCCATAGGCCGAGCAGTTACAAGCAAATATCTCCTTGTGGAATCCTCATAATAACCTGAGAGTAGTGCTGTCATCCCATTGTGCAGTGATCCATCTGGCCCCTGGGCTTCCCTAGTGAGGTGCAGAGAGGTTCAGTGACTTGCCCAAGGTCACAGAACTGGAAATTGGCAGAGCTGGGCCGGGAACCAGGCCAGGCATCTGGGTCCTGAGTTTTAGCTCTAAGCCTAGGCCATCCTACGCCGACCTCCAAAGCCTATCTGCTCAAACAACTCCAGGCTATTCCACCCCTTATTTGTTAGCACCTAGCTTGGTTTTCCTGGACTAATTCATGCTTTTATTAATCCTCTCATTTACCATGTATTCACTCAACCAACAACCATCTCCTGTGTACCAGACACTGCTCCGAGTGCTGAGGACATAGAGAAGTGTTCGTGCCCTCAAGGGAATTGTATTTAAGCTGGAGAGACAATAATAAAACAAGCATATTATACTTATATATGTTCTAGATAGTGTGTTTACCGTATTTAATAAAAAATGTGGCAGGATGTGATAAGTGTAATAAAAACATATGGTAGTAGGAGGAGGTAACGAGTCCAGGGAAGGCCTGTCTGAGGCGGTGGTATTTGAGCAGAGACCTGAGTGAAGCCAGGCAGGGAGGCTCTGGGTCCAGGAGGGAGCACTGCAAGGAGCAGGGCCTCTCAGTGCCAAGGCCCCAAGAGGGCAAGTGTGGAGTGTGAGGGACCCCCATAGTTGTGGCTAGAAGGGGAGGGAGAACTGGTGGGAGGGCCATTTCCTCAAGGGGACAGGAGAAGGCAGGGGCCTGGAGGGAGTTGAGTGGTGGAGAGGTCTCCCTGGGAGCAAGAGAAGAGCTGAGACCCAGAAGAATGAAAAGCCAGCCTTCAGCTAGCTTCTGAGAGAGACAGGCTACATTAGGGAAGGGTGCAGTTTTGAAGACTGCCTTTCTCTCTGTCCATACCTACAGACAGGTGGGGAGGGCTGTGGAACAGCCTAGCAGTGCTGGGAAGAGCAGAGAGCACAGTCCCAGGAGGCCAGCTGTTGGGGGCGGGGGAGCTTGGGGAAGGAGGGGAGGGAGAGAAGCTGAAGCCATAGATATCAGAGATGGAAAAGACCTGCTAGGTCATCGAGTGGGTCCCGTGGGGCCCATGGAGGAGACACAGCTGCAGGAGAAACCCCGCCTGCTCGTTTCATGCTCCGGCAGAGAGCTCGAGCTGGAGATGGGAGCTAGTTGAAATTAGATGGGAATTTATTTAAGGCTTTTAAACATTGCCGCACTCAGAGGGCCTCGAGAGAACCACAGATCATTCCCTCACAGCCTGCCCTGAAGCCACAGCAGTGACACATCTGGCCCCTGGGCTGCCCTAGGGAGCTGTGGAGGATGGGGGAAAACAGGCTGCCTCCGCTCCCATCTCACCTTGCAGCCCTCTCAGTCTGGAATGCCACTGGCTGGAGTGTCCTGGAGCTTGCAATGGGCCACACCTAACCATGTCCCCTGTCTGGCACATACAGATGTGGAGGGCAGGTACACTGTATCGCCTCAGCCATCCTGTTTTCCAGGGGAGGGCTGTGTGCTAATGGTGGAGGGTCAGAGGAGGGCGAGGGCTGCTCTCTGACTTCCCCAACTGAGTCTATCCCAGTGTGCTGGGGCCTTAACAGCCTCTTTCTGGCCTGGGGGCCAGATGCCTTTACAAGGTTCACTTTTTCTAGATATTGTTGACTCACAAATTTCTCTAAGCTTCACCCAGGGTGTTCAGAAACCATTTTGCAAAACATGTGAGAAGGCAATGAGAAAATGGTATAGAGACAATTGTGTGCATAGCTATGAGCATAGACTCTGGAGCCCAGGCTGCCTGGGTTCAAATCCCAGGTCCACCCCTTAGAAGTTGTGTGACCTTGAGTCAGTTACTTAACCTCTCTATGCTTCAGTTTCTGAATCTGTAAGGTGTGGTTACCTATAAGACCCATCCAATAAGCAGTTGTGAGGATGAAATGTATGAAGGTAATCAAGTGCTTAGATAGGTGCCTGGCATATAGGGAAGGAGTGAAAAATGTTAGCGATAATTTTCATCTGTGTTTCTAATAATCAGTTCCTCGAGGTGGTCCTGATGGAAACTGGAGAACCACTGTTCTACTGAATCTCAATGATGATGGTAAAGCTCCTGTCCTCAGCCTACTCCAGGAAGGATCTTGGAAAGCATTCAGGTGAATATACCATTTATTTGCTATTTACTCATTCATTCATTCATTCATTCATTCATTCATTCATTCATTCAGCAGACATCTGTTGGGTACCTTTGAGCCATGGGAATGCAGACTACTGCATGGCCATTGTTTCTGCATGCTTACACTCACACCCACACACAGATGTGGACTCTCTTGTCCTCACACATTCACTTTCACTCATGTCCCGACCTCGAGGAAGCAGCTCTCAGTTCAGAATCAGTCCAGAAGGAGATTCAGCCACGTAAATACCTAATTCCAGTACAATGCAGCATGCTAATGGAGGTGCACAAGCCATTGTGGGAAGGAGAGAGCAATGAATCCTATTTGTGGCAATCATAGGGCTAGTGGGATCGGGGAAATCTCCACCAAGGAGGTGACTTTTGGAACAGGAAGAGAAAGTCAGGATTGTGGGCACTTATTGGCAGGAGAACCACAGTGGTTAATTAAGAACGTGGACTCTGGAGCTCAACTGCCTGGGTGTGCATACGGACCGGCCACTTCCTGGCTGTCTGTTATGTACCCTCTTTGTGCCTCTGTTTTCTCATCTGCAAGATGAGGATAACAAAATACCTCTCTTGTAAGGTTATTTCAAGGCCTATATGAGTTTATATATAAAAGGCATTTAGAAGATTGCTTGTTACATAGTAAATGGTATATACTGTACACGTAAACTATTGTTATGACTTTACCAGGTGTGCATTTGACTATAAATAGCAGAACACTCAATTAATAGTGATTAAAATGAAAGAGGGATTTCTTTGTGCTGGCCAACAAGAAACCTGGGGATCGGAGACTGTGGTAGGCAACCTCTATGATGACTCTCAGTGACCCCCAACCCCTCTTATTGATGCCAGCCTGTCATTTCTGGGACTAGGCTGTGACTTCTTCTAACCTGGGTGCTCCCTGGCTGTCTCCTAGGTCATCAGCTGCTATGCTGTGAACATATGCAGGCAACTCACAGAGAGGCCCGTGTCTTGGGAAACTGAGGCTGCCAGAAAGAAACCACCTGAGTGAATTTGGCTGCAGATTCTTCCATCTCAGTCAAGCCTTGAGATGACTGCAGCCTTGACAGACAGCACAACTGCAGCCTCAAGAGAGACCCTGAGCCAGAGGCACCCAGCTAAGTTGTGCCCAGATTTCTGAACTACAGAAGTGGTGATTAATAAATGTTTGCTGTTTTAAACCACTAAGGTTTGAAGTGCTTTATTATGCAGCATAGGTAATGGATGCAGAGGCCGTCAAGGTCTTGTGTGGTGGCTCCATGCTGCCTCAGTAGGGGCACCACTGGAACTCAGGCCCCTGATGTCTTTCCATCCCTCTTCCTTAGCTTGAAGCTTTCATTCTCATTGTTCATTCATTCATTCAATCCAGGGCTGCTGCATTTCCAAATGTCACACCTCTTTCTAAACAGGACAAATGTCTAAAGCCAGATAGATGGCATGCTCATGGAGTCTGTCCCTTTTGCATGAGTTTTCCTAGAAGAGCCATCCAACAGCTTCCAGTTTTATCTCATTGGCCAGAAGAATTCTGTGGCCACCCTAGTCCCACACTGAATGGAAGGCTGGACCAGATGACTCTAGCATTCCAGGATGCCAAAATTCTATCCAGGAACCCAGCAAGGGCAGTTCAGGTAGCATTAAGAGAATGCAGCTTCCTTGAAGGTAGTAACTGTCTAATTTAGCTGTGATTCCCAAAGCCTAGCCTAGCACTTCACAAATAATGTTTATTAAATGAATGAACCAGGTTATAAGCTCTTCAAAGGCAGGGATCATGTTTTCCTTGTGTTTATATCCCTTGTACTTGGCAGGAATGTTAGAGAAAGAGATGATTGCATTATGCTGCACATTGAAGGCAGGGACTATACCTTACTGTCTGCATACCTCCGTGCCCACCACGGTGCCTGGCACACATGGAGGAGCACAACTGGGTATGTGGAATGGTTTAATCCTTGGGTTGATCAAGAACTCTGGCCTCCTACCTCCTAATTCATGACAAATGCTTGATCTTGTGGTGCTGTTCATTAGAAATAGAAAGCAGGTACATTACCCTCTTGTTAAGGAAGCAGAGTGTTTTCCTCTTTAATGTGCCTACTCATCCCTAGCTAGAATTGTCACTGCCTGCAAATTTGAAAATGATTAAAGGCAAGCCTACTACTGTCTCTCTCTGGCTTTACCCTGGGAAACTTCTCTGTCAACCAGAGTGGGAGAAGGCTGGGTCCTCTAGGACGCCTTGCCCTGGGGAGCCTTTGCTGTACAATTCTTGGACTTCTGAGCTCAGAAGAGGAAGGCAGGGAAGAGAGACCATTTTTTCAAAGGTAGGTTCTTTCTGGGAGGCAACCAGAGGGTGCTTCTGACCATGATGCCTCTGTTGGGGCATACCTGGGTGTGCTCAGAGTGGTCCTGAGAGCAAAGTTCCAGATGCCACTTGCTCCCTGAAACCCCACCTGATTTCCCTATCTGTGACTGCTCAGCACTCCCTGCTCCATCTGCTTTTTAATCCGACCTTCCAAAATAATTTTCTGAACAGAATAGACAACTTCATACAGAAGAGGAGTTTTGTCATCAAGAAACATTGGTCAGACCCTAGGAATGTTCTGGGAGTTCGTCATTAGAAAACTATTCATGGAACCACCATGCACCCTTTTCCTAGAGATCTGTAGAGAAGGGAGAACTCTCTTATCTTTTTACAGTGCCAGGGAAAGCACCAGATGAGCACTAGAAGGCCTTTCCCTCATTACCCTCCCTCCCCAAGAGCCTGATGTTTTTATTTCCTTGCAGAGCATTTACTGCTATGAGCACTATGAACTTGGTATGTCCCGTGTATGTCACACCATGAACCCCATGGAACTGTAGAGATGTTTCCCTATCTATCCCAACTGGACAGTAATCACCTTGAGAGTAGGACCATCTGTGGTTTATTCCATAGCTTCAGTGCTTTGTAAACCTTCAGCGATTAAACAAATGAATGATGGAGCCCTTAGAAACCATTCACATCCATCCCTTCGATTTTTATTTTTCCCCTTGCTTTGTGAATGAGTAAATAGGTCCCAGTGTCAAATGAAGACTCACTGTCCTCAGCAGCCAACTGGGAGAAAAAGCAGGATTTTTATATTCATGTGGAGTCAGGTCCATCATCAAGTTACTGTGAAAAGTGAAAACACACTTGGAGACACACCTGAACATGGATGTGCTTTCTTAAATTAAAAGGAAAATCAACAAGAATACCATGCATTTTGGAGAACTCATCATACCGTTAGGTATCATTATCCCATTTATTGAAAAAGAAACTGGGGTTCAAGTAGTTGGTATGATTTACCCAAGATCACATTGAGCACGTAGAAGACTTGGGATCAAACCTAGATCATCTACTTGCAAGCTCAGAGCATGTAACTTACTCTCCTGCCTTTTAGGCAATCTCTAGTAGGATATTCTGTGTGGGGCATTGTGGTAGAACTGTGAGAGTTTCAGAGAACCGTGAGACATGAGCCCTAAAGTCTAGTAGTACTGATATGAAGGAGGGAAACCAAATGTCTGTATTAGAGCACCATGTTAGTTTCCTGCTGGTGCTGTCACCACAAACTTGGTGACTTCAAAGAGCACAGTTTATTACCTGATTCTGCCACTGACTATATAGGACCCTAAGCATGTCACTTACCCATCAGTTTCTTATCTTTAAAATGAGCTCATCATCATCATAACTATCTCACATGGTGGATGAAAGCACAACATAAGATACGGCCCTGAATTGCCTACTTGGTGCTGAGGTTTGAAGGTAGGTAGAAGGTAGATGTCTGAAATTCAGGTGTCTGCTGGTTTTGTTCCTTCTGGAGTCTCTGGAAGAAACTGGCTTTCTTTGGCTTTTTGAGTTTCTAGAGGAAGATTATGCTGTGACCCCTGGACTCTTCTTCACATCACTCTGACTTCTGCTTCCATTATCACATCTCCTTCTCCAAGTGATCCTCCTGCCTCATTCTTATAAAGATGCTTGTGATTACATTGGGTCCATTCAGACAATCCAGGATCATCTCCCCATCTCAAGACCCTTAATTTAATCACATCTGCAAAGTCTCTTTGCAGGTCCTAGGGATCAGGATGTGGGTATCTTTGGGGGGCATTATTTAGCTGACCACACAAATCTATCAGTGTCTAACCTCAGCACCGAGTATGTAATTCAAGGCCATATCTTATTTTGTTCTTACGTCCACCATGTGAGATAGTTATGACAATGATGAGCTCATTTTAAAGATGAGAAACAGATGGGTAAGTGACATGCTTAGGGTCCTATGTAGTTAGTGGCAGAATCAAGTTTCTCATACACCAGGGCCTGTACTTTTAGGAATCAGAATAGATGAGTTGGCCTTGAGAAGGGATAGCTGTGAGTAGGGAGGATAATCCCGTCCTGTAAGGTGGGGCTGGACGGTGTGAGACCTGGATGACAAGCCAAGCCAGTGGGATGTTTAGGACAACCCATTCTGGACACAGAAAATGAAGTAACTATAGGTGATTTGTTTTTTGTTTTTGTTTTTGTTGTTGTTGTTGTTTGTTTTTTTGTTTTGAGACGGAGTCTCGCTCTGTCTCCCAGGCTAGAGTGCATTGGTGCCATCTCGGCTCACTGCAAGCTCCGCCTCCCAGATTCACGACATTCTCCTGCCTCAGCCTCCCTAGTAGCTGGGACTACAGGCACCTGCCATGGTGTCTGGCTAATTCTTTTTTGTATGTTTAGTAGACTCAGGGTTTTACCGTGTTAGCCAGGGTGGTCTCGATCTCCTGACCTCATGATCCGCCCGCCTTGGCCTCCCAAAGTGCTGGGATTACAGGCGTGAGCCACCGTGCCCAGCCAGGTGGTTTGGTTTTGGGGAGATAACTCAGCTGAGGGCCACTGTGAGTGAGCCCCAGGCTGCTGGGGACAGGACTTGGAGACCAGGTGGCAGACACTGGTTTTCTGCTTGTCTCTGCTCTGCTCCACCTGGCCCCACAGGCTGAGACTTTCCAAGAATGAAAACCTGAAGGGCAGAACTCATGCTGAGTCACAGCATCCTGAGACATGCCTGCTTGACACTACTTTGCAAGATTAAACGCCCCAGCAGTAGGCTTCCATCAGCTTCCCACTTGGCTACCAGCAGTGACATCTTAGATGAATTGGCTATGTGACCTGGGAGCTGGCTGGGTGGGAGGAAGGTAGGAGGGAGTGGCTTTCTTTCTCAAGCTGCAAAAGGGAAATTCTTAGCATCTGTTGCATCTTACAGGCCACTGCAGACTCCTTCCTCTCTGGGATGAAAGGAGACTGACCAGGCTGGGACCATCTGCAGGACTGAATCATCATCGCTAAATGGTGACCCTGGTGGTGTGCACCCCATCCCTCTTTGTTGGGAAATCCCAAATTGGACTCTCAGGTCCACACCCCAAGACCTTCCTGGAACCACCTAGACCTGTTTCTATATTGGCAAAAGGGCTTCCTCATAACAGTGCCTCCCTCACTGCTGTTGTAGAGGGTAAATGGGATAGGGCACAAAAGGCCTGGAAGGTGGAATTGTTGGGTAATCAGTGTCCTTGCTCTTGGGGAGTTCTTCCAAACTAACCCTTGACCCCTCTTTGGTCATATCGGTTTCTTCTTGTCTCCATCCTCTCTCCCTTTCTCCTTTCCTTCCTTTCTTCCTTCAGTCTTTCTTTTTTCCAAAAAAAAAAAAAAATTGAAAACATCCAGTTAGTAACTTTTACCCCAAGATTACTCAGGAACTTGAAGCTTCATACCCAGCCTTGTCTTTTACATATTTCAGGTTGAGTACCTGTATTCTGAAAATCTGAAATGCTCCAAAATTCTAAATTTTTGGAGCGTTGACATGATGTTCAAAGAAAATACTCAGTAGAGCATTTGGAATTTCAGATTGTCAGATTACAGATGCTCAACCGGTAAGTATAATGCAAATATTCCAACATCTGAAAACATCTGAAATCTGAAACGGTGCTGTCCCAAGCATTTTGGAAAAGAGATATTCAACCCGTAGCAGATGTAACCTCTTTCATCTGTCCCTAGACACATGCTGGACTCATCCATGCTCTTTCATGCCCTCTAAAGGCATGATGTCCTTAAGTGGACACAGAACGTCAAGGGAGCCAAGGGCACGCATTTCTTTCAGCCTCAGTCTCTTTTAGCTAGGTATCATCTGGCACAGTTCTTGGTCTGGAACAGGGGCTTGATCAATCCTGGTGAAGGGAGGAAGAAAGGGAGAGAAGAGAGGGAGAGAGGGAGGAAAAACAAGCACAGCCATGTTGTTGGGTGTGTGTGGCACCCTGTCAAATGTTGCTCTGTAGACCATTTTTGTGCCCTGGGACATGTGATAGATACCACCATGCAGTTCATTTATTTAACAAGCAAGTATTGAGCACCTGGTACTGTGCTGGGCACTGTGGTGAAACAAAGATAAATAATAAATGGGGCATGCCCTCAGGGTGCCTTCAGTCTAGCAGGGGAGTGAAGATCTGAACACATCATTTTAACTCAGAGAAAGGAAAGAAAGTCGCGCTTCCAAGAGAGATGTGTGGATCTGAGCCCCAGGGCTTCAGGCCAGCAACTTGGTACTTTTTCATTATTGATTGGCTTTGCAGGTGTGGCAGTAAAGTAAGAAAAGTGGGTAGGAGGGCCGTGTCTGCATTTACTGTCCCACCTGTGATCCACCCTCTTGGGAAAGGACTGGGTTGCACCATTCAACACCATTCAGGAAGTATTGATTATGTGCCTTCAGAGAAGCAGGCAAGGCTCTGCCTGGGATAATAAGCGCCCTCAAAAGACCCCTGGATTGTTCCCAGGCCATCTGCTTCCTGCCTTTGTGCCTGTGCTCTGTTTCTGTGCCATTAGTGTTCATGAGCACACCCCAAGAGGTGTACACACACACACACACACACACGCATGCACACATGCACGTGCACACTATGTCATTACTATTATTTAGGATCTTAAAAATTGCAGCCTGAACACAGTCCCTTCATGGCTGCCTCTCTTTCCTGCATGACTGGCCGCCTCCTCCACTCTCTCCCTCTGAGGATCTCACACCTCCACACCTCCCCTCCTCGACTTCCTGTCCTACCAGGCCTCCGCACTGCAGAGAGCCTGTGTCTCTTTTTGTTTCTATTTCCTTTTATCTCCATTTTTTTTTCTCTCTGCATTTTTATATCTGCCGTTGCCTTTCTTTCTGATTCTCTCTGGTGGTGTGTGTGTGTGTGTGTGTGTGTGTGTGTGTGTGTGTGTGTATTTGTGCAAAGAAAGAGAAAGGGAGAGGGGGAGACCATTCTCTTTTGGAGTTTTCCTCCTTGATTTAGTTATAGTTTCCTGCTGTAGAATCACAAATGCAACAGAGCCAATTTTAACAGCCACGGCAAAGAGTGATGCATGATTCTTGGCAGGATGAGACCAGGGTATCTGAATGAGGCAACAAAATCTAGCCTGAGTGCCTGAAGGCCTCCCCACAACAGGCCTACCCCTGCCTACCACATTGCCTGGTTTTTAGGACCACATCTTAGCTTCACAGAGAGAAGGGATACACCAACTTTGGGCAATGGCGATGTCTCTTGGCCCAGGGCCAGGGTTGGAATTTCCTTGTCCTTGAGGGTGTTACAAATCTACGTAGAAGTTGAAGGTTGTTTAGAACCTGGCAGTGTGCTCTGGGCTCTGGAGGGGTAAGTCGGAGGTGCAGTGGGAAGACTGGCTGGCTGATCTTCATTCACATGGATTACCTCCTTAAATTAATCCTCCCTGTGCCTCTGAGAAGTCTGGGTCAATTATTACAGGACCAGAAATGAGGACACTGAGACCCAAAGAAGTTAAATGACACCTCTGAGACCACACAGCTGCTGGGTCATCTGGTAGACCCAGATCCAGTTCTTCCTTACTGCTTCTTTCCCAGTCAAAGCGCATATAGTCTTTTGGGAAGGGAGATGCTGAGACAGGGTACATATGCACTGACTTTGTATATTGGGGCTGCTGAGATGAAATCTCCTAATGAATTCCAAGTCCTTACTTGAGGCAAGGGCTTGAGGAGGTCCCAAGATGCTCAGGCTTTAGGTTGTCTATTGAGAGATATGGGTTGTGGAAACCAGATCCTAAAGTCTGTCCCCTCTTAAAGAAACCCTGTGCAGTAAGCTTAAGACTTTCCAATCACAATGTCCATGATGATTCCCTGTTTTTTCTACTTTATGCAAAGGTATCTGCATTTTTAAGTTATGCAAAGGTGTATTGAATGCCATCATGCCTCTCTTTTACACACTGACAGCTTTCACTGTAAACTTTTTGTAAGAAAGCCTGCTTAACCTGGGGGCAGGTAGCATACTTGGGAGCAGCCTACAGCCAATAAACAGTGGGGATTGGTAGATAAATATCACAACTTTCTCACCTTGCTGGAAGACAGCTCTGAGGCATGAGTTACACAGTCTCCAAAAGGTTCTCCTGACACTGATCCCACAGTGGTAATCTGCTCTTTAACCTACCTTCGATGGGTTTCTTCCCTTCCTTGTCTCACTTTCCCACTCTGCTATGGGTTCTCTCTAGAATCATCTCCATATAATCCTCAGATCCTTGAATCAAGTTCTAGTTCTGGGTAACTCAACCTAAGACAGAAACTTTGCAAGGTAAGGGAGTCAGAATTCAAACCCTGTTCTGTCTGACTCCAAAGCCCATGCACCTGTCTTCATCCTACACTGCTACATAGCTAGTAAAGCTATCCCCACATCTATGCTTATCTTTTGTTATAGATAGACATGCATTGTACCAAGTCTGTTCCTTCTTCCATTATTCAGAAGGCACTTGGTGAAGTTGCGACAAACTCAGGGGCCCGCATTTACCTTTTGCAATGTGGATCCTTCTAGGTATTAGTTTATAGCATGCTCACAAACTATCTGAGTTTAACCAAGTCTCCCATCTCACCAAGCCAGAGTCACTTTCCAGGGTGCAGAGGGAAGCTTCTCTCCTCTGCTAGCCTTGGTCAAGGGTAGATGGGCCAGAAGGATACATCTACTTACCTTCAGGCATGTTAAGCAGCTTTATTAAGTTTGTATGAATGGAAGTAAAATCGTGCAGAGAAAAGAAGTGAGTAGTGTTTGCTTGGTCTTCTTGCAGAGGAGGCAAGTTCAAGGGAGAATGGGGAAAGGGGCTGGGTTTCTGCATAAACTCTTTTTGTCAGCTTTTGTGCCTGGGGGACTTTTAGACCTTGCAGGGAATTTATACTATGTTCCACTTCTGTTATGTCTTTATCTTTCCTTTCAATCAGAATTTGCTGTGATATCAGCCAGCTTCGATGGGTGGATTTTTTTTTACTACTGAAAACTGTAGAGGGAGGTGGGGTTCTTGAGGAATCATGGAAGGAGAATGTGGAGGTGGAGGGCACTGTGCTGTGACTGCTTTTACAGCTAGTGAGGCTGGGTAGAAGCTACAGTCCTTAACCACCCCGTTCCTCCCAGACCTCCCGACAAAACCCTGCAGAAGATTGCACTCTGGGACAGGAATAAGCCAACTGGACTTCACTAGGAGATGAAGGAAGGAATAGGCAGTTGTTAGAATGTGAGTGAGGAAGAGTGGTCCAGAGACCAGCAAGGGGGACAGGTGAGATGTGAAGGAACCCATTCTCAAGGCAAGGCGTCCTGTCTCCCTTAAGTGAAGGCCTCCACAGAGGTGTCATCAAAGTCCTCCTGGATGGGAAGAAATTAAAATAACTGGGGCAGGGAGAGAAGGGAAGATGATTAGTTTTTTTGTGCATGTGTGAGAATGAAGTCCAAGTTTCATACCCAGGAAAGCAATATCCACCAACTAACTTCCTACATGCTGCTAACAAGTATTGCAGATTCCCTTAGCCTAAATCTATATCTATACAGATGCTCCTCGGCTTAGGATGGGGTTTTGTCCCAATAAACCCACGGTAAAATAAAAAAAATTCTAAGTCAAACTATAATAGGTCAGGGACCATCTGTGTCTGTCTCTACTTAGCTGGCTAGCTATACAACATGTCATAGCAAATCCTCTTCAGGCAAGAGCAGAATTTTATTCATCTGGCCACTGATTGTTGTAAGCCATCAAAATATGTATCCATCAGTTGTCTCACTAATGTAATAATCATTCTCTCCTGGTATTGCTTGACAGTTGATTGATAGAGGCCATTCTCATTTGGGCCCCTAAGAGGTCTAAGAGGAGAGAGGGATCAGTTTGTGTCATTCCCATTTACTCAATGCTCTTTGTTTGTTTGTTTGTTTTGAGACAGAGTCTTGCTCTGTTGCCCAGGCTGGAGTGCAGTGGCGTGATCTCAGCTCACTGCAACCTCTACCTCCTGGGTTCAAGTGATTCTCCTGCCTCAGCCTCCCAAGTAGCTGGGATTCTAGGCACCCACCCCAATGCCTGGCTAATTTCTGTATTTTTAGTACAGTCAGTGTTTCACCGTGTTGGCCAGGCTGGTCTTGAACTCCTGACTTCAGGTGATCTGCCCTCCTCAGCCTCCCAAAGTGCTGGGATTACAGACGTGAGCCACTGCACCGGCCTACTTAGTACTTTTGACCTCTCGTGGGGATATTGTTCTTTCTGCTCCAGCCCGATGCTTCACTGGGAGCAGTGAGTGGGGATACGACTCCCACTTGGGTAACTACATCAGCCCAGACATCAATCTTGGACACTAGTGGGTGCCAGATGGCCATCAAATCTATTTCCCTTTCTGCAGATGAGAGAATGGGTGTTCAGGATGGGAGGTGGCTTGCCAAGGTTCCCACCACTCTCACTGTTAGAAGTCATCTAGATTTTTGGCTCATGTTCTTTCTATTCTTTTCCTTCATTTATTAAGCCTATTACATGTTGTACTAAGCACTGAGGATGTTGCAAGCTAGACAAATGCCCTCTCTTCCCCATGCTTATGATAGAGAGGAGAAGATGGGCAATTAAAGAAGAAGTAACAATATGATGTGATGGGTCCCATGATTAGGGAAGCACAGGGTACTCTGGAGCATAGAATGAGGGCTTCTTACCTAGTCTGAGTGTCCATGATTAATGAAGGCTTCCTGGAAGAAATGACATTTAAGCTAAGCTGAAACCTGAATGATGAGTAGGAATCATCTGAAGAATTGATGATGGGATGATGGGGTTGGGAGAAAAATATTTTAGGCAGCACGAACAGCATGGCAACATCTTGGCAATGAGAGAGAACATGATGCAATTAAGGAATTTTTAACAAGTACAATATCATTGAAAGACACAGGGCATGCTGGCTGGACATGTGGGGCTAGAAAGACATAACACCGGAAACTCACCTTCCCATATAGATCCTAAATCTTTTAAGAGCAAAGGCTGTGTCTTTTGTCCCTCTTGTGAATTGAACAGCTCAGGGCTGAACATTAATGTTTAATGTTTGAATGAATTTATGAAGGTAAAAATCATATGCATCTATACAAACTCCTAAAAATGTCCAAACCTCTCATTATTTAAGTTATGTATTAGCAAAAATACAGTTTCTTAAAAGCACATCGCATTTGAGGTAGACTCACATTTTCATCAATGTTGGCTCCCTTGAGGTTGGGAAAAGCATCTTCCTGCCTCTATGAGAATTTTGCCTTTCATCTGGCATTTCTGCCAGGTTCTGGGTGGCTGAATGAACTCGACCCCCAGCTTTCCCTGTCAGTACTTACCTGGCTGTTCCTCAATGTCCTATAAATGGTCACCCCAGTGTGGCTGGGGGTCCTCCAACTCAAGGCTAAAAGCTCAATGCACATTTGGAAATTTGACTTGGGGAAGTCATTGCAAAGAGACGTCAAGCCCAAAGGCGAGGTCAGAAAAGGAGCAGATACCGGGAGAATAATTCACATTAACTATTTATAATTCTTACAGCCATGGATCCATCCATTGCTGGAATACTTGAAAACACACATACGCACACATGCACGTACATGCAAATCCTGATGAACACAGGGTGGGCATTTTTGTCTTGGGTCTCACTTATGGCATGATGCTTTCTCATTCCCCCTTATTATTTTATTCCACATTTTCAGTCATCTCCCCTAATGAAACGATCATGCTGAACTAATCCAAACATCGGCTTAATTAATCAACATTTGGCAGTCTATGACTACACGCTCCAGTCCAAATTACTTGTGACAACTTTCTTAATACAAAACCAAAACATCTACTGGGAGGCAGTGGCTCTGTCAGCTGGCTGGAAAGCATGCCTCTTCAATGTATCTAATATGTTTTAATAAAGTTGCAATAAACCTATAGTCCCAAGGTATAATAGAGAGAATTTTGTTGCCAGAAAATGTCATTATTTTATTTTTAACTCAATAAATTAAAAATGAAGTGCCTTGTGGTATAGATGCGACCTCACTAAGAGCTACCCCTCCAAGAAGACCTTCAGGTCAGGTGCTCAAGCCAACAGGGTCCTTGGTGGCTGGTGCTCTAGCCAGCTAAGAAATTAAATGTAGCCAGGTGGTTCCTTCTAGAAGCTGTGGTTCTCTTTTAGAAACTGACCCCACAATAGGAAGAAAAATCAGAATAATGCTTTTTTCTATTTGTTTACTCTTTTATGATTCACAGAATACTTTCATGCACTTGATCTGATTTGATCTTACTGTATCCCTGGGATGTAGGTGAGGGAGAGATTCATTCCTTTGTTCAGCACCAATATTTCCTAAGAGCCTACTCCATGCTAGGAACTGAGCTACACACCAGAGATTCAGGGGTGAGCAAGATGGACATGGTCCCTGCCGGGCTACACATATTAATTTATCCCTCCAGGTTTTTTCTCCATCCTCCTCCACCCACCCTGTGCCCCGAAGGCTGAGCGGTATGAACTGCATCACCTGAGCTTCCTGCCTTGTCATATCCAGTTGGGTTTAGCCATAGAGACTGAGACATTTATCCCTCTTGTTTCTTCCCTGCTGCTCTGTAGGCTGACAGGGTTTGCATTCCTCTTCCCAAGGCCACAGCTGCTATTTCTCCTAGAACACCCACAGATCTCCCTAGTTTCTAGGAAACACTCTCTCTTCTTGCCCCTTCAAGCCTTGGAGAAGTAATGGCTCCACACTCTTGCTATCCCTGGGGTGCCTCAAACTCTTAATTACCCCATTAAAATACACCTGTTTCCTTCCAGTCTGACTGGTATACCTAGCGTCACATAACATGTAGCCTGATGGCCATCTAGCAAATCATGGCACAAATAATTCATTGCAACTGTGATACAATGTTTTTTAAGAGTATATAAGAGGGCATCTGACTTACTCTGGGGAAATTAGGAGTAAGTATCGGCACAGGTGATATTTAAGCTGAGCACAGAGGGCTGAGGAGGAATTAGTCATGAGGATTTTAGGTTGGTGAGAGGTGGGGTGTTATTCCAGGCAGAGAGAATAATATATTTCAAACCCCGAAGGCTGGAAGAAACTGCTATTCATTGGAAGAAGACTGGGAGGCCATGAGCGTGAATGGAGCGTTTCTAAAATGGCAAGATGTGATTATGGCTAAAAGTCCTGAGGATCAGCAGGTAGAGGAGGGGAGGGGCCAGGATACTGGAATTCAGGGCTGGGACCACGGTGAGGCAAGTAAGGGCTGAGGACACAAATGATAAGGAGGTGCTCATTCTCAGGGTCATGCAAATGTGGGGTCAGCCCTGAAAGTGAGGCCTCTTAAAATTTTATCCTTTAAATTGTACCCTTTAAATTTTGTGCCTAGGGGTGGAGATGGGGACATGAACCAAGAAACATCGTCTGAGCAGAGGGGCGAATTTGAGTGGGGATAAAGTAGAGAGGAAAATACTCCCCAGGAAGTCATGGGCAGCATTACTTTGCTGACACTGACAAGTGACAGTACACATGGGGTACTGCCAACCAGGGAAGTTCACCTAAGCCTTTGGTGAGCCAGAGTTTTTACTGGGACTCCGCCACATGCTGCCCACGTGGCTGACATTTGGAGGTGGAAATGACACCACGTGGCCTAGATCTCTGCTCACAAGTCACACTGTTAGACTGTTCAGGTAACCAGAGCCCCAGGCAAATAAGGACACTCCTATTAGGTATGGCATTCCAAGTGCCTAGAGATACCTCCCAGTAGCTGAAGGCAAAGGCCAGGCCTCTCCTTGGGTGAAATTAATTCTTCACTACACATCAGCCCTTTGCAGAAAACCACTGTGTATCTGTTGACAGTTCTGCAGGCCTATGGAAAGCTTTACTTAGACGGTGAGCTCTAAGCCTGGCTGGCTTGTATCAGTTTCTCAGATGGTAGATAAAAAATCTAGGGGTGTTTAATCTAATTTAAAAAAACCTGCTACTTGGGAGGCTGAGGCAGAAGAATTGCTTGAACCCAGGAGGCAGAGGTTGCAGGGAGCCGAGATCGCGCCACTGCACTCCAGCCTGGGTGACAGAGCAAGACTCCGTCTCAAAAACAAACAAACAAACAAAAAACAAAATTTATTGTTCTATTTTATTAGAAAATTAACAAATGCACATAGTAAATATTTTTAACAATACAGAAATGAATAATATAGAAAGTCCTTATCATAAAACATAATCTAGAAGTATATATAAAACAGCAAGTTCCCCATAATTCAACAAATAACTATTTCTAAAAATTTAGTTTATATTTTTCCATTTTTACTATGCATATTTTAACATATAAATATGTAATTACTTTTAACAAAAATGATGTACGGTACATCGTGCTCTGCAACTTGCTTTTTCCCCTTAACAGTATATCATAGATACAGCATAGACATGTCACCACATAGAAATAAACCTCATTTTTTTTCAATGCTTGAATAGTATTCCAGCATGAGTGTACCGCAGTTTATTTAACCAATCACTTATTGACAAGCATGCAGGTTACTGCCAATTTATTTTTTATTGCAAACAATGCTGCAGTGAACATCCTTTAGCATATATGATTTGTCCCTGTGTTAATATTTCTGTAGGGTAAATTCTTAAAAGAGGAATTGCTAGATTAAAGGATATGTGTAGTTTACAATTTAATAGATCTTGCTAAACTGTACTCTGAAAAGCTAATCTAATTTATCCTCACATTAACTATGTATGGGAGTGTGGGATGTCTGTCACCCTTGTCAAATGAGTTGTTATTGATCCTTTTCATAAGTCCAAATATTTAAAGGGAAACCAGTGTTACACTCTTCCTTTTCCTTAGGGTATGGCTGCTGCTCCCTTTTTGATGACACAGGCTAGCCCCCATGAGGGGACAGCTTTCCTTGCCCCAGCCCCAACCAGTGAGGATTGGGTGGTGAGGAACGTGGGTGGCCTAGGAAAGCTGGACTCTGGAGTAAAGCTGATTTAATATTTTGTTCATGTGGACACTGGATTTAAGATTGAACATTTGAAACTTACTCTCCTGGGCTTGCCTAATGCCCCCATGATTTTTTCCTGTTAGATGTGTTAGTTTTCTATACACATGTAACACATCACAAATTTAGTGCCTAAAACCAACATGGATTTATTATCTCACAGCTTCTGTAAGTCAGAAGTCCAAGAACAGCATAGCTCCGTTTTCTGTTTAGGGTCTCACTAGGCTGAAATCAAGATGTCAGTCGGGGTTGCAATCCCATCTGAGACTCAGGTCCTCTGCCCAGCCTTTTCATGTTGTTGGCATAATTCAGTTAATGGTGGTCTTAAGATTGAGGGCCCCATTTTCTTCTTGGCTATTAGTTGTGCGCCACTCTCAGCTCCTGGAGGCTGACCCCAGGTCCTGGCCAGTGGGCCTCTCACAATATGGCAGCTTGCTCCTTCAAGGCTGGCAGGAGAGTCTCTCTCCAGTTGACAATGAGTGTCACATACAGTAATTGTGGAAGTAAGTATGTGACCACTTTTGCCATATAATGTAATCTAATCACTAGAGGGACCATCCCAGCATACTCCCAGGTCCCGCCAACACTCAAGGGGAGGGGGTGAACACAGGGATGGGAACCTGGAGGGAAATCTTACATTTCTGCCTACCACTGTAGCTAAAAATATGAAGTCTGTGTGTGTGGAGCGGGGGGCTTCAGGGGAGGGACTGCAGCTCAGCTCTTATCCCAGGTTCACTGTCCTTTGGCGGGATAAATATAGTCCTCTTCTATTTTTGTCTTCTGTGTAGTTAAAATGGAAAGTTCCTGATGGGCCATTCAATAACACGCATTTTGGGTGTCTGTTGGCCCTCCCCGCTTTTTCTGTTTTTTTCCTGTTCACTTAAAAGGATAGGCCCAGGTGGCCATGATTATTCTACTTGGGTGGGTGTGAGACCTGAGACAGAATAATCAATTTATCCCTCCTGAAAATTTGGAGCTAGTATTGAGGAAGTGCCTTAGTTAGGTGGTGGCAGGTACTGAGGTTGGCAGCTTCCCAGGCTGGGATAGACTTTATGCCACATGCATAGAGATAAAGGAATTCAGCCAGGAGTGAGAAAACAAAACAAAACAAAACAAAACAAAAACAAACAAACAAACAGAAAACTGAAGCCAATAGGTAAAGAGAAATGATGTTGGAACAACCAACTATTGTAGCTTGCTCAAGACGCAGGACTTTCAGTGCTAAAATCAGAACATCCCAGGGAAACCAGAATCAGCTGGTCACCCAAAGTAGAGAAGAGCGACCTGCGATGACCAAGAGGAACTTCCTTGAATCTGGATGCTCCCCAGTGCCTATTCCTGGTGCTGGGAGGAGGCTGCCTGGATTTCTTGCCCTGACTCTCATGTGGACCTCCCTGTAACTTCCTGATTCTCTTTTGTCTAAAGTCGTTTGGAAGTTTAACTTCCAGGAAGATCGCACTTGCCATTAGCATGAGCCCTGGTAACTGGATACTCCCTGATGACATGAGAAGACGGGATGTGTCACTTCCAGTCCCAGGCAGCTAACACCGAGTGACTGTGCTTCATGCACTCCCCCCTCATCCTGTGGCTGTGAGTGAGGAACTCAGGAATGCAGAACCCAGATCCCCAATCACAGAGGAGGGAATGCTGCTGAGGAGGACTGTGCCACCCTCCTGGGGCTTCACGTGAGAGAGAAATCAAGCTTTTTGCATTTGGTCACTGAGATTTCAAGGTTTATTTGTCCTCAAGCTGAGTCTTCTGCCTAATATAGTAGATTTCTTTTAATCTTAACCAAAAAAGCTTTTACTATGACAACTTGGGTCTTGAGGAGTCTACTGAAAATATCCTCAGTTTTTAAACACCGGGGAAAGTTCTTATTTGATCACTTACAGAATGATCAGAGATGTTGTTCAGTCCACATCCAAGGGCAGGATTCAAGATCCAGGGTGCAGAGCAGGACTTGAGAGATTGCAGTTGATTTTGTTGAGGTTTCTACCTCCCCTGCAAGCTGGCTCTAGTCCACCAGCAAGATAACAGGGGTGTGGATCTAAGCAGGAAACTCTTGTGGCCAGAGCAGGTCGGTCAGCACGGTTACACTTGGGTCAAATGAAGAGACCAGACTCAGGGATCTGAGGACAGGACCAGGCACAGGTGAATTCCTGAGAACTGCCGAACCCAGCAGCAGGAACCCTAGGTACTACCCAGCCATGATGATCTGCTTAGGAAAGGCAAGCTTGGTTCACAGGCCATAATGCTTACAGCAGACAAGTTCCTAGAAGTCACAAATTACTAAAACTGGATTGAGATTAAATAGAAAATATGAACAGATCTATACAAATAAAGAGACTAAATTAGTAACAAAAAACCATCCAACAAACAAAAGTGCATGACCAGACAGCTTCATTGATGAATTCTACCTAACATTTGAAGAATGAACACCAATTCTTTTCAAATTCTTCCAAAAAATTATAAACGAGAAACAATTCCTAACTCATCCTGTGAGGCCAGTATCACCCTGATACGAAGCCACACAAAGCCACTGGCGTCTCACTGGTGGGGAAGCACAAGCCCATGCCCTGCTGGGGGCCCAGTTTCCAGCCCACCCAACACAATGAAGTGGAGACGCTGGACTGGATCGGCCTTTGGGACAACCAGTTCTGTCCCTTCCTAAGTCACCAGCCAGTCCCAACCTTTACTGAAAAATGTCTCCTTTGACCTCCCCTCCTGCCTCTCTTAGTCACCCAACCCATTACCTCATGCACTCAGTGGGCAGGAATTCCTCCCCAGGTTGGGTCAATATCCTTCCTGTTGCTGGTTCATCTTCCTACCCTAGCCCAGGCCTTCTCAAACTTTCCTATGCATCTGACCACCCGGGGATCTGGTTAAAATGCAGACAGATTTAGTAGTTCCGGGCTAGGGTCTGAGACTGCTTTTCTAACAAACCTTCCAGTGGTATCTATGCTTCTGCTCCTGGAGTAAGATTTTGAGTAGCAGGGGTCTACAGCACCCACCCCAGGAGCACCTTTTGAGCCCAACTCACATGGCTGTCTCAGGGAGTTCAGGGACATCATCCCTGCGTAGAAAACCTTGGAAAGCAGGACTGTTCCACCTGCACCAGGGGGCACTCAGGAGCCCCTGGCTTCTTTTAGGGCAAAGAGGCCACTGCATACCTGCCTACCGCTCCCCCCCCCAACACACTTACTACAGCATACATACTGCAACATGCCCAACATCCCCACATACCCTCTCACACATGCTACAACATCCTTAACACCTCTATGTGCCCCTACACATGCATGTGTGTGCACACACGCACACACGCACACACATGCACACACGCACACACATGCACACACACACAAACACAGAAGAATAGGGCCTGGTGGTTCACAAGACCACACTTTGAGTCCAAGGCACTTTCTAAATCAAAATGCTTCCAAACAGAAGACAACCTTTTGGCTCAGAAAGGGCTGGAGCACTTGGTAGTTTGGACAGAGTGGTGAAGGTCAACAGAGGCTGGGGGAGACACCAAAGAGGAGACCCTGATGGGCCAGAGGGCTCGTCGTCAGATTTGGAAGGAAAGGAGAGTAGAGGCAGGGAGGTGGAAGTGGGACCTCTGGCTTCTGGATGGTGCCGATGGCTGCCAGAGGCTGCTGTGGTAATAATGGCCAAGGTACAGGGCCTGCTACAATCTCCAAAGCATTCCCACACTTCATCCTCTCAGGAGGCACCATGATCCTGACTTTACAGATGAGGATATGATGGTCCTTGGTGCTAGGTGACTTGCTTCAGGAGACACGGATCCAATGGGAGCCACCCAGAAACCACATTTCTGTTGCCTGAGCCAGCTTGGAAGCTGGATGGGGGACACAGAAGTCCTGTGCATTGATGCCCCTCTCTGAACAAGGAAGAGAACAGGAGGGTAGAAGGGGTGGGCCGTGGGGACTTCTGCTGAACTGTGGTCCCTGGGGAAACAAGGAGAAGCCCTCTATTTCTCAGTGGGGAAGACAACTTGGGTGACAGAGTGATGGAAAATCTCAGCACAATTGTAGCTCCAGCTCCACCTTTCCATTTGGAGAGGGCCAGGCAATGTGCAGCACAGACATATGAATGGGTTTTAAAAATATCACTGCCCTGAGCGAGCATGCACTTGGAGGAATTATGACACTCAGGGCAATCGGAGAGAATCCATCACTGTCCCGGGGAACATGCTCACTGCATAAGGGATGCTCTTAGCTCTCTCTGGGCCCAACACACACACGCTCAGACACATACATACGTACATATACAAACACACACAAATACACACACACACGGTCACCCATACGTACATATACAAACACACACAAATACACACACACACGGTCACCCACAGACACACATATACAGACATACACACAGACAATAGATACGGACACTGACACATACACCCACAGATACATACGACACACACACACACACACACACAGATACCCACAGACACACATATACAGACATATACAAACACACGTAGACACAAACAGACACTGACACATACATACACAGACACATACATATACAGACACACACACATGTACACAATTACACATACACACACAGACACACACAGACATACACATACACATGCATACATATACACATACACATATATACACATATACACAGACACCCACAGACACACATATACAGACAGGCACACGTGCACATGCAGATGCAGACACATACATTCACATGCATACACATACACATATACACACACAAACATACACATCCATATACACACATACACACAAACACACAGACACACAGAGACACATGTACAGATACACACATGCACATAGACACACAATATATATACACATACACACATACATACACATCAGACATACACATATGCATACACAACACAACCTCCCCTCCTTTCCTATTCCCTATATCCTTATTCTCCACTCCCCCCAACCTCAACACATAAAGACTCACAGAAGAACAGTGGCCCACAAGACCATGGATGCTGGGGTCAAACCAGTATCTCACTTGAAAACAGAAATCTCCCGTTGTCAAATTTCCTTCCAGCCAAACCAGATCATGCAAGTGCTGGGCTGGGATCCAGAGCCCCTGCTCTTACTAGCTGTGTGCCATCGGGTAAGGCCTTTGACCTCTCTGAGAGTAGGTTTCCCCATCTGGAATATAGGCAGGATTGTCCCTGCAGAGCTGATATAAGGCTTAGCTGAAGTAACATGGGAAAGGGCTCAGGAAATTGTAAGGCAAGGCACTGTATTACAATGGAAAGCCAACAGTAACAAATGCAAGCGTGCACTGCAGACATTGTTCTTGGGAACACATGCCAGAATCCTGGGGGATATGCAGCGCTTCATGACTGTGCCTGTTGGTGGATGCTTCTTAGAAGAATGCTGCATTCTTGGCATTTCAGCCTGGCCACTTGACATAGAGGAATGTAACCCCCACTCTGTAGTGCCTATTCTCTCTGCAGCTTTCCTCCCAGAGGCAAGCACCGGGCAGGTGTTGTCACACTGCTCTCAGGGATTACGCTAAGTATATTATTATCTCCTAGGCTGGGATGCCCGGCATCTTCAACCAGTGTGGCTCCCACTCTTCGGCTTTCCAGACTGGCTTTCCTCTTGAAGACACAGCCTGTTGTTGTTACCAAGATCCCAGGGGTGCTGTTCTGAGAAAGGGACAAAAGAGAGCTAATGTAAATCCCCAAGAGTGGTCATAGGCTGCCTGCAAACTCATCCACTCATTCACTCGTCAAACATGGAATGTTGGCATGGAGCATCTGCTACATGCCAAGCTCTGTGCTGGGCTGGGGGATGCTGAGATGGAAAGACCCAGTCCTAGCCCTTCAGGAGCACCCAGGCTGGAGGAGGCAGAAGTGGAGCATGTGAGCAGTATAATAAACAGAGAAGAATCAGAGTGGGCAGCAGCATCACCACAAGGGGCTTCACAGAGGAGGCAATGCTGCAGTAGAGGCTGAAAGGGTGAGTTGGACTGTGTCACCCATAAAAAGATTCTGGGAGCAAAGAAGGAAGTTGGAGGCAGAAGGAACAGCATGTGCAAAGGCAAGGGGGTGTAAGGGAATGGCAGGAAGGTTGGTGTGGCTGGAGCACCAGGTCTGTAAGGGGTGCTGAGGTTCTAATGCTTACATGGCCAATTGTCTTACATGTCTGTCCTGTTCCTCAACTAGATTCCTTGAAGGCAAAGACTGTATATTTTATATTTGATTAACTTTTACTAAGGTGATGTTGTATGCAGGGTACTGAGTTATTTCCTGAAGAGACTCTTGACCTAGTCTTTAACCTCCTGCCCTAAAGGGGATCCCAGCCTAGGAGACCAACACGATCACTTGGAACCACAAAGCAAGGCAGCATGTGCAGGAGCCCAAGTGGAGACACTGAGGGTTTAGGGAGTTTGGGGGTGGAGTGGAAAGAGATTGATGCCAACTAGAAGGGATCAGGAAAAGTTTATGGAGGAGGTGGTGTTGAGCTGGCTCTTAAATGTCAATGGGAAAGATGGTGGGAAGTTTATCTTTACAAGTGGAAGGCCAGCATATGTGAAGTCTCAAGATTTGAAAAATGCAGGTCAGTTCTGGAATAATGATGAGGCTCCTGTAGCAGTGATGTTGGGCATATGGGTTGTGAGCATGAGTGTGTGTGCGCATGTAGGATGGGAAGGGAGTTAGGAAGTAGCTAACAACAGCTACCCCTATATAACATTTACGTGGGCTGGCCTCTTACATATTACATAGATTTGCATAGCTTACATATATTACCTTACATAGTTTTTATAGCACCAAGAGGTAGATTATATTACATTCTTCAAATAATTTGAGGCACAGAGAGACAAAATAATTTTCTTAAGTCATGCAACTAGAAAGCAGCAGAGCAAGGATTTGAACTTAGCCAGACTAGCTCCAGTGTTCAGAGTCTGTTCTGAACACTATACTTCTTCTCAGATGGTGATGATAAGATGTGGCAGGTACTGTTGAGTGCCTGCCCCCTCTCATTCTCTTCCTCTTGCTGGCAGATCTCTGAGTTTGTTTGAAGGTCCACCTCTCCCCATAAGACTCTAGGGTAAATCTCAATTTATTTAAGTCAATTCTGGTAACCCCATTTCCATTGCCAGTCATTGGTTAAGAAAGGGACATGTGGCCTAATCCTGACCAATGAGAGGAGAGAATTCTTCTGGGAGGCTTTGGAGAAAATGTTCTTCACTAACAAAAAGGACAACCAGGAGGAAATGGCTCATCTTCTATGGTGTGATGTTATGTCTTGAAGTGAGCCCTTGAACTGCAGCAGTTGTCTTATGACTAGGACGGGAGCTCACCAACATGCTGATGATGTGGATCAAAAAGACACAGAGAGCCTGGGATAACAGATTGAGCCACTGAGTGTACCAACTTTGGCAGTCCCCCTACTCTGGGCACCCTGTGGTGCCAGAACATTAACCTTCCTGGTTGAAGCCAGCTAAGGTGAAGGTCTCTGTTACGTGCAGCCCAAGCATCCTCTGATGCTTAAAGACATAGGCCACCAAGGGGTTTCCTCACAGAATCTAGCATGGTGTCTTATACCCACATGGCAGCAGCTGGGGAGACAGGACCCTTCAGGATCCCAACAAATCACAGAGCACAGGTAGACACTACAATCCAGTCCTAGATAGGGCTTACCACCCTACAACAAAAGTCAGTGACTGAGAGTGATATGGTTTGGCCATGTCCCCACCTAAATCTCATCTTGAATTCCCACATGTGGTGGGAGGGACCTAGTGGGAGGTAATTATATCATGGTGACAGGTCTTTCCTGATAGTGAATAAGTCTCATGAAATCTGAGCAGTTCCCCTGCACAAACTCTCTTTGCCTGCCACCGTCCACATAAGATGTGACTTGCTCCTCCTTGCCTTCCACCATGATTGTGAGGCTTCCCCAGCCATGTGGAACTGTAAGTCCAGTTAAACCTCTTTCTTTTGTAAATTTCCCAGTCTCAGGTGTGTCTTTATCAGCAGCATGAAAACAGACTAATACAGAGGGGCTGGGGGATGAGAGCTGGTAGCTAGTAGTCTTGGGCTCTTGATGTAGCTCCACCTTCGACTTGCTGTTGACCCTGGGGGAGTCATGCCTTTCTCTGAGTCTTGGCTTCATTATCTGTCTAGTGAGTGGGTGGGATTAGATATTCTTCTAGGGCCCTTCCAGTTCTTTGATTTTCTGATGAATTGTCATCTGTCTAAACCCATTAATCTGCCTTTACTAAAAAAATAAAATGGATGGTGATGGCTGAAGTTGTGGGTAATAAATGAGAAATTTAGTCTAGTGACTGCCTTTGTGCCACCAAGACTGGCTGAGAAAAATGTTTTCTCTGCTGAAATGGAGAAGGATTTAGAACTGTCCCATTTTCATAGAGAAGAGGGAGAGGGGTAATGAAGAGATGGTGGAATTTGAGGCAACTTCTCACAATGCTTGCATGGTGAAAAAGCTCTGGGGACCACAGAAAGAATACTGTTCCCTTCATAATAGGGTGAGGGCAGGAGTGGGAAGGGCAGACACCCAAGAGCTAGCTTTCTGATCCCTCCTGATAGAGCATCCTGGAGATGGAACAGCATCACCAACTAACTGCAGATAGAAGTGCTAGATTGCTTTAGGCGGAACATCTGCCTCACATTTGTTTCCAAAGCCTCCACTAGGCTACGTTTCAAGATGTGAAATATTTCTTCAGAGTTTCTTTCTGATCTTTGTTTTGTTCCCCTGCCTTTACCTACTTCTTGGACTCAGCTTGCTGAGGTTGCTTTTTGGTTGCTGGGTGCACCCCTCGCCCATTCCCACCCTGTCATTCTGCTCTGGATATTCCACCCAGCCCCATCCTTCCTTGACATGCTCTGAAATGGCCTTTTCCCATTTAAAATCCTAATCCACCCACATCTCTATTTTCCAAAGTGGATCAATATCAGATACATGTCAGAAAGGCAATCTGGCTTAACAAATTCACACTGAATTATGAATTACTGCCAGCTTTTTGCTAAAACCACCTTTTTCTTTCCTTTATTTCTTTTCCCCTACTCCTTCACCCCCTTCCTTCTTTTATTCCCTTTACAATAGAAAGTTTACTTAATTGAATTGATGTCTAATTGTCAAAAATATTGAGTAGCATTACAAAAGTGAAAAGACCATTTTCTGGCAGAGCAAAAGAAATTTCAGAGGAGGTAGGCATTGGAACATGTATTCAACTTTGTCTTTTATGTGGCTGTTTTTTTGTTAACCTCCTACACATTGTATAAACCGGGCTTCCCAAAGCTATAGGTCCAATGTGCTTAACCTGAGAATGTTAAAAATATGCTAAAGTTGACATACACACTGGTCTGAAGGTGGAAGAAAATGGAATTGGGTGACTGTCATAGTCTCTATATCATGAAGGAAAAAGGGACTAAAACATGGGAGACCCAACTTGTCTAGACTGTATTGGGATTTGGATCACAATCAGCCAGCCACTATCCTTAATGATTTGTATGTATTAACTCATTAATCCTTTCAAAGAAATTAGTGTGGTAGGCACAATTATCAGTCCTATTTTACAGGTGAGAGAACTGAACTGAACCACAGAGGTCACAGAGTAGCAGAGCCAGGTTTTGAAGCCAGTGTGACTCTAGGGCCTGTACTTATGACTATGTGGCCCTTTGAAACCTATAATATGCATGGAATTTGTCCTTTAAATCCTTAACTATGTGTTGGATTATGGTGGTTTAGAATCCTGCCTTTGTCTAAACCTTGTCCTATATTTTCCATCAAAGTGGCCTATCCCATGTTCTATTCCTCCTGTTTCATCAGATGGAAATGTAATTAACCAATATCAAGGTATAAAAATGAGTATTGTTAAAAAGCTTCTGCACAGCAAAATAAACAATCAAGAGAGTAAACAAGTAACCTACAGAATGGGAAAAAATATTTGAAAAGTATGCATCCAACAAAGGGCTAATCTCCAGAATCTACAAGGAACTCAAACAACTCAACAAGATAAAAACAAATAACCCCATTAAAAAGTAGGCAAAGGACATGAACATTTTTCAAAAGATATATAAGTGACCAAAAAACATATGACAAATGCTCAACATCACTAATCATCAGAGAAATGCAAATTAAAACCACAAGACACCATGATATACAAGTCAGAATGGCTATTACTAAAAAGACAAAAAACAACAGATGTTGGTGAGAATTGAGAGAAAAGGGAATGCTTATTTATACACTGTTGGTAGGAGCATAAATTAGTACAACCTATATGGGAAACAGTATGGAGATTTCTCAAAGAACTAAAAATAGAACTACCATTCAATCCAGCAAAAGTAAAAGAAATAATTATATCAAAAAGATATCTTCACTTGTGTGTTTATTGCAGTGGTATTCACAGTAGCAAAGATGTGGAATCAATCTAAATATGAATTAACAGAGGTTTAGATGAAGAAAATGTGGTATATATATAACATGGAGTATTACTCATCCATAGGAATGAATGAAATAATGTATTTTGCAGCAATATGGATGGAATTGGAAGCCATTATCCTAATGAAACAACTGAGAAACAGAAAGTCAAATACTGCATGTTCTCACTTATGAGTGGGAGCTAAACAATAGGCACACATGGACATACAGAGTGGAATCCTAGATGTTGGAGACCCCAAAATATGGGAAAGTGGGAGGGGGTGAGGGTTGAAAAATTACCTATTGGGTACAACGTTCACAATTCAGGTGATAAGTACACTAAAAGCCCAGACTTTACCACTATGCAATACACACATGTAAGAAATCTGCACTTGTAGTCCCTAAATATATAAAAATTAAAAAGTTTAAAAAGTTGCTGTCATGCTTTGGTTCTTGAATAAACATTTTCTGCTTCCTCGTTCCATGTCTAGATACTGTGCAGAGTAAATAGATCTACAACATAAGGTCCATCCCTCAAGGAGGCCGTAGTCAAGCTTGAAAGATGAATGTAAACAACTATAGCGCTAGATAGAAAGGGATGTGAGTCACAGGATAGGTAAGAAAAAAACAAATAAGGGGCCGGGCACGGTGGCTCACACCTGTAATCCCAGCACTCTGGGGAGGCCGAGGCGGGCGGATCACGAGGTCAGGAGATTGAGACCATCCTGGCTAACATGGTGAAACCCCATCTCTACTAAAAATATATTTTAAAAAATAGCTGGGCGTGGTGGGGGCGCCTGTAGTCCCAGCTACTCAGGAGGCCGAGGCAGGAGAATGGTGTGGACCTGGGAGGCAGAGCTTGCAGTGAGCTGAGATCGTGCCACTGCACTCCAGTCTGGGGCGACAGAGCGAGACTCTGTCTCAAAAAAAAAAAAAAAAAAAAAAAAAGAAAGAAAGAAAAACACAAATAAGGAAGAGCAAGAGGTTACAGCAGCCTGGGGGTCTGCTCTGGAAAGGGATGATGTAGCTTTGAGCATGACTTTGAAGGCTGAGCTGAAGGAGCAACCTTATGGACAAAAACAGCAGGAGCAAAGGCCTAGAGATGGAAAGGCATGAGAAGATTTGAGGATTGGAAAATGCCCCGTTAGGTCAGGGCAGTGGGACTAGGAAGCAGAGCAGCTGGCAGACAGTAGGGGTTGGGTTTTGCCAAAACCAAAATTTGGGGTACAGACTGCAGACAGAGGGTTGGCTTTCGCCCTTTAAGTGCCATATGCAAAACTGTGCCATGATGTTTTGATGACAGCACTTTAGATCTTTGATTCTTAGACTGAATGGCCCAGCTACCTGGGGCGGGGCGGGGGTTACCCAGCAAAGTGCTGGAAAGACCAAAACCATAGGGTGATCATTGCACATCTTCTTGCAGCAACATTTTTATTTCATAGATACTATTTTAAAACATTGCTTTCATATGAAAACAAATTTGGGTGAATTATGGCATAGAATACAATTTGCTGTCGTTTCTCAGCTAAAACAGGAGAGCCTTTAGATGGATCATTTTGGGCTGCAATCTGAAGGAAGTGATAGTCAAAATATTTAACCACCAATAGGAGCAGCAACCAATAACAGCTGGAGCAGGGTCTTGGAGGACCCTTGCAACACCAAAGGTTAACCCTTTAGTAGCTGGACTGAGGGCAGTACTGGAGCCCCAAGGGAGGAGCTGGGAGAGCAGCCAAGGAAGGAACTGGGGGGCTCTGGACTGCATCCATTTACCAACTGGTAGGGAAGTATTTCAGTATTTTAACAACCAGCTGGGTATCTGTCCTGGCTATCCTCCTACAAGCCCCAGGGAATCCGCTGGCGTTCATCTTCATTAAGCCAATGTTGAGGGAAACTTGGAGAAACATTGCTTTGACCTAAGAGGTGATTCTATGTGAGTTAGGGATCTGGGGTTAGGGGGAACATTTTTCAGGCATAGCATGGCCCAAATCAAAATGTCCAGGCAACCATCTCCTTTATCCTTGCTGAAGGCCTGTCCTACCTGGTCTTTCCAATACCAATACAGCCAAGAAAGGTCCTATCTCTGAGCAGCAGCCCCCACAACACAGCTTTCACAGAAGACAACAAAGCTTACTCCATAGGCTCACCCAATTTTACCTATAAGTATTTTTTCCACAAGAGCTTTGGAGGAAAAAAACCCTATCCAGACACTTAGCAATACATCAAGGATACTTGAATGCATTTGAAATATAATGAGTATGCAGCCATAAAAGACATGCCTCATAAGAATCTGTTGAAGAAATAAAACAAATGATCCTGCCTTTGTACCTTGCCTCTCTGAGGCAGCAGTGAGTTTCCCAGTGCTTTCCCCAAATAACACACTCAGGTGTAAATTACAACCGGTAACCAGGATCTTGCATAGGAAATACCATTGTTAACGCAAAGCAGGTGGACCTCCCACCTTTGGCCTGGCTGCTTCAGGCAGTGTCCCTCTCTCCAGGCTTGGTGGGGAGGCTGAGATGCCAGCCCTTTGCAGCAAACACAACCCACTTCCCAAGATAAAGAAGCAGGGAGACCTTGCACATGGTCTTCTCATCTGACCTGCAGCCAGAATTGGCCACGTGACCCAATTCTGGCCCCTGAGATATAAGGGGCAGTTGCTGGGGCTCCTGGAAAAGACTTTGCTCTTTCCTAAAATGGGAAAGATGATGAGAGGGTGACTTTGCCTCCCCGCTTCTTCACTGTGTTTGGACACTCACATGATGTGGGAATTATGCTAGGAACTGCAGAAGCTGCTTTTTGAGCAGAGACGAGACATGCTGACACACTGAAGGTGGCAGAATTGGTGGATGGAGAGAGCCTGGGCCCTTCTTAATGTGAAGGAGTTGCTGTTCAACCCCAGACACCACCTACCTCTGCAAGTTTTATCATCAGAGATGAAAACTTCTATCTTTCCCCCACTTTCACTTATGTGCTCTTACTTATAGCAAAGGCATTCTGTATTAGTCAGGACAAAGCAGACTTCCCTGCTGTAAGACTTTGGTTCACAAATCTCAGTGGTTCAGCACAAAATGTTTCTTTCTCATTTCCTTAAAGCCTGGAGAGCTGGACAGCCCTCCTCCATCTTGTGGCTATGTCAATGTGGCCTTCAAGGTCATCAAGGCAAAGGAAGAGAAAAGTGAGATTGCATGAGTTGTGTTTAAGATCAAACTTGGAAGTAGCTGACTTCACTTTTGCTCACATCCCAAGGGCCAGACCCCATCTGACATCATGGTGGTCTGAGAGATGAAATCTCCCAGTGGCCCATAAAGCACTGTCTCTGCCATACTTCCTAACCAGCATACTACCTTGCCTATCTTTCTTCCATCAGAAAGTCTTTCACTAATTCAACAGATCTTTGTTAAACTTCCTTATGACAGGTAAGCTACAGGGAATATAAAAGGGAAGACTTGGCTGTTTTATATATTGTCATATCCCTGGTCCTCAGAGCATCTGACACATAGGAGACACTAAATACATTACTAAATAAACATATATATATATATAAAATATTAAAATATGTGTGTATATATATTAATCCATGAATCATGTCTACCCTCAAGAAGCTTAGCATCAAACCTGACAAGAACAAGCAATGGGGAAAGCACTCCCTATTCAATGAATGGTGCTGGGATAACTGGCTAGCCATACGTAGAAGATTGAAACTGGACCCCATCCTTACATCACATACAAAACCTAACTCAAGATGGATTAAAGATTTAAATATACAATCTAAAACCATAAAAACCATGGAAGAAAACCCAGGCAATACCATCCTGGACATAGGAACAGGCAAAGATTTCACAACAAATACCCAAAATTAATTGCAGCAAAAGCAAAAATTGACAAATGGGATCTCATTAAACCAGTGATGAGCTTCTGCACATCAAAGGAAACTATCAACAGAGTGAATGGACAACCTACAAAATGAGAGAAAATTTTTGCAAACTCTGCATCTGACAAAGGTCTGATATTCAACATCTATCAGGAACTTAAACAAATTTGCAAGAAAAAAACAAAAACAAATAACTTCATTGAAAAATGGGCAAAGGACATGAACAGATACTTTTCAAGGGAAGACACACATGCAGCCGAGAATCATATGAAAAAAAGCTCAATATCACTGATCATTAGAGAAATGCAAATCAAAATTATAATGAGATACCATCTCACATCAGTCAGAATGGCTATTATCAAAAAGTAAAAAAACAACAGATGCTGGTGAGGTTGGGGAGAAAAAGGAACGTTTATACACTGTTGGTGGGAGTGTAAATTAGTTCAGCCACGATGGAAAACAGTGTGGCAATTCCTCAAAAACCTAAAAACAGAATATCACTCAACTTAGCAATCCCATTACTGGGTATATACCTAAAGGAATATAAATCGTTCTATTATAAAGATATATGCACATACGTTCATTGCAGCACTATTCACAATAGCAAAGACATGGAATCAACCTAAATGCCCATCAGTGGCAGACTGGATGAAGAAAATGTAGTACATATACACCGTGGAATACTATGCAGCCATAAAAAAGAACGAGATCATTCCTTTACAGGGACATGGATGGAGTTGGAAGCCATTATCCTTAGCAAACTAACACAGGAAGAGAATACCAAACATCATATGTTCTCTCTCACTTATAAGTGGGAGCTGAATAGTGAGAACACATGGATACATGGGAGAGAACAACACACACTGGGGTCTGTTGGAGAGTGCAGGGTGTGAGGAGAGAGAGAATCAGGAAAAATAACTAAATAACTAATGGGTACTAGGCTTAACACCTGAGTGACGAAATAATATGTATAACAAACCCCCATGACACAAGTTTATCTATATAACAACCTGCACATGCACCCCTGAACCTAAAATAAAAAAAATTAAAAACAAAAGAATCTTTGCATCTAGCTAGGAGTAAGATGACTACATGACTGGAGTACCATGTGGCAGAGGCAGCAGCACAATGTTGTGGGTAGGGCTCAGCTTGGCCCAAAGAAATCTAGAAAGGCTTCAGAGAGGAGACAACATGTGGCTAGGGTCTTGAAGGGTGAAGAATTTGCCAAGCAGAGATAGAGGGTGAGAAGGAAGAATGGGAACCCCAAAGTACACGTGTAAATGCATGACATTATGAAAAGGCCTGGACTCTGTGTGTGGAGGGCAGGAAGAGAGTGTGGAGGGCAGAGCATCTAAGGCAGAAGTTCTCCATCTCAGCTGCACATTAGAATCACTTGGGTAGCTTTTGACAAAATACCAATGCTCGGGCTCCCCTCCAAACCAATAAAATAAGATTCTCTGGACTGGGACTGGGTGTCAATACTTTTAAAAAGCTCCCACATGATTCTAATGGGCAACCAGGGCTGGGCATCACTGATCCAGAGGTAGGTCAGGGACAGGCTGTGAAGAGTCTTGTTTGTCCTGCTGAAATTGCAGTGGAACACTGTAGAAACGTGCCCTTCCTTCTCCCTCACTAGTTTCAGACTCCTTAAAAGGAAGCCCTGTAGGATCAGATGCAGGGAGAAAAGAGTTGCCAAAATGTTTGTCATTACTTTTTCCTTCACTTATTGTTCCTTCTCTGAATGGGAAGTCCCCCTTCTCCCTTAGCTATAGTACTCTAGGGTCTGGAGAACAGCTGTGCTGACAGCTGGCAGGAAATTTCCCAGCCTCGGGAGGCTCCTGAGACAGAGCAGGCAGATGCCCACCTCCATTCCCAGTTAACTACCAGGTATAGGGAGGCCTATTGGCTCCTGGGCCTCATTAGGTGTACAAGCAACTTCCTCTTTCACGCAGAACATCCCGCCTCACTCCCCAGATCCCCTCAGATGTGCTGATGGTAGAGAGCATCTTTGCAAGACTCTGACCAATACTACTTACTCTGGATTTGGTCATTTACCCACCAGATAGTTACAGGTTCTCCCGTTTGTGGTGCCCTACTCATTAGACTCTGCCGTCGCAGGACCACATCCCCTTTCTCCTTCTCCCACAGGGTCTTGGAGCTGTTTGCCTCCTCTCACCACTCTGAACATGTTCCCAGAATGCAGACTCATTTTACTACCAGCCTGCAGTGAATTTGCTGCAGGAACAGTTGTAGAGTGCATTCTAAAGTCAAAGAGAAGCTTTGTTTGCATTTACTGTCAAGTGTGGCAAACAGCAGCCGCTCAACATCCTGAGGCCTCCTCTGAAATTCTGTCTTTGGCCCATCTCATTAGGGCTGCAGGGCAGATGTGAGGCTTTAGTTCTGAGGCACTTGCAGTGTTTCTGCCCTTTTGCGTTGCACTTTTCTCAGTTTGGATTTCCAGTTATTGAATGGTCTTTTTCCTGAATTCATTTATTCACTCATTCATTCAGCAAATATACTGTTTACCTACGACGTGTCTGCCCATTGCTTCGAGCTGGGCATGCAAAAGTGAGTGGCGCCTCTACTCAAGGACTTACAGTCTAGAAGGAGCTATGATGGAGTAAAACCAGCAAAGGAGAGAGTGTGGTGAGTTCAGTTCTAAACTGAATTAGCTGTGTGACCAGTATAGGTTATCTAACCTCTTGAGTGAAGGTCAAACTCAATGGAAACTAGGCCAGTGGTTTTTCAAACTGGGTTCTTTGTAGCCTCTGCAGCCACTGCAGGGAACAAGAGACTGTACTGTGAGTGGGCCCTGTTCCCCCACTCCCTCTTCAATGATAGCAGGTTCTCTTGTATCTATTTCATATACTGGAGTTCTGCGAAAGATCTTGTGATGGTTAATTTTGTTGATCATCTTGGCTGTGCCGTGGTACCCAGATATTCAGTCAAACATTATTCTGGATGTTTCTGTGAAGAGATTTTATGGATAAAATTAACATTTAAATTGGTGGACTTTGAGAAAAGCCAGTTGCCCTCCTAATGTGAGTGGGACTCATCCAATAAGTTGAAGGCCTTAATAGAACAAACACTGACCTTTTCCAAGCAAGAAGGAATTCAGCCAGCAGATGGCCTTCAGACTGACTACAGACAGCATTGCCTCTTCCCTGGGTCTCCAGCTTGACAGCCTACCCTGCAGATCTGAACTTGCCAGCCTCCATAACTGCATGAGCCAGTTCCTTGCAATAAATCTCTCTCTTTACATATATACCTCCTATTGGTTCTGCTTTTCTGGAGAACCCCAATTTCAGCAGACAAAGATTCACCTACTAAACAGAACTTTACAAACTACCAGGCTAGAAGATCCTGAGGTTCTTTCCAGTTCCACTAGTTTTTTAATGCTAAGTGTTCTTGTCCTGCCTTTAGCCCACTGCCTTGCCTCAAACTCTGGCTTCTCTGTACTCCCTCTAGCCTTTTATTACATTCTAACCTTTGGATGCAGCCTCCTTCCTGGTTCCAGTTGTCAGCCTGGTTTGGGTCTTGGTTGCCTGGGTCCTGGCTTAATAACAGGTGCAATTTTAACGTGTCCACTGATTTACTGTTTTCAAAGTGTGTTGCAGACATTATCTCATTTAAGCTTCACAATACCCATTTTATATCCAAGGTTGTTGAGGTTAGAATGGCTTAAAAATGACTTGCCCAGGGCCATACAATTAGTAAATGGCAGACCCAAGAGTTGAATGTCTTTGAACTCAAAATCCTTGATGTTTCCCTCTGTCCCATGTTGTCAGATCATTTAATCTGTTGCATGGGAGACCCCTAGCCATTTAGTATCTGTCCAGTATAAGGGAGCTGGAGACCCCACCACCAGGAGGAGAGTAACTTGGTCCCTGATTTCCAGGACAAGCAGGTGAAAGGACCCTTGTAATCATGAAAGGTGACCTCAGATGAATCGCAGCAGCTGCTAATCAAGCAGACACCCTCAGAGTTGGCTGGGCTTCCGGGCTCTGGCTGGCAGACTGTCCGTGATTCATGGCAATGTGGAGACTTTATGAGCCTGTGATAAAACAGTAATAATCGGCTGTGAGGTTGACACGAGATTATGGAGCCACACGGTTGAATTGAGTTACTGCACTTTCCTGGGGCTGTTCACGTGACCAAAGGCAGTGTTGCCCTAGCGAGGTATCTCTGGATATAGGGCTCAGGATGGAATCTCACCAAGACATCTTTCCTGGGATGGGGCCTGGGGAGTGGGTGGAGGATTTGAGGTGCTTCTGCCTCTGAGTCATACCTTCAGGGGCAGTGTTGTTGCTGTGTGTGGGGGCATGTATTAGTCCATTCTCATGCTACTATGAAGAAATGCCTGAGACTGGGTGATTTATTTAAAAAAAAAAAAAAAAAAAAGAGGTTTAATCGACTCATGGTTCCGCATGGCTGGCAAGGCCTCAGGACACTTACAATCACTGCGGAAGGCACCTCTTCACAGGGTGGCAAGAGAGAGAATGAGTGCCAGCAGGGGAAATGCCAGATGCTTATAAAATCATCAGATCTTGTGAAACTCACCATCATGAGAACAACGTGATTCAATTATCTCCCACCTGGTCCCTCACATGAAACAGGGGTTGTGTTTTTCCATTGGCCCAAGGAGTAACTCTTTAAGGGCCAAAAGCATGTTTTCTCCATTAGATGGGAGGCTGCCCTGAGGCAGAGACAGTGCCTTCCCCACTTGGGGAATTTTCAGGAGGAGGATCCACTTTTTGATTACACCATGTCCCTTGGTCCTGCCCTGGACCAAACACTTTTATGAACTACAGCCTGAGAGTGGAGCGAAGTGAGACAAGGGTCCTCGCAGGCCTGGGGCCTGGAAGTCCAGCCATGGCAAATGGGTCCCTGTGTGCTTTCTCTCCTTGAGTTGATGTTGCCCACAAGTCTATGGACCTAATGTGTTAAGGCTGTGGCTCAGGGGACCCCCAACCTCCCTGACCCCTCTTGACCTTGGGTGACCAGTTCTAAGGTTACATCCCTGCCTAGTTTCTTTCTCCTGGTTTTATGTGGCCCTGTCTAGCATTCAATACATTTTATTTTTTCTTTGAGACGAGTCTTGCTCTGTCACCCAGGCTGGAGTACAGTGCCGCAATCTTGGCTCACTGCAACCTCTGCCTCCCGAGTAGCTGGAATTACAGGTGCCCGCCACCATGCCCGGCTAATTTTTTATATTTTTAGTAGAGACAGGGTTTCACCATGTTGGCCAGGCTGGTCTCAAACTCCTGACCTCAGGTGATCTGCCTGCCTCAGTCTCCCAAAATGCTGGGACTACAGGGGTGAACCACCATGCCTGGCCATTCAATACATTTTTAGGGAAGTCTTCTATCCTACCCAGTGACTGGGGATGCAAACTCTGGCCAACCCTGTCCATCTGCCCCATCTTCTCCCCAACCCTGGATGGGTCCTACCTCCCTCTGTCCTGTTCACCCACAGGGTATTTGCCTCATGTGGGCAACACCCAAATGCTGCCTGAAAATCACTTAATATTACAATTGTTTTCACTCACCTGCCCTATCCTTGTTAGCCACTGATACCAAATCTGTTTGAATAAAGGGCAGCCATCTGACATGGTAGAGATTGAGAGAGAGAGAGAGAGAGAGAGCGCATTGATGTGGTGGCACTGAAAAAGCACCTCCCAGATCTCTGCTTGTGGGGAGCACAATGGCCTCGCACCTCCAACTGAGTGCTCTGAAGTCTCTCACTGCTGCTGTGCTCCCAGCCAGTGCCTGTGCATGGCAGAGCTGCTAAAACAGGCCCACTCCCAAGACTCAGGACCCCTCTGATGGGCCACTTTGGCTGGAGAATTCTGACTGCCTCAAGGAGCTATCTCATCACTGGTTCTGCAATGGAAACTGCTCCCATGCAAGCTTCCTTCTCTCTTTCCTTCACCCTGGGGTCAGACCTACATCTGGGTCTCACAGCTCTACTAGCCACCCCCAGCTTCCGCCATGCTTTTTCCCTTATGGGTGTTGCCCCTCCTAATTCTTGTGCACATTTAGTCTTATCCAGGAGTCTGCTTCTTGGAGGACCCAGACTAACACTTCTGCCTTTGGAGCCAGGCAGACCCAGTTTCAAATTGTGACTTCTGAAAGCTGTAGTTTCTGCATCTGTAAATCAGAGCAAATAATCTCTACCCACCCCCACTGGGCAGATGGGAGGATTACACATGTGGGTTGAAGTGGCTCACTGATACTTTTCACTCCTAAGCTTGTTTTGTACTCACTGCCTTGCCTGAGCTGATTCCACCTGCCCCTGATTTGGGTTGGCCCTAGTGACCTGCCCAGACCCAGCTCCTCCCACCACTTGAGTTGCTACTGCCACCAGTCTCAGCCTACCCTCCTTAGGGCTGGAGCCTATGGAATCTCAGCCAAGCAGGTCAGGAAGACAGTGGGCTCCTCTAGGGCCTGAGCTCTTTAAGCGCGTGGGGTCCCACTCAGGATGACAGCTCATCAGCTTCCTGCTGCTTAAGCAGAAGCAGCACATTTGCCCACATTACTGCCCCACCCCATCCCACTAATGGGTGTTTTAGACGAGTTTTTCCACTTGAAGTCTTTTTTTTTAAACCTAAAAAGGGAAATTACTTGCTTAATTTAATTTGTTTAATATTCCTGCTAAAAAATGAGTTTCAATTAAGAGACCCAGAAAAATCGCAATATTCATTTAACAGTGGAATGGAATTTGAGTTCCACAAATGCATTTTTTTCTCTTTTCTGTTTTTTTTTTTAATAACACAAATCCAGCTAAGTAAATTACTGATCTTTATTGGATGCTTTAATTACATGTTGTTAATGGAAATATTACTGAAATTAAACTCAAATGTGTTAACCAAGGAAAATGCTTTATGTGTTACTAAAATAACCAAATTTCAAGACTTTGTCGATATGGTCAATTGAAAAAGCACCTGGGAAATTAGCCTCTTAATTGTAATACAGTAAAAGACTTTCTACTTAGGGCTGTTCTCTTAGAGCCTTGTGGTGGACAGACACTACTCTCATGAGACAGGGGCTTCATGTAGGTGGGTCAACTCTGCACATACATGTGTGCAGACCCTGCACAGAGACCCAGACTGTCAGGATGAATTAACTCTCCAAATGTCTCAACAAGCCCTTGACACATAAAGGCACAAACACAACTGAAATACATACACTATGCAAATTCAGCCAACTCCGGAGATACTCTATGAAAATTCAGAACCTCTCCATGCATTTATCCATGAAAACCTTCCTGCATTTCCTCTCCTTGAACACACATTGATATACCACATCAGAAGATCCGGCTTTGATGAAACAGGCTAGGCACTCTTAGGAGTTTCTCTGGTGTTCCAGAATGCCCATTTGCCAAGGGATTGGTGGTACTGGGGTGGTGGGGTGTATTCCATAGCTTTTTCTACTCCCCCGGTAGCCTTTTCATGTGGTACTTCATAGAGTTCAGTTGTTTGAGGAAAAATGATTTTACTCCAGGATAACACAGTCTTGTGGGATGAGCTAGCACTACATAGAGAGTCTCATGTTTTAAACTAGCTTGACTCACTTGACATGAAGTTGTGTCTGTCTGTCATACTAAGGCTGATCAGCTCATTCTTCACCTTGTCCCTAGGAGTCTTTCTGTCTTTTCAAATTGGGCTTTAGCTATGACTTCAAAATTTCTCATGAAAACTACCCTCCACGAGGAGGCCTGGGCTGGCTGTTTCAGGGGATGCTTGTAGGATGAGGTTTTCAAACCAGCAGGCCTGGACTGGAATTTTTGCACTCCTACTTACTGTCAGCATGACCCTGGGCAGGTTGTCAACCTCTCTGGACCTCAGTTTTCTTAGCTTCTTGATGGGGATAATTATAGCTCTCTATTTCTCATAGTTGTCTCCTCCAGCTCTTTAACCTTCTCAGTGCTCTCGCTCCCTAAAAATATCCTTTTGTTGACCCAAAGCTCTTCCATCTTCTTTTCCTTCTCCTCTTTCTCTTAAAAGCTTAGCCTGGGTCAGGCCTGGTGGCTCATTCCTGTAATCCTACCACCTTGGGAGGCTGAGGTGGGAGGATGGCTTGAGCCCAGGAGTTTGAGACCAGCCTGGACAACATAGTGAGCCCCTGTCTCTACGAAACATTAAAACATTAGCAGGGCATGGTGGCACATGCCTGTAGTTCCTGCTACTTGGGAGGCTGAGGCTGGAGGATCACTTGATCCTGGCAGGTCAAAGTTGCAGTGAGCCATGATTGTGCCACTGTACTCTAGCCTGGGCAACAGAGCAAGACACAAGTCTCAAAAAAAAAAAAAAAAAAAAAAAAAAAAAAAAAAAAAAAAAAAAAAAAGAAAAGAAAAGAAAAGAAAAGAAAAGAAAAAAACCCATAATCTGCTTTCCTATACCCATGTCTTCACTTCCCAGTCAGCTCTCACATCAGTAAGTGTTCTAGTGACAAGCAACAGAACCTACTCTAGCTAATATAAGCAGAAATATAATTAATTAAAAGGTTTCAGGAATATTCCAGAAACTCTTCCAAGAGAAGCCTTGGGGTCTGTCCAGGGGGACTGGTGCCCCAAGTCTCCTACCCTGGAGGCCCTACTAACCTTGACTACTGACTGCAGAGCTGTGACTGGCACTGCTGACGATTGATTCTGGATGCCAAAGAGCCTGGAATTGCTTACCCCAAAGCTGGCAGCTCCCTATCACCCTAATTAGGAAACAGATTCCCCCCAGCACCTGTCTGCTTACCTTGCTCTCCTGCAAATCCACACTTCTCACTGGTAGGGCTGATTGGTGGAGCCCAGGTCACATGCCTGACCCAGCTGCAAGGAAGGCTGGGAAAGAGAGGATTTTTCCTTGGGGAAGGGAGACTCATAAACAAGAAATTTACCAGGCCCAGGAAGGGATGCTGGCCGGTGTGACAAGCATTTGCTGCATGACCAACCCACTACCCGTGGGTCTTGAGTCCCCCACCGTGGCTCCATTGAAGTGCTCTAGGGGGAGCAGCATGTTAGGCATCTCCTCTTTGTCCTTCCATGTCCACTCCCCACCCTCTTCCACCCTGCTCTCTGCTCCCAGAGGTTGACCTGGAGATCTTGCATTTACCTGCTGTCTCACTAGCCTTGTGGCTTCCTTGTGGGTAAGGCCCATAGGGAGCCTCTACTGGAGACTGGAAGGAGGAGAGAGAGATCAGAGAATTGATCTCCACAACTCCCTACCTTTGGGGTATCGCTCTGCTGGAAGCTCACCTTCATTAGCTTCACAAGCCCTGACAGCCCCCTGCATTCAACCTCCCTGGCCCTGGCTTTGGTGTTCTCCTCTCTTCTTGGTGCTCTGGTCCAGGGTAGCAGCTGCCCATGCTGTCCTTCTGTGACCTCTCCCATTGTCCTGCACTCTCCTTGGGGCCTCCCTGCACCAGGCCATGCTGTTATCAAGATTCCATTTACTCAACTCTCTGGAAATTTCCCAAGTTAAGAGCCCCATCTCTTTCCTGCCAGGACCCTGATAAGACAGCCACAGTGACCTCCACTCTGCCAAAGTCAGTGGGCACTTTTCAGTCCCGATCTTCCTCCACCTCTTGGCTGCATTTAACTTTGGGGCTCCTTCTGTAACACCCTATGCTCCCTTGGCTTCTAACTCTCTGGTTGTTTCTGCTTAGTCTCCTCCATGGTTGTCTCTCCTGTCTACCTCCTAAGCATGGCTGCTCCCTGTGGTCTGTTTATGGGTTTTCTCTCTTTTTTTCTACATGATCTCTGTAGTTTAGCTCACTCACTCTTCGTTTTTTAAACCTATCTTCTTGCTCATTTTCCCCAATTCTGCATCTCCAGCCTCTCCTCTGAGCTTGATTCCAGGTATCTACTGAAAGCATCCACCTAAATGTCACTTGATTATCATGAACTTAACCAAATCCAGAATGCCCCATCATCCCCTCCCACCAACCTGCTTCTCTCCCTGTGTTCCAAATCTTAAAGGCAACACACTCATTCAGTCACCCAAGATAGAAGTCTACAGTGGTCCAGGTGCCTCCTTCTCTGTCCCTGGTCTTTTCTCATCTCTTCCCTTTTTCAGTGTTTCTTAACCCACTCCTCTCTTCTCTAACCTACTACTAGTGCCTTGATCTGGGACTTCATCATATCTTGGGTGAAGTATAGCACACTTTTCCTTGTCAGCCTCCTAGGTTTCAGTCTTGCCCAGTGGAAACCCTCGCCCTCTTTGTTGCCAAAGGGGTGCTTCTAAAATGCAAAGCAACCAGGTTACATCCTGCTGAAAGCCCTTCAGTCCTCTGAAGGGTTGAGCCCAAGCCCCTCAGCCAGTCCCACAAAGCCCCCTATGGTGAGATCCTGTCCACCTCTTTGGCCTCATCTCACGCCACTCCCTGTCTCCAAGGATGTACTCTAATAACCTGACCTGCTTAGAATTTCAAACACAAACTGCTGTTCCACACCTCTATGACCTCGCATATGCGATGTTCTCTAGCCCGAGTGCTATTCCCCCCTTTCCTCACCGATCACCTGCTCAGCTTTCAAGGCTCAGCTAGTGTGTCCTTTCCTCCTGAGCTGATGTCCCAAGTGTGGAGAAGGACCATGAATTTTATCTTTGCATTTATCATTCATATTGATTTTTTTCTATGTGTCTATCGTCTTCACTAGACTATAATCTTTCTGGTGGGAAGCACTGTCCCTTAATCATTTCTAGCACTTAGTGTCTGGCACATGTTTATTGATCCAAATTGAACAGAAGGTATTGGATCAACTGGGTCAAAGAATCTCTAAATTCTTGATATCCTGAAGTTCTTGGGGGTAGGATTTATAAGGAGACCCTTCTGCCCTTACTTAGAGGTGGTTTGGGTTTCCCAGAGGGGGTCCTGGGAAATCAGAGAACCCCAAATCCCCTCCCCTATAATGAAGCAATCTTAGGGTTGGGGACAGTAACACACACACGTCCTAGAAAAGACAGTCGAGTTCTTACTGCTGGCCTGGAAATCTCCCTCCAGCAAGACTTAGATCTTCCTGACACCCTTCCATCTTCTTAATGCTCTGACTCTGTGGCAATGCCCTCCTTTCAGTTATCCTCCCTAGAAAATTTTGCATATTTTCAAGGTTGGACGAGGCCATAAAGCATTAAGTTTCAGAGCCAGGGTTTAGGAGTCAGACAGGCCCAGCTAAAAAGTGACACACCAGCTTGTGACCTTGGCAGTTCCCTGACCCCTCTGGGCTTGTTTCCTCATCTAGAAGATGGGGTGGTAATTATAATGCCCAGATCATGGGGTTGTTATAAGGATTAAATGAGATAATTGTGTCAAACACTAAACTCACAGCCTGGCATCTCGACAGCATGCACTGAACAGAGATTGTTACGAAGGCCTGGTCCAAATCCCACCTCCCCTGAAAAATCCTGGGTGACTCAGAGCCAGCCCACAAGAGTTTCCTTCCTCCGAAGGGTGTGAGTCTGGTCCCAATCACTCATTCCGGCATTTAATCACTCACCACTCTAGCGTTTATCATTTCCCCACATGCTAGCCATGTCTATCAGGCTTGTCTTGTCCCTCCGCACCCCCACTAGATTTTAAATCACTAGAGGACAAAGATCACGAAGCAAATAATTTCTGGAGACCTTGTAGGCACCTTGGTTGGCTTCTTCCCTTCTCTCCTTTGACTAAATACCTTTAGGTGTCCAATTTAGGGCTGGGGGTGGTGTGGGGGAGCAGGAGTATTGATTGAGAAGACCCAAATGTCTTAAACTGCATGGAGGAGGCAGGTGAAGGGGGAGGAGGAGCGAAAGCCCTTGAAGACTACTGCGGGTAGGGAGGGGGAGGGCACGTTAACATACTCTCCCCTGTCACAACACTGCAGGCTGAGTAGTTCCTAGAAAACACTTCGCTCCGATGATTCACAAGAAGGCTGCCAGGAGAGAAGCAAGGCAGCCTACTCCTGGCGTCTGGAGAAAGATGCCTTGACATAGCCCATTTCCCGAAGCGGAGGGCACCAGCAGGCCCCTGTTTATATCCCTGAAGGGTGTCAAGGAGACGCTGGCAGTTTCACGGGCTCCGGATCCAGGGAGCTAAAGCAAGATTAGGTCTCTTTTACAGCAAACCAAAGCCCGGGGATGCTTCCACAAACACCTGCCTATGCGCACCAGGGCGCGCCCCCCTGTGTGTTTCTGTAGCTTCGTTAAGTCCAAACAGGAGCGTTGAGGAGGACACCTAAAGAGCTGAGCACACTTCGCCTCCCTCTTGGAACAGCCCCCACCTCCCACTCCCCGCTCCGGCTGGCAAAGCCAGAGCCCCTGAAGGAGGCTCCAATCTCTTCCAGCAGGAGAGATCGGAAGGAGCCCACACGCTCGCACCACTGCCGCTTGGGCCCGCGCCTTCCTCCGCAGGTTCTCGGCTGGAGCGCAACGCCCTTCTTCCCTTTCTGATATCTGCCCGGGGTGCCTGGGCGGAGCTTGGAAGCTGGATCCCTCCTCGCCACCAGACACCTGGAAGCTCAGGCTCCTCAGCTCTTGGGTGGTAGGTCATCGCAGCCCCCACTTCCAACCAACACTCCCAGCTGCGCTTGTCACGCCTGCGGCGGACAGGGCCTCCCATGCGCCTTAACTGGATGTGAAAAGTTAATTCAGGTATAAACGTGAAGACTTAATGAAAGGAGAGCGCTGCGGCTTAATTATGCCCGTTTCGGCCAAGGGAATGGGAAGAACCCCCGCAGCCCGGGGCAGCCCCGCGTCAGCAGCTCGCCCGCCAGCCGCCGCCGCCGCCGCTGCCGCTGCCGCTGAGCCTTGGCCTCTCTCTGGTGCTTTTCGGGACAGAAGGCAGGCAAGCTCCTTCCCTGCCTAAGAGGCGCCTGGGGGCTGGGGCGGAAGAGGTGCAGTATTAATTATGGCGTTTTGGAGAAGAAATCTGCAGGGGCAGCGATAAACAGATGCGTGGCATGTGCTGTACTCTTGCCAGCAGTGAGTCTGACTCCTCCCACTCACTCCCCAAATCTTCCATCTTGCTGCTTCTCCTTTGGTGTATTTGACCCTTCACTGGGTTCTAAGACATGCTCCTACCCTCAAGGCCCTGGAGCATAACAGTTACTATTACTACCACTACTATCATCATCGTCGTCATCATCATCATCATCATTTATTTACTGAGCAGGTCCAATGGGCAAGGCACTGTGCTAGCAACACTACAGGTTATTTAATTCCACATTGTCAGCAATTCTGTGGGGTGGGTTTTCTTGTCCCCATTTCATTGATGACGACATGGGGGGTCAAAGAGGTAAAACTAAATTGTCCATGACTGCACAGCTAAGAATCAGTAAAATTGGCCTTTGATTCTTGTTCTCTCTGACTCTGAGCTGTTATGCTGCCCACCCTATTAGCTGCCCTTTTTTTTAGAAAAAAGTCACAGCTCCAGTGATGGAAACAGCCCCAAGTCATACTCATGCATGTGTAATTCTCTGCAGACAGCTTACGATGCTTAGAAGTTCCAAGCAGGATTGTGGCAGGCTTAAGCAGTCAGGAAGCAACTCCTGCCTTGAGTGGTTTTTTAAAAAGCACGGAGACTTCCTTCCTCATTTCCCCACCTCCAGGATCAGCACAGATTTCCTCCTCCCTCTCTCCACCATGACCCCATCCTGGGAATTCACATTTCTTCTATGATGGGAGAAAGTGAGCCAACTAACTCCTGGGACCTGGGGAAGGAAGCTGCAACCAAAGTGCCATTTTCCCATCTTTGCAGAATGCCGCATCAATGATGAGTACCCTGTCATGCACGCTGGAGCAGAAGTGACCTTCATGCCCTCATTCCCCCTCCCAGAGCAGACGATACAGAGCGAGGGCCCTGGAATCTGACCCACACTGCGGCTGTGTCTTGGGTACAGAACTGTGTCAGTTAGAGTAGGGATTTTCCAGGGCAGGTCGCATCAAGAGATTTTTCCCTCCACAGCCACATTTCTGTGCTTCACTTCCACACTTCCAGCCTGAGAGTATTCAGGCTGGTCAGACACTGCCTGGAAGTCTCAAGGGCAGCTGCCATGGTCAGCAAAGCGGACTCCTAACCCAGAGAGCCACCCGATATGCTGGCAGGTGGGGAGAGGGTGGCTGGTGGAGGTTAGAGGTTCAGAGAGGTCAGGAGACATGCTCAAGGTCACACAGTAATTCAGCCCAAGCAAAACCACAAATTTGCATTTCTTGGCTCCCAGTGTAGGCCTCTGCTCCTCAGAGCTCCTGCTGAACTCCATATTTTTCCTCTCTGGGTGAGCCTTCAGCCCAGGGAACCCCCATTTTAAGGATGTGCAAATTGAGACTTAGAAAGGTAGGTTGACTTGCTCCAGACCTCCCAGTTAGTAAGTAGTGGGACCTATATTGGAAATGTGAGGCAAATCAGGGTACCTATGGAAAAAGAGAGACTTAAGTTTCACTCAGTGTATATTTATAGGATACCTACTATGTATCAGGCAGTGCAATGAGAGTACCGCAGTAAACAAGAGAGAAGGGATCTCAGCCCTCATGGAGCTCACAGTCTAATGGGGCAGGCGCCTGTGCCTTCCATGAGACATGGTGGAAATCCGGTGTGGGTTTTGTTCACCTCTGAGTCTTCTACAGTGATGGTTCCCCACCCTGGCTGCAAAATAAGATCATCTGGGGAGTTACAGAAACAAACAATACCAGGGTCTCACTCCAGACCAACAAAACCCAAATCTCTAGGGGCGGACTCTGGGCATCAATGTGTTTCAAAAACTCTCCAGGTGATGGAAATTGACCACAAGGGTGAGAACCACTGTTCTACAGCTGCTACAAGAGCACATTGAACAAAGCAAACCAGAATGTGTGTCTTCAACTAAAGAATCTGGGGAGTGTGGCTGCCATCAAGATTGCACATTTGGGAGTAGTGGTGCCCCTCAGAAGGCAGGAGTGGTGGGTACAGAGGGCTGCTGGGGTGACCCCACACACGGGCCTCTCTCAGATGACAGAACCAAGGTGGCAGAGTGACAGGCTGATATGAATTACATTAAGGCTTCTGGCGGCCATCTGCCTGGAAAGAATTTATTTATTTATTCCAGTTTCTAAAGAAGGGACTTTTGCCAGAGTGAATTGAGATGTACCTGTAAGATTTAAAGCATGAGTTAAAATACATAAAATAGAGCATGGAGCAATTAGAGTGGCAGGAAGTGGCTTCACGAAAGTTCATAAGCTCTGAGTGTTTAGACTGGGAAGAGACCAAATACCAGGCAGGGCCTTGCCCAAGGCATTGAAGGTCAGTAGTGAAGAGGGAAGAGAGTGTCCAGAGGTCCCTGCTCTTCCAAGTTGAATGTTGAGAGATAGTCTCTAACCACATGGAGCCCCAGGCTGAGGGAAGGCACAGCTCCGTCCTCAGGAAGCCCCCGCAGGCTGAGGGGGAGATATAACCCCATCCTCAGAAAGCCCCAGTCTGAGGGAGACGCAGCCCCGTCCTCAGGGAGCCCCAGTCTGAGGGGAGACAGCAGCCCCGTCCTCAGGGAGCCCCAGTCTGAGGGGAGACGCAGCCCCGTCCTCAGGGAGTATTGTGTTGAATGTGTCCACATTCACGTGTGTGAGCCTTAAGTTTATTTGGGGTGAAGGTACCAGTAGAAGTGCATGTGGTTATTCATGTTCTCACTAGAAACTTAGTGTGTGGAGGCTGAATCCCAGAGTTTTAGTTGAATTTGTTTGCTGTCCTTTTCACATTTGTGATTTAGTAACACTTTGTCAAAAATGTCTTTTTTTTTTTAAGTCTCTTCCTACCAGCCAGTAGCCAAAAGGAGACCCAGAAGTTACATGTTTACCAATAATAATAAACCTAATATAGCTTTGTGCTAAGAACTCTTTTCAAAACTTCATGCATCATAAGTCATGTAATACTTTTTTTTTTTTTTTTTTTTTTTTTTTGAGATGGAGTCTCACTCTGTCACCAGGCTGGAGTGCAGCGGTACGATCTCAGCTCACTAGAACCTCTGCCTCCTGGGTTCAAGTGATGCCTCTGCCTCAGGCTCCCGAGTAGCTGGGACTACAGGTGCGTGCCATCATGCCCAGCTAATTTTTGTATTTTTAGTAGAGATGAGGTTTCACCATGTTGGTCAGGCTTGTCTCGATCTCTTGACCTTGTGACCCACACCCCTCAGACTCCTAAAGTGTTGGGATTACAGGCATGAGCCACTGTGCTTGGCCAAGTTATGTAATTCTTACAATTCAGTTTGATGGATATTCCCAACCTATATCACACAAGAGGAAACTGAGGCACAAAACCTAACTCCCTGGATGTCGCATAAGCAGGTTAGAAGCCCACCTGGGTACAAACCCAGATGCTCTGAAGTGTGGGGCCGATTCCTGCTGGCCACCCCCTGTCGTCCCTGAGGAACTTCAAGCCCCACTGTCAGGAGTGTGTTCAGACCCCACCACTGGGAACCGTGTCTTCATTTTGTGCCACAGGGAGTCAGGGTCCTGGGTCAGATACCAGCTCAAAATGTGACCTGGTATAAGTCCCTTTGCCTTTGGGCCCTCAGTTTCCCATCTATAAATGAGGGAGCTGGGTTGGATGGACCAGGAACACCTGGAGAAACTTTCAAACTGTGGTCTCCTGAGGATTCTAATTCAGCGATTCTGTGTGGGCTCCAGCTGGTATTGAGGACTCTAGGCCACTGTCAACAACAAGATGAGAATCACAGTATGTACTGTAGCAGATGTTAGCAGATATTATTTATTGAGCATCTATCATGTGCCAGGCCTTGTGTCAAGTGTGCTTTACAGAGATTGTCGCATTTTAGTGTCACAACAATCCTGTAACAAAGATGCTGTTTTAATCCTAATAAGGCTTAGAGAGGTGAAGTGGCTTTTCAAGGATACCAGCTAATAATTACAATAGCCAGGATTTGTACACAGACGTCATGACTGGAGCACTCACGTTGTATATTCGTTACACTACACTATTCCTTTGCTTGTTCAGCGCACTGCCTTGCCCTCCCCTGCCCTCCCCCAGGCCTTGCTGAATGGGCTATGGGCGATGTGACTTATTTCTACAGCTCATTGTGCCAGGGATGGGCAAGTGTCTCAAACTAGCCACTGAACTGGATGGCTAGTAACCAATCAGTGTTTCTCTTGAGAACTTGAACTGAGATATTGAGAAGAGACATTGAAACTTTGGATGACATTGAGTCCCAGAGTGACAATTTCAGAGCTGGAGACAGATTTGGCACCATAAGAACTCAAAGTTCCGTTGACACTGAATTTATGCGGAGCTTTTCAGAGGAGGCTGGTTTACAGAGAGGAGAATGGAACAGATAGAGTGAAGAGAGACCAGAGATGAGAAGGAGAGGAGAAAGAGAGAAGGAAACCTGCGGGATGCCTTTCTAGGCCCCTGGAGACCAGCCTGCACTCCCTGATATTAGGACGCACATTCTGTACCAGTTCCTTTCTAATAAATACCTTCTACTTATGCGAACTCCGCGGGTTTCTGATCCTGGGACTTGAATTATTCCCTAAAATACTTGTCCCGAATTCCCTACAAAGTTTTTAGGATCAAATTAGCTCATGCACATGAAAGAGCTCGGTGACCTGCAAGGAACTATACCAATTATGAAATATCTGGAAAAAAGTTCTAAGTTTAAATATAATCAATGGATCACTGTGAGAAGAACTCAGAGATGGGAGACTTACTGTGGGGAGAGTTTAATGAATGGCGTTCTACAGAGGCAGTGGTTCTGCACAGAGATTTGGAGAAGATATAGGATATGGATGGCAAGAGAGAGAAGACCCTCCAGGTAGGGGAATAGCAGAGGCAACCAACCCTGTGAAGAGCGCATATGGGTGTGCGAATGCAGAGGGGGCAGCAGGGGTGGCAGGGGATTACTGTGGCTGCTGGCTAGTGGGGGTATATTTGGGGAACTCCAGTGAGTGGATGTTTATTGTATATACTGGGCAATAGGGAGCCATTGGAGTTATTGACCAGGTGGTTTTGGGAAGGCAGAAATGATCTGATGAATTAGTTGGGGAGGGGGATGGTGAGAAGTAAGCAAGAAGGCATTGTAAACTCAGAGGGCCTGGAAAATCACGCAGGAGAGACTGCATGAATGAAGAGTAACCAAGACTAGGTAATAGGTTGTATGTGGGTCACCTATTCCTTCATTCAAAAAACTTTCAAGAGCCTTACTATGCCAGGCACTGTTCGAAGCCGAGGCGATTTAGAGTGAATGAGACAGGTGTGGTTCCTGCCCTCTGGAAGCTGACAGTCTGGTAAGAGAGACAGACATTAATGCAGTGATGCTGCAAATCAATAGGGGATCACATATAGCAAGACGAGCCTGTTACAGCAACTTGATCAAATTGGAAAGAGGGAGGAAGTGGGTCAGGGAAGGCTTCCCTGAGGAAAAGAGGTGTCCCTGGGATGCAAAGTCTGAGTAGAAATGTTCTAGGTGTAGAGCAAGTGGAAGGACATTCCAAGTTGTGAGAACAAAGGCCTGGAAGTAGCTAGGACTCAGAGAGAGCAAGGAGGTGGGGAGGGTCTTGGTAAGAGAGGAGGCTGGGAAGGCAGGGGAGGACCTGCAGGGCCTGGCAGGCCATAGTGAAGATTTTGGTCTTAACTCTAAAAACAGTAGGAAGCCAAAGGAGCAGGGATGAGCATGATTCAGTTTGTGATCCTAGAAATCTACTCTGCTTGAAATCTGAAGAAAGAATAGGAGTGGGTCCAAAGATGATTCTTGGAGGGCAGTTAAGAAGGTTTGGCTGTAAGCCATGGAAATGAACGCTGATTATCTCAGCCACAAAACGATGGACTGGAACCAGTTAGGACACTCACAGAACTGAAAAGAAGGCTCTGGGGACCTTGGTGATTGGCTTGGGTTTAAGTCCCCCAAGACTCTTTTTCCCTTTTGTTGTCATGTTCTCGGGTCTCTCCACATGCTGAGGATATGGCTGCCAGCTGCTTTGGGGTCATATCTTTATATTCATTGCCCAGAAAAAAAAAAGAGAATATTCTGCAAAAGGACTCTGATTGAGCCCCATGCTTGGCCTCAGGATCTAATGGGATGGGAGATACAGTGGGGCAGGAGTACTGGGACTGACGACCACACCAAAACCAGATGGAGCCTGGGAAGAGCACCTCCCTAAAGGAAGGGGTGAAGGACTTGGGGGATTCTCCTGCCAGAAAATGACAGAAGGGATATGCACAGACAGAGGGGAAAATAGACGTTTAATGCAGAAGCGATGGCAACAATCTAGACGGGGAGAAACAGAGCCCGGAGAACGGTTTGAAGGAGAATGGAAAGGAAAGGAACTAGCATGGATGAAGTTACTGTGTGCCAGGTATCGAGTTGGGTCATGTTCCTTATTTTCACAACAATTCCATGACGTAAGGTTAATTTTATAGAGAAGAAAACCGAGGCTCAAGAGAAACAGGGTTGCTTGCCTGAGATCTCACAGACATTCAATGGAGGGGTTGAGAGTTGATTCCAGGATTTGGGGGTTAATTTCAAACCCTATGCTTTCTCGTAGTCAATGTGTATCTTCCCTGGGAGTGAGTTTGGGTGGAGAAAATAATATTGGCCTTTGACATGACTTTCCAATTACAGGGAGGCCAACCAAAGAGAATAGCCTTGGAAACAGCTTAACACCCAGGTTGACAGAGAGAATGAGGGGTTCAGTCTAGATTTGGAAGTTGAGAGGTCATCTGGCAGGCTCCCAAGGCATGTGAGTCCCCATTAAAATGGATCTCTGTGCACCGTCTACCTCCTTTTTCTCCCCCCCGCCACCCCCCCTCCCAACCCCCGCCGCGATGTGGTCACCTGACTGGCCCAGTTTTTGCTGATCTTCTAATTAACAAAAAAGCCAATTGCTTGTTTTTTTTAATTTTTATTTTAGGAAAGGAAGCAAGATGATTTTGCACAGGTTTGTCTGATTGCTGGATTAGCAGGCGCCTTCCAACTTGCTTAATCCTTATTTAATTCCTTGATCAACCTGGTTCAGCTCAAAACAGCCTGCACCTAGAAAACTCAGAATAAAAGCTGTGTTTTCAGGCATTAAGCACTGGCATTGTGTTTATTCTTTAATGTGACCAAATGTGCCTGTCTGTAATGAGAGCAACAGGCATACCAAGAAGTGGTTGCCAGATACAGAATTCAAAGACTGGGTCTGGAAAATGAGGTCAAGGGGAGACGGAAAGGGGCATGAACTTGGGGGTGGAGTCAGGAAGGAAGTGTGACTGGATACTGTGCCCCAGGCCCAAGCAGAGACTGCTCAAGTCATAGTTAGGGTTCAGATAGGAAACAGATGCCACATGGCAAGTGAGGAGTTTGTAGATGGTTTAATAAAGGGACCATTTAAAGAGGAGGGCAGGGTACAGAGAAATCACAGGAATAATGTGGTGTCCAGGGCTAGTAACACAGGGGCCATTCTCACTCCTAGATCTGAAGGGCCAAGGGGATGGAACAGAAGAACAACGACCAGAATCCAGAGGCAGAACAAACTGTATGAAGAGAACCACTGGACAGGAGCTGCGGCCTCCAGGTAAGGATCCTGCAGGTTGGGAGCTGGGAATGAGCACACCAGTCTCATTCTCCTTCCTCCTCCCATCTCCTGTTGGTGTTCTTCATTAGCAAAACCCAAATGGAAGCCTGGGGGCAGAAGGCCCAGTGAGGGATCCCATAGACTGGACAGGGTTCTTGTTGGGGAGGGGTTGGGAGGAAGAGCATATACAGAGGGCCCAGCACAGCTCTCTGCAGTCATCCTCCTGGCCTCTCTGGCTGTGGGCTGTGGAGAAATGCTATGTGTGCGTGGGAAAGGGGGGAAGGAGGACAAGCTTCAACCTCAGTCATTGCTGTCTGAGCCTGGCCTTCCAGCTTCCTGCACACCCAGGCTTGCCAGTCGTGTCTCCATACCCTTCCCTCCTTTCCTTACCTTTACCAATGTGTATTTGTCTCTCAGGGCTTGTTAGGCAAGTGGAACTAGTCTGACAGATAGAACCTGGTTTAGATGTGTTTCCCCTTCATGTTCCCATTCATAGAAAACCAAAAGCAACACTTGCCTTTTAGGTCCTGCTTTGGACTTCAGGGGAGTTTGGACACAGCTCCTCTGAGGAAGAGGAGAATCTACCTGACCCAGGTGTGCCAAGCCTGCCTCCTTGTTTTGACTCTCATCTTTTCCAAGACCTGAGAATTCATCAGAGTGGAGCATAATCTGGATATGCTACCCTTTTCTCACTCCTCACTCCATACAGACTGCCCATCTCTCTCCCTTCCTTCTAGGAAGTTTTCCCTGATTACCCCACCAGCATCTGCTCACTTCTCTGCACCATCAGCAATCATCATTCACAGGTTCCTGTTGCTCCTGCATATGGTTCTGGAAATGTGGGTTCTAAGCCCACTGGACTATGATCACTTTCATGGAGCATCTCTTTGGAATGTCCCCAACTTTTCACCATCTGCACCAGCTGAGCCAACATCTCTAGGATATGTGAGGTTGCAGGGGAGGTACGGTGTTCTGCACAATCAATCATCTAACCTGACCCCAGAGACACAATGCTGAGTAGTAAAACGTAATATATTCAGGGTTCCATGGCTTTGGGAACAGAGAGAGACCATTGAACCAAGTTCTAGTTCTGGATTTTGAAAACTGAGATTGTTAGAATTGGAAAGAAGCAAAGAGATCACTTAACCCAATAGTTTACACTAATTTTTAGCTACAGAATCTTTTATTTCCCACAAATTAAATCTTTTGTGGATTCCAATAGCTAACAGAGAAAAGGCAGCTTCTTTGATTAAGGAGGTTTAAGGGTCAGAACTCCACTCAGCCTCAGCTGGTCTTCAGGTATGAGAGTCAAGGGCTTTATGTGGCACAACGCCAAATCTCTGAGCAGCCCCAGTGTGAACATTGAGGCCACAAAGGAAGGTAACTTGTCTTAGCTGGTTGCTGGCAGAGGAAGAACTGGAACCCTGGTCTCGGCATTCCCAGGCTGATGTCCTTTCTTTCTCACCTGGCCTCTTCTGAAAGTCGTTTGCCTTGGTCATTCGTGGCCCAGCTCTCTCCCCTCCCTGTAGACCAAGAAGCCAGGTCTGTGGGGGGACAAAGCATAGCCCATGAAGCTGTGCTGGGCCTATGGGGAGTGCTGGACATCTGGGACTGGAACAGACCTCAGAAGCACCTCCTGATTATACCCCCAGCTCGTTAGACCCCAGTGGCTGAGCAATCCAGTTGCCAACAATCCCGGCCCAGGACTTTGGGTTGTGAAAAGCCCAGGCTGGATTCTCTCACTCTTAGATGAGTGCCTTCCTCTGACCTCTCAGGAGTTTATTGGTGACCTGGCAACTTGGCTGTGTCGAGATCCTGTGTGAGGTTCAATTAGCATGCAGGGCCAATGCTGGCTGGCTCCACGTATTATTTGCACAGGTTAAGTATTCCTGATAAGGCTTCTCAAATCAAAGGGCTGAAATGAACTTAATTAGAACTTGGAATACTCAAGGTAGAGATAAAAGGAAGCACCTACAGTTCTCTGAAACAACACACTGGGGGTGGGGAGAGCAAAAAGGAAATGGTGAGGGAACTGGTCCCAAGCCATGATAAAATCCTTCCGTGTGCAGACAAGGAGGCTGGAGGCCAGCCCTTGAGTCCTGGTCTTCCTTCTAGGGATCTTCTCTTCCCACCAGACTTAAACTCAGACCATCTCCCTGGAAAATGAATGTCAAGTGTACTCAGGGGCCAAGCAGCATGGGTGTGAGGAGAGTGGGTGGGTTGGCGGGCAAGGAAAGGAAAGGGAATTCAATTTTTATTCCATTTAGAAAGACCAACAGCCCCCAGTGCTTATAATTTCCAACAGGTTGGGGTACGAAATGCAATCGTCAGAGACGGCAGCTTCTTAAGCCTGGGTAAGAGGGCAGGGGAAAGAGAAACTAGTTAGTTTTCTCTAATTCTTTCAGATTTTCATGTTAGTTCTCTCCCAGATTCTACACTTCCAGGGATCTGAGTCCCTTCTAGTGGCACTTTCAGCTCATTCCCCAGTGGGATAACTAGAAGACACTCTGCTATTCCCATTGGGGCCGGGACTCTTGGTGCTTCACCCACGTCCCCACACATACTCATTGCTCAAGCGTGAGGTGTGTTCTGCACAGGGCCCCAGGCCTCCCCAGCAGGACTGAACCCCAGTGGCCCACAGCCGTCGTCTACTCAATACTGCACCCTGAAGTGGCTGCCTCCCTTCCCTGCCCAGTTCCATGCTCCCTGTGCTCATGGCCCTAAGAAACCACTTGCATTCAAATCCTTGTTTCAGAATTTCCTTTGGAAGATGCAAGTCAACATGCTTAAGAATAAAGAATCTTCAAAGAATGGGGGTGGTAAGAATAAAGAATCTTCAAAGAATGGGGGTGGTTGTTATTATTTTCCTCCTCAACTTTCTCACAAGCTTGGACTGAAACATTGCAGCTCCTGTATGATCTCCCTGGTCTCACGTCTCTTTATCTCTCATCTGATTGGTGCTGAACCTCCGGGGGGTGTGACTCACTGTGGCCTCCTTTTCAGCTTCTGCCATTGCCACTGGAGGTCATCTCATCACTGGCTCACCCTGGCCATGTACTCCCTTTCGGCCTTGGTCTAGAAAGCAGTTTCAACTCATGTCCACTTGCCCACATGATGCACTGGTAGCCAGAAGCATGGTATCCCCCAGAAGCCCCCACTCGTACCCTTCGCCTGCAACCCTAACCTCTGACCCCTTTGAACCCCAGTCTCACTTCTCTGTCTCTAAAGTCTTTATCCACTCTCTGCTATGGTTAAAGATACATATCTTGTCTTGGGGAGGACATTTGAGAGCAGAATCTAGGTTGGATTCATCTCAAGGCCTGTGCAGTCACAGACATTGTTGCCCTCAGAAACATTTCTCCCCCTTCCCCTGTTCTGTTCTATAATAGGGGGCTGACCCCTACTGGCTGTGTTTCTCAGGCTCCCTCATCAGCTTGACTGTCTTCTGGGTCCACCGATAGGAGGCCCTGATGAAAATTGGAGGGTGGGAGGAAGGGAGAGTGTTTCTGCTTTTTATTTCCAGCAGTGCCTGCCTTTCCTCTGGTTCTAGTTTCCTTCTAACAGGCTCATAATGTTCAAGGTGACTTCTACTGCTAGGGTTTGGTGATTTCCTTCTTTCACCTCCAGCCCTACGGGTGACAGTGGCTTTTTGCTATTGCTAGCCTTGCTGTTGTCTTACTATCCCCTGTTGACTTCCCAGCTCCCTGCATCATCCAAGCAACCAATTTTCTGCATTAAATTCCCTCTGGTTCTGTACTCTGAGTGGTTTCTATTTACTGGGTTGGACCTGCCTGATTCATGTGCCATTGCCATATAACCCTCCGGATGCAGGTCTGTAAAATGGGGGTAACATTAGAATATACCTCAAAAAGTGGTTATGGGGGTCATACGACTTAACCCTTGTAAAGCACAGAGCACAGCACCTGGCATGTGGCAGGTGTTCAGTAAATGGATGGTGCTATTATTAGTGAACTGTGTGTGTCAGTGAACTATGTATGTTAATAAACTGTGTGTGTGTGTTATTACTAGTGAATGGAACTGATAAATCTCTGTGGATGTGAGTGTGCATTGGGGAAGGGGAGGATGTCCATTTCTGGGGGCAGCTGTGTGTGCCCTGTGTAAAAGGGTGCCTCTGTGGGTAACCAAGCCAGAATTGAGGAATTGAGAGCCCATGTAGAGTGCTGTCATTGGAAATGCCCCTTGTCACCTCATTATCCCCTTGTACAATCACCTTTCCCTTTGCAAGCTTATAAAATCAAAGAGCCTGGAAGACTCTGGGAGCAGAGAATAGGTGCCAGCCGCAGCCCTCCTGGGGTTGGCACATCAGAGATATGGCTTGTCTGTGGGGAAGACAAGGTCTTCTGTGGCTGAGTGGCCAGAGGAGCAGGGATAGGATTGCCTGGAGCCCACGGTGCTGTGTGGGCCATGCGGGAATTTGTGCTGGACTCGACAGAAGTCATCCCATGCGACCAAACTTTCTGATCCTTCAGCATGTGCATCCTTGGTCCAGGCATGGGATGAATCACATAAGAGCTTCAGTCCATGGGCGTTGGCAAGGGACCTCCAACTCCTCTGATCTGCAGACACATGTGGAATTTAGAGCTCATGAGCGTTAGAGACTCATTCCTATCATAACACAGAGGAGGAAACTGGCCAAGAGAGGGGGAATGACTTGCCCAAAGTCACTGAGCTGGAATTAGAACTCAAGTCTCCTTATTCTATGCTATCTTTTTTTGTTTTGGGCAGAGACAACCTTCTCTAATTTTCCAGTACAAATGGATATTTCAATAAGAGCAATTATCTTTTACCTTTGTTTTAGGCTTTACAGTTTACAAATACCTATCTCATTTGTGATGGGGATAATATTTTGCAAATATGAAATCAATGCATTTTAATTTCCCCTCTAAATTGTGTTCTCATCCAGTATTCTTTCTCCAAGGCTGAGCCATGAGATTTGTCACTCCAGTGAGGGGAGAGTGGTCCTGCTTGGAGCAAAGACTCCATGGAGTTGGCCTAGAGGACTCTGGTGAATCTAGTAGGGCTCAAATCCTGGCTCATTCGCTGGGCAAATAACTTCTGTATGTCTTAGCCTTTTCCTCTGCAGCCAGAGGATATATCTCAGACCTCCCTTATAAGGTAGTTTTGAGATAGGAACAGAGTAAGTGTTGCATATGTGCTATCAGACCTAGAGGACTTGCTCATGGTTTCCATAGGGAACACCCATCACCCACTCATTCCAGTTTTGAGGCTTGTAGGGGAAAGAAGGGAGCTGGAGATGAGAAGGGAGGCAATAAGACCTGAAAACTGGCCTTTCTCCAGGCTAAACTCCCCTGTATTAATGGAGAAAACACCAGAGTAGAAAGGATTCTGCCCCAATCTCTTTTAGGATTCAGGCAGGTCATTGGCCTCCCAGGCCGCTCCTGCCGTAGCGTGAGGTGGCTGCACTGAAGCTGACTGGGCAGTGTGGTATGGTTAGTGGGGAGAAGGCTTGAGTTTTGGTCTCCAAGTACCTCTTGATTTCTGCGTGCCTATGATGGAGCCCAGAAGTTTCTGCTTGCCTGAAATGAGGTAATTCTAGTTTGAGAGTTTCCCAAAGAGTTCACAGAAGGCTGCAGGACAGGACCTCAGAGGGTCTTCAGCATCATCAAGAGGCAGAACGGGACCTGTTCCATATGGGAGTATCAGGGGCAGTCCTGCCCTGATGGAGATGGAAAAAACATGCCAGAAGGTTATCGGTCTTGCCCATCAGCAGTGGAGGGCTGCTGAACACTCAGGGATAGACCACCCACCCTCATCTTGCTGGGCACCAACCCACATATACCCAAGGACTGCTTGAGGCCACATGTACCCTTCCCTCCAGTGCCATAGGAGCCTCTCGCCATCCACAAAGGTTCCACCCTGGAGGGCAGGAGGGAAAGAAAGATTGGCATTTTATCCACAAGAAACTGAGTGGTTTCTTTAAAAGACTGTTTAAATCACTGAATTGAACTTAGATGACCGTATTGGGCTAAAATTTAGTTGCCCCTCCCCCATTCCCACAGACTAGGGGCACACACTCCAATCAGCTAACAGAAAATAAAGAAAAGTGCCTTCTCTGCACATCTGAGTGTGCTGTGAGTACATCTGTGACCTTGCCACACATACATTATCTTGTTTGATTCCCATATGTGCTGGAAAACGGCCATTGCTGGGGGTCAGCTTAGAGTGGCCATATGGTAGGGAATAGCAGAGGCCATGGTGGCGTGCCCAGAATTATCTTCATTATCACCATTTCCACTTCTAGTGGCTCCAGAGGCCTTGGGCTCCTCCTGCTAGCACCTCCCTCCATGCTGGGTTCTGAGTTGAACTGAGTTTGGTGAAGGAAGGTGGATGCAATGTAACTCACAGTAATGTAACAGCTCAGGCTTTGGACACTCCCAGACCAGACCTGGGTGGAAATCCCAGCCTTCTTGCTTACCTGCCATGTGAGCCTGGGAAAGCAACTTCACCCCTCTCAACCATAAAATGGAGATCTTAACAAAGTTAACTTTGCAATTTGAATGTGAGAGTGAGGTGCAGGTAGAGTACTAGCACAATGCCCTGGGCATGGCAGGTTCTTGGTAAATGGTAGCAAATTTAAGGATGAATAAATGAATGAATGAATGAGCCACTGCAGAGATAAATACACAGGTAAGGGTCTCACACTGACAGGCAGTATAATGTTGTGTTTAGGAGTGAGGGCTCCAAAGCCAAGTGGCCTGGGCTTAAATCTGGCCTTGGTCACTTACTTGCTATATGGAAAAGTTACTAAATCCCTCCAGGCCTCCGCACCCTTGCATATACAATGAGAATGGGGATAATGATACTCATCTAATGGGGTTGCTGTGAGGATTAAATGAGTTAATGTACATAAACCTCTTATAGCAGTGCCTGGCCCAAAATGAGTGCTCTGTAAGTCTTAGCCATTGACATGATGATGATAGCTGCCATTTCATTTCACTCCTGCCCTGTGCCCAGCATTGCTCTAGGTCCTGTGAAGAATATATGAGAAGCATAAGACATGACATCTGGCCTCAAGCAGCTCGTTGAGGAGGCCAGATGTTCATCCCTGCAGCAACCATGCTCAGGCTGGCATGTGGGCCAGAGTGAGGCTAATAGAACCAAGGACCCAGGGGAAGTGCGCATAAAAGATAGCACTGGGAGCAGAGGAGCAGAGTAGAAGTAGGTGGGCGACTGAGGTGATGGTGCCTCGGTGCTCTTGTGCTATCCAATTTCACACACACCCCTTGTCTCCCCACTAAAGTTTCTCACTATGGAGGCGCCTGCGGTAGCCAAGCTAGTGACAGTGTAGCAGGAGTCCAGACACCAGTGGCTTTTGTATTTGCCTCACCTTTCTGAGAACAGAAGACTGTGGACAAGTCACTTGCTGCCTTGAGCCTCCATCTCCATAAACATAAAATGGGAATCATAGCACCTGTCCTTCCAATTTCTCAGGGTGTTCGCATGGTAAGATAAACCGATAGAAAGTACCAGGTGGGTAGTTAGGATCTTCAAATGAATTGGCCAATGCATGAACCACCAGCCCATGGACTACTGGGAAGATAACTCAAATGAACCACCCTCTGAAGGAGAAGTTGGGGTACTTTCACCCCTGATTTGGTGAGAGGACAACTGTCTCATTCCATATACCTAAAGATCTTCTGTTTTTAGTTTTAATCTCCTCCGAGCGCTGACATTAACTGTGGGGTAAATAGCTGACTTTGTAGCCTTCCTGCACCGCAGCTGCTTGCCCATGGATATCACAGCTGGGGAAGGCAGAAGCACCAAACTCAAAGCTCCTTAGCGAAGAAGATAATGCAACCCACACAACCCTCTTTGCTGGATGGTGACCTTTGTTTTCTGCCATAAGATGCTGGCCTAGGGGCCCCATCTGCCTGCTGCCCCGTGAAACCCATCCACCTCTGCTCACGATTTCCACCCTACTTTCTGTCTTCTCATCCCTCAGATATCAAACTTAATCACCTTCTGTCTGGCTTCTGCATTGCGATAAATAGTTGCGGCGTGCTTCTGAGGAGGAAAAAGATATCCAGCATTTAAAATATTGAGCCACTCAGAAATAATTATTCATGAGGTTTTTGTGCATGCATTAGAGTTTCCCCTCGAGGCTGAGGGCTGCCTGCTGGAATGAACTTAGCCACAACTTGGCCTTTATTTCCTTGTTTTATTTTTTTCTTTCTCATTTTTTCCTCCGTGAGTTTATGATTCCTCAACACATCTGAGAAATTGAAACATTAAAAATGCTCATAAGCATGACATGGGCAGGGCATTTCTGAGCTCATCAACAGAAGAAGCTTATGATGAGGAGGAGGGACCTTAGAGATGTGAGGGCTGTGCAAGAGGGCGCCCAGTCGAGTGTGGGAGGAGGCAGAGCCCCTGTCTTCAGGGAACTCCAGTCAGAGAGGAGATGTAGCCCCATCCCTAGGGAGCCCCAGTCTGAGAGGAGATGCAACCCTATCCCCAGGGATCCCTAGCCTGAGGGGAGACGCAGCCCCGTCCTCAGGGATCCCCAGTCTGAGGGGAGACGCAGCCCCGTCCTCAGGGAGCCCCAGTCTGAGGGGAGATGCAGCCCCGTCCTCAGGGAGCCCCAGTCTGAGGGGAGATGCAGCCCCATCCTCAGGGAGCCCCAGTCTGAGGGGAGACACAGCCCCGTCCTCAGGGAGCCCTAGTCTGAGGGGAGACGCAGCCCCGTCCTCAGGGAGCCCCAGTCTGAGGGGAGACGCAGCCCCGTCCTCAGGGAGCCCCAGTGTGAGGGAGACACAACTCCATCCTTAGGGAGCCCCAGTCTGAGGAAAAGGAAACCCAGGCTCTCTTGGGACATCCTGTAAGAAGGGAGATTCTGTTCTGCTTTAGAGATGCTGTTCTCAAGCTCAATGACTTTCTGATTGGGAGATGTGTTTAATAGTGTCATTTTTCAGTGGGCAACGGAATTGACTGATTTACTTATTTATTCATTCATTTAACAAATATTTATTGAATACAGTTTTAATTCTGTGCCAAGTAGTCATAATACTGAGGGATTCACGTGAAAAAATAAGACACAGTCTTTTTTGCTCAAGACCACCAGCCTTATTTGGGAGACAGGTAGGTAGGTAACAGTGTTCACCGTAAGTTGTAATAAGTGCTCTAACAGAGAGGAGCCCACAGGTCTGGGGAGAGAGACAGGCACGGCCCAGTGTCTCCAAATTTGCTGTGGAGTCTTTCAAAAAGATGAAACAGGAAGAAAACAAGTGTTGAATGTGGAATATCGGAACCTCTCTAAAGGATGTTTTTCACTCATTCATTTATGGATTTATTCAGTAAATATTTTTGGAGGCCCTCTGATTCCAGTACTGTGCCAAACGTAGGGATAGAAGGGGGGCAGGCATGACTCCCCCTCTTCAGCAGCTCATTGACCTGTGGAATCTTCAGCAATTCTTCACTGGCATATTCCAGAACTTTAGAGCAAAAGCCACTTGGAGGCCCTCTGCTTCTGTCCCCCAACTTGAGACACAAGGTTGTGTGGGCAGACCAGATCCCAGCACCCGGCATAGTGCTCAGAGAGGAGCACTCTAAAGCCAGGGAAATCCAGCTGCTCTTACCTGATCCCCACTTTTTGTTTGTTTGTTTGTTTGAGTCTTGCTCTGTCGCCCAGGCTGGAGTGCTGTGGTGTGATCTCCGCTCACTGCAACCTCCGCCTCCCAGGTTCACACCATTTTCCCACCTCAGCCTCCGGAGTAGCTGGGACTACAGGCGCCGCCATGATGCCCGGCTAATTTTGTTTTTGTAGTTTTAGTAGAGATGGAGTTTCACCGTGTTAGCCAGGATGGTCTCAATCTCCTGACCTTGTGATCCGCCCTCCTCAGCCTCCCAAAGTGCTGGGATTGCAGGCGTGAGCCACCACGCCCCGTCACCTGATCCCCACTCTTAACAGAGCTCTGTTTAGGTCTGATCAGCTTTCCTCTATCCCTGTTGCTGCAAACTCATCCCTTTTTCATGTGGGGGCGCCATGGATGAGCTCTTCACCCTCCCTGCCCTCCAACCTCCTCTGCCTTCCTGGCTTCACAACAGCACACTAGCCTAGCCTTCTCTGTGGTTTGTGCTCACTGAAAGGCCCTGAAGATGATCAGATAATAGGTTTCTAGGAGCCCAGAATCAGGATCTTCCTGGGGCAAAGGTGCGCCACCCTCTGGGGAGCTGGGGGGCTGGGGTGGGGGTAAATCAAGAGCACACCTTGGGAATTGGAGCAATATCCTTAGGAACTGCTGGGCCTGCCCTGGGAGGCAGGGGCGGGGGCGGGTCTGGGTGAAGTGGTCCCACCTGGGGTATAGCTGCCTTTAGAGTGGGAAGTGTCCTTTAGGATAGCTGAGTTAGGGAACAGGTGAAGCTGCTGTAATAGAGGCTCAGAAGACAGTGGCTGACATACAGGGGAGTTTACCACTCTCTTTTGTGATAAGCTGGAGGCAGGTGGGTAGTCTGGGTTATCTACCCCAGACTGGGGGTGCTACTCTGCCACTGTCAGCACAGGCCTTCCGTTGCAGGCTGCATGAGGGCTGCTCCAGTGGTGGCCAATCTCCGGCTGGTGGGAGGTCAGGAAAGAATAAAAAGTATTCTCCTTTTTCTTTTTTTTTTAAGGACACGGCCTGGAGATTGCTTCTGCCCACACTTTCACTCACGTCCCATTGGCCAGAACTTAGTCACAAGGCCAAGGGCATCTTGTCAGGGCATCTTGGAAATGTAGTCTGCATCAGGGAAGCTATCAGCTCTGCTAAAGCTTGAGCAATACTAAAACAAGGAGAGAATGGACACTGGGCATCATTCACGGTTTGTGTCACAGGGATCACCTCAACGCTGCCGAAGATCCATGGCAGCTTTATTTCCCCCAAACACCTCAGCAGCCTTTCTGTTCCCAAGGAATAGCAGGGTTCGAGGGAAAAGCCTCCAGGGCAACCAGCTCCGAGGCAGGAAGAAGACTTCGATACCGCCTAAAAATGAGGTTGGTGATGGGGTCCCTCAGAAGCCAGGCTGAGACCCTCAGTCCACCAGGGCTGGTGCCTAAAGCTTATGCTGTGGTAGCAGGGGCTGAGCACCGTGCAGTTGTGGCACCCACAGGGGCCCCTCCAGGATTCTGGGGGGTTCACACTGTCCTGCCCCAGCAGTTGCATTTGGTGCCCTCCTCTGTCCTCTTAGTGTGCCCTTTTAAATTCTATTTCCAAACGAAATGATGGCTCCTTTGTGAAAGCTCCTGTGCACACTGCCTGAGGGCTTTCTCTGGTTACTGGAGCGTGCATGTGCCCTCCCACAGGACAGAAGTGCCAGGGAATTACCCTAAGGGGTAGCTCCCAAACAATACTAAATGGAAGTTGGTGCATAAATAGCCACTCTGGAATGTGTTCTATGCAGTCTCTGAGATTCCCAGTGGGACTGAGCTCCAGTTACCCACAACAGTAACCTGCTCCCAGGACTGGCTTTTTTTCCTTTCTTATTTTCTTTCTTCCCTATAGGTACTTTTTGGGGTGACTTCCCAAATCAACTATTTGTCCTAACGTCATTGTCTCTGACTCTACTTCTGGAGAACCCAGACCAAGAAACCTGAGTTGATTGGTTCTCCTTGCTCTCTCCAGAGAGAAGATCCGACAGCCAAGGCAGAGGACTCCAAACTGGGAACGAGCAGGAGCTGCGTCTTATTGTCTCTGTAGTCCCAGCACCCGGCATAGTGCCACACACAGGACAGGTGGATACGTGCCCAGAAATTATTCCATTAGATTGAGTTAATTAATTAAAGTGTATTCTCTCATCAACTTGCTATGTGATTTTGGGCAAGTCACTTTACCTCTCTGAGCCACACTTTCACCCTCTACAAAAACATCACCTACTTAGAAGATGAAATGAGATAAGAGGTGTGAATGAGCTTTGTGATTCTAACATCTTCTGAATCTTAAGGGGTGAAAGATTAGAAAGCTGCCTCTTATTCTTGTTGCTGCTTTTTGAAATGACCAAATGAGAACATTTTAATGACTAAAAGACAGCATCAATTTTCTCATTGAAATTCTTTTATTCGACAAAGTGGATAATCTTAGTGGAAGGAATATACATTATATTTTCTGTAAGATGCATTAAAGTTGTTTTCATTTTGAATTCAACATGCTGTTTCTGAATATTTGTTCTGAATTGGTCTTGTGCCAAAAAATAAATACATAAATAAAAAAGAGGAAGGCTGCTTCCCACTAATTTTCTCATTTGATAGCTGAGAAAATGGAGAAGGGAGGATTGTGTCCCTAGGGCTACAGGCTAGTTAGGAAATCCGTTCATTCTGCAGATACTACGTGGGCACAGTTATGACCAAGCACCGTGCTGGTTGTGGGTGTGCCTTGGTGAGCCCAAATGGTCACAGTTCTGCCACCATGAAGCTGTCAGTCTCATGGAGGCTGTGACTCTGAACAGAACAGTCACACTAGGGGTTGAATAGCAAGTACTATGACAGAAAGGAGCATGTTTCTTCAAGAACTAAAGCAATGGACCTAAGCTTGTGGTGGTGGGGAATGGAGAGAGAAGGTACCCAGAGAAAGACTATTTGAACTGAAGTCTGAGGCATTATCTGGGAGAAAAAGGAAGGGACAGCCTAGAGGAGATAGGATATGCAAAGATCCTGTGACCTGAGGTGGTACATACATGGTGGGTTTGAGGAAGTGAAAGAACGTCGTTGTGGCCAGAGTATGGAGCACAAGGTGTGGGGTGATGAGAAATGAAGCTGCAGAGGTGAGCAGGAGGATCCACATGGGTCCTTGGAGGGCATGTGTGCTAAGCCAGCTGTGGGAATCCAAGTTTTATTCATGTTTTTCTGCCCAAAATTGTCTACAAAAAATTTAAAATACAGAAAAGTTGCACAGTGAACACTCATATACCCACCACTTGGATTCTACAATTTGCATTTTGCTCTCTTTGGTTTATCACATATCTTTCCATCAATCCATCCCTATTCATCTATTAATCCATCTTATTTTTCATGCTCTTCAAAGTAGGTTATGACATCAATGCAGTTCAGCCCCAAACACTTTGACCTGCATATCGTATCACTGGCAAAAGCACACTGCTGTGCAGCCCAGATCCTTATCAAGACACCAAACATTCCATCACTCCAGAGAGTTCCTTTGTGTCCCTTCTCAGTTAATTCCTGCCTTCAACTTTCAGGCAACCACTGTTCTGATGTTTTGCACCGTAAATTAAATTTACTTATCCTAGAACTTCATATAAATGGAGTGATTCATTATATCCCTTTTTGGGCAATGCTTTTTTAACTCAATGTTTTAGAGATTAATTCACATTGCATGTATCAAGAGTTCCTCCCTTTTTATTGTAAAATAGCATCCCTTGTATGTATGTCTTACAATTTGGTCTTCCATTCTAATGTCGACATTTGGGTTGTTTCCAGTTTGGGGTGATTAAGAATAACACTGCTATGAACATTTTTGTACAAGTCTTTCTGAGGATGTGTGTTTTCATTTCTCTTGGGTAAATACCCAGGAATGGAATTGTTGGGTCATAAGGTTGATATATATTTAGTTTTATAAGCAACTTGCAGACTTTTTTCCAAAGTGGCTATACCATTTTGTATTCTCATGAGCAGGGTAGAATTCCAGTTGTTCCACATACTCATCAGTACTTTCTGTCGTCAGCCTTTTACATTTTTAAATTGGTGAGTGTGTAATGATAGTTCATTATCATTTTAATTTGCATTTCTCTGGTGGTTAGTTGATGCTGAGAACTTTTTCCATGTGCTTATGGGCCATTTGCACTGACTTTTGGTGAACTATCTGTTAAAATCTTTTGTCTACTTTAAAAAAAGAGAATTATTTATCTCCTTATTATTAAGTTTTAGGGGTTTGGGGTGTGTGTGTGTCCTGCATTTAAGTCCTTTGTCAGATATATACAGTAATTATTTTATCCAACAAATGTTAATTGAACAACTGCTAATACCAGGCAATGTGCTAAACTAGACTGCCTGGGGTCTGCCTGTGGAAAGTCACAGTCTAGGTCCCCTGACTAGCAAATCCAAAGCTCTTCCTACTAAACTCACCTTCTTCAGAAGAAGAAGGCTTTAGATTCCATGTTTCTTTAGGCTCCTTGAGCTAGCAGGAAAGGCCTCAAAGGAGACATCAGATCCCAGCTCAGCCACTTGCTGTGTGATTGGGGGCAAGTCACCTAACTTCTCTGAGCTTTTGTTTACTCACCTAAAAAATGGGGAAGGGAAGGGAAAAAAAAAGACCTACCTCATAGATTTGCTGTGAAGACTAAAGGAGGCAAAAACACCGGGCATACAGTAGACCCTAAGCCCATGTCAGTTTTCTTTCTTTTTCTTCCCCTGGGACGAGAGACTGTACTAACCCTGAGGTGACTTAAGCAAGGCTTGACCTGTCTTTGCAGGGTTCTAATAGAGAAAAACTATGTAGTTTAAAACTTAGATGTTATGATGGTGCTAACAAAGTAGTGAGTACTTATGCCTCCGGGGTTGTGCTCAATGGCCCCTGTTTTCCAGAACTGATGAGATTTCCTGGGTTTGCTAATGCAGTATGTTTTTAATGGGCTTCCTGATTTCTCTCCATCAGCAAAGAGCTGAGGGAGAAGCACGCTGGCCTGGGAGGGAGAGGGCCTATGTTCCTGGCCTGTCTTAGTCTTAACCAACCACGTGCTCCAGGCAGATTTCTCTCATTCCTTTTGTGCAGACCCTTTGGAGTAAATCAAGGAGTGGGGCAAAGCAATTTCTAAGGTCTCTTTCAGTTCAAATATTCTGTGCTTGCAGGTTTCTTGGGTCCCTGATGAATGCTGGACCACAGCTGGGAGACACGTTTTCAAGCAGAATTGACTGTTAGATCAGCAAGCATTTATTAAGCACTTTTTTATGATCTTATGTTTTGAGACTTGGGGTGGGAGGACAGAGGTCCAAAGGAACTGTTAGATGTATCACAACTCAAACAGTCTCAATCAAACCTAAATTTAAAAATAATTGATAGGCAAGATGTTAATGTTCTTGAAAAAAACGAAGACAAAATAACTGCATACCCAGTTACTCAGACACCTCTGTGTTCAATTTTCCTTTAAGCAACTTCTTAACAGTCAATTAATGATTCTCCCTATTTACCCAATTGATGGAATTGGGGACTGTCTCACTACTCCCTTTATTTTTGTCTAAGTAGAAAACATATATTTGTTGGCTGTAAGGGTTTTGGATGGTTTTTTGTTTGTTTGTTTGCAGATTATATATCCATGAGATGAAAGCCATTTCTCTTCTCTAATTTACTAATTTGGTAAATTCAAAGCTTCATGGGAGGGATTTGTGTAAACTGTGGTTGAAAAGGAAGGCAGCTCGTGGGAATAACAGCAGCCAGGCTGGCAGTGCTTGGAGGGGCTTCCTCCGGCCCCAGCCTGGGGCTCCCCTGAAGTTCACAGCTAAGTGGGGCCAGCCCCAGGAGGCAGCATTGCCGTGTTTCAGAGCAACCAGCTGCCTTTGTCACCTCCTAGGTGGGCACATTACTCTGGGACTCGGATTCCTCACCTGTATAATGGAGATGGTGGTAATGCCAACCTTGCCAGATTGTTTAAGGAGTACGTGGGGTGGTGAGTGTAAAGCACTCAGTACAGTGCCTGGCGTATCACAGGCTCCACATCCATGTTACCTGTCGCAATTATCAGTATGAAGGGAACAGTGTTGGAGGCCCCTTAGCTTCTAGTCACTTGGATGTAAGGGACTCCTTGAGCAGACACCTAGGAGTCAGCCTCTGAATCCTTTCAGTTCTCCCTCAGGGATATGTTTCCTCTGTATTGTCCCCAAGGCTTTATCCTCAAGTGACAATTTTCCCAACAGTTTTTTTCTTCTGAAACTCTTGGTGTCCATTTACATGTAAATTGGATGTCTGAGCTCCTAAGGCCACAGAGTTTGTTGAATCTGGCTTTCACATTTCAAGGGAGGTAAAGAAATACCACAACAGTGAGGGATATAATTTTCCTCTTCCCGGTCCCTGATAATCTCCCATTAGTAGGTGCTAGGACTAGGCGTGGTGAATTTCCTATTGCAAAGGGTCTCCGCAAGGCTATTCCCTAAGGGGCTCATTTAACAGGGCTTCTGTCATAGTCTATCAACACCTCTCAGTCCTGGCACTTTCTACCTCTTCAAGCTTTTACATACCTGCAGCAAATGCTTCCAAGCAACAGGAGTCAGGGTAAAGGCCTGCTTGATTGCCTTTTCCCGTAACACCTCCATCCCCCTCCTCCAGGTCCTGAAGTCCCCAAGACCAGTGTTGTGCTGAATTGGAGGAGGCAGTAGAGGGGTAAGTAAATCCTAATAACAAACACTACTGTATAACAGCATATTGGATGCCAGTCCCCATTGGCTAACCAAATGCTTTCCTTACATCATCTCATTTCATTCTCAAGAACCCTGGGAGCAGATACCATTATTCACTCAACCAGAATCAGGAAGCTGAAGCTCAGAAAGGTTCACCAATTTGCCAGACACATGAACTTTGCTAATGGTAGATCTGGAATTGGAGTCAGGCGTTCTGACTCCCGAGAGCAGCATGCCATCCTCTGCTGTAAGTGTGATCCTCATGGGAGGGATGAAACCAGGATTTGGCCTTGGGCCTGTCTGACTCCTCAGCCCTGCTCATGCTGCTTAGGAGAGACTCACTGTAGGTATCATACAATGAGTTTTCAAATAAATAAGATGCAGCAAAACCCAGAGAACATCAAAACCCTGTCGGATGCAATTTAATGTCTCTTAGAGATTCAGGGAAGCACATTGTGCTCATTCAGGAATTCAGGACCACGGCTACTGTGTTGATTGCACTGAAGATGGGCAGAGCTAGTCAACTGCTAAGGCTTCCAGGGAAGGAGAACCAGGTAATGGAAAGGTTTCCTGCACTGTCTTAGTTTATCTTCTTATGAAAATGGTGATTGGATTTTAGAGCCAGGGATGGGTGAAGCTCATAGAGAACTGTTTAGATGTGAAGACAGTTTGATCCCACTCACCAGATAGCCTATAATAAGGAATAATAGTAGGTACCACTGAATTTATATGCTAAGCAGTTTCTAGACACACACACATATATTTAACATAGTATCTCATTCAAAGTTTATCAACTTATGAGGTGGATATTTTCCCAGGTTGACAGATGAAGGCATGGCCACCCAGAGATGTTAAGTAAGTGATGCAATGTCACACAGCTGGGAATTAGAGGGTTTGAACCTGGGCACTCTGGCTCTAGAATATGTGTTTTAATCATGTTCTATATTCTGTAACTATTTAGTGAGCCTCTGATGAATGGCTAGCATGATGCTAGGAATATTAATGTGTTAACCCCCAGACCCCTGCACATCTTCTTCCTTAACAGGAATCATATGGGGACTGGTCCATGGCTTCCTTCCTAAGATCATGTGTATTCCATGGGGCAGGATCCCAGCCAGCTTGCCCAGCTGCATACTCAGCCATTGGTAGAGGCTCTGGCACTCAGCATCAACTGAGAGATTGAGACACTTCAGCTCATCCCACCACAACTAGCCAGGTGAGCTCCAAGCCCAACGGCTAGAGCTGCAAGAGGACCTGGGGTTGGAGAATGTGAAGCAGGGAGAGTGGAAACTCCAGGGAAAAGAAAAGAAACTCCAGGGAAACTCCAGTAGCCTAAGGCCCTTCTGTTGTAAGGCCCTGGGTCATTTCTAACAGCATCGGCTTGTCAGAAATGCAGACTCGGACCCATCCCAGTCTTGCTAATCTGAATATGCATTTTAACAAGATCGTCAAGTAATTTGTGTGCACATGGAAATGTGAGAAGCACTGGTGCTATGGCCTCAATGTTTGTGTCCCACACCCCAAATTCACATGTACAAACGCTATCCCCCAAAGTGGTGGTGAGGCCTTTGGGAAGTGATTAGGTCATGGGGTTGGAGCTCTTATGAATGGGAAAAGTGCACTTACAAAAGAGACCCCAGAGAACTCCCTCACCTCTTCTATCATGTAAGGACACAGCCAAAAGGCGCCGTCTATGAACCAAGCAGCAGACCCTCACCAGACACCAAATCTGCCAGCTCCTTGATCTTGGACTTTCCAGCCTCCAGAACTGTGATAAATACATTTATTGTTTGTAAATCACCCAGTCAAAGGTATTTTGTTACAGTAGCTTGAACAGACCAAGATGACTGGTATCAGGAGCTATCATCAGAATGGCTGAGATGACTCTAAAACTCTTTGTGGAACTGGCTGGTTCCATAGGTTTAGCAGGCAAAGGTCAAGTTCAAAAAGGTCAGCTCTGAGAAGTTAATATGCTGAATCCCAGGGGTTAGTGTCAGCTATGGGAAGGTTGGACCTGCAAGCAGGACTGAATGTGATCCCATGACAAAGGTCGCTTGTATCTCTCTCTCTCTTACTTTCTCTGTATGAACTGGCCTAGACTTCCCTCACAGGGGGTAGCCAGGCGTGCAAATGTGCCTGTCCGGGAGAGATGTAAGCATTGATCCACAAGGTTTGAAGTCACTCTCTAAGTGGAATCAGACTAACCTCACCTCTGCTTATTGTATCTACTGCTGCCCTGATTCTTGTTCATGAATACATAAGTGTATCTTCCATGTACAGCTAGAAGTCTGTCCATATACAGGATTCTAGTGTCTTACACAGAACACTTTGCAGAACACAGTTCTCTACTGGAGTCCCTTTCCGCTTATATTAGACTTAATTATTTAAATTTCATCCATTAGTAGTTCTATATTTAATTTTTTAAAATTAAATTATTCCCCTATTAATAGATAATAAAGTTTAACAGCTGTTAACGAGCATTCGAAATAGATAAATTATTACATTCTGTACATAATACCAATATTTACTCATGACACAGAAAAGTCATACCTATAAGAAGCTTTACCTTTTTGACCTGGTTCTCTTTTACTGTTAGCAAGTAAGAACTAATCACTCTATTATGTCACATAAATAAGAAAGGGAGGGGGAGATGAAGGTGATTTACGTGCTAAGAGCATGGTTTGTTCAACTCTTTTGACTGCTCTAGCCCAGCCCATGCTCCCTCCCATCCCCAGCAACTAGGGGGAGATGGGGAGTAGCCCACGAGGGTTGCTGTTGGTTACATGGTGTTATAAACCACTCAAGAGTAAATCGCCCATCCCTCTCTTGCTCGGTGTTTCCCCAGAGTATTGCTAAAAGAGCCTCATGTAAAACCAGAAGTAGGAGGGAGCTACACACTGAATAAGAAAAGCATCCATGAAAATACTGTTACTTTTATTATACAGGGAGTATAAAAGGCATATAAATAAAAATATTTTATTATGTGATTTGAACATTAAATTTCATTGCCATACCCCACATGCTTTGTTATGCAGACTGACGTCTGCTAGGAATGAGATTCTGGCATTGCCTTTCTAGCTTGTGTAATTCTAAGAGGTCCTGAAACAGTGTATTAGAATTTCCACTTACAAAAAAGCTACATGTGTGTGTATGTGTGTGTGTGTATGTGTGTGTGTGTAGGTGTGGGATGTATGCATGGAAGTATGTATATATGTATATGCATGTGGATGAAAAAAAGTAGATACACTCGCACGTGTAGTCACTCATTCTGTTTGTCAGTTAACTATTTATTAAAATGTCTACTATGTACTGTTTTACATGCAGAGGATTCAGCAATGCACCTAAACAGAAAAAATCTCTGTCTTCATGGACTATTCTCATGGGAGAGGGTATTAGGCCATTCTTGCATTGCTTTAAAAGAATACCTGAGACTGGGTAATTTATAAAGAGAAGAGGTGTAATTGGCTCACAGTTCTGCAGGCTGTACAGGAAGCATGGGCTGGAATCTGCTTGGCTTCTGTGGGGGCCCCAGGATCCTTGCAATCATGGGGGAAGGTGAATGGGGAGCAGGTATCTCACATGGCAGAAGCAGGAGCAAGAGAAAGCAGGGAGGAACTACGCACTTTTAAACAACCAGACCTCGCAGGAACTCACTCACTATCTCCAGGACGGCACCAAGGGGATGGTGCTAAACTGTTAATGAGAACTCTGCCCTCATGATCCAATCACCTCCCACCAGGCCCTACCTCCAACATTGGGGATTACAATTCAACATGAAATTTGATGGGGACACAGATCCAAACCATATCAGAGAGAAACACCATATCCAAACCAACAAACAAGCAAATATTAAGTGAAGAAAACCAATTAGAATGAGTGATCAGGGTGCTACCTATGGCAGAGTGACCAGGAAAGGTGTCTTTGAGAGGGTAACGTTTAGACAGAGACCTTCGTAAGGGGAGGGAATGAGGTATGCTGGAGGGGCAGGAATCCAGGAGGAGGGTTCAGCTTATGCTAAAGTGTGGACACAAAGGCTCACTTAGAGGTTTGGGGAACACTGAAGAGGGTGTGGAGAACAGTGAATGAGACAGGTTCTGTGTACCAGACAACAAGCTCCTCAAACTAGGGACCATGGTGCCAGACCTGTGGGGTGAAAGGGGCTTCATAGCTTACCTAGCCAAAGCCCCTCATTTTCTGGGCAAGCTGAAGCCAGAACTGGGATTTTGCACTTAGGAGTCCTAACTGTGAGTCTGGGGGCTCTGCCCTCTCCCTGCCTCCATTCCCTACCCCTAAGTGACTCAGCTTCCCTGGTACAGGCCTGAGCTCAAAACAAAAGGGGCTACTTCCTACACAAAAGGGGCTACTTCCTGCTTGTTTATGGACTGATCCTGGCTCTTGCTCCCTGGCTCAGCCAGACTCAGAGCCTCTGGCATTTCCTTAACCTCTCTTCCTATCCCTGACCTTCCAGAAAAGGACTGGCATAGCCTTGAAATCATCATTCGCGCTTGTGCCATTCTTTGCTTTTACAAACTGCCTAGGGAGGCTTCATTAGGCTTCAGGTCTCACGAGGGAGGGAGGTGGGGAGCTACAAGCATTATTTTGGGAGAGGGGATGTTAAGAAGATGGTGATATTTGTGTTGAGAAACTCTGAGGCCCAGGGAAGTGACTGAGACAGCTTTCCTGGAAGACAGTGACAGGCAGGCCCTGGCTTCCAATGGAAGGTCTTGGATTCAAGGTGGGGTTGTGGATTATCTCAGCACAGTCACTGCCCTTCCAGGGATCTCTGAGCACCGGGGGCCTAAATACTTTCTGTTTTTGGAGACCTGCTGTATCCATTAGTATTAGATTCAGTTGCAGGACAGAAAGGCCAAATATTGAGTAGGCTACTGGCCAATATAATTCGAGTTTGCTCTTCTCTCATGTAAAAGAAGCCTGGGTTGGCAATCCAGGCCTGTCAAGAGGGCTCCTTGGTACCATCCATGTTCCAGCCTCCATGTGTCTTTCTGTTTCTCAAGGCCACACCATGACTTAAGATGGCCACTAGAATTCCAGTCATCATGTTGATGTTCTAGCTAGAAAGTAGGAGAAATAGGGTATCTATCGGCTGAGAAACCTCCCTTTACAAATCCTTTCCAAAATCCCCACCAGTGACTTCCCCTTATATTTCCATGGTCACCCCCATCTGCAGGGAAGGCTGAGAAATACTTTTTTGTTTATTAGGTGGCACATTTCCACTCTAAAGAAATGGTGATTCTGAAAGACCAGACCCCATCTCACTCACTATTCTCCACACCTCTTCAGTGTTCCCCAAACCTCTAGTGAGCCCTTGTGTCCATACTTTAGCATAAGCTGGATATATGGTATTAAATCTCTGCCACTTATGCCAACAGAGCTCAGACCAGCTCAGGCCCCTGTCTGAGGTCCCCAAACAGGTGGGGGATGGCAGAGAACAGGCATCCCTTGAGGTCCTGGTTGGTTGGAAAGAAGAAAGGGACTCCTGTGTTTAGCTCTCTCTCTCCAGATGGAATTATTCTCAGTGGATTTGTTAGGGGTAAGAATGAAGGACTTGGATGGAGGCCATCCTTGGAAAGATGGTCCCCCCTCACCCTTGAATTTCTGTAACACCTGCACATGAGTATGCTGGTCCCTGGACATGATTTCCTCGTTTCTCTTTATAAAACGTGATGATGTTGTAGTTCATAAGGCCGCAAGGAAGAAGAACAGAGAATATGAAGAGAATACAAAACCTGAAGCAAAATTTTGTCATATGGTAGGCACTCAGATACAGTAACAGTTTATTATTGTTATATGTGTGTGAGCACACATGTGCTTATATAAACACGTGTGTGTGTAAGACATGTGTGTGTGTGATTGTTCATGGAGAGGATGGCACAAAAGACAGAAAGAGAGGCTGTGGCAGGCTTTGGTTTTTGTGTGTCCTGTGCCCTGCTCTGCTACCCAGCAGGGCAGGGCAGGGCAGGGCAGGGCAGTGGCGACAGGGCCCTCCTCTCACAGAATTGAGTTTCCATGGGAGGCGCTTTAACACCAAAAATTTCTGCAGTCCAATTTTGAGGGCAACAGGCAGAGAGAAGCCGGGTTGCCAGGCAACCAGCCATTAACAGGAAATTAGTCGCTCATCTCTGAATGTCCTGTCCCATTTCCATCCTACCTCCCCCACTTCTGCCAAACAGAAACACTCACATACAGGAACACACACAGAGCCATACAACTGAGTGTCTCCGGGAGCTTCTACAGAGAATTCACATTGCTGGACTCACATCCAGCTACAGCAGGCAGGCCAGAGCATCACCAGCCACTTCCTCCTCTTTCCCCACCCTCTGTTTCTCCTTCCCTACCCATTCCTCTCCAGGCATCGCTCAGCCCTGTGTCCCAGTGGGCCCTAACGGCCTGTGTTCATGTGTTTTTCCCCTCGAGCTTTCTTAGGTCAGGGACCTTTCTTTTTCACCAATCTGAAAGCTCCCTACAAGTAGTGCTCCCCAGCCTCTCAAATCTCACCCTAACCTCATCTCTCAAACCCTACTCAAACCCTATCCCAAACCCAAATCCCAAGCCTGATTTTTGGCCCAGGTTTCTTGCTTCAGGAGCTGGGCTGCACCTGTCGTCAAAGGGACAGGGCCACCTCAATACTCACTTGGGGTCTGCGAGAAATGGATGGCCCATCTGGGGAAAAGAGTGGAGCAGGCTTGCCTGGCCTCCCATATTGGCCAGGCCTAGGTCAGGGGCTCAGGCCAGGAGCTGCTTTTGCCTCAACCCCGTCCCAACAGAGAACAGTGAAGTGGGGGCCCCTTCAGGTCACCCGATACCTCCTGTGGAACAGGCCCCTTCCTTGGATCTGTTCTGCCCTCATGGGTAGCACTTGGGGTCTTCATAGACACAAATATATCTGGAGAGAAAGCCGCATACCCAGTATTACCATCTCCAGCCCCAGCCATATTTCTAGCAAGTTGACCTCAAGTCCTGAGGCCCCTTCTCCACCTATTCCCTCCCTCCACACATTCATGGACGTGGGCAACTGATCCCCGATTAGCAATGTCAATTGGACTACACACTAAGCTAGACTCCACTGTAATTCCCCTCTTGGAAGGAGCCTATGGCCCAGGGAAAGAAACAGACACGTAAGTAGTTATGTGCCCAGCAGAGGCATATGAAGGGCGTGGAGACCCAGGACAGGAGCAATCCAGTCTGTTGAAGTTGAGGGGGTGGGTGGAGAGAGAAATAAGGGAGCAGATGATATGTCAGTTTGGAGTATGAATAGAAGCTTGCCCGACAGAAATGTTGGGGACAGTGTTGAGGAGAGTGCATTACAAGCAGAGGAAACAGCCTGGACATGGGCTGTGTATAAATAATCACCTTCCAGAATTAAGGAGGAGTGTTGCTGTGTTTTGAAAGTTAATATTTAAAGAACATTGGGATGGGGGCAAGGAGGTTTAGGCCTCAGTTCTGACCCTAATTAGCTGTGCATCCCCAGACAAGTTATGTCACCTCTCTGGACTTCTGTTTTCTCATCTGTGAAACAGAGACTTGGGCCATCTCTGGGGTTATTCTCAAGCCTGACAACCCACGGCTTTGTTTGTGTAGGATGTTCATCTGCAGGGAGGAGGCCCCGGTGGGGATGTCGCAGGGGCTGTGGTCCGAAGACCTGTCTTCTCATTTCTCGCCACTTCCCTCCCTCCCCACTCTGGGACTGCCTCATTTCCTTTTGAGGTTCTCCTGGCAGCATAGAACTCTGAGCATTACAGTGACCTTTGCAGAAAATTGCTTATTTCAAAAGATTTAACTGCATTTAAAGTTAATGTGGGAGGCTTTTAAGCAGGGATTGGCAGGCATCATGGAGTGTAAGGATGGGCTGTGAGGTGTCCTGGAGACCAACACATAGTCTGAGGCCTCCCCTGCCTGAGGAATGCTCTGACCTAGGAGAGCAGGATTAAGACCTGAGCGGTAACCGCTCTCACAAGTTCTGTCCTATAAGAAGCATTATTGTCATGCAGGAGAGGAAGGTGATGAGATGGGCAGAAAACAGCTTATCCTGACTTTTCTAGGTCTCCAACCTCTCTGTACAGTCTACTTACTGGCAGAGCGGGAGGCTGCCTGGATGTCTTTCCTGTCCCAGTGACACCTTCGTGTTTTTGACTACAGGAAAATCCCAAGAAGCCAAGAAAGGTCACGTCATTAGCACACGAGGGTGTTAGCCCAAAAGGAAAGAATGAGGAGGTGCCCAAAAGGGAGACGGAAGGACTCCAGACAGGCTTGATGCCATGCTGTAGCTCTGGGGGGCCTCTGGGCAGCCTCTCCGCTGCCTGGCAGCAGGGCTTATGGAACAACTGACCCTGTTTCAGCCTCATGAAATCATGACGTTCAATGCCCTTCAGGGCCCCAGGGAGGAAGATGCTCTCTCAGTGACGGGAGCGGGGAGAGGAAAGCTTGACCTGTTGCCCCTGTTCCCCGGGTGGTCACTGCTTTCTGGCCTGAGGCTTTGAATCTTCAAAGCCTTTTTTAATGTGAAAGAAATGTAATTTCTTTGTCAAATCAAAGGCTCCTTAGCTGTGCAGAGGCTGCTCAGCCCAAACCCCCTTGCCTTGGGCAGAGCAGAGGCCTGATGACTTGCCATGGGTGTGCTTGTGCATATTTAATTTAATTTGTATTTATGGAGTGCTGCGCTGTCTGCCTCTGTGGGGGCCTGTGTGCTTGAATGCTCCCTTTTGCAGGCATCTCTGCAGGCACTCATGCATGTCTGTGTATTATGTGTTTGGCATATGTCCACGTGCCCACATGTGCAGGCCTGGCCTAGTGATTCTGGGTGGAGTATGCTTATGTGAAGACACAAATGGATGCAGTGGCGGGGTGGGAAGAAGACAGCCACAGAAAGCCTGTGCCTGGAGCATCTCTTGCTGGAGTGCTGAGAACACATCAGCATCTCAGAGAAGTCGCTGAAGCCTGGGCCCCAGTGAATGGAGGGCCAGAAAAGCTCAGGTCCACTGAGTTGTCACCTCACTAGAGGTCTCTAGGGACCTCAAGAGCCTACTGACTCTCTGTGACCTGGATCTGGGCAAAGGATTTCCCATCATAGCCCCTCACCCCCTTATTATTAACTACTCAAGAATGTCCCAACCTCCTTTGCCCATCTGAGCAGTGGCTGGCAGGGTGTCTGGCTGGAGAGGGAGGAGGAGGGCATGGATATGAGGACTTTCCTGGGTAACGTGGGCAGGGGTGGAGGCTGAGGGAAATAGGAGTTTGCCCATTCAGTTCCTTTCCCAAGAGGGGAGCAAACAGCTGAGGCTGGAGCTCCTGGATTACACAGCCAAGGCCTGACCTCCTCCATCTGACTTGGATGCCTGATCTGAAGATGGATCTTGGCTGGAGGATCTGGAGAGGCAAAGCACAGAGATGGTGGGGTAGACGAAGGGGATAGACATAAAGAGACAGGTCTCATTACTCAGGAGAAAGTTGCATTCTCAGTTTTTATAATGCTCTTAAAGAGAAGAGTCAGTTTTTCTCACTTGTAGCTGGCTGGAAAGCCAGGGCTGGGTCAGGGTTCAGGGAGCAGGAATAGGCACTGAGACCTTTTTGGCTGTGGTGATAGATGATACTGATGAACTTGAAAGGATGCTAGGGGTGGAGTTGGGGGAGGGGTTGCCTCATCTCAGGACAGAAGGGGCAGAAGGGGATTATTGTCTGCAAAAAGTGAGGTGGGGGTGGGGAGGCCTGAGGGATCTTTCATCTCTCAGTACCTCTTCCCTCCCTTTCTCCCTCTCTCCCTCCCGAGCTTCCTCTTCCCCAGGGTCCTTCCTCTCCCTGCTTTCTCCATCCAGGCACTCCCCAGCCCAGCTAGTCAGCCTCTCTTCTGGCTCTTGAGATCTATGAGGGACACTGGCCACTCCTGCGGGACACACAAGACTGTCCTGCACCTCTCTCTCTGTGTGTGTGATCATACCGAAAGGTTCTGCTGCTTCCTGCCCCTGGGTTGGCTAAGGGGCTGCTGAGTGCTACCTGCAGGTTTGCATTCCAGCTCCCCCTTTCAGGGACTGAGCAGTGGAGGCTGTTAAAGACAGCGTGTAATTAACATTCTGGGCTGGTAGGTGTGCAGGTACTGCAGGACTCTGAGAGCTGGAAGAGCACCTCACTCTGCATTCCCACCTCTTCATTCTCTCTCCCCAGTTTGCTTGGATTCCCATGTGCGCTCTCTTTCTGCATCTGTCTGCTCTCTTCTCTGTTATCTCCCTGTCTATCTTCTCCAAATCTCCCTGGCTCTGTGTCTCCTTCCAGCTCCTCTGGGCTCCAGCTGCCTCTCAGTCTTACAGGGTTAAGTGTTTTTTTTTCCCGCTTCCTGTTTTCCCTCCCAGAGCCTGCTTGCCTCTTTCTTTCTAAGTGCTCTGATCTTACTTTCAGTCCCTCTCCCTGTCCCCCTGTAGGTCTCCTGCTCTATCAGCCTGTCTCTGTCTCTCTCTTTCTCCCCCCACGCTCCACCCCACTCTCCCATTTGGAAGGTAAATGTTCAAATAAATGAAAAAGGTCAAACCCCATGTGCCTGGCAGTAGAAAGCAACTTTGCAACCCTGGGAGCAAGCGTGGCAGAGACTGTGTGGAACAAAAGATCCCCAATTACTGCCCCTCAGTGCCGGCCTTACTGCTCTAAAAAAAGAGGAATTCAAAGCAGGAGAGGCAGAAGGGCCTTGGTGGGGCTGTAGAGCTGGAGGTATAGCAGGCAGTAGTGGGCGTGAGAGGACTCAGTCTCAAGACACTCCAAGAATTGTTTCTACCTCTCTCATCTGGCTCCAGATTCCAAGCCTTTTCTCCATCTGAGCCACTCTATGGGCCAACTCCACTGGCCTCACTGCATGTTAATGATGCTCATGCCCACCAGGACCTCACCCCCAGACACATGCTTACACCATTAGAATCCCCACTCTATCGCAGGCCCACAGTTCCCCAGGCCACAGCTCTGTCATGAACAGGTGTCAGGGAAGCCACCCTTATGGGCTTGAGACAGGCTTCAAATTCCCTTCTTACTTCCCTCTTTGAAATCCCCTCAAATTCAGTGGGAATCTGTCTCCCCGGAACAGACCTAAACTGCATTTTAACCAATTTCTATCCCTTCCCACTTTCTCTTCTCCAATGAGTAGTGGATTGATAGAGGATGGGGTAAAACTTTGCTATTTCATGTTTCCAAAGACCACCTCTGTGAGTTATAAGAAAAGCTGGTGTGATGGTTAACATTATGTGTCAACGTGACTGGGCTAAGGAATGCCCAGATAGCTGGTAAAATGTTCGTTCTGGGTGTATCTGTGAGGATAAGTCTGGAAGAGATCAGCATTTGAAATGATAGACCAAGCAAAGAAGATCTGCCCTCCCCAAAGCGGATGGGCATCAACCAATCTATTGAAGGTCCAGAGAGGAAAACAAACAAACAGACAAACAAAGGTGGAGGAAGGGAAAGTTTGCTCCCTGTTTGAGCTGGAACATCCATCTTTTCCTGTCCTTGGACTTTAGTGCTCCTGGCTCTTGGGCCCCAGGACTCAGACCAGGATAAATATCATTGTCTCCCTTGGTTCTCAGGCCTTCAGACTTTAAGCTACTCACTTTAAGCCAACACATTACACCACTGGCTTGCCTGGTTCTCCAGCTTGCAGATGGGCAGATTGTGGGACTTCTCAGACTCCATAATTGTGTGAGCCAATTCCTGTAATAAATCTCTCTATATCTATGCCTATGTATACTTCCTATTGATTCTTTTTCTCCAGAGAACCTTCACTAACACAGGTGGTATAAATTTCACAGTTAGAAGTTCTGAACTCAAATCTAGCTTTCCCTGCTTAATAACTTTGTGACCATGGGCAAGTTATTTAATCTCCTGGAACCTCAGTTTCTCTATCTGTCAAATGTGGGCTCAATAATCCCTATCTTACAGAATGATAATTATGATATCTATCTTACAGATAATGCCTATTTCAAGGATCCACTTATTAGGAGCAGGCATAGTTGGCAGTCTGCCACCCCAAAAAACAGTGGTATTTGGAACAACAAGTAACTTATCATGGATATGAGTTTCACAGTTCACCCTTGAGTATATTCCGGAGGTTCAAGTGGATTCCAGCAGGTCCTGGTGACCTATTTATACTGATTTCTGGATGAAATTCAGAATTTGGGCTCCCTAAAGGAGGAAAACTCTTACAGTCAGTGTTATGCTGTTGTTCCAAGGTCTCTGCAGGACTAAGCTTTAGGAACCAGGTGTTAGCCAGCCTGATCACTCACTCTGTTTTGGTTTCTCCCCTTCCCTGTCCCACTGTCCCATTCCTCTTTCAGTGCTTTCTTCACTTCCCAAATAAATGATATTGTACCCACATCATTGCCTCAGGCTCAGCTTCTGCAGGAATCCAAATTGAGATAGCATGATATTGCATAAAGACTCTGGGTTTTAGGATCATGTTCCAGTGCTGACATGATTTAGCTGAAGGTTCTTGCCTTATTTCTTAGTCTATTTTCTGCTGCCATAGCAGAATGCCACAGACTGGGTAACTAAAATAGAAATTTATTTGGTTCATGGGAAATAAAAGAAAGTCCAAGAGCATGGCACTGGCATCTGGTAGGCCTTTGTGCTGTGTCATAACGTTGTGGAAGACATCACATGGCAAGAAAGTGTGAGAGTGTGTCAAACAGAGGGAGAACATTAGAACAGCAAACCCATCCTTTTTATCAGTAACTCACTGTCACAATAATGGCACTGATACATTCATGAGGGTGGCTCCCTCATGGCCCAGTCACCTCTTAAGGGACGCACTTCTTAATTCTGTCACAATGGCAATTATATTTCTTTTCATTCATTCTTTTTTTTGAGATGGAGTTTTGCTCTTGTTGCCCAGGCTGGAGTTCAATGGCACGTTCTCACTTCACTGCAACCTCTGCCTCCTGGATTGAAGCGATTCTCTTGCCTCAGCCTCCCGAGTAGCTGGGATTACAGGCATATGCCATCATGCCCGGCTAATTTTGTATTTTTAAGTAGAGATGGGGTTTCACCATGTTGGCCAGGCTGGTCTCGAACTCCTGACCTCAGGTGATCCACCTGCCTTGGCATCCCAAAGTGCTGGGATTACAGGCATGAGCCACCACACCTGGCCAGGCAATTAAATTTCAATGTGAGTTTTGGAGGAGACATTCAAACCGTAGTACTTCATAACCAATTTTGATCATAATTCTCGCATCTATGAAATGGGGCTACTAAAAATTCCTTCCCTACCCATCTTAGAGACTATGTTATGATGAGATTAAATGAGATAATGTGAGTAAAAACAATAACAAAAAAGCAAACCATAAATCAATATGTACATGTAAGGAGTTACCGTTGTCATCAATATTTGATCTTGTACATTCAACTCTCACCATCAAAAGGCATTCTGGGAGTGGAGATTTCAGGGCCATCTTACCTGGCACAGATTTGGCCGAGCCTGTCCACCAGCCTCTTTTCATTCTTGGTGCACCTTTTGCACTGTGATCACTGAGGGCTCCCACTTACTCTTCACCTGGTTCCCTGACTTTGAAGTTATTTAAAGGAACTGTTATTACTGACTTTGGAGTTCCTCACAAGGGGATTCTCAGATGCTTTTCCTGGACGTTTGACTTCAAATGTACATCTGACCTGCCATGCACTCTTTTTCTTGTAATAAATAATTAATATTAAAATACAAATATATAATATAGATTATATATACTTACATGATGCCTTTCCCTTTACATCTTTACATGACTTCTTTTTCTCTGCTAGTTAGCCATGCAGAGGGATTTTTTTTTTTTTTTTCCTTTCCAGAAACCAGTCTTTTTGATCCTCAGCACACATTTTTTCCTGGCTTTCAATGAGGATTTTCTTTATTTTTTTTTTATAAATAGTCTATGGGTTTCTTATGCTTTTAAAAATGTTATTTAAAACTTTCTTTTAACCATTCCTTTTGATTTTTTTTTCTTCAACACATGCTCTCATTTTCTATATTTCTCTCTACAAGAAATGAGCAGTGGCATAATGGGTATTTTCGGCTTTCCCACCAGGGGATTAAACTTCAAGGTGCTGTGGTCTGAAGGAGGCAGAGCTTCACCCATAAATGTTTTGGCCAGTTCCTGCCCTTCCCTCCAGCCCGTTCCTCACGCTGCGACCAGCAAGCCTCGTGCCTCTGATGGGTGCCCTTATCTCTGTCACCACCGGGGACTCGCTGCACAATGCCACTTTATCACTTGCACCAGCTGCCTGAGCTCACTGCACCTCACCCTTAATTAATTACACCCTCTGCCGTAAGGAGCCATCTCCCTCCCGAAGACAGCCTTCAAACCCCATCAGATGAAGAAGCAAAACCCTTTCATCTTTCCTGATGGCTCCTCTTTTTCTATGTCATTTTTTCCCCTTCCTGCCAACACTGATTCCTTTGTAAATCTGCTGTGCTCTTGGTCTAGAGCCATCCACGAGGCCTGGACTCCGCAGTGAAATCAAGCTCCAGCAAGCAGGTTGTAGGGCCCATTAAGTGTGGCAGGGAGCAGAGGCAGGGTGTTTGTTCTTACGAGACCCCAGAGGCCAGTATTCAAAAAATGGTCAGAGGGCATGGGAGCATGGGGCAAGGTGGTGGATGTGTCCCAGGTAGGGGGAGCAGTGACTGCTGGGGATCAGAGATAGGCTTCAGATATGGTTGTGAAGAATATTCTCCTGTGACATCATGTTTCACTATTGTGTCATAGACAATGAGAGACCCTGCCAACACAGGCACAGGGAGCAATGGGTTCTGCAAATCATGATGCAGACAGCGACGCTAACAGTGAGAAGCTTCAGCACAGGGTTGTACAGAGAGACTGCCTCTGCATTCGTGACACTGACAGCACAGACACCATAACTCCAGCCATGACAGACTCTGCACACAGGGACCCAGGAAGTGAGGGCACTGCAGACCATACCTCTGACAGTGACAGACCCCAAACATCCACAGAGACAGTAACATCAGCACTGACTGGCTCAGCAAACAGAGAAATAGGGAGGAATGGGCTCTGTCGACGTCATAACACCAACAGACACCGTGACAAGTACTGCAAACAGTGACACAAACAGTGCTAGCCTCTCCCAATAATACCGAACTCTGCAAATAAAACTCAACTCCACAGAATAACGAACAGTGCCACGGTCTGCAAATGGTGACACAGGCAATGACATGCTTTGCAAACAGCTCCAAGCTCTGCAAATAATGACACACAGGGCCAAACTCTGCCAACAGTGAGTATAGCTGCACCTGGGGTGTGGACAGCCAACCAAGGGCCACGCCTGGTTATTTCAAACACTGGCCCTGAGAGCACCCACCTGCTATCACCGTCTCTAACACTCCCCATCTCCCTCCCACTCTCTCCACTGCTTCAAGCCTCCTTTCATTTGAAAATCCTTCACTTGACCCACTCTTCCTTCCTCTTATCTGTGGGTGTTCTGCCTTTCAGAGCTAAGCCTTTCCCATGAAGAGCCAGGCCTAAGGCCTTCTGGTACCCACTCCCTCGGCACCCTGGGAAGTCACACCCTCCACCAGAGCCCTCACCTTCATGCCCTGTGGTTTCTGTAGCAGAGCTGCCCACTCCCACTCAGATTTCAGACTGACCTTCTTTACCCCTGGTTTCTGGAATCTGCCCCCATCTGCCTGAAACAGGGGGTGGGGAAGACCGCATGAAGCCATGTCTGCTCATTTCTGCTTCCTCCTTCACTATGACCCTGTGAGGGGCAGGATGTGAGGAGGCAGAAGCACACGAAGGAGAATTCACCTGCCAGGGCCATAGAGATCCTGCGCTGCTGTCCAGCACTGGGATTCGTGTCTGCCCGACTCAGGTGGATGAATTACTATTACGGGTGACGTAGCAAACCGGTTTGGTGTGCAACTCACAGGCAAGAACTGCTTGAATCCTGGCTCTGTGATCTGTGGGAAATCACGTAACCGCTCGCCTCCTCAGTTTCCTCACCTGGAAAATGGGGATAATAATTATACTTATCTGAGAGTGTCTGAGTGAGAATTTAATGATACTTAAATGCCTAAAATGGTTTTTTTGAAAGTTGCCACTGACCTGCTCAGCCCTGCTCTGGTCTCATTTCCTCAGCCTCTCCCCTGTCCCCTCTACTCCACACAGCCTCCTCGCTCTCTTCCAACCAGCTGGACCCCTCTCTGCAGGGGTGATACATGCTCTTCCCTGTGGATTGAGCTTTCCCAAGTGTCCACCCAGCTCGCCCCTCACCTCTTGCAGGTCTCCAGGCTCAAGTGTCACCTCCACAGAGAGACTTCCCTGACTGCCCTGGGTAAAGCGGCGATTTCTCTAGCTCACACTCCCCTCAGCCTGCTTTATTCTTCTTTTGTGGACACCTTTATTGCAAGTCCTGTAACCTCTGGGAGGGCCTGGAGCTCAGGGGCGTGGGTTGCAAATGTAAACAGGGCAATGCAGGGAAGCCAGCATCTGTGGGAGGTAAAGGAGCTGTGCTGTGGCTCCCTGAGGACTTGAAGCCAGGCCAGGAGGATGATGCTGGCTCTTCGTAGGGATCCCTCACCTTGGCACGGTTCAGCCGAGGTGGCCTTTCCCCTCCAGCAGCCCTTTGGTAGGAAGCGGGAGGCCTGCTGGCAGCAAGGGAGATGACACGCCTGAGCCTTGACACTGACACTTTTCCCCCGGCAAATAGGCATGAGGGCTGGAAGAGGAGAAAACAAAACTGGCCAGGAGAAGGCAACCTTCCCTGCTGTGGTGAGCGACAGTTGTGAGCTGTCAGCTCCTCTGGGACATCCTCTCCCTTTCAGTTCCCTGCCTGCAACACAGTTGTCCCTCTCTCCCACCAGAGAAGGCTTGGGCTGGCAGAGAGAAGAGAGAGAATCACCAGAGAGGGGCCAGGCAGAGGGGAGATGAAACCAGCATATGCTGGTGCCTTGGAACTACACTGAGCTCAGACACACAGGCTCTGAGACTGGAACAGTGCTTCGCTCTTGAGGCTTCCTTCAGGCAGGGCCCACAGAAGCTGCCGCTGCACTCTCTGAATTCCAACACTCCAGATGTGCAGGGGGCCAGATGCACAAACCAAAGCCTCAGAGTCCTGGGTTGAGATGCCTGGGCAACAGAGAGCAAGGACTCTGCTTCATTATGGGATGCAATAAGCAGGTAACTTCTTTCACTGAAAGACTGGATTCTCCTCCAGGTCTTGAGTTGAGATCCTGGGTCTGCAGCAGGTCATCTGAGCATCAAACATAATATTAACCTTTTTGGTATCTTGACTGCCGGGTGAGCAAATACTGTGCAGTCAGGAAAATGGCAGCTTAGTTATGGGCCAGTCCTGTTGTCGCGTGGGCTCTGCAGTCCCCTGAGTCCAGGCTTGAGGGTGCTGCACTGTGCTATCCTCAGATTCAGCCTCTTTCTGTCTCCTGTCCCTGCTCCCTGGCTGCATATCCATGGAATCTTCCTTGAGGTGTGGTGAGTTGTTCTACTACTTGTCCAGCATTTCCAGAACATGTTGGAGGGAATCAAAGCCTTCCTGTAGAAACTAATGGGGACAGATTTCATCCTCTGGAAGAGTGTTTTAAGCAGATGAATAAGCAAATGCCAGGACATGGGAAAAAGCTAGAAGAAGCAAGACATGAACACAGCCTCTGTTGGATGGTGTGGGGTCTGGAAAAAAGAGGGGTCAAGGCAGACCAGGATCATGGAGGTGACCCACCTGGTACATGCTGGTCCAGGGCACTGTGATTTTGTTAGTGAGAAGGCCTGTTCATTCATTCACTGACTTGTCCATTCATTTATTCATTCAACAGAGCACCTACCATGTGCCAGCATGGGGCAGCCCCGGGCCCTCAGATGAACAAGAGAGACACAAAACTCACAGTCCAGTGGGACTGATTTCAAAGACCCCATGTTTCCTTCCGAGTTTGTGTGGTTTCTATATACCCAGCCCACACTGCACACTGTCAGGGCTGCTGATGAGAGGATGGGCATCAGGGCAGCATGTTGAGTTGTGTGGATGTGGTCATGGCCAGTAGCAACTAGAGTATTAAGGATTTAGAATGTCAACCCTGCATTCAGTTCTCTTTATAGATCCTTTTGGTCAACTTCATAAAATCCAGAGTAGGGAGCCCCTTTAGGTAAAGATGTGCTCTTATCCCTGGAATGGGTAGATAGGGCATGGCTGTTACAGTCAGCTCCTGATATCCTAAATGGGCAGGGTCAGGGGGAGGTCCTGAACCCACCCTCTCCCCCCAAACACACACACACCATTTACATACACACACACTCATACTGACATATGCAAACACACATATACAATTCACATACACTTATACACTCACACATACATGCACAGATTCACATGGACACACACATATAATTCACACACACATACATGCACACATTTACAGACACACACACACGCATTCTGTCTCTCGCTCTCTGTCTTGCTTTATTTTTCTCCTGCAGACTGGTCCTTTCTGTCTGGCAGTGCTGCAGACAGGAGTCTTAAGAGAGTTAGGGTTAGGAGATGGTCTCTCTGGAGTCAGTTAGCCCTCAATCCTCCTGGACTTTCTGCTGCTGACTAGCTGTGTATCCTTGGCTAATATTTCTGACCCTCATGTACCTGTTCTTATGAGTGAGAATGATATATCGACCCTCAGGATTTAAATGAGAGAAACAAGAACAAGCATGTGAAGTGGACAGGTGTCTGTTTTTGTGGCCAACCTCACTCTCTCCCTGTGTCTGGAGATTTCTCCCTATGTTGGGATCAGAGTGGGTGGCAGAGCCCACCTTCTACTATGGAAGACTTGGCTCTGCCATTTGGATGCACCTGCCCGAGACTCAGGGGGATCCTAAAGAATTATCTCTGGCTGCTGCAACCATTTTAAGAGTTCCCAGGACAGCAGTGGCTGTGCTGCTAATTTGGTGGCCAGCATCCAGCTGGCAAGCTCCAAGCCTAGGGCCAGCCCAGCAACAGTGGTGTTCAAACGTGGGCCATTTTTGCAGCAGCATCTCTTTGGGTGTTATTCTTGAGTGTGTAGCCCCAAACCTGGTATTTAGGCCCTTTAGAGATTCCATGAGCAAGCAAAGATGTTTTTAGTAAATTCTTTTTTATGTTTAAATCAGCCAGAGTTGGTTTCTGTTGCTTGCAGCTCAGAGCCGAGTCTGCTGGAGTGTGTAAAGCGTTCGGCCTGGTGCCCAGAACACACATAGCAGGTGCCCAATAAATGTTAGCCATTAGAGATGACATGCACACAGCTTCAGAGATAAATTGGAGGGGGCAGGAAGGAGGGAGGGGGCTATGAGAACAGGATGCAGCTGAAGCCCTCATGGCGGAAGTGATCCAATCTCCCCACCCTCAGTTTCTCCAGCCACAGGGCCCCAGAAGACAGACGGGAAGCCTCTTTACCTTTTATCTGGTTTCCTGTCACTTGCCTGCTTCCAGCCCAGTCAGGGTTGGGTTTATTTGCACAGCCCAGATGCCCAGGAGTGGTAGTAGTGGGAAGGGCAGCAGGAGAGGCTAGACAGAAATCCAGATAAGTGACTTTAAGTGGAAGCCCCATCAGATCCTGCCAGATCCCCGGTACCAGTTTATTCCCTTTACTCTCCTAGTAAACATGCCTGTATCTGTTGCTTGGTTTCACTGTCTCCATTTCTGCTCCAACAAATCCCAGATCACTGAGCTTCGGAAAAGAAATACAGGAACACCAGGAAGCCCCTGAAGGCAGAGGACTCACAGGGAGACCATCGGCCAGAGCCTGTGGGATTAGTCTTCTGCCCTGCTCCAAAACCCCTTAGGTACATGGGCCCTTTCTCTAACCCCCACCTTCCTCCATGGGAGATACATATTACCTTTACCCAGAGGGCTACATGCAGATATATGCCTTTTCAACTGCACAGAGGCACCAGCTGAAAGTAAAAGTGGAGTTCCTTGGATCCAGACTGGGTCCAACTGGAGGAAGGAGCACCTTTATACCTCCACAAGAGACTACATGCAAGACCATGCCTGCAGCACTATTGAGGGGCTTTGAGAGTTTATCACCATGTTACTAGTTTAATCTGGGAGAATCACCATCCTCTCATTTTCTGTTATTCAGTGCTATGGTTTGAATGTGTCTTCCAAAGTTCATGTATTGAAAACTTAATTCCCAATACAACAGTGTTGGGAGGCAGGGCCTAGCAAGAGGTGATCAGGCCATCCAATCCTCATGAGTGGATTAATGTCATTATCATGAGAGTAGGCTCGTTATAAACGTGGGTTTGCCCCCCTCTTGCTCCTTGCCTTTCCACCTTCCACTATAGGATGACACAGCAAGAAGGCCCTCACCAGGTACAGGTCATTTAGCCTTGGACTTCCCAGCCTCCAGAACTGTAAGAAATAAATATGTTCTTTATTAATTACCTAATTTTTGATATTTTGTTACAATGATACAAAATGGACTAAGACACTCAGAACCATTTCTTAATAATCTCTAGCGGAGAGATTATGGCCTTCAGTTTTCCCAGCTCTCAAGCATGGAGGTGTATTTCAGCGCCTACCTTACCTCCTCTAGGTCTTTCTGGGGCTGCCGTTAATCAGTGGTGACCCCATTTGTTCAGCCATAGGGACCTCCATGCTCCATTTGGTACTGCTCTGCTTGGTGACATGATGGGGGAAGGGTTCGTGTCCTTGTCTGGAGTGCCCTTCTCCTCCCCACGTTCCTCATCAGGTCCGCTTTGCAGTACTATGAAGGTGTAGACAGGACACTGTGGGGGCAGGAGCCACATCTTTAAGCACCTTCTCCCAAACGGTATCTGTGTAGACCTTGGGCCCATGGCACGTTTTAGTGCTCACTTCCCATGATGGCAGAACCTGACTAGATTCCTACTGATACAAGTCTTCCCCTGAAGGGTCAGAGCTGTGAAGATGGGAAGAAAAGAGGCTGTTCATTCATCAACTCAGTAGCTGCTCTCTCTGTTCACGGGGCAGAAGCTCTTTTCAAATTACATCTTTAAAAGGAGTTTCTTCACATGGTTGCCACACCCTCCAGAGGCCTCTCTCGAGTTTCCTGACCTCCTCTTGCAGTGGCCTCCTCTTTTAAGACCCCAGGTCATTTTCCTACCTCCTCCATGCACAGCTGTCTCCCTTCTTCCAGAAGGAAGAGGATATCCCATCCCCAGCCTCAGTCTCCCCTTCTGTCTAGCTAACTTAGCTGTGTCCTCAGAACATCTCCTCTGCTCAAGCTACGTCATTTGAGAGCAGGAAGGGTGCTGTCTGGTTCGGTTAGAGAGGGTGACGTGTCTTCTAAGTCTTTTTTTTTTTTTAATTTTCATTTTATTTACTTTTTAGAGATGGAGATCTCACTCTGTTACCCAAGCTGGAGTGTAGTGGTATGATAATAGCTCACTACAACCTTGACCTCTTGGGCACAAGCAATCCTCCCACCTCTGCCTTCCCAATAGTTGGGAATACAGGGGTATGCCACCAGGCCTGGCTAATTAAAAAAAAAAAAAATCTATGTCTTCCCACCCTTTTTTTCCCCTTGTAACTTATCAATGATTTGAATTCCTGTTCTTTGCAGTCTTCCAGTGCTAGGCTTTTATTGCTTGCATCCCTATAGTGTGGTAGTCTTTAACATATTTCTCTGTCTTCTGTGTTTCCACAAATTAGAATCTGGGTCCATAGGCTTGAGCAGATTCAGCTACCTCCCCCTCCACCTCTTTTTCTTCTGGGATTCCAGGTTAGTCCCACCAGTGAGTGCTATGGCTGATTTCCTCACTAGCTATCAAAAATACAAACATACCCCACTAAGGAAATGTTAGGGTTTTCTCCCAGGAGAGCAAAGTCCAGCCTCATAAGAACAAAAAATATTTCTCCTGGCAACATGACTTTGATTCTGCTCCTTCTGACTCAGGAGCTTCGTGTTCTGGTGCTAAGGAGGACTTGATACCTTCATTAGCCTGACTGACATCCTGTGGCTATCCGCGCCTCTCTCAGCTCCTGACAAGGTGGCTGCCGCAGTTTAAGTCTCAATGATTTCTACATCTCCCTGCTGATATGAGAGCAGGGGGTGGTGTCAGGCATTTCAGTGTAGCCCCACCATTCTAGGAAGTTATCCTTTTCTTCTCACCCCTAAAATAGGCTTCTTCCCCTAAAGACATATTCTTTTCCCTTCCTAACTCTCTGCTCCTCAATCCATCTGGTTGCCTGAGAAGGCCCAGTGAAGGGATGGGTGGGAAAATGTGTAAGACCTTCGTCAAACAACAGAGCCAGATCCTACAACCAAAGTGTTTATTCATCACAAGCTTGAGGACTAGGAATGAACACAGCCCCAAGAATTGAGCAGGAAGTTTTCTACCGCTCCCTGGACCTAAACCTAATCCAACATGGGTTAGATAATGTTCTACTTTGAGGCAGAAGAAGAGCCTCCATGACATTTAAAAAAATTATTTATTTAAGTCAGAATTTGAATAATGGCCACACATTTTGAGTGGTTGATATGTCTTTAAGTGTTTATTAGTCTATAGTTCCTCCCATCTTCTTTTCCCCCCCTTGCAACTTAGGGATGAAATTGGGCCATTTGTGCCATAGTTTTCCATTATTTGGTCTTTACTGATTGCATTCCTTTGGTGTCCTTTAACATGTTCCTGTGTCCTCTGTATTTCCTGTAGATTGCCAGCTGGACCCACAGGCTTGAGTTGATTCAGCTTTCTCTCTCTCTCTCTTCCTCCCTCCCTCTATCCTTCTTTCTTTTATTCTTTCTCTTTCTCTCTCCCTCCCTTCCTCTCTCGTTCCTCTCTCCCCCTGATTCTCTCTTGGCAAAACTACTCACTCTCTCATGGGTAGTGGTGTATTCTTAGGTTAAAAGGCGCAAAAGTCTGATTGTTTCACTTTTTGTAATGTTAGCAGCTCAGTGAGCAATGCCTGAATTCATTAATTCACAGGGGTTGCCAGATGGTGCCATTTTAATTTTATTATTCTTTTTTCATTTATTAGGTGAATTATTTATTTCTCTGATTACATCCATCAAGAGAAACTTTCCCAGATCTACTTTGTGGACTCCATGGAATAACATATTGGAAACCTCCATGACTTCCTCCTCAGCCAGCACACCCACATTTCCAGCACAGGGGCATGGACCAGGGCTCAATGTCCACCCTACTCATAAGGCAGGAATCGCCATCCTCCTTCATGCCAACTTACCAGTTCAGGTTCAGGGCAGGAAGGGGTCTTGGGCTTGGATCCTGCTCTCAGGGGCTCTGCAGTCTGAGGCACAAATACTACTTTTTTTTTTAAGTTGTGTGCTTTCTCGTTGCCATGGTGGGTCATCCACATGGAGGTCTGTTTGCATTCCTCGTGGTGGGCATATTGTCTTTATGTTTAACCCCATTTATTCGCTTATTTGCTAAATACAGAAACACACACCATGTAGTAGCAGAATTTGGAGGTAATGGGGGAGAAAGTGGTGGTGACATCATACCATCAGAAAGCAAATTACTTAGAACTGGATTTTAAATACCAATTTTCTTAAGTGCCTCTGTCTGGTCTCCCTGTCCACCACCCCCATGGAACACCCCATCCTCCCAGTGCGCCTTTGAATTACTTCTCTTTGGCTCTCCCAGATCCCTGGCCCCGGCCCTTGTCTTCTGTCCCTGCCCTTTGCTTCCCTCCCCCAGTTTCTCCCAACACCTCCTGATCTGACTTGATGTAGTCTGAGCTTTCAGGGCCTCTCCATTCATACTCGCTGTGCTACATCAGGAGACTGTTAAACAAAGAGCCATTTGCCTGCGGGGGAATTATGCCCTTCCAGCTGGTAGGATAAAACAGCTATCATCAGTTGGGGTTTTAAATTACTTTATATATTTTTCTTGTAACAATAATGAAGAAAATGAAGCTCAGTTACCTTAAGGACTTTCCAAGGTTTCAAAGGTAGTAAGTAAGGCCTGGAGTTGGGATTCATATATAGATTTTAAAGCTGCAAACCCTAACATACGTCCCTGTCCTCCACTGCTTATCCACCTGTCACAGTAGTTGGCACCTCTCTGCAGGATGAGAACAGATATATACTCATCCACGAGTGCTCAAAGGACAGATTTACCTAATGGGAATAGAGGCTATAGGCTACACCTGGCTCTTATTTCGGCAGTTAAGCTGGACTGTTTATGAGAGCCTTTAAAAGCAAGCTACTTGGGGCATAGTGTGGTGTAGTTAATAGACAAGTGTGTGCTCTGTGAAGTCATGCTGCTTTGATTCTGATACCAGTTCCACCGATTATTAGCAGTGTGGCCAGAGGCATAGATATTGCTTAGCTTGTTTGTGCCTCAGTGGCATCACAGGGTAACGGAGATTATAATAGTCCCTACCCCATAGGGTTGCTCTGACATAGTGACTTAAATGGTTGCACCATTAGCATTATCTGGGAGTCTGTTAGAAAGGAAAATTCCCAGGCCCCCGAGTCAGAAACTGGCAGGGCCCAGCAGCAGTCTGTGTTTAATATACCCTCTAGACAATGCTGATAAGCATTAAAATTTGAGAACTATGGGCTTAACACATGGAAGTACTTAGCATAACACCTGGGACATAGGAAGTGCTCAGTAAGTGTCAGCAGTTTATTATTATTGTTGTTACTAGCCAGGGCACTCATCACTCCTACAGTCTTGGGTGAGGAAGTTCAGCCCAGCTCCAGAGGAGAAAGGATGGAGCACTATTCTCGTGCTCAATTGACCATCTGTGTTCCTAAGGACTGGTCTGTCTTGTCTTGTCCACTGCAGAATTTCCAACCCCCAGAGCAGTGCTCAGAACATACTGTAGACTTAGCAGTTACTCACTGTGTGAAAATGACATCTCTCTCTGTCTCGTCTGTCGGTCTGGCCTTGAGAAGAGGAGGGATGTTAGGAGCTGAGGAGTAGACTTCAGCTCCTGCTGGAAGTGCCCCACATCAAGAGAGCATTCTTTGCTCACCTAGGCTTGATTTCATACTCTCTTGTTTCTGTTAGTCAAATAGAGTGGGGTGTGTTGTGGTGGGTGGGTAGGAAGTTACCAGGCCCCTGTGTTTATATTACAGTGTATTAATAAGAAAAAGACAATTCAAGAGAAAAATGAAGAAAAGCCTTGTACATTACTTGAAAATGAATAGTCAAATGGCCAATAAACATGAAAAGGTGCTCACATCATTAGTCTGAAGGAAAATGCATGTTAAAACCACAGTGGGATGCCACTACACACTCACCAGGAAGACCAAAGTAAAGGAGATGAAAAATACTGGGTGCTGAGGAAGATGTGGAGCAACTGAACTCTTCTATACAGCCACTGCGATAATACATTGATAAAGCCACTTTGGATGACTGTTTGGAAATACTACCAAAGTATATCCTATGGTCCAATATTTCTACTCCTAGGTATAATACACCAATAGAAGTGTGTCCATATGATTCTCTGAAAGACAGGTGCTAGAATATTCATAGAAGCGCTATATTGAATAGCACCAAACTGGAAACTACCTGAATAAACGTGTCTGTCAAGAGTAGAATAGATAAATCAAAAGTGGCATATTCACACAAAAGAATACTACACAGCAGTGAGAATTAATGACCTGCAATTACACTCAACAACATGAAAGAATCACATAAGCATACTCGAGCAAAAGAAGCCAGACATGAGAGAATATGTATACACTGTTTGATTCCATTTATATAAAGTTCAGTAACAGACAAAACCCATCTATGGCATTAGACAGCAGATGGTGGCTCCCCTGGGAGCATAGTAACTGGAAGGCAGCACAAGGGGGCTTTTTTTTTTTTTTTTTTTCCTTTTTTTTTTAAGACGGAGTCTCACTCTGTCACCAAGCTGGAGCGCAGCAGTGCAATCTTGGCTCATTGCAACCTCCCCCTCCTGAGTTCAAGCGGTTCTCCTGCCGAGTAGCTGGGATTACAGGCACGCGCCACCACAACCAGCTAATTTTTGTATTTTTAGCAGAGACGGGGTTTCACCATGTTGGCCAGGATGATCTCGATCTGATCTCGTGATCTGCCCACTTAGGCCACCCAAAGTACTGGGATTACAGGTCTGAGCCACCGTGCCCAGCCAAGTGGGCTTCTGTGGTGCTGGTATGGTATGTTCTTATCTTAAGAAGTGCTAGTTACTCTGACATGATCAGTTTGTAAACTTTCACTGAGATGAATACTTCTGATGTGCGCACTTCTCGGTGTGATTACTTCAACAAAAGATTTAAAAATCTTGGCCAAGTGCAGTAGTTCACACCTCTAATCCCAGCACTTTGAGATACTGAGGCAGGAGAATTGCTTGAGGCCGGGAGTTCAAGATCAGCCTGGGCAACATAGCGAGACTTTGTCTCTACAAAAAAATTTAAAAATTAGCCAGGCACGGTGGTACATGCCTGTAGTCCTAGCTACTAGGGAGGCTGAGGCGTGAGGATTTTTTGAACCCAGGAATCCAAGGTTTCGGTGAGCTATAATTGTGCCAGTGCATTATAGCATGGGTGACAGAACGAGACCCTGTCTCTTAAAAAAAAAAAAAAAATCTAAGTGATCGTGGAATATCAGGCGCTTCATGGCTCCTACTGTTCCTGAGGAGGTAGCCTTGTGGGAGGGAAAGAAGTCCATGATCCAAGACCTAGACCCCGAGCCCAGGACCTGTAAGCATTCCAGGTCTCAGTGCCTATATCAGTCGATTTTGCACTGCTATAAAGGAATACTTGAGGCTGGGTAATTTGTAAATAAAAAAAGATTTATTTGGCTCATAGTTCTGCAGGCTGTACAAGAAACGTGGCACTGGCATCTGCTTCTGGTGTGGGTTTCAGGGAGCTTCCAATCATAATGGAAGGAGAAGGGGAGCCACCGTGTCACATCCTGAGAGATGGAGCAAGAGAGAGGGGTGGAGGTGCCAGGCTCTTTTAAATAACCAGCTCTCCCATGAACTAGTAGAACTCACTCATTACTGTGGGGAGGGCATCAAGGCATTCATGAAGAATCTGTCCCCATGACTCAAACACCTCCCACTAAGCCCCACCTCTTAACATTAGGGATCACATTTCAACAGAAATTTGGAGGGGACAAGTGTCCGAAGTATATAAATGTCCTTATCAATAGATGACAAGGAAACTTAGACCCAAGAGAAGGGAATCTTCCAAGATTGTATAGGCAGTGGTTGGGAGAATATTGGCCACATGCAAAGAGGTAGTCAAGGCCCTGCCCAAATGCTGTTAGAGTGATGAGATGATGTCTGCAGAGGTGCTGTGTGCTTGATGGGTGTGGTAAAGCTCTGCAGACTGCCATTGCCAGCATTCTTTGGGCCAGAGATACATCTAAGTGGATTTCTCCATAACCTCCCAATGCCATGCTCATTCTTTCCAATGATGCACTCTGGTTCTTTCTTGAAAGTGATTGCAATCCCTAAATGAACACACAAAAATAACCTCTTCATTAACCAGGGAAAAAATCTACCACCTGAGTGGAACGTGAACCATAATGCAGTAGAAGCACAGCAGCACATGCTGAACTAATTACCCCTGTCTCCACAGATGGATTTGTTCAGCCCAGTGGTTATGCTATGGGATCGGGTGGCTGGAAGCTGCTTTGTTTAGGACAGCATTTCCAAAGGGTGTTCTCCAAAACACTAGTCCCATGAGATGTTAACAGGTGCTGTGAAGTGGCAATTCCATGCTCAAATACATTTTGGGAACTACAAGGTTAAATGTTATAAGATGTGTCCTTTGCTGCAGGACTTCTCAGAGACTTTAATATACTAGTGGGCATAACGAATCACCAGACAGACATCAAGTAGGTAGCATTTTAAAAAAGTTACTTGATTGCTCAACCCTTTTTGATTTATAGAGAATATCATGAAAAATGTTCTATGAAACTCACAGTGAGAAATATTAGCATGGACTCAAACTTTGTCCAAGAGCCAAGGGATCTGGCTTGAAGATTCAGCTCTGTTATCAATCAGCAGGGAGACCTTGGGCAAGTCCTCCTTCTCTCTGAGCCTCAGTTAACTGGAAAAAAAGGGACTCGAAGAAAAGGAAGAATATGGATTCCCAGAGGGAGACAATGGTATTCTAACCATTGTCTTACCAATTTTTTTTCCTTTTTTAATACCACGGTGTTAGGCAATGAGACAAATTTATATATGGGGCAGACACTATTGATAATCTACCCAATATAATGGCTATTACCTTCATTTCTTGCTAAGATAATCCTGACTTTTCTCATTTGGTAATGATCCCAATGACATGGTAAATCTCTTTCCTTTTGTTTATGAATCAGTTGTGGCCAGTAAGATGTCTAAGGGAAAGTTTTCTGGGGATATCTAAGAAAGGCTTTCTTCTCTGATAAGACAGAGCCACTCATGGAGAAATGCTCTTTTTTCCTGTCTCCCTTCCTGATTAAAAAAAAAAAAAAAGTGGTTATGCAAGGATATGATAGTTAGAGCTGTGGCAGCATCATTTGATCATAAGACAATAAGGATGTAAATCAGGAAACTGAGGACTCATAGAGGAAGGAGGGAGAGTCTGGGTCTCTGATAACATCATGGACCTGCTGACCTAATAGTTGAACTGCCTAACTCTGACTTCTTGTGAAGTAAACCATCCATAAGTGTCCTCACGGTTTTAGTCACTGTTAGTTTGATTTGCTGTGACTTGCACTCACACAGAAACTTGCTGATAATATTTGTGTCTATTTTTATCTTTCACTATTGAATTTTCTTATTTTAAGGGATCCTCAGTTACAAGGTGCATTTCCAGTTGATTTATTAATAAGTTAGGAGTCTCTGATACAATAAGATACTAAAGCTTAAAATCTCAGTGACTTACCACTATAATAACTTATTCTTCACTCCACCATAGTCCAGTATGGGTTGCATAACCCTATTCCAACTAGTGGCAGTGTCATCTGGAACACATGGTATATTAGTCAAGTTAAGCTAAGCTAGGTTGCAGTAATAAACTCTGAAATTTCAGTAGCTTAGTACATAAAGGTTTCTTTTTGGTTCATTTAAAATCTGTTATTGGTCTATTGGCTCTCCAGAGAAGTTCTCTTCCAGCTAAAGGCTCAGGGATCCAGGCTACATCTTATAGATACAGACTTTAGAACAGGTGACTTCCTGGTTGCTGAAGTAAGAAAGGAGGGAGCTGAGGGTCATGCACTAACTCTTAAGTACTGTTGCCTGGAAGTAGTGCCACCTTTCTTTATAGCCTGTTGTCCAGAGCTAGTCACATATCCCCACTTAACTACAAGGAAAGCTGGAAGATACAGAGGAGCGTATGGTTACTTGGTGAGTGCCAACTGCCCCTGATGCAATTTTACAATAATAGCTTTTTAAATAACCTTGTCTCGGTCCCTGAAATGTGTCAAAGGGAGACCATAGGGGACAGGAAGAGGTGTGTGTGAAACTTTCTGGGTACCATTGAATCCAGCTTCCAGAGGTTAGTCCAGGCCAAGCACTAGGTTCAAGGTTGCACATGGAAAGAGCCAACTGAGGACCCAGAAGTCTGGGTTCCATTCACCATGTTGGGCAAGCTACCTTTTTATGGGCTTGTCTAACCTATAAAAGGGTTTTGACCCTGTCCTGGTCACTTCAGGTGTGTCACAAGTCACCCCAAAATTATTTATAACAAATAATCATTTATTATCTCTCATGGTTTCCATGGATTAGGAATACAGGAGTGGCTTGGCTGGGTGGTTCTGCCTTAGGATCTCTTATCTACAGTCATCTGAAGTCTTGACTGGGGCTGAGGATCCACCTCCAAGGTGGTTCACTCATATGGTTGGAGAACTGGGGCTGGTTCTTGGCCTGGGGCCTCAGTTCCTCCCCATGTAGGCCTCTCCACAAGGCTGCTTAAGCATCCCCATAGCAAGGTGGCTGACTTTCCCCAGAACAACAATCCCAGCCACCGAGATGAAAGCCACATGATCTGGCTTTGGAAGTCATACAGAACACTCCACTGTATTCTCTGGGTCACACAGCCCACTCTGCCCTTGTGAGAGGTGACCACACAAGAGGGTGAAGGAGGCGGAATCATTAAGGCCCATCTTGGAGGCTGGCTTTCCATGTCTCATCTCAAAATCCTGGCTTTCTTTGACTATAATCTAGGACGATCATTCATCTTCTAGTTCTGCTGGTCACACAGCAACACCCCTTCCTCCAAAGAAAATGCAGGCAGGACCAAGTCTTCCTAAGGTTTTCTCAAATGTTTCTGGCCCTCTAGGATGTTTTCTAGAACAAAAACCCTAACAGTGAACTCATTTTTTAGTTAATTCTTTCAAGAACTCAAGACAGGTGCTGTTTTTATCATCCACATTTCATAGATTGGGACACTGAGGCCTAGAAAGTTGACTTGTCTAAGGCCATGGTCAGCATATTCCGAATCAGATTTCAAGCCCAAGTTTACGTTCCTAATACCTCGTGGAGCCAGGCTCAGGCCCAGAGGGGTGAATAACAGCCCTGCTCCTTGCACCTGCCCAGGCTTGAGCCCAAGAGTCCTCTCTGCAGCCTGGAGGTGAGGCAGCTAATGTCTACCCCCCAGAGAAGTGCTTGGCACGCCCAGGCAGTTGCCCTTGCCCACACAGAGCTCACTTCTTTCCATGCAGTTCTCACCCTATCTGGAGGGGCTTTGCACCCCAGGAACTTGCTAGAGACTGGAAGTCCCTTGGTGCTTTCGGTATTTTTAGTGCACGTTGAGCTAATGGTGTTAGCAGCAGAACATAACAGTGTGTTTCGGCTTAAGGCAGTGATAATGGAGGCTGATAAGTCAGAACAAGGAGTGATTTCTTTACGAGCCAGCATATTAGGGCTTAGCTGTAAAACTGCCCTTTTCTTTAACTGGCAGCAGCAAGTGAAAAAGCTCCTGACCACAGATTTATTAAATGTTGTGGACTTAGATAAGATGATTTAAAGTTCATGCTTCTGTTCCTGATCTGCCTATCACCAAGAAGCTTCAACAAGGACTTATCCCATCTCAGCAATTTGCCTGTATTTGAATAAGACAAATGGGCAATTTCTTGAGGTCTGAGGACTGGAGGGGAACCAATGAGCCTTAAAACAGCATTGGAAGGCACTGCCATTCCCTTCCAGGGAGGGTCAGAGAAACACTGAACACTGCTGACTTGGTGCATGTCTCCAAAGAGCACAGTGCATTTATTCAGGGATGCATGTGTGTGGTCACGAAGAGTTGGGAGTGGGAGCACCATACATGCGGGGACCCGTGCAGGGGGTGGCATGTGTCCTAGTGGGAACCTGGGAGGTAGTGGTTGAGAGTACAGACCACGGAGACACACTAGAATCTTGGTTCTACCATTTACAGCTGGAAACCCCAAATGGGCTTCCTCATCTGTGAAATGGAGATAATAATAACAATGGCACCTATCTTAAAGGGTTCTTGTGAGGGTTAAAGGAAGTAACACTTGCCTTGCCTTTCATATGTTGCCTAAAATATCGTAAGCACTTACGATGATGGCTACTTTCATTTCACGTGTTTCATATATTTATTCATGTGAGCTCCTGTTTGGAATGCGTATGTATGTGTTTATCTGAATCTGTGTTTAGTTGTGTGTGTGCATAAGGGCAACCATGTGAAGGTGTGCATGAAAGCTTAGAGTGATTAAAGACAATGAACTTCCTGGCTGTTGGGGACTCATCCCTTCCCAGGTGGAATGTGACACCCACACCTTCTAGTTGAAGAGCTCACCTGGAGCTAGGTAGTGATACAAAGTCCTCCCATCGCTGCATAGGGGAGAACAGGTGAGTAACCGGATGGCCACATTTCAGAGGCAGAGAATGAAAGTTTTGCCCGTCAGTATAATGAAACTCGTAGGGTTCAATGAAAATCCAAGGGGCCAGGTATAACTCTGGCTGATTTTTCTCTCTATAATTCTTAGACATTAACAAAATAGGTGGGTTTGCTAAATCATCTGACTGCAGGGCCTCTGCTAGCACTCTCTGCCATCATTGTTCCTTGGAAACTGGGGCTTTAGGAAGGGGGAGTCAGTCAAACATAATGCTGCTGGAATTGCCATGTGCTGCCCGCTGCTGGCTGCCATGTTTGGCTTAAGGCCTTATGAGAAAGTTGCCAATTCATCCCCAGTACTGGGATTCAGGGGTGTAGCTGCTGGTGGTTTTGCCACAAAACTGAGTCTTTGAACTGAGATGGTTTCATCAGAGCCTGGTCTCAGCCTTTCTCCATTTGGGTTAATGTTGAGTGTGCTGTGGGGTGGCTTTGTGGAGGGAATCAGCAGCAACACTTTCTTCCAGTCTCAGTAACTCACTCGGCAGGGGCAGTGTCAGGAGTGTGGGGACCCCAGTCCCACATCTGCTACTGCATTTCTGTGTCTGGCTGAACACTGCCTCACAGTCATCCAGCCACAGGCTCTCCCATCAGTCCAGCTGTCTTCATCCTTTACCCCCGGGAGTGACACACTGACCACCTGTGAGGACACCTCCCAGCAGTGGGGGTGGAGGACCACGTGTCCTCTCTGGGACCCCTTGTGACTGATACCCTATCTGTGAGAAGAGATAGAGAGCTGGGGAAGCCACGGTGAAGGGTGATGTCAGCTGAGCCACTGAGGACCCTAGAAGCTTGATATAATGGAAGAGACCTGGCCTGGAGGTTAAGAGCTGTTTCTTTATCTGCAAATTGAAGGCTAGAGCCAGGGAACATCGGCTTTGCAGATACAAGATTCATCCAGAGAACTTGTTACAGGTAGCTTTCCAGCCCCCAGACACTGATGTTCTAATTCAGAAGGTGTACCGATGGGCTTGGGTACTCCATCTTTGTCAAGCATCCCAGGTGATAATGATGAAGGTGGCCCTCCCAGCTTTTACATTCAGGGGCCTTCAGCCTTTGGTTTGCCAGAACGTAAGGGCCATCTCGGGGATGTGAGGTGTAGTGGTGGTTCTTACTGTGCTACTAGAGACCAATAATGTCACATGCCCTACCTGCTCCCAGACCCTGGCACCGTGGTTTACGAGGCGTTCTCTGCCCCTTTCTTTCCTCCTGCGGAAAGTATATCATAGTGAGTAAATGCCTTTCTATTCACCCAGATATTTAGGGAAAAAGTGTTGGGCATAATCTTAATTATCTTTTTCTCACAATCTATATCCACTCCTTGGCAAATCTTGCCTTTCGAGTCTGTTGCTTACACAGCAGCCAGTGAGATCTTTTGAAAGCATGTAATTCTCCAGGGTGCATATGATGAACATTTCCACTTTATAGAAGAGGAGACGGAGAGAGTAAGTGACTCGCCCAAGGCCACACAATAAGGTCAGCCACAGGACCGGGACTGGACTCCCAGCACGGTGCTCATCTCACCACCAGGTACCTCCTGTTCTTGCTAGAAAAGGCAGCAAATCAAGGTGAAATATTAAGAACCCAGTGCTGCCATTTTCAAATGTGTGCACTAGAACCTCTGTAGAAGAGACAGTTGGCACAGAGGGGGCCTTTTTATGGTCTTGCATCTCTAATAATCTCTGCCTAGCACAGCATGTGCTTCTAGTCGTATTGCTGTAGAGAAGAACAGTGAGAGGAAGGTGAGGTAAACAGTCATTATAGTAACTAAGCTGGTAACCTCTGATGGGCATAGTTCTGTTCCCAGAGATTCCCCCTCCAGTGTTTGAGAGAAGCTTGAATGCCATCAGGAGGAGGAGGACGCTTTGGGAATGGGGTCCTTCCATCTGCCCTCCACCCTCTCCATCTGGTGAGGGATAAAGATTCTGCACTTGATGAGCACATATCTGCACAGGTGATCTTTGGAAACCTGAACTGAGTGAGCAGCAAGTTGCAGGAGGGTGAGGCCACTTGTCCAAAAGGCTAGGCACACCACATTTCTGCAGTCCCACCTGACACTCCTAGAAAGATGAGGTCTATCTCCTGCAGAGGTCATGGCCCTACAGCATTTGCCCTGACACCAGATGGTCCTGTCCTTCCCCTGACCTCTTCCTTCCTTGAATGTGATGTGATGCCTGGAGCTACAGAAACCATCTTGTGACCATGATACTCTAAGCACAAGGAAGAAAACCAGCTTTTGGAGGGTGGTGGAATGGAATGGTAGAAAAGGCCGAGGTCTCTGGCATCACTGAGTGATAAATTGATACCAGCAACACCTACCTCCGGATTACTTGGTATCAGACAACAATAGCCATCTTTTAATTTAAATTATCTGATTGGGTTTCCTGCTAACTGCAGTTGAATGCATTCCTAATTATATGAGCTTCAGAATTGGGCTTTGTTGTTGAATGATGTTCTAACTTTATAACTATGCTTGTTGGAAGCTCTGAGGTCTTTAGGAGGATAGAAGGTGGGGGAAGTTGAGAAGGAAGGGCTTCCAGGAACCCCATCCTGACTGTCAACTGAGAAGTCTCACTTTTATGTTTCTTTATACATTAGAAATGAGGTTCCCAGGTGTTGGTTGTGCCCAGGAAACTTAATGGTAATTAATGCTTGCAGAGCTCTTAATCAGTCAAATAACTTTGCTACCATTTGAGTTGGGAAGAATGTTATGTTCCCCATTTTCGAGGAAACAGACTCAGAGAAGTGAAGTGTCTTAGCTAAAGTAACACAGCTTTTGGGTGGCAGTGATGGGGTTCAAATACAAGTTTTCCAATTTCAAATCCTCTGGAGGTGACAGTTCCACCCTTGTGGAGACCCCAAAGATCCTGCATTTAGGGAGCCCCTGGTCAGATAGGAACAAAAGAATCTGAAAGGCAGAGACTCAGGCCCAACTTTTGAGGAGTGCAGGGGCTTCTGAAAGAATTAAAGGACCTAATAAATCCCTGAGAGAGGAAAGGATGTCAAATGAGGAAAGGTATGTGTCTGTGGCAGCCCTACGCAGCCTTATGCAGAACGCGACAGGCAGATGTGAGACAGTAACCCCTGACAGCTGCCTGAATAGGGCAAGCTTGGCCAGTTTCTGAAAGAGGAAAGAAAATAGAGAACAGCATTCTAGGGGTGGAAAGAGGGCTAAGAATAAAGGTTTCTGGCCAATAAGAGTTCTGGAGAAACTCACCCTTGGCGGGCCACCTGCTCATGTTGCAAAGTTCTGCTACGTTTGGGTCTGTCTGCATCCTCAAAACTCTTCTCCCTGGTGTGTGGACCGCCCATTCATCTCTAGAGCCAGCCCAGCCTCAGGCTCAGATGGGCGAAGACAAGGACAAGTGCCAAGTCACCTGTGTCCCTCACAGCTGCACAGCTGGCTCCAGCTGGCTGCAGAGGACACTTTGGCAGCGAGTGCAGAGAGCTGAACTCTGAGCTCCCCCATCACTTGGGTGCTCTTCGAAGATGGGACCTCTGCCTCTCCCATCAGAATGGGAGCTCCCTGGGGGCAGGAGCTCTGTCACCCCCGTTAGACTGGAGGCTCTTGAAAGTCAGGGGTTATAATTCTGTCAGATCAGGAGTTCTCTGAAGAGAAGGGCTGCATCTCCTCCATCAGATCAATGGCTCTCTGATCACAGAGATCGTTTTTCTCCCAGCCTTAGGGATAAAGAAATAAGACAAACAGTACCCTCTGTGGGTGGAAGAGGTGGATATGTTAGTCTGGGCTCTGTACTGTTTCCACCAGACTATGGTTAAGGGACTAGTTACCAGCAGACTGTGTTTTTGCTCAAGTCTTCTTTTCTAAAACAGCCTTAGAAAAATTCAACACTTTTGTCTTACCCTCCTCACACCCACCCCGAGTTTCTTGGTGAGACAGATGGGAACATCACCCTCAGTTTCATGCTCTGATGGGTCTTTAGAGCTCAGAGGAGATTCTCTCTGCCTGTTCAGCAGCTCAGGCTACTGCCAGTAGGAATGAAAGCCATGGTTCATGGTCAGCCCAGGTTCTGCCACAGGGTTTCTGGGTAATGTAGTTCCCTACCTTCTTCCTGCTCCTATTGGAAGGAAATGGCTTCAAATCTTAAAGTAGCTTCTGTGAGGGGGATCTCTTCAGAAGAGAAGGGAGAAATAGTATAATTGGAGTTACAGAAACAGTGGTTTTCTTTTTTATAGCTTGACACGGTTTAGAGATTTTCAGAAAGGGCAAGTTGCTTTGATACAGACCTGCAACCTGCAATTGCAATGCTATTTTTTTTTTTTTTTTGGAGACTTGGTATTGCTCTGTCACCCAGGCTGAAGTACAGTGGTGTGATCAAAGCTCACTGCAGCCTTGACTTTACAGGCTCAAGTGATCTGCCCACCTCAGCCTCCCAAGTAGCTGGGACTACAGGTACATGCCACCATGCCCAGCTATTTTAAAAAAAATTCTTTTGTAGAGACATGGTCACTGTGTTGCCCAAGGTGGTCTTGAACTCCGAGGCTCAAGTGACCCTCCTGCTTTGGTCCCGCAAAGTGCTGGGATTATAGGCGTGAGCCACTGGGCCTGGTTGCAGTGCCGTTTTTGATAAGATCCTGTCCCCTCTCTGCTGATGGAAGTTGCTCTTTCCCCACGGTTAGGTGTGGGGCTGAGGCTGGGTGGGCCAGTGGGATTTGGTAACTGAGAGGTGCTTCTGCTTTCCGTGGAAACCCCGTAGTGGGCACCACAGTGATTTGTTTCCAAGTATTGATCCAGGCTGGTGGTTATTCATTCACACTGAAGCTTTACCAGTCCACAAGGAAATGGGAAAATAAGAAAAATGCAACTTGTTTGTTGTAAAGCTAAACATATATATTTTTAAAGGACTGTCCTTTGGTTCGATTCTTTTTTTCACTTTTTAATATAAAAATGTGATAGAGACATGGGAGAGGGCCCAGCAGGGAACGAGAGGGAAGAGGTTACCCCATGTGGTGGGTCTCAACATGATTGCTTATGTGTTGGGATATTCATAAAGGCAGTGTTCATCAGTGCAGATATAGTGTGAGTTATCTGCACATTCTGAATTGTCTATGCTGAAGTAAGAGAGAGGTAGAGAATCATTCAATACTGGAGGTGAGGCAAAGAAGGAGAATATTTGTTGAGGATGAATTCAGAAAAGATAATTGACTTGGCCAAGGTCACCCTGATAGTTAACATCAGGTCTGGGACTAGAATCTGTGTCTCCTAATGCCTAGCCTGGAGGGTACTGGATTATAGTAATAATGATTATGTTAATAGTGGATATCCATTGAGCTCACACTAAGTACTTCACAAGCAGTATCTCTCTCGTCTCACGGCAGCCCAGTGAGTAGGCTCAGGAGTTAGACTATTTACGGACGGATGATTCAAAGATGACTTCAGTTCAATTCAAGACACATTCACTGAGCTCCCATTAGGTCCCATTCCAGGTGCTGTACTAGGGCCAGGAAATGGGAACATTAATAAGAGGGGGTTTCTGCCCTGAACCAACTCAGTGGGGAAACATGTGCAATAAAATGATTTCAGTGAAATGTGCTGAGTCTTATGAGCAATTTTTATATAGGAGTACATTGGGGCAGGTGGCTGGATTTCAGAGGAGGGGGAATTTGAAGAGAGAGTGGCTTGTGGTAGGCTTCCTGGAGAAGCTGATCCATGTCTTCCACAGGGAGGGGAGCCTGCCAGGTGAGGAAGGGCGAGGTGGAGATGGGAGGTACTTTGGGCAGAAGGCCTGGTAAAGGCCTCAGGCTTGACAACAGCATGGTGTGCTCTTGCGGGGGAGGTGGAAGGTAGTGAGAGAGGTGTGAAGAAGTTACACATATGGTGCCATCCACTGGAAGTTTTTAAACTGGAAGTGGTATGATACCATTTATAAATTATAATGGGCTCTGTGGGAGCTAAATAATAAGTAGAAGGAAGGGGCTTTCCAGTTCTAGACCAGAAGTGGTGAGATTTGAGCTGGGATCATGGTGGTGAAGAAAAGGGATGGGTTCAGCAATATTTGGGAAAGGAGTGACAGGACCAGGGGACTGACTGGGTGTCAGGGCTAGAGGGACGGAGGTGGTGTTGGAGAGCGGGAGATTCCTCATTTGGATAGCCAGATGGGTGGTGAACTGAACTGAGATGGGGACTCTGTAGGAGGTCCAGTGGGGTGTGTAGATTTCAGGCTCAGGGTGGGGCAAGCTGAATCTCAGTGGCTAACGGCACTGTCACCTATTACCTTCTCCTTCTGATTTATGGAAAGCTCAACTCCGCCTCCATCTCTACAGTGAAGTGTGTGGGTGACAGAAGGGGCAGATGGCTGGCCATGTCTCATGGGACTTGGTGAGCCCATAAACAGTATAGTCCATGAGGTATTACCTGAGACTTGGGTATTTAGGAAAAAATGAAAAGGTGTGCCCTGCCCCCGCCCTAAACCATTGGCCCAAAGGACAGTGAAAGGACATATGACCTCCCTCTTCCTGTGCGCACAGAACCTCATTAAGGGCCCTTCATAGACGACATGTTTCCTGGACTCTTTTCCCACATTTCTGCCTGGGAGACAGCATAGAAGTGCCTCATCTCACAACTGGGTCATCATTTTGGGGTCTTTTTCACTCTCCTGTGATGACTCAGATAGAATGATGCTTTAAATAATTGTCATTACACGTCATTCATTTGTTCTCTCCTGCAAACACCTTGCTCATTGTCCTTGGTGCTGTGCTAGACTCAAGACAGATTCCTAAGACAGACCTTGCCCTCAAGGAGCTCACATATGATCAGGGAAGACAGGCAACTCATGGCCTCTCAGATAAGGTGAGCAATGCTTCTGTAGAGGAACCTTTGGATCTGCACCCCTTGGGTGTTCTTTGTGTGGAGGAGCCTTGGGGGTTGCTTAAGAGCACAGACTCTGGAACTGCATGGCTTTGGTTGAATACTTGCTCCTCTCCACTTATAAGCTGCATGACTATAGGCAAGTTACTTAACCCCTCTGGGCCTCCATTTTCTATCTATGAAATGAAGATAATGATGGCCCTCATCTCCTTGGGTTGTTGTGAGAATTAAACAAGGTAATACTTGAAAAGTGCCTGGCACAGAGTAAGCATTCCTCAGTGTTAGCTCTTACTACTTTTATCATCATCCTCATCTTCATCACAAACTCAGGAGTCTTCAGAGGAGGAGTTGGCACAGAGGAGAGGTTTCATAAGGCATGTGACATTTGAATTGGGCAGGAAAGGTGACATTTTGCCAAGGAACAGAAGGGAAACTGGACCACTGTCCCTGTTAATAACCAGAAACGTGTTAGAAGCATGAGGTGAGATGATTGGGCTTCCAGCTCCCCAAAGCAAAGGCCTCTAGACAGATGGAACCAGAGCCATGAGGTCCCCCCACCCAATGTCATCTACTTTAGAGCCACTCCTCTGCCTGCCATTGATGAGCTGTGGCCCTAGCCTCACCCTGGTGCGGCACCGTGGTGATGGCTCTGCTCTGGGGTACAGGGCACAGATGTCACTGTGAGAGAGAGAGGGTTTTGGAAGCTTGGTTTCCAGGTCTGACTGGGCCACTCATACCTAGCCATGTAACCCTACCAAGCCTCTCTGAGCCTTGGTTCCCCTCTTTTGTAACATGAGGACAATAGTAGCTACTTCAGAGGCTTATTATAGTGATTTAATGTCATAATGAATAAAAGTGCCTAGCATTGGGCCTGTTGCCTAGGACTTTCTCAGTAAGGATAAGTGTTGGTTGTTATTATATCCCCAGCAGCATTGGTTTTGAGTTCCCCCTCATCCCACCCATCCCCAATCCACACTGTTGAGAGCTCCCTCTGTCCTAGCCTTTTCTCACCATATCATGTGAAGATCTGGGACTCCAAGAGATTTCTGGCTGGTTCAGGGGAGAAGTTTCTTCCAGCCCTTGCACCAATCCAGATTCCTCTTCCATTTAATCCTCTTATTTTCTTGAGGTATGTGGTGACCTGCCCTTTACTGTTTAGGGTGTCTCATTATCCAAATGGAGTCAAAAGAGTGCGCAGACTGGAATCTTTGAAGTTTTTCCTGGAGACAGAGGGATGACAAAATGACCCCAAGGTGCCCAGGCCCTGAGCCTTTGCCTAAGTGTCTTGGTGCCCTCCTCTCTTGCCTGCTGGCTTTTAGCCTGGACCTAGAAACAGATTCTGCTGCATAAGGTGAGAAAGCCACTGCTGTGTATTGCCCTCATGTTTATTTCTAATCAGCTTCTGGTGCCGGGGAGGCAGTGGCTGGATGCTCTGCATCCCTGCAGTCCGTCTCCCGCTGCTGCACAGATCCTCCGAGCTGATTGAAATGTGATGTGTGGGCTTAGGAAGGAGAGAGGTAAAGCAGTAACTCAGACCACAGCAGTTGTCCTGGTTCATTGCCTATGCTTCCCTCCCTCCACCGGGCACCCTGGCCCCTCCCATGCTAGGCTGCCAAACTAGGCATCACCCTTCCACCCAGCCCATACTTGTGAACAAAGCCAAGTATCTTCTTTTCTTCACTTTCTCACCTCACCCCAGCAAAGCTGGGTTGCAGGGAAGCAGCTAGGGGCTCAGAACACTGGGAAGGGGAAATGGTGCAAAGGCCTTCCTTCTCATGAAGCTGTCTCCAGATTCACATCCCATGATGCCAGGAGGAAGCTCCCTGTGGGAACCACAGCCAAAGCTCCAGCTAGAATTCCGTCAGGCAGCTTTGTGCAGATCCTTGTGCCTTGTAACTCTCTTTCTCTTCTGGTCAGGAGGCCTAGCTGAGGCCCCTACCCAGGAGATATGTCATGGAAATGGGAAGCCTGTGTGGGCAGAGACCTTTGGATGGTTTACCCATATTACTTGTACTTAATAAAATAATGGAAAGGGGGAATCTATAAGGTAAGGATAAAACAGCGAAGGTTATTTTCTTGGAGAAGGGAGGTTTAAAAGACTGCGAAAATCAAAGTAGACTTGGACAATTGGAAGAATAGGCAAGACACTTAGCTACAAAGTTTATTCATTCATTCAATCACTTACTCACTCACTCACTGACTCACTCATTCACTCATTCAAGTGTTCATTGGATACTTACTGTGTCCAGGTAGTTTAGGAGTACAATGGGGTATCATGGTAAGCCAGCAGACATGGCCTTTGCCCTCATGGAACACTCAGATCAGAAGGGAGTAGACACAAGCAAACCAGCCCTTACAATTCAGGATGAATAGGGATGCCTTAGGGGAAGGACAGGGAGCTGATGATAGAGAAGGCCTATGTCTGTTAGGAAAAACCAGGAAAACAAAAATCACGTAGTGTATTTATAACTGAAGTGACTTACTGCTGGAAACTGGCTCACAGGTGATGGAAGGGGCTGATTGACTTAGAAAGTAACAACTCCAGGAAGCAGTTACCATACCTCAGCTAGAGCCACAAGGGCAGGAGGCAGTGTAACGAGATCATAGAGTCCCCTAGTGGAAAGTAGAGCCACAGTGATTGTGTCCAGTGGGAGCCTGGATGAGACACTGCTGCTGATATCCCCTGAGGCAGAGAAAGAGTAAAGAAATATCCTCTCTTTCCCCTTTCTCCTGCCACCGCCTCTTGTCTGCCAGTGCCTCCCACTGGCTGAACCCAGCCAGGAGCCCTGTGACAGAGGAGGCTGGGAATTGCCACCTACAGGGGTCAGCCTGGCCTTCCCCACCCCCAACAACACAGAGCAGACCAGGGAGGGTGCAAAATGAATCTGAGGGCCAAGAGGCTCAATCTAGACTTGGGCCCAGGGGATGGAGGGGGGTGGGAATGGTGGGGAGATGGGTGCTGGTGCTTAAGAGAGTATGTTTGCTGGAGGAAGTGGGAAGAGCTGTTTTATGAAGCATGAAGAATGAACGCCGGGGTTCAGGGGAAATGGGATGAGAGAGAAGGCTTGGAGGGAAGTAGGAGGAACATCATGAGGGTGCTTGAAAGCAAGTCAGGAAGATTGGACATTAATGCAAAAGCTATAGGGAGCCACTGATTGTCATTAAGCAGTGAGGTGACCAGATCTGGGTTTCAGGAAGACCATTCCAGCTGCAAGGATGGATATGGGCAAGGGAGGAAGGAACATTAAAGGCAACAGATGAATAAGGAGACCACTGCAGTAATCTCCACAAGTGAGGATGATGGAAATAGAGGGACTGGGAGAGGTGCATGGGTTTGAGGAGTATTTAGGAGGGAGAGCTGGTGAGTGATTGGTTAAGGAGGGGGTAGGGGAGGGAGCAAGGATGATTCCCATGACTGTGGCTTGGACAACTGAGCCAATGCAAACACTTTTTGATAAGACAGAAAGCACACAGTGAAGAGCATTTGGAGGGGACGCGTGTCGATCCAAGTGTGAGGTGCTCGTGAGACATTCTTGGCAGCAATATAACTGGGTTTTTTTTTCCCTAGACATGCCTGTGTTTATCTACGGAGTCTCCATGAGAAAGCCTTCCATGTCAGCTCAGGACTCCAAGAGCATGCCTTCTGCAGGCTAGGCCAAGCATGTTTTCTTCCTCAGGTGTCATGTTCTTCTTCTGTCCCTTCCCATTTTAACCCCCTGTCCAACCTCAGCCTTTGCTGTGACCCCTGGCCTCTAAGGAAGCAGGATTCAGGCTGTTTCTTCCCAATCTCATTTCTCATCCAGACTGAGTCATACCCAGACCCAGCAGCTCTACTTTTAATCTCCTGTGTGAGCTGGGATGCTGAAAGGCTTGGAAAATGTCCTTTTCTTACTTTGTCTCTCATCAATCATTGTGTAGCAATTTGCTCTAATTTGTGCAAGCCAGAATCACATAGCATAGACTAAGAGTGGGCAAGAGTCCACACATGGAACAACTGCACACATGCAGTGAGGAGGCACTGCGTCACAGATGGGGAGAAGCTAAAGCAGGATGCTTTTCTTCTCTGAGCCTTTTTTTTTTTTTTTTTTTCACTTTTCAAATGTGTATACTAGACTCAGCAACCTGATAGTCCCTCTCTAATTTTTTGTAGTCTGTAGAACCTGGTTTTGTCCTGGAAGCAATGAGCTCAGCCTCACAAGATGAGCCACGACTGACTGTGGCAATACCACTCTCTTTTTACCAGTGGGTGACTTACCAATAGTTGTGGACATGTAACTCAGTTTTAGCAGAAGGGGCATGTATTAGTTTTCTAGGGATGCCATAACAAAGTAGCACAACCTGGGTGACTTAAAACAACAGAAATTTATTCTCTCAGGTCTAGAGGCTGGAAGTGTATAAAAGGTGTCTGTGAGGCTTTCTTGGAGGCTTTAGGGGATAATCTGTCCTCTCTTTCTCTTAGCTTCTGGTGTCTCCGGCAATCCTTGGCAGTTCTTGGCTTGCTGCTGCAGAACTCCAGCCTCTGCCTCTTTGTCACATGGTGTTCTCCCTGTGTTTCTCCATCTTCACATGGCCGTCTCCCCTCTGTGTCACTCTCTTCTTCTTATAAGGACACCAGTCATATTGGATTAGGGGCCCACCCTACTCCAGTATGGCTTCCTCTTAACTCCTCATTATATCTGTGATGAATGATCCTATATCCAAATAACATCACATTGTAAGGCACTTCCATATTTCCTTTTGGGGGACACAATGCCATACATAATAGAACATGAGAGTGTTTGGGAAAAGCTTTCCTCCCTGTTAAGGAGAATCATCAAAAAGGGCCCACCACTCTGCCTCCTGTGTTTGCCCCGTGGTATGAGGATCTGATGCTGAGAGAGGTGGCTCTCACTGTGGTTGGCAGCAAAGGACGATGGAAAAGTAACACTGCTGAACCATTACCTCAAAACTACAACTTCCTATCTCTGTATTGTTTATTAAGTGGGATAAATGTGCAGAAGTCACCTTTTATTTGGGATTCTATTACTGTCTTAGTTCATTTTTGCTGATATAACAAAATACGCTGAGGCTCAGTAATTTATAAAGAACAGACATTTATTTTTCTCAGAATTCTGGAGGAATTCTGTGGGAAGCCCACAATCAAGGCACTGGCAGGTGTGGGTGTCTGGTGAGGACTGCTCTCTGCTTCGAAGATGGCACTTTTTTGCTATATCCTCTGGAGGGGAGGGACACTGGTCTTCTCATGGCAGAAGGGACAGAAAGGGTGAAAATGCATGAACTTGCTCCATCAAGCTCTTGTATAAATATACCTAATCCCATTCATAAGGGTAGAGACCTTGTAATTGGATCATCTCCTAAAGGCCACACCTCTTAATACTGTTGCACTGGGGATAACGTTTTAACATAAGTTTTGGAGAGAACAGCATCATTTCAACCATAGCAGTTACTCATGGTCAAACACATCATAACTCATCTAGTGACCCCCAATTTCCCTGCTCAGTTTAGGGACATGTAAGAACCACAGAATTTAAGAGCTGAATGAGATATTGAGAGTCATATAATCCAAATTCTTTACTAAATGAATGAAGAAACTGAGGTTCAAGAGGGGAAGGGACTCACTTAGGGCCACAGCACAGATTAGGGTCACAGGCTGGACCCACACTAGGCTCTCTAAACTTCTAATCTCCTGTCATGTTTTTCTGGCTTCCTGTACTCTTCCTGTAAGGAACAGAGGGTGCTATTTGAAAGGCAGGGCTGACTGGGTGGGCTGCTGCTGAGCCATCAGAGGGAAGGAAATGAGTGGTGGGACGGGAGATAAGGAGAATTACAAGGGGAGTGTGCAGGAGCTTGCCATGCTGCAGAGCCGTGTTCAGCCTCAGGGACATACATTTATTCTAATCACATGCTCTATGCAGGACTTGCTGCTCTGAATTATGCACCTCGAAAGGGCCTTTCATCTCGCCGAGGGTTTGATGCCAGCCTCCCTGGCCGCCTGTGCTGGCCTGTGATTTAGCCTCCAGAGCAATTCAGGGCAAGGAGGTAGGAGGAAGGTAAATGGAAACACCTGGGACCTTCCCTTTCCTGAGGACTCTGCCTGCCCTACTTCCTTCCTTCCACCAGTGCTGGTATGGTGGGGCAGCATGGCTAGTGGAGAGGAAGGCAGAGATTCACCTTTCCCCTCCATCAAGAAGGGACTCAGATAATTGTGTACCTGACAGCTTTCTAAGAGTGTAGAGAAACCTAACTTCATGAGCTTAATTGAATTAAGATCTAGTAAATATATATATATTTTTAAACCTAGAACTCTAGAGTGCTGGATAAAAGGCACCAGAGGCACCTCCTAGTCTAGGCTGCTCATTTTATAGTAGTGGAAACCAAGGCCCCAGGAGGGTTTGAAAAGATGTACCCTAGAGGCAGAAGTAGAATCAGAACGCCAAACATCAGAACCCTAAACATCAACGTCTCCACCTTGCCCATCTTCATCTAAAGCAGAGCTGCCTCTTGGATGTTTGAGCCCTGTGGCCAGCAGCTTCTGACACAGGCCTCTAATTTCACCTCCTGGTATCCATGCCCTTGTGTAAACCCCTCCCTTAAGTGTGAGCAGAACCTAGAGAATGGCTTGCTTATAACTAATAGAATATGACAAAAGTGATGGGGTGTTAATTCCATGATTTGGTTACAAAATAATTATGACTTTCTTCTTGTTTGCATTTTCTCACTCTTCCTGGGTCTTGATGAACTTGCTATGACGAAGTGAGCTATAAGGGCCCATATGGGAAGAAGCCGAGGGCCACCAGCAGGCAATGGCCAGCAAGGAGCTGAGGCCCTCAGTCCGACAGCCATGAAAAAACAGAATCCTGCCAATAACCACAGAGTGAACTTGGAATCAGGTCTTTTCTCAATTGAGCCTTCCGATGAGACCACAGCCCTGGCTAATATCTTGATTACATACTTGTGAGAGACCATGAGCAGAAGACCAGGTTAAGCTGGGCCTGCATTCCTGACTCACAAGAACTGTAGGAAAATAAATGTGTGTTGTTTTAAGCTGCTGAATGTTGTTATGTAGCAGTAATAGCAATATCCAATTTTAGGATAATATTTAGGATGCCTACCACATTCTAGTTTCAGATATGAAAATAAATGGTTACTATGGATTTACAGGAGTTTGTAGTTTGATGAGCTAAGATATAGCATGTGAAATGATAATAACTAACATTTTCCTGAGTGTTTCCTCTGTTCCAGAATGGTGCTAAACTTTTAGATGTACTACATATATTTTTAATTTTCTTAATCCACTCACAACAACCCTGTGAGGCCTCTTATTATCTCCACTTTACAGGTGAGAAGACAGAGGTGCAGAGAGATGAATAACCTGCCCAGGTTCAAATAGTTAGCAAGTGGTAAAGGGACTTGAACCCAGATAGTCTGGCTTCAGAGGGAAACAAGATCGCATTCATTTATTTAAAAGGCACTTAAGTGTTTCCTATGTGCTTGCTATTGTTAGTTTCTGGGCATGTAAAGATATACACCTGTTCTGAAGGGGTTAGTGGCTCTGCCTTTTGCTAAAAATAACCTTGTGCAAGATACTTAAACTTGGTTTTCTCATATGTAAAGGGAATATGGGGGACTATAACCCACATATGATTGTAATGAGATAAAATGAGTTAATGTTTATAAAGAACATGTAATAGTGCCTGCTACATAGTAAATGTTATATGTCTGTTAAATAAAAATAAATAAGTGGCAATGTCAGCAGAAAGTTACAAGAGCCTGTGGAAACTGCAGGGACCCCATATGTTCAGGGTGCAATGGGAGCTCAGGGGAAATAACGTCCTTCACCTCCCATCTTTTGTGCATGTCTTTTTAAGTCCTGGGCTAAGTGATGGGCTTTCCATGCAACCTGTGGCTTTTTGAAATATTTCTTATTCCTTAAGATAATTAAGATAATTAGTAGTTCTAAGGTCATCCTTCTTCTGTGGAAATGCCCAATTCTTTTTACTGGTGTACAATTTTTTAGCCTAAGCTTCTCAGGATAAAGAACTTTTGAAAACAACCTCTTCAAAGTTCCCAGGTCCACTTGCATCTCCTCTAGCTCTCCATTTTGGCCATATGCAAATGCTCAGAAGTCACAGAGCTCACTCCCTAGGTGCCTATCCCTCCCACCTTTCTGATACATTCATCTCTTTTGGTGAGAACAACAGTACCTCTTGCTACTTTGCCCCAAATTCAGGAGATTAAATTATTATCAGTAGAAGAAATGTAAAGACTGAAAATGCTTAATGAACTACAAGTGCCAAAATACCCCACAGATAATGAGAACTGTTGATGGAAGGTTGAGGGGATCAGTGCGGAAAGATTTGGTTGAATACTTCAAGGAGGGGCTGAGGTTTCAGCCAGGCATTAAAGAGTAGTGGGGATAGGGAGAATGGAGAGGACAGGGGATTGCCATGTAGGGAGCAGCAAGCATAGCACGGGTGGCATGAAGAGGCTCGTAGATGTTACTAGTGTTTATCTATACCCAGCTTTTCTCTATTTTGGGGCACTTGAGAGAAGTACTTCCCCCACTCCCACACTTGCTATCATGTGGGGTGATATGACTACATGTGGCCAACAGGTTGCAATTGGAAGTGATGTGTGTCACCTACAGGCTGGAGCGTTTGATTGGCAGTGCAAGTGTCTTCAGTGCTTTTTTCTCCAGTCATGACCACCATGGAAGTGTGGGTTGAGAGGAAGGATCAAGGACATTGAGCCATCATGTGGAGAACAGCTGCCTTGGAAAGTTGCTGGACCCACAGTGGATGTTGGGTGAGTGATAAATCAATCTTTGTCTTTAAGCCACTGAAATCTTGGTGGTTCTTGTTCTTGTAGATTACCTAGCCTTCCCTGATGTCTATGGAAAAATGTGTGTTGAGTATTGGGATGTGAAGTTGGATTAGCTAAGGAGTAGCAGAGGCAGCCTCATGTGGGACAAAAGAATCATCTGAAGGTACTTCAAACCACCACAAAAAATCAAATTCAGTTGTGTAGGGTTCAGGCATGAATATTTTTTAAGTTGTTTAGGTGATCTCAAAATGCCACCAGGTTTAAGAGCCATAGACATACCTATTTTTACTCTTTAACTAGTTTATTTTTTAAGCCCTATTTTTAAAGCTGAAAAAGGAGAATATTGTAGGACTGATAGGGCCTGTAATGGTCTGAACGTGTCCCTCCCAAATTCATATATTGAAACCTAATCCCCAATATCATAGTATTAAGAGGGTTTTCTTTAGGGGACGATTAGATCAGAAGGGCTCTGCCCTCATGAATGGGATGAGTGCCCTCACAAAAAAGGCCCGAGGGAGCTTGTTTACCCCTTCCAACCATGTGAGGACAGGTAGAAGATGCCATCTGTGGAGCGGAGAGCCAGCCCTCACCAGACACTGAATCTGCTCACACTTTGATCTTGGACTACCTGGCCTCTAGATCTATGAGCAATAAATTTCTCTTGTTTATAAACTAACTATCCAATATTAGGTATTTTGTTATAGTAACACAAAAGGACTAAGACAGGGTCCAAAGCGAACATTTCACATGATGTATGTGAAAGAGCTTTGTAAACTGTAAAGGGCTGAACAAAAGAAAAGCAATTTGCTTCTTGATGATATTAAAAGCCTAGATTGTCAGGAGGTTTTACTTGACCCAGTGGATTTTTTACTTTGAGAATGTCTGTGGCTCAGGTTTCTAGGCTGGAGTCAGCTTCTCCAGATGCTGCTCTGTCATGCTCGGGTAGGACCAGCCATGAGATTCTCATGAACCTCTCTCACTAGGACTGTGGCAACAGCACCCAGCTGGTCTCCCTCCTCTGATGCTGCTTTGATATATTTATCCACTGATTGGTTAATTGTCCTCCAGGTAGCAAAGACTTGCCAGCATCTTCCTTTCATGAACGAACATATTCATTTTAATTTTAATCACAGTTATATATATATTTAAATCAAATAGTTTTAGAACATACAACCTTCCCATCCAGAATTCTCCTCCTCAGGAGCAACCCTTCCACTCTTTAGCTCCTTCCTCTGGTATTCATTTCCATGTTATTGGCTCTTTCTTGATTTTTTACTTTCTGACCTTATCTGATGATTGCCTACCATGGCATTTGAGCTTTTAGCATTCTTGTATCAGTCCTCCTATCATGCCCCTGACAACATAATTGTGCCTTCCAAGAGTCTCCCGATATGGCTTTATCACAATTTTTGTGATAAAAAAATTAGTATTTAACGTTCACTTTAGCATTTACGATTATATAAATATTGTTTAGAAAAGAGCCACAGATGATAACATCTTCTTTTTTGGACTAGTTTTAATTCCATAGAGTTAATAATTATCTCTATTTTGTTTATGTCTTCCTTTACTGACATTTTAGACTTTTGAGAGAGATCACAGCTAAAAAAACGAATGTGTTCCATTTGCCACGTTCAGTTGAAAACTACAGCATCATTTTCCATCATTTTCCACTATGTGAAAGTGTAATACTTAGAAATGAGTCCTTAAGATTTTCCCTGAAACTTTAAAAGGAGTATTCTAGATGTCTTTTCCAGCTTTTCACCCTTCTCTTCTATCTAAGGTTAGATAGAAATATAATCTAAGATTTATAAAAGTCTTGTATGAGATTAATAGAAATCTTTTCCCTGTTGCACACAGAAAAATGCATCTTCAGAGTCTGGGGGAATAGATTCTGTGTTTCTTTCTTTAGAATAGGAGCCTCCTGAGGGAAGGAATTTTATCTCTTAACAGACTGGGAATCCCTGAGGTTGGGAGAGTGTGTCCTCTTCAGACTGGGGCTCCCTGAGGACGGGGCTGTGTCTCCCTCAGACTGGGGCTCCCTGAGGACGGGGTTGTGTCTCCCTCAGACTGGGGCTCCCTGAGGACAGGGCTGCGTCTCCCTCAGACTGGGGCTCCCTGAGGACGGAGCTGTGTCTCCCTCAGACTGGGGCTCCCTGAGGACGGAGCTGTGTCTCCCTCAGACTGGGGCTCCTTGAGGATGGGGCTGTGTCTCCCTCAGACTGGGGCTCCCTGAGGACGGGGCTGCATCTCCCTATAGCAGCCCAAGGGCTTCACCTTGCCCAGATAGAACCAATTTATCAAGACAAGGGAATTGTGATGGAAAAAGAGTAATTCAGGCAGAGCCGGCTGTGCGGGAGGCCAGAGTTATATTATTACTCAAATAAGTCTCCCCTAGCATTCAGGGACCAGAGTGTTTAAAGATAATTTGGCGGGTAGGGGCTTGGGAAGTGGGGAGTACTGACTGGTCAGGTTGGAGACAGAATCATAGGGGGTTGAAATGAGGTTTTACTGCTGTCTTCTGTTCCTGGGTGGGGTGGCAGAACTGGTTGTCAACTGATGCACTGAGTGCGGGGTCTGCAGAGTATCTCAAGCACTGATCTTAGACTTTACAATAGCGATGTTATCCCCAGGAGCAATCTGGGGAGGTTCAGACTCTTGGAGCCAGAGGCTGCAGGACCCCTACATTGTAATTTCTAATCTTGTAGCTAATTTGTCAGTTCTGCAAAGGTGGTCCCAGGCAAGAAGGGGGTCTTTTTGGGAAAGGGCTGTTTTCAATTTTGTTTCAGAGTCAAACCATGAACCAAATTCCTTCCCAAAGTTAGTTCAGCCTACGCCCAGGAATGAACAAGGACAGCTTAAAGGTTAGAAGCAAGATGGAGTCAGTCAGTTGTGATTTCTTTCTTTCACTGTCATAAGTTCCTCAGTTATAGTTTTGCAAAGGCTTTTTCATCCCCTCAGACTAAGGATCCCTTAGGATGGGGGTGCACCTCCCCTCAGACTGGGGCTCCCTGAGGACGGGGTTGCATCTCCCCTCAGACCGGAGCTCCATAGATTGGAGCTGGTGGACAAGAAATATAAACAGGGAGGAGACAGTCCCACAGATTGGGGTAGAAATCAGGTAGACTGGGAGACTGTGGGAGTCTGTGGGTCTGTCCCCTCCCTGTTTATATTTCTTGTCCACCAGCCCCACCTCAGAATCTAGGAAGGGGTCTTCACGTGGGAGCTGTAGTGATGTCAAAGGTCAGGGAGGCTTAATCGACCTAGCCTGGTTCTGAGATCCCCCAGGAGCTCCTCAGGCTCCAGGAGCTGCTTCCCTCCCTGATTCTTCTGCTGGTGACCTTGGGTCTCACAAAAACAAAGAACAGAAACTCCTCCGAGACACTTGAAGGGCTCTGTCAGGTCAGTGGCCCCTGCCAAGCATCTGTCCTGGTCTCTGTGCCTTCAGAAGATATTAGCTCTCAGGCCCTGCTTGGTTGCAAGGATGGCCTTCCCCTCTCTTTTTCTTTGCATATAGTCTTTCTTTCCTTTTGAGGTTGTCTGTGGAGAAAGACTGTGGCTGGCATGAATAATAGATTATTAATTTGGAACCTCTCCAGTGAGTGAGAGTTGCCACCAGTGAAGATGCGTGTTATGTAACCAGCAAATTGCGTTGGCATCAGAGGCAGCATGTCTGCCGGAGAGCGTAAGATCAGAGATGTGAGAGAAACAGGGAGGGAGGCCCCCTTGCAGGAGGGTCTGTGGGGAGCCTGGCTCTTAGCTGGTTGTTTTCAGCCGCCTTCTCCTGTTTAAGCCTCACAGTGACCAGTGAGGAGGCACTGAAACCTCCCTGTGGAGAGAGAATAGGCCGGTCACAGCAGGAGCTGACTGACGCTGAGGCCTGCTGAGTTCCCAGCACCTGGACCCTGACATTTTCCCATCATGGTAAACTGATTGGGCCTGTGCCACAGAAGATCTGACAGAGACGTCTCCTAAAGGAAACGTGAAAACAGAACTCAGACCTAGGGACCATTGTCTCTGGAGGTGGAAGCCCCTAGCCATCCTCTGGGGTGACACTGAGTTTTTCTAGCAAGGCTCTTGGAGACTAACCTGTGGCCAGAAAGAAATGGCCCAGTGTGTTCGCCCTATCTCTAGCATTGATGCCTGGTGGTGCCTTGGGGAGGGAATCTCAGGCCACCTCACTTGATAGGGCACTGGATGTAGGGAGTGTGTTGGTTGACAAAACTTCTGAGATGGGTTTCCCAGAAGTAGGGGTCTGGCTTGTGGCAGTTATGAAATTGCACCTCCTATATCTTCTGCAGGGAGCACAACTACCTGAGAGCCCCAGCTGCTGAGCTCTGAACTCACTGCTATGTTGGAGCTAAGACCACGCTTCTCCCTGGCTGCTTCTATCCACTAACTGACTGGGACAATGGCTGGAACCTTAAGGCAGACCCATTCCTGCCAGATGGGGAAGAGGAGACTTTGGCTTTGGTTTAACTCTCTCCCCGGACAACCCACACTGGCCTTACCCCACTAGTCTAACTTTCTTCAAGCTGCATTGAGACTAAGATTTTTTTCACTCAATCTTCCTTCCTTCTCACTCTCCTCTACAGGGGTCAGACCAGCACTGTAATTTGACAGTTCTCCCAGCATCTTCCAGCCTTTTCCCTATTTTTACTCATAGACATATCTTCTGTCTTGTATTCCTGGCATATATTTCTCGGGGGACGTAGACTAACCCAGTCCCTTATCCTCCAACCCCTCGATCAAGCAGAAATGCTCATTGTCTAGGCATTGTCCAGATGGAAGTGACTGGTAGCAAACGTGTGTTTATAACTCATGATGATTGTAACTTGATCGCCAGGTCCCTGTCCTAAAGAATGCAAAGACCCTGAGGCTGGAGTGGGTCTGGCCCATGGAATTAAGGCAAGGAGTCATAGTAGCTGAGTTCAGAGAGTTGAGGGGCCAGATCTGGTAGGGCCTTGTGGCAATCCTGAGACATCATTCTCAGCCTAAAGCACAGTAATCTTTCCTGGAGGCCAGGACTAAGCCTTTTCATGGTTTTCTTCTTATCACTCCTCCTCTTGTCCATCAGAAGCAGGATTTAGCCCTTGTTGGTTAATTTCTCCAAGGCTGTAACACCAGAAGTAACTTGTTTCCTCCTAAGACTCCTTCTGATGCTTCTCAATGAGCATTGCCCAACTGCTCTATCCTAGAAGAGAAGGAAGTCTGATAGTCATTGGAGTTCCAGACCAGGAGTCCAAACTCAGAATTCATAGCCCTGCTTGCCCATCGATTAGCCCTGGAACCTTGGACAAGTTAATTAGCCTCTTGAAGTCTTAGTTTCCACATCTGCACAAAGGTGATGCTAATAATGGTAATAGTAGCTAACACTAATTGAATGCCTACTGTGTGCTAAGCGCTGTTCTGAGTGCTTTACACGTATTAGGCAATCTACATCTGTGTTATTCTCTCTTACATTATCGGCATTTGTTTCTCAGAGTACGTAGACTAAGCTAGTCCCTTATTCTTTAACCCTGGATCAGGTAGAAACACCCACTATCTAGGTGTTGTCCAAGATGGAGGTGACTGGTGGCAAAGGTGTGTTTATAACACATTATGGTCATGACTTGATTGCCCTGGGTCCCTGTCCTAAAGAATGCAAAGACCCTGAGGCTGGAGTGGGTCTGGCCCATGAAATTAAGGCAAATCTATTATTATTCCCATTTGTACAGATGGAGCAGTCAAGGTACAGAGATATTTAAAAACTTCCCCAAGATCACAAGCTGGAGAGGAGCAAAAGTGAGCTCCAGATCCAGGTGGTCTTGCTTCTTACCCTTCCACTGCCTTGCCTTTGAGTGCCCAACTCACAGAGCTGTTGGGAGAACCCTGTGAGATAATTCAGCATTCTTTAGGAAATTTATCTAGCCCTGACAGACATGTGAGTTCTGAGTCCTGGGTTCTCTATGACAGTGTGTGTGTCTGGAGCACTTCATTCTTTTATTTGTCCATTTGGCAGACAGTTATTGGGGAACTCTGTGTGCCAGAGAGTGTGGCAGGTGCTGAGATATGGCAGTGAGCAGGCCAATCTTGTCCTTGCCTGCCCAAACCTTATAGCCCAGAGGGCAAGATAGATGCTAAATAGACAATTATGTAGATGATTAATTACAGTTGGGGTCTGTGCTATAAAAAGAGAAGGCGTGCAGTGAGAAAATGTGACAAGGTGAACTGCCCTATGTGGGAGGGAGTGACCCTGAGACTCTGACCCTACCAGTCTTGGTAGTATGATCCTTGTCTGAGTGGGGAGACACTCCCTGGCCTCAGGGAGAGTCTAGTCTCACCTCACCCAGTCTGAGAGGGGAGAGCTAGCCTGTGCCGATATGATGGAGGATGTATAGCCTCATTATCTAGTCTGATGAGCGAGATGAAGCCCAAGTGCCTGCTTATATAATAAAAGAAGAGATTTGCAGAGGCCTAGTTCTGAGAGCACAGCTGAGGTCAGTAAGCAGGACATCAGACAAGCAGAGACTATGGTCAAAGCTGAAGCAGCCTTGGAAGATAGGCTAGGGTTGGCATTTTTTGGTTCTATTCAGACAGGGTTGAGCCTACCCTTAGGGGGTCTGTTTTCAGTGGCCTGATGGCAAGGAGGGAACAGGCAGAGGTTGAAGGGAGAGCAGGTAATGAATTTAAGTGACCCAGCCCAGCAACTGGCCCAGGTGGGTGCTAAATAAATGATAGTTGTTATTGAGTGAGGATCATGCTGTCAGTAAATAACACGGAGAAGCATCAGAGCCATTAACTGTCCTGACCGCTCCATTATCAAAGGTCCCATTGCAGGAGCTTCCAGAAAGATTTATCTCCATTTCGGTAGCAGGCTCTTCAGAGTTGGAAATTAAAGTGAAACTGAGGTGCACAACCTGGGGCTATAGCAATGGACTTTGCGTGGAAATGGGCACTTATTAGGAGTATTAAAAGGAAAAGCTAAGGCTAGCTCAGCCGCTGGCTGCACAGAAAAGGGATTTTTTTTTTTTTTAAAGAGAAGTAGTTGGAGAAAAATTTCTAATGAATCCTATCCAACCATAAAATCATGTAGAAAATGAATCCTATCTGACAATAAAATAAAAGTGAAACAAATTACTAGGTTCTCATATTTGTAGGACAAATTAATTTCATGTTTAGAATACTAATTGCTTGCTGAGGGTCTGCCTGAATTTAGCACAAGCCTTCAAGTTTGGAGGACTGCAGAGGAGGGCGGGGGGCGCAGGTGCAGGCCTGGCCCTGAGTCCTCCGCTTGGACCCTGCCTTTGTCATATCTCTCTCCAGTGCCCAAAGCTCAGTGGGCACACGCTGCTTGGCCTCAGACTGGGGCTCCCTGAGGGAAGGGCTGTGTCTCCCCCTCAGGCTGGGGCTCCCTGATGCAGGGTTGTGTCTTCTTTGCTCAGGCTAAGGATTCCCTGAGGATGGGGAGTCTACAGGAAAGCTACAGACTCTCTTCAGAAAAATGAACAGAAAGGCAACATATCCTTTCGGGGATCCACAGACCCTGCACCATGCCTTCTTGGCTCTTTGGGAGATGGAGGCTAGAAAGCTGGAGTATGGAGATTATATAGGTGAGAATGTGCTGTGCAAATTGGAAACTGAAGGACATGATGTTTCTTTTCCTCTTGCATTTTTCACTTTTTATGCCTCATGCTGGGAAATGTGAGTTCATTCCCAGTTATCCTCAAGCAAGTGATTGCATTTATGAATTATCCAGTAGAAAAAAAGAAACAAAAGAAAAACCCAGACAGTCTGTGAAACTCCTGGGTCACCTGTTCCAACTTGAGTGGTGCCTATTCAGAAGACGCTTGGCTCTTGTCCTAGCAGCCCAAGGTGATAACTGCCATGATACCTTTTATCAGTCTCCTTGTGTGTGTCAGCACCGTACCCACAGCTCTTCACATACCCTGATTCTTGTGCCTTCTGGGGTTTATTATGCCCATTTTACAAATGAGGCAAACAAGGCTCAAAATGTTTAGTAACTTGCACAAGATTGCACAGCAACTAAGAGTTTGAAATGAGAATTGGATCCAAATCTGTTGAGTTCTCCCTCTCCCATGCTTCCCTGTGCTCTGCACCATAAGTAAGGTCAATTTTTCCCACCCCACTCCCCCAAAAACATAGTCACATTTTTCAAATAGCGCGCGCACACACACACACACACACACACACAGACACACACACACACGTGCACAGAGGATTGCGGACTAGGTATATGCATTTTCCTTTAATGTCTCTATGCTCTCTATGCCACAGTTTCTGGTTCCAGGTCTGCCTCCAAGCATGTAGCTAGGTTGACCAGGGAGGTGGCCTGGCTCAGACACTCTCCTTATGCCCTGTAAGCTCTGAGTGAACACCTGCTATGTGCCTGGCATCCTGCCAGGTGCTGGGCACATATGAGAACCTGGTCTTCTTGGGCATCTGAGAGGTACAATATTGTGGACAATATCTTCTGTGTGATTTTGCCCCTTAATTCGTGTCTGTAGGGCTTGTCCTGATTGATTTCGGTTTAGTCATAGACAAGCTGTGTGGCTTTGTGTCATCTTCTCTCTGAGTTCAGTCTTCCAAGACATTTGGACTAACCCGGTGGTGTTGAAGGCCTTCTAGGTCTGACACACTGCAATCCGTGTACCTCTCTGTCTTAGAATGAATGGTTCTAAGAGGCCATCTTGTCCTGCCCACCCTATCCTCCCACAACTGTCATTCTCTGATGACCTTTGCACCCTAGCAATGCTGAGGACATGTGTCTGTCTCAGGAAGATAAGGCTAGAGACCAAGGCTGTATGCAGGTGCTATGGTCTTGGGTTGTTCCTTTAGGCCAGGGACTGTTCATTTGCAGCTTTGGCCCCAGTGCCTTACACAGTGCTTGGCACATTGCTCATGTATAACAAACAGTTGATGAATGAAGAAATAAATGGATAAATGAATGAATGCATATGATCAGGACTCACAGCTCCTCTGGAGACTCTACTCCAAGTCTGATTTCTTTTACTACCCTGACCCGATTTCTCATTCCAACCCCCTAATCTGAAAGGCAACAGCCTCCCCTTCTGGTGTGTGTCCTGTTGTGTCGGTTGCTGAAAACACTTTACCAATAACAACATTCTGCCCCCATTTTCATGCCACAAGCAGGTTCCATTTCTGCCCACTTTTTGCCACTGTCATCTAAAAAGAATACTTTCCCCATCACCACACTTTGATCCCATTATCTCCACTCCTTCTATAGTGCTTGCATTTCCTAATTAAGAAGGAGAGTTCTCAGGTAGGGAGAAAGGGTCTTTAGGAGAAGGGTGCTCTGGCATCTTGCTTCCACTTAGGGACCTAGAAGGAAAGGGATACCTGAGTAGATATATCAAATGAGTCCTCCGGAGACAGCCCACTGAGGTTTCCCCTGAGCCAGTGCTATAGCATGATTACCTTCCATTATTATGGTAATCTCATATACAGAACAGGACCCACATTACTTTACTTTAAATAATTAACTGCTGAGAGGACAGAGTGCTGGGAAGGAACTTGGGCTGCAGCTAAGTGTTTCACGTTTTAATTAAAGCCTCTCTGATAAATGTTTACCAATTTCTTCTGATTCTTCCTGGGAAAGAAATAATAAAAAAGAGAAAGAAGGTAGGATGATGGGAAGAAGAAGGGCAGGGGGAGAAAGGGACAGACAGAAGGAGAAAGGAAGGAAGAGGGAGAGAAGGAGGAACACATAGTCAGAAGGAGATAGAAGAGGAACATGAAAGAAACAACTCTTCAGGCTCCAAACAAGCATAGCCAGGCCCCCTGGAATACTCACACACGCTCTCAGGCCCTTTCTTCCCTCTGAGCTGTGGAGCAGTAAACTAGAGTTTGAAAACAGGAATCTCTTTTACTCCCTGCTGTGTGTTCCGGTGTTACTATTTCCTGTCTTTCCTGGCCTGCCCACATCTCCTTGGGGCTCCATTCCTCAGTCCCTTGTCTCCCATCCCTTACTGCCCTCCAAGACTCACTCCAACCACAGACACCAACACTCCCACCCCCAAGGCTGCTGGGCTCATGGGCAGACCACCTGGAGTGGCCTTCCTGGGGCAGGGACTGTAGCTTTTTCCCCCGTGGTCATCTCCTCGTCTTAGAGACCCGGTTGTCAGAGTCTTCTGAAGTGCTGGTCCACAAGTGACAAACAGATTGTGGCCACCGAAATTATCATGCGACCACTATAACGGGTCAGGTGAGAGGGTTTAGATCCAAAGTGGATTTGGATGGAGAAGGGGCTTCAGTCTAGGAGCAGGAGTCTAAGCTGCCTTTTTGTGACTCTTCTTCGGGAATCCAGCCCTCAGCTCTGTTCAGGGCAGCTGACTGTTAACCACCAGCCGGTTTGTGCGCGTGTGTGTGATTTGTGTGTGTGTATGCGTTCTCAGGTCTAGCGTCAGCATCCCTGCTCTACCCTCTCTGCTGCCACCCCTCTTTGCTAGCCTTAATTACAGCAATTTAGGAGGCACGCTTAAGATGGCAGAATAAACCCATCAATATTTCACTTAAGAACGGATTTCTGTCGGATGATATCAGAGACCTATAAATGAGAAATATGAGACTTGTTCTCAGTAGCCTTAGACACACACAGACACACACACACACAGAGACACACACAAAGACCTCTGATGAATTATTAACATGTGATTTCCTTTCTGTCTCAAGCACTGGGAAAAGCTGAGGGCTTTATTCAGCTGCACTCAGAGATGAGCATTTCTATTGAAGCTATTTGCCTAAAACATATTAAAATAAACATGATAAAACTGTGGCTCTGTGTTTCGGGGTTTCCGGTTGGTGAGAAGCCAGGAGAGGCTGCTGCTCTGTGTGCCTCCCTCCTCTGGGTTTGTTGCGGGAGGAACATGCTGGGCCAGGTGTCCTGGATCTGAGTCATTTCCCCCAGCCAAAAAGGCAGGGTCACTGCGGGGCCAACAAGGCACAGTGCCCACATCTAAGTGGAGAAGGGCCCTTGGGCTCAGGATCCCTCTGGCTCCCCTGCCTTTGTCTTCCTCTCAAGCCCTGTGGATGGAGAGCCACAGGATCTCACTTCTCCACTGGGCTTCATCCACTTCACTGTCTGTAAGTGGGTGGCTTTAAGGAACATGGCTGTGCTTTGGTCAAGGATAGGCCGAGGTAAACATCCAGAGTGACTCAGAGTTTAGAGCAGAGGTGTAGAACTCCACTTGTTATCACAGCCATGTTGCCATAGCACGTGAAGGCCATCCCTTGGCTCTATGCCATCCTTGTCTGTAGAAGGTATAACTGCCCTGCTGACGCTGTGCACGGTGCTCGGTTCGGCACAGTACGGCATGGCATGGCATGGCTCACATGCGCGCCCACCGAGAGAGAATAACACTACTAACCTCTGTAAGGGAGAGCCTGTTGCCGTGAAGGTGGGGCGAGTGGGAGTGGGGGAGCCAGGAACTGGCTTGTGACCAGATAGAAAGAGTTAAGCTGCAGACCCTGACAGAGCTGGCCTTGCAAGCCAGGGCATACAGGTGACGGCCTGGGGGCAGCAGGAGCCACAGAGCTGGCTGCTGAGAGGAGCTGCAGAGCCAGAGCAGACAGTTGAGACAAGGTGGACAGTGTGAGAGAGCTAGTGTGCATAAGTTCCTGATGAGAGAGCTGCTGGATAAAACTACATTTCATGTGTTTACAGCCCCCTGAGTGTTCTTTCAGCTATCTGCCTCGCCGCCCACTCCTGTTGAACCTCAGCATGGCCTGGAACCTGACCACGAGCAGGACATTTGGTGTAGTTGTGAACCTGACAGCTGCTCATTGCTTTACCCCTTAGTGTTGAAAACAGTGGGTCATAGCAGAACAAACGTGGCCTGAGACAGTCGTGAGTCATTGGCTAATTATGTGGTCCTGGGCAGGCCACAACTTCTCTGAACCTCAGTTTCTCCAGTTCCAAATGGGGAACAATTGTGCCTATGCCACTGAGTATTATTATAAATGGTAAATTTAAAATCCCCCTTCAGGGGAGTGTCCACAATAGTCACTTGTATGGTAGTGATGATGGGTGATTTCTTGGTGTGACTGGTTGGGTGCCATGCTTTGAAAATGACTCGGCCAATTTAATTTGCCCAGAAAGAGGTGAGTAGGTGCTGAACAGTTGGAAAACCTTGGACATACAGGATCACATAAAAGGGACTGGAAGTATTTAACTTGGAGAAGTTAAATCTCAGGATGATATACTTGCCTTCTTTAAGTAACCTCCTTGAAGAAGGATCAGATGTATTATGTGAAGCCCCAGAGGGAGAAATAGAAATTGTAGGAACAATTTAGATTAACATAGAGAACATTTTAACCACCAGAACTGTGTGAAGATAGAAAGGACTACTTTGGATGGTGCTGAGTCTCCATCACTGACGATTTTCAAGAGATGCTGAGGAGCCAATTGGCAGAGATCCTGTAGAGGTGATTTTGCATTCCCCATAGGAGACTCTAGGGTTTCATGTCGCCCTGTCTCTGGTTCCAAGTGGAGGGGCCTCCATCAGAGCAACAATCTTCTCCTCCTTCATTGCTTCCCTCATGGCCATCCTGGGGAGGAGGTGACTTCTCTGAGTGGAAATTTGGGACAGGATCTGAGTATACTCCACTCTGGAGATCTCTCTGCTGACAGAAGGCATGTATTTTCTGCTCCTCCCCACCACAGGGCTGGGACTGCTGACTTCTAGCTCTGCCTGAGACTTAATGAGCCTGTCAAGTTCAGGAATAAGGTGTTAGCAAGCCCACCCGGCTGAGAGACCCTAATGCCAGTTTCTCCACTGTTTCAATAGGCTAAAGGTAATATTTTGGTCTCCATCTGCCTGACTTCTATATCCATTTCTTAGAAAACCCTGAACTAGGTGTGGAAAAAGGAGTGTTAGTCATTGACCCTCTGAGATCCCAACACAGTTCAACTTCCTAAGGCTGGAACATATGGTAGTCAATGCCTCTTTGCTTTAAGAATCCATTTCCTGCTGTCTTACTCCCTGAGTGTTGCTCTAACAGAATACCACAGAGTGGGTAATTTATGACCAATAGAAATTTATTTCTCACAGTTCTGGAGGTTGGGAAGTCCAAGATCAAAAAACCAGTAGGTTGATTGTCTAGTAAGGCTTTGGTTTCTGTTTCCAAGATGGCTCCTCAAACACCATATCCTCCAGAGAGGAGGAACACTATCCTCACATGGCAGAAGGTGGAAGGGCAAGAAAGATAAACTCCCTTTGTCAAGTCCTTTTATAAGGGCACCTAATGCCATTCACAAGGGTGAAGCCCTCCTGACTCAACCGCTCCCAAAGGCCACACCTCCCAATAATGTTGCCCTGGAGGTTAAGTTTCAACTGGAATTTTGTAGAGAACAAAAACATTCAAACCATAGTACCTGCCCTTCTGCACACTACATTTCCTAGCCTTCCTTGCCAACTGGCTTCTTGCCAGGGTCAGACAATGAGAGAAATAATGGGAGATTGCAGGGAAGAAAAGGTGAGAAGCTAGAGTATTTCTCCCACTGTCTTCCTGCTTTAATGAGTGTTTTCAAGGTAGCTGAGTAACCAACACAGTCCCACCTTCTGCCAAACAGACTTGGCATCTAGCTTCTGGAAACAGTAGCTCCTGTTGTCCTTCCAGCCAGCCCTAAGGGTCACAGTGGCTTTCTGTTCTTGCTAACAGCTGGTTGCTTTGCTGTCCCTTTTTTGGCTTCTCAGCTCTTCCACCACTTGGGTAACCAGTTTCCTATATTAAATGATTACTGTTGGAAATATCTAGAGTGGTTTATGTTTTCATGACTGGGTCAGAACACAGTCTCTATTTGGGAAATATGTGACTGATTCCCTGGATGGTAAACATCTCAAAGGCCACCATAGAATTCAAGAGTTCCTTGGGGATCTCTGCAAACCTCAAGCTCCTGAACTCTGTGGCTCTGAGTCCTGAGTGTCCCAAAGAGGGATGAAGTCATGGAGACTGTGGGGGGTATGATTCAGACTTCCCAGGGTGGGGTGTAACAGCCTTTACTTCAGGCCCAGGCTTTTCCTGCCCCAAGAAGCCAGTCACAGGGTGATCCTGTAGCAGGGTGTGTGTAACAGTCCACTGTCAGGGGCATCTTTGACCTGGTTTCGGGGCCCTTTTCCTCAGGTGTTGTGTTAGTGACTGACTTCCCTGGAAGCCTCAGTCTTGTGCATCCCAGGTTGTCAGCCCCACCTTCACTCCTGGCTGCTCACTCACATTCAGCTCCTCAAAACTTGCATCTTGGCTTCTGAGTTCTCTGGTCTAGCCTATCCGCACAGTGTGCCCCTACCCAATGGGTCAGCTTCAGCTGTGGGGTTCCAGGCCCTTGTGTCCATCCTTGTCTATAGCTGCATATGACAGACCTTGTCAGAGACCATCGTCTTGCGTCTCCCCAGGTGCCTCGCAGTTATCAGCACCCATCAGTAAGCGCCTGAATGCACTGCCAGAAATTCAGTGGCCACCTGCATCTCCTTTCATGGGCCTGGAAATGGGGCAAGTGTGGAGCTGCAGATGAGGAAGTAGACTCCACAGGAGATCTGCCATACCAGCTTAATTTTGCATTACTGTCTGCCTGTGAGCAACGTGAGAAACTTGATTTAGAATTTCCTTGCCTGAAGAAAGAAGTAGAATAACCTAATAAACTCTGAGATTATTCCATGAACACTGTGAAAGGATCTTAAGAATTTCAATCTATAAATGAATTTTTATGATAACCATCACTATTGCCATCCCCATCACTGTGATGGCCACAAATTCTATTACCCCGACCCCCACCATCACTCCCACTGCCACCACAACCACCAGCAATGGCATCATCTCACCATTGTCACTATCATCCTTAACACACTCCCCCATCATTATCACTGCCACTATTAATGTGATCACTACCACTATGGCCACTGTCACTGAAATCAACACTAAAAACACCAAAACACCATCAACCTCAACATCTTACACATCATCTAATGCCCCTCCTTACTCTTCTGGAAGGCTCTGGCTGGGCCAAGGACTGTAGGATGAGAGCAACGTAGGGGCTGTCATTGGAGACAGTCATACTGACATAGAGGGCACAGCAGCAGAGAAGAAACGTGAAATCAGGACTGAAAGGAACAGAGAGGGGCTGTCTCCTTTGCACAGGACGTGTCTTTTTTTTTTTTTTTTTTTTTTTTTTTAGATGGAGTTTCATTCTTGTTGCCCAGGATAGAGGGCAATGGCGTGATCTCGGCTCACTGCAACCTCCACCTCCCAGGTTCAAGTGATTCTCCTGCCTCAGCCTCCTGAGTAGCTGAGATTACAGGTGACCACCAGCACTCCCGGCTAATTTTTGTATTTTTAGTAGAGATGGGGTTTTGCCATGTTGGCCAGGCTGCTCTAGAACTCCTGACCTAAAGTGATCCACCCACCTTGGCCTCCCAAAGTGCTGGGATTATAGGTGTGAGCCACCGCGCCCGGCCCTAGGGCATGTCTTTGAGTGGGAAGGGCAGTGAATACAGAGATGGGAGGGGAACCCATCACTGAGAAGGCAGCAGACCTCATGCTTGGTATTGGTGGAGGAACACCTGGAGCTACACAGGGAATCAGAGTAGTTGGGAGGCGGGAGACAAAAGGTCAGTTTTATTGGCTGTTGTCCCTCCTTTAGACAGTGCACTAACAGCCCGATTTCGCTGGGCAGGGAAACAATAGGGTGGTGAGGAAGAGAAAAGCAGCCCCTGACGTCCACGAGCTGGCCATGGCATTCTCCTGTTGAACATAAACAATTTCATAGTAAAACATCAACATCAGACAAAGCCACCTGTGATGAGAATGGATCAAGGCAGAAACAAATCTATTCCATAATCATGTCTGAATACAGGCAAAACATGAACATTGTCTAAACTGTAAAATACCAACCAGTCCCTCCTCCAGCTAATGTGAGTGACTGCTGCCTCTCTACCAATTGCAGTGTTAGTCTCACTCTAAGTCTGTCCTCCCCACAGATCAAACTTATTGAGATACCCAATCACAGACTTGTCCCTGCTTTCTGACAGCACTCAGTCCAGGGCAGACGTCTGCTTTCTTGGACTCTCCCCAAGTCAGCTAACCAAAGCCAGATCCTATAATAGCTTCTTCCTAGCTCTAGCCTCTTACTGAGATGTCTCACGAGTCTCCATTTTTCATGTTCTGAATGCATCAAGTAATACACCTAATTTGTTTAACTATAGGTTCCTGGGGGTTTTTGGATGTAAGGCATTGAGAGAGGTGTAGGAAGGTGTTACCTCTGGTGTATCAGGAATAACCCCTGTTATCCTAGAGGGGTCTCTCTTTCCTGGAAGGACATATGGGGTCACCAGAGTAGGGTGCAACCAGGCAGCCTTAGCACCTCTTCTAGGGCCCAGCTTCTCCAGCTGGTCACACTGCTAAGGGAACAAGCCTGTGGAGGATCCAGGCTTTTTCTCAAGTGCCAGTTGGGAGTGGGGCATAAAATCTCCCTGAACTGCTTGTCGAAATGCAGAATCCTGGACCTCACTCCTGGAGATCTCAAGACAAAAGCCTTGATGTCTATTATTTTAACAAGCTCCTCCGGTGGTGCTGTTTGAAAACCACAGATCGAGGGTCCTGCCACTCTGAGGGCCCTCAAGGTCACCACTTACTCAAGGCTAGGGTTGGCAGAGCTGGACTCAAAAGGCTTTCCAGAGATAAATTTAAAACATCCCCCACCCTGGAAGCCATATGTCTATGGGCTCATTGTCCTAGGGTGTCTACCTCTATTTTGGAAAGATCCATAGGGTCAGGTCCCTCCCAGCTACCCTAGCTGGGTCTATACCTTCTTCCAGAGATCACAGCGCAGAGCTGCCCGGTGACATTTGAGGTAAAGGCACCTGCCTCCAGCAAGATGTTTCTCAAAAGTGACCCACATTCTGTATCTTGAACTGAATGAACATATTAATCAATAGATCTATTGCCCTGACCCCTGGGTCTTTGAGTTGCACACACAGGGAATGTAAACCGATTATAGCATTTAAACACACACACACACACGACTGCTCCCATAGGGAGGCTGAGCAAGCAGTTCTCTTATACCCAAAGCCTTGCACAACCTGTCTGTCCTCATCCTCACAGCCTGTCATCCTACCCCTTCCTCATTAACTTGGTCCTCCTCCATGAGGATAGTACTAGCCCAGTGAGATCTTGGGGTCAGGCAATTTACTTTGGGGACATCCTTGCCAGTCCCACCCAAGGATTAGACTCTACTTTATGGAGCTTCAGCCTTGCGAGACCCCTCAGCCCCCTTTTGACTGCTTCTCCATCTTTACCCATCCTCAGCCATTTGGGGCCCTGGTCACAAGGCTGCAGCTTAGAGTTGGTACTGGAATGGGTTAAGACTTTTGGACTGTTAGGGTGGGGGTAAGTGTATTTTGCATGTGACATGAATTTGGGGGTTCCAGAGGGTGGAACACTGAGCTGGATTACATCCCCCCAAAATTCATATGCTGAAGCCCTAACCCCCAGTACCTCAGAATGTCACTAGACTAGCAAATAGGGTCCTTAGAGAAGTGATTAAGTTAAATTGAGGCTGTTTAGTATGGGGCCTAATCCAATTTGATTTCCTTATAAGAAGAGGAGCTTAAGAGGACACAGAGTGATACCAGGAGCCCATGTGCACAGTGAGACAACCCCATGAAGAAGCAGTGAGAGGGTGGCCATCTGTAAGCCAAGGAGAGAGACCTCAGAGGGAACCAGCCCTGCTGGCGCCCTGATCTTGAACTTTCAGCCTCCAAAACTATAAGAAAATAAAATTCTGTTTTTTAAACAGAAAACCATCTCCCTATAGCATTTTATTATGGCTGCCTGAGAACGCTAATACAACCTTCTTCCCAATTGATTTCTCTTCACCTTTTTCTGTCCTCAGAAACTTGGGGTACTCGTCACATCCCTGCAGCTCATCTTTGGGGGTGCAGAAGCTACTTCATCACAGATGTGAGGGTTTGGTGGGACAACCTCATACACATTTGCATTTTGTTAATGTGCTGGCCCCTTGCAAGTGGCACCCAACACTCATGCTCCTGGTTGACTGGTAGATACTGGCATGAGCCCAGACACCATGAAGAAGGACAAGTGATCTACTGGTGATGACCCTTCATGGACACTCTTAGCCTTTATTTTCAACCTGACTTTAATTCCTGGTCCTAAAACCACTGAGCACCTCAGTTTGTTAAAGTAGAGAATGGGGATATGAAAGCCAAGATGACTATCACCTATCATCTGTTGCTTAGGTATTTCCAGCTTGCATCTGGAGAAGATGAACGTGGACAATTGCAGGTGGGGCTTTCCGTGTACCTGTGCTTGGGTGAAGGTGCCAATACTAACTCTTTCACTTATCACACCCGCCTCTGGCCCCAGACAGGAAGAGCACATGCACCTCTGATGAGGGAATGTAAGGAGGAGTGAGATTATTGAGTCTGTGGTGACCCTTGAATGATTTACATAACTGAGAGAGAGGGATTCTAAGGGCAAGAGGTCTTGGTCTCAGGGTTCCCTAGGTTGAAGGCTGTGGGTCCTTCTCCCCTATCTGAGGCTTGATAAAGCTGCTGCAGGAGTCTTAGTACTGTTAGAAGGACAGATCCCTACTCTATCCCCTCATTTATACTGCTAGCCTCAGGCAACTTCTTCACTCCTCTGAGCCTCAGTTTCTTCATCTCAGTTTCTTACCATCACACATGGTAACTGATGACAGTTAGTGGATGCATATAGCAGGTCTTCGATAAATAGTAGTTTAAGCTAGTGAGGTCCTTTTTATGTAAGCAATGTAAGCAATAAATGACCCACTCCCATTATTCCCACACCCAGGCAGGGGAGGGCCTGAGCCTGGCCTGGGAGCAGAACTTCAGCATGTCAGGGACCACTCTCCCTCCCCAGGCTAGCAGATCTGGATGGTGGTTCTGGGTTGGTACCCTGCAGTTTGCTGAGCCCTGCAGTTTTGACAGGCAGCCCTGGGAACCCAGCAGCTCCGCGTGGAAGGAGCCTAATTAATCACTGCAGTAATGGTTCCCGCAGCCCCACCGCACTGGGCCATGTGTCCTCCTGCAGCTGCTCACTCACCACCGTCTGCCAGAAAGCTCATGCGCACTCACCCTGCAACTCCGCCCCCCAGGCAGCTCGACTGGGGTCAAACCAGACCAGGAAAGGGACACCTGAATGCCTCTGACTTCTAGAGATATGGATGCCCCTATGCCCCTCTCCTATTGGGCCTGCCTCTCTTGGCTCTTCGTTTCTGAGCTGAGAGCTCTTCTTCCCCAGCTAAAAACCCAAATGCAAGCAGGAATCGCACACACAACACAGTGAGGGCTGTGGAAGAGCACTGGATTTGGAGTTGAGAGACCATGGCTGGAGAGTCTGTGCTACCCTCACTGGCTGTGTGCACTTGGTAAGCCTCTCTACCTGTCTAAGTCTCAGTTTCCTTATCTGCAAAATGGAGAAAGTAAGACCCATCCTGACTAGCATGTAGGACTGAAGCAAAAGCTTCTGCTTCATAGATGCAAACTGCTTTAAGAGCCATACCAAGCAATCAGTATCTGGAACTTTCACTGCATTTCATGGAGGCCCCTCCCTGCATGATGGATAGAGATGGGGTACCCTCTGGCTCCTCTCTGTGGACCTTTCTGAGAAGTACATCACCCCAGTTGTGCCCACATTCTCTTGTGGATGAGCCCAGGGGGATCCTGTGGATGTGGAGGTGGGGTCTGGCGGGCAGGGCTGCCTGGTTGCATCGTGAGAACGCAATGTGTGTCTGCATCCTGTCAGGGAAGACAGGACACTCCCAGCCTCAGGGCAGGTTCCCATGATTCACACCATGTGAATCATTTCCCACACCCCCTCCCAGTCTGACGGGAGCCCTCCCGGCAGAGCCAATTTTGAGGGCAAAGAGACCCACAGACACCTGGAGACCTTGCTCTAGCCGTGGGACCTTCCAGTTTGGTTGGAGAGTATGGCCCAGCCTCTGAACCTCCCAGCCCAGGTGGGGAGGCTCCAGGTGCAGCAGGGACCCTCACATCAGTCCAGTGAACAAAGCACCTGGAGATGTCTACCAGGTGGTGAGAGCAGATGGACCTTTAGGGGCAGAGCGGCTGCCTGGAAGAGGGTCTGTTCTTAGCCTGGCTTGGCCTCTTGTCAACTCACCCCAGGAGCCCCTCTGGAAGAAACCTGATCCCACACCCCTTCCTGAGCCATGGGTATAAACAGAGGCTGCTCCCTGAATTTGAGTTGCTCAAGATCAAGGGGCACCAATCACCCTGTGTGTTCAGCAGAAGGCACTCCCTGCTTCTTTGATTGAATTTATCTTTAAGGATATTTCTTTCCTCCCCAGATCGTTTTTCCAGTCTCTCCAAAGCCAGTCTCAGCTCTTCCTTTTGTGAAATGGAGGGAGATTATTTGGTCTCCCTTTTGTCCTGAGAACCAAAAGCTTTAAGGACAAATAATGATCAATATAATAAAACCTCTGTCAAGGAAAGGTACTGGGAAACTGAACAAATCCCTCCTTTTAATAGGGATAGCTGACACATATAGCACTTACCATCTGCCAGGCTCTGTCCTAAAAGCTTTTCATATATTAACTCTCATCAGCCATATGAGGTAGATGCTCTTAATATCCCATTTTATAGAAGGGGAAGTTGAGGCACAGAAAAGACTAGCCTGAAGTCCCACGATTAACAAGTAGTGAGGCTGAGATTCAAATCCAGACAGCCTGACCCCAGAATCTGGGCTCTTGACCTCCAGGCTACTCCATCTCCAGCCGCTGAGGCTGTGATCTGGCATGGCTGTTTATGTGTCCATCTCCCATGCTGGGCTGTGCAGGGACCCGGCGTATTCCTCTTTGTTCTCCTAGCCCCAGGCATAGTTCCTGACACATAAAAGGTGACCAGTAACTATCTGCAACATAAATAAATAAATAAATGGGAGGCATAGTGACAGGTGTCACTGAAAAGGCATATTATCTCGGTCTAATCCAGGGGGATCCTGGATGCCTGGTGGTGAGAAGAGAGCAGGAAAGGCCCCATTGGGGGTGTATTTGCTCTCTTAACACTGTGGTTGGACACGTGCTGCATTGGAGTCGTGAGACATCTGCAGGGTGCACCTGAGATCCAACTACATTTTTGTGCCTTTAGAACCTTTCCCACCTGCTCCTCTCCCTCCTCTGCCCTCCTTCCCACAGCAGGAAGGTCCATTGCAGCCACATCTTTATGGTCCAGTGAGGCTGTCTGTGACACTCAGCACCCCCACCCACGATCAGCCACTTGAGTATTCTGAGACCCATTTTAATTTGTATTGTTATTACAGTCACTGGTATTATTTCTAATCCGCGAACCTTATTTTTCCCCTGAAGGAAAAGTTGTTTTACATGCTGAGGCTGGAACGCTAAGTGTTCTGGAAGGAATTGGAAATAATCATGAGCACAAGCAGGTTGTGGTATGTGAGGCTCGCAGTAGGTGGATGAGGAAAAGACACCTCTCCCCTGAGAAACGGTCCTGTTCCCAAAGGCCCTGGTGGGGTGTGAGGCTTAGAGAAGGGGGTGTCTGCAGGCTGAGGAAGCAGTGGAGGAGGCAAATGGGGAGGGTGGAGAGGGGGCAGGAAGGCCCTTCACTGGGGCTTGCTAGGGACACTTCTCTGCAGGTTGTAGGAGAAGGGGGATAAATATCACCATGGTGTGTGTTGCTGGGGGAGATGGGCAGGTCTGCAGTATAAGATATAATGAGTTAAAAGAATCACTCACTGAGTAAAGAGAAATATCAGGAATCAAATTGCAGGGACGATTTCAAGCAATCATAAAGGGTTTTTCAAATATATTCACTGCTAAGAGCTACAGATGTCAGGAGAGAAAATTCGTTCACTTACCAATAATAGTCGCGGAGGCTGGGGGAGCAGGATGCAGACGTGGAAAGTACTTAAGCAGCTTCCCCACCTCCTTCTCTCCTGGGATGCTTGGGTGTATGGGATGAGGGCTGAGTTCTGGGTGGGGAAATGGCTCCTTCATTTGCCAAAAAGGGTGGGGGAAATGGGTATGACTTGCCCCTGGGGAGTGGGATGGCCAGGGCAGGCTGAACTGGAGGGAGGAAAGGCTTGGAGGGGAGAGAGAAGGACATTGTGGCCCCAACAGCCCAGCCCCAGCATGACTCCCTCTTCCTCGCCAACCCATCCACAGGTTATGTGACTTAAGGACAGGCACCATGCTTGGCATTAAGTAGGATTCTTGTTGTTGTTGTCACTGAGAATTTGTTGATGGTTTGTGATGAGTAGAGCATTCTGCCAGGCGTATGACAGACTGGATACCCTCGGAGACCTGGTACCTGCCCTGGGCTTGCAACCTAATTAGGGCGATGAAAGCAGCATCCCAAGAGAACTGAGAAAAATCTTCAGCACAACGCTGGAAGATGTGGAGTCATTGTGATGGGAGATGAGCGTCATCAGCAGTCACCTCAGGAAGCCCAGTCAGGAAAACCTTCAGGGACACTCAGATATTAGCCCTGTCTATATAAGTTCTACCAATATGCTGCCTCTTCCTTTCGGGGGCTCACCTAGTGCAACAGGAAGTATTAACTATTGCACAGACTCTACCTTCACCTACCAGGACAAAGTCTAGGGCAATCATATCATCTACAATGACCCTGGGCAACAAGTTGAAGCTGACCTGAATGACTCTGGGGGCAGAGGCAGTGTTATTGATCAGAGACTTTACTAAAGTCAGGGACGATTTTAATCCTACCTTATCTAATATAATCCTCATACCAATTCCTCAAATGAGCCTCAATCCCTACAGGATGATGTGAAAAGGATCAGGGGCCATCTCCAGTGGGTTAGGTTATAGGAAAGAAACGCAAGCTCAGGGAATCTGAATCTTGCATGACAGATAATAAGCACGCCTCCCCTTTTCTTCAGAAGAGACAATGGTTTAGAAACTGGATAGTAAATACATCCACATTCTGCTGCAAAGGGAAATACTATCTCTAGCTTTCAAGGATGTTTGTGTAGCAAACATCCTGCAAAGGATAAATCAGAATGAGATGTGCAGAATTTCAAAAGGCCATGGATAATTGTCCCACAACATTAACAAACTCTGCAATGCACTTATTTATTATGCTTATTGTTTATGTCCAGCATTCTCTGCTGGAATGGATGCTCCATGAGGGCCAGGATTGATGCTTCTTTTGCTAACTGATGTATCATTAATAACTAGAACACTGCCTGGCAAGTAGTAGGTGCTCAAAAAGTATTTGTTGAATGACTAATTCAACAAATGTTGAATGATTGCATGAGGAAGAAGAAAGCCCCTGCTTGGCATCTCGCCACCAGGGAAGTTCCATTAAGAAATCCACAGCATGCTGTGGGGAGAAGGAATCTTGATGTTAAAAAACTAACCTTTTTCTGTGTGCCTTGAGTTGGCATATGCCACGTCTCTTCTCTGTGCTCTCCTATCTCTCTGCTGATGCCAACTATCAGTGCTTATGAGGCAAGGAAGCTTCCCAGGGAAGAATTGACTGGTTTTGATTTTGTTTCTGCAGCAGGCCGCCTGTGTGTATCACCAGGCTACATGTGTGCATCACCAGGCAACAGGTGTGTATCACTAGGCAACATGTGTGTGTCACCAGGCAACATGCATGCATTATCAGGTTCCAGGCATCTCTCCTGGGCCTCTCCTCTCTCCCCTGCATTTCTCAGGCTGGTAATTAAAAGTATCAAAGCAAAGTAGGGCTATCTCATTACATGTCCTGTTTATGTGACTCTAATGTACTTAGAGATGATTTGAAGGGCTAGGAAATCAGCAGCAGAAGTTCCTTCACATCCAGCCTGAAGCTGGCAACCCTGAGATAAGGACATCAACTGGGTATGAATTAGTTTTAAGGTAGACCAATAATGCTTTCATGTGGGTGAGGAATTAAAAATAACAGAGATGCTGCACATTTCTCTTATTAATTAGCTGTTCTAGTTAACTTTGCTGCTTGTAGAGACAAATCATGGGCCCTAATAGTGGGACAATTTCCTCCTGATCTCTGTGGCACTGGAATGTGGCACCGTGCCTCAGTCAGCCCCTGTGGCCCAGCAGAGACCATGTGCAGTGGGGCTGCATCCTGGGGCGAGGCTACTACAGCCACTTAAGAAGTTACCTCTGGGCTCTCTCTTGAAGCATAGAAGGGGTCCACAGAGGGGATGGAAGGACAGTGGTTGGAACCAGCTGGCTCAGAACCCCTCATTTGGGAGTGTTTGGTGATTTGACTCCCAAGGACAGGAAGCTGGGAGGGGGAAGGTGAAGTTTTGTGACTGGGCCAGCCACTTGGAGCTCATCACATATGGCCCCGAGCTTTTGCTATTTCATTCATTCATTCATTCATTCAACAAATACTTATTTAGCCTCTTTTAGGTACTAGGTGCTTTGCTAGCAGCAGGGATACCAAAACAAAAAAGAATGACAACTTATGACCTCTATGAGAAGAAACTCCTAGCCTGGTACTGGAATAGAGCCGCTCTCAGCATGAGGTGGAGGCCTCTGTCCCTATCACAGGCATTTTGGAGGTTAGGGTCCAGAAGAGGGAGGCGGATGGGCTGTATTCACCAAAATATGCAGGTTTCTGCCCACACACTCCCACCACAGCCTGGATTTGGACACAGTGGGACTTTTTTTTTTTTTAAATTTGAGGATAACAGAAAAACTGTCTTTTTCCAGGGAAGTTTTTCTACACAAACTTGCAAAGAAGTTTGGTGCACTGGGCCAGGGACTCAGGAAACTCTACTCTTGCTTCTTTTCTACTGCAGACTTGCTTCATGGCCTAGGGCGAGTCACTGCCCAGTCCCAGACATGGCTTTGGTTCACTTGTAAAGTCTGTGGTTCCAGGATGCTCTCTGACCTCCACCTTGCTTTTGCTTTCAGATAGAGTTCCTTCCAGGAAAATGCTCCCACTCCGTGACTGTGCCAGAGAGTGAGACTCAGGATGGTTCCAGAAGGTATATAAGGGAGGCCAGGCTCCCCATAGCTCATGCAGAGAAGGCAGGAAAGAAGGGCTCTCCAGAGGGCTGTGGGGTTCCCAGGAAACTGAATGTGAACAACAGGAATATCTGCCCCAGGAACTAAAACTCAGGGCCAGGAGGGGCCAGGCAGGAATGCAGAATGAAGTGGGCTCAGGAGAGACTGTTGAACAGAAGGATCCATGCCCCAGCTGAAAGGGGCAGGTGCTATTCAGCTTCTTCCAGGCTTTCTGGGCTGAAATTGGAGGCCCAAAGGTGTCAGATCTTCCATCATTTTAGAAGTCATAATTCAAATTTTTATGTTAAAAAAACTCTATTTGTTTTAAAATGCTGGGCTTGAATTTAAAATATTTAAATGTTACTGTGTAGGCAAACAAAATATACCTGGGGACTAGATTTAGTCCATGAATATGTCAACTAGAATTAGGTTTAGTCTGTAGTAGTGGAAAACAAACAAATGAGCAAAATAGCTGTGGCTTAAATAAGATAGAAGTTTATTTCTTTCTCACTTCTAAGAAATCCAGAAGGAGTCAATTCTAGACTGCTAAAGTGTTACAGTGGTATTCAAGCTCCATCTATCTTGTTCCTCCACTATCTATGGCCTCTATTTTCAACCTTACCTCATCATCCAAGATGGCGGCTGGAGCCCCATCCATTATGTCTACCTTCTATCCAGCGAGTCAAGGGGAGGGAAGAAGAAGAGCATGCTCTCTTTCTGTTAAAGACATTTTCCAGAAGTTGCACACTTTATCTCTGCTCACATCCCATTGACCAAAACTTGATCACAAAGTTCATACCTAGTTGCAATGAAGGCCAGGAAAGATGGTCTTATTTATTTATTTATTTATTTTGTGATGCAGTCTTGCTCTGTCACCCAGGCTGGAGGGCAATGGTGCTATCTTGGCTCACTGCAACTTCCAGCTCCCAGGTTCAAGTGATTCTCCGGCCTCAGCCTTCTGGGTGGCTGGGATTACAGGTGCCCGCCACCACACCCAGCTAATTTTTGTTTGTTTGTTTTTGGTATTTTTAGTAGAGGTGGGATTTCACTATGTTGGCCAGGCTGGTCTTGAACTCCTGACCTCAGGTGATCCACCCGCCTCGTCCTCCCAAAGTGCTGGTATTACAGGCTTGAGCCACTGTGCCCAGCCTGGAAAAGTGGTCTTTATTTTGAATTTATGATGATCATGTATCCAATTAACGAGTGAAAGTATTAGAACAATAGGAAAGGGGGAGAGTGAATTTTAAGTGACGCTAATAGTTTCGGCCCCAGTTTGCCTTCAGTTTGAGACCTTGCTGACCCGTTCTGTTCTACATGGTGGGGGCAGGAGAGAGGGTGTGGGATCTGTGCACTTGGAGACTGCCTAGCAAAAGGGGCAGGGCTGCTGTGGAGAAAGGTCTGCTCTCCTGTAGGGGACTCAGGTAGGACTGGCTCTGCTGAAATAATTCAATTTCCCTGGAAGCATGGCTCAAGGAGACTCTTTAGGGTTATTTATTCTTCAGTGTTTCACAGGAACAGAAGTTTGTTTTTTTTTTCCCCCCCAACAAGTATCTCCCAGTCACTGATAGTTAATATTCAGACAGTGCCACAAGCATCCTTAGTCACGCATTGGCAGAGCAGGGGTGATGCCTCAATCCAGCCCTTGCACCAGCATAGGGGCTCCAGAGAAAGGTGAGTGCCACTGCCTTATCTCCACTACAGAATGGGAGGGTAGAGAAATTTCAATTTCAGTTAGAGTGATTCAGGTAAAAAATCAAGATGTCTAAACTGAGTCATGAAAGAAGTATAACCAGCCACTAGAAGGGAGGGTGACATTTCTTTTACTTGTGAAGATGAGGCTCTGTAAGCTACCTGTCTGGAACAAGGTCTTGTATGCATCCAGAAAACATGCACTGTGTTGTATGGATCCAGAAAATGTGCACTGTGTGCTAGTTACCAGATTCAGCCTGGGATGGGGTAGGGGGAACCAAGAGGAATGAGACATCGGTCATGTCCTTGGAGGACTCAGCAAGAAAACTGGAACCGAGGAGGGAAGCACATGCCCCTCCAAGATGTACCAGGAATCCCTTTACTTTCTGAGCCTGATACAAAAAGTACCATCCAGGCCTCCCTGTCCTTGGTGTCCAATTGGGAAGCTTGGCAGGAAATCAAAGGTCAGGGGAGAGAGAGGTTGGGGTATTTCTTCCCGGCTCTCTCCTGCTTCAGCTGAGCATCTTTGGCAGTGGCTGTCCCTAGGCTCTTTTTCCTGGCTCTATATCCCAATGCCTCCAGCAATGCTGGAGTTCCTCCTTCCCTTTTCCCTCTGAGCATAGGTGTAGTAACAGCTTCCTGTTGTTACCAGTACCTGGGGACTTCACTCTTCCTTACTAATTCTCTTAATCTTGCCCATCACTCTGTAAATTTCTTCATTAATGTCCTTCATTTGAAACAAAGAAAGGCAGAAAAAGGGAGAGGACATACCTGAAATTTGATCCTTTTCTGGAAATGAGTGATAGATACTTCTGTCTTCCCCATAGCTGTCACAGAAAGACAATCATGAAAACTACTTGTCCACAACATGCTCCTTGCTATGTATCAATCATCACTACAGAGAATCTTCATCATTGCTTATATCATCATCATCATTTTCACCATCACGTCATTGTAACTGTCATCATTGTCATCTTCACCACCACCATCATCTTCACCATCACCATCATCATCATCTTCACCATCACCATCACTACAACCATCATCATTGTCATCTTCACCATCACCATCAACATTACCATCATCATCATCATCTTCACCATCATCACTATCATTACCACCATCATTATTATAATCTTTATCATCACTATTACCATCATTATTACCATCATCATCTTCACCATCATCATCATCACCATCACAATTACTATCATCATCTTCACCAACACCATCAGTATAATTATTACCATCATCATCTTCTTCACCATCACCATCACCATCATCATCACTATAACTGTCATCATTGTCATCTTCACCATCACCATCACTATTACCATCATCATCTTCACCATCATCATCACTATCATTATTACCAGCATCATCATTATCATCTTTACCATCACTATCACCATCATTATCGTTGTTATCTTCACCATCATCATCACCATCATTATTACCATCATCATCATTGTCACTATGGAGACTGACTATTATTACCACTGCAACCACTTTTCATCACTGTCTTCATTATTACCAAAAACTACACATGCACTTTTGCAAAAGGCTCAACAGAGAGAGTGACCCTGCCCGTGTCTGTGGACAACTTGTCATTGATGATTACAACATATAATCTTTGCTGAGCATTTACCACATGCCAGGAACCATTCTAACCACTTTACCTAGATTAACCCTTTTAATCCTTGAACAAGCTATTATATAGGGACTGTCATTATTTTAATTTTATAGATAAAGAGACTAAGGCACTGAAAGGAAGACCCTGAGAGAACAGCATGGAATGAATGAATTATCATAGGTAAAATACCAATCATATCTGAGCTGCTGGTGAGTGTGCTCGCCTGGAAGGTGTAGGGAGTTCCCTCCCACCCAGAACAGGGCTAAGGGGAGGTGTCAGTTAATATCTCCATTAACTGATCCACAATGATTTGGAGAGCTTTGCTGTCCTGATTCACCTTCAGGGCCCAGACTCTGCACAAGGGCCTAAGAACAGCCTCTCCCCTGTGATGAGTTCAGCTTCCCAGGCTCACCCACCCTAACATGTCTCTGTTCCCAAAGAGAGAAGCTAGCCCCTGGCCCCAGGCCTAGAGTACACAGGTAAACGACTAATATTTTCCCAAGTCAGTGAGTTGGATTAGTCTAGTTCTTCCTGGAAATACAAGCCTGCACATCCTTCTTCCAGGCAGCTTCCCTCACCCTCCGGACACGGTGGGCTCTGTTCTTGTGCTCTTCTCCTGCTCCTTTTACAGTTCTTGTGTAAAACACTTAGTGCACTTGTAATCATGTTTAAACTGTGTCTTTTCACTTCAAACTGTCACCCCAGGAGAGCAAGAACTAGGCCTCTGATTCATGCCATGGTCCAGGATCATGCCTGCAACATGTAACTGCTGAATGAATGAACAACGAAAATCTGGATTGCTCTCTGACACTACTACTGCAGGTCTCAGCATCTTCCAGACTCTCAGCTTTCCCCTCTGAAAAATGGAGATAATACTCCAAATTTTGCTATGAAGGTTAAAAAAACAAATTCTTCCTACCAGGTGAGTACATAGCTATGCAATTTATTTTATTCTTGTAACAGCTCTTTGAGACTTCCATGGAATGCAGACTTGTCTCCAGCTTAGAGTGAGAGAGTGGAGATATTGAGTTAATAGGTGCCTTATAAAGAACTCTGGTCCCTTCCTAGCTCCTTATGACTCCCAGCCTCAGAGACCTGTCTAAAGGTCCATATGATGCTCCTCTCTACCCACCACAGAAGTGCAGAAGCTCCTGGGGTCCAAGTAGGAGTAGGAGGAAACGAAGGAAAACATGGGGTTCTGGCATCTCCCTGAGGGGTGAGTGTGAATTTGCTCTTCCTTACAGAGCTCCCATCCTGACTAACCCATCCCTCAGCAACCCAGTGCATCTTCCATTGAACTGAACTTCCTGTAGAGACATTCCTCAACATCCCTGGGCTGTGGGCCCAGGTTCTAATCCTGACTCAGCTATACATTCCTTGCAGGGAATGTGTCTCCAACATGTCACTGATGACCATGCCAGGATTACCATGGCCCCGGTATGATGGAGAAGATCAGGTTTGGAGAGATAAAATGTTCTGCTTAGTTCTGGCAGGGCTAAGAGTAAAACTCCATCACCTGACTCCCAATCCAAGTCCCTTTCCAGTATATTAGAGCTAAAATCTTGGTAGGAAAGTTTGAGAGGAGTAGATGTATGAAAGTTTTTCTTCATTAAATTATTTAAAACTTTCCAACAAAAAGAATTGGTAGATACAATCTCCATAGTCCAACACTAGGTACAAAAACCAAGTTTAATGCATTCTAATCAGGTATTTCATGATGAAGGGTCAATCCATTCTGATAGAACTAGAGAATCCCTGAAGAAAAATGACTCAGGGTCCTCCATCAGACTGGGGCTCCCTGAGTCAGGGCTGTGTCTCCCCCAGACTGGGGCTCCCCAAGGATGGGGCTATGTCTCCCCTCATACTGGGGTTCCCTGAGGACGGGGCTGCATCTCCCATCATACTGGGGCTCCCTGAGGAGGGGGCTGTATCTCCCCTCAGGCTGGGGTTCCTTGAGGACAAGGCTGTGTCTTCACTAAGACTTGGAGACCTTCTTGGGTACAGCTGTGTCTCTCTAGTATGTGGGGTATTTCTCAAGGTGGAGTTGTTTTTCCTCACCAGACTGAGAATTTTCTAAGAAAGAGACCACTCCTCTACTTTTAAGTAAAAACTTCAAAGGGAAACCGAGACTTTCTTGGATGAGTTACATAATTGTACTAAACCTCAATCTCCTCATTTGTCTATGGAGCATAATGATGTTTAACTTGCAGGATTATTCTGAGTGGCTGTGACTTTAAAGCGTGTGTATCAACTCTTCGACACTCCTCCCTTCAGGAGGTACAGTCTCATTCCCCTTGACTATCCATTGACCTGTATGGCTTGCATCTGATCAAACAAATGTGGTAGAGGTGACATTGCCTGAGTTCCAAGGCTGGGCAATAAAAGGTGACATGACAGAACTTCCACGTGACCCCTCTCTCTGCCTGTTTCTATCCCTCTTTCTCTCTGTCTCTGTCTCTTTTTGGTCACTTGCTCTTGGAATCCAGATGCCATGCCGTGAGGAAGCCGAAGAGCATGAAAAGGTCACACGTGAATATTCCTACTGTTGGCCCTATAGAGGTCAGATGGCAGCTGGCATCGACTGCCAGGCCTGTGACTGAGATGCTTCTGAGATGATTCCATTTGACTGTCACTAATGTGAGACCCTGAGCAAGAACCGCCCAGCTGAGTCCAGTCAGTTCTCAGATTTGTGTGAAAAATAAATAACTGTTACTGTTTTGAGCCAGTGTTTGGAGGTGGTTTGTTAGACAGCAGAAGGTAATGGAACAGTATTAAATGAAGTCCGTCGCTTTATACCAAATGCCTAGCACCATGTCTGGAACATTGTCAGTGTGCTAACACATAGCTATTCTGCAGTGTCCTGAGTTCAGGGCTGTGCACAGTGAGATGGGTATGCACACACTCTCAGGGATGCCTGACTCACACCTGGTGTTTGAAGATGCAGTAGGATAAGATGGGCCTGGGTAGAGAAGGCTAGAGGAAGAACCTGGGGAGGGAATCAAAGACCACACAGGAGCTAACCTTGTCTGACAGTTGACAGTCATTGTGGTAGGCATTCTGCAACATCACATCTTTTAATACTCACAACCACACTCCAAGATAGGTTTCATCTTGTCTTACAGAAGAGAAAGCTGAGGCTTGAAGATGTGAGATGTGATTTGGTGCCTCCTCCACGATCTTGGGGCCACTGAGCATACAAGCCAGGCAGTGTCCACTGTCCTGTGCCCTTCCCCACAACACTTCACTTTCATCCACCCCCACAATGCCTCCCTCTTGCTCTTGGCCAATCAATAAACAAGTAATTAGCAAGAACCTTATCAGCACTGTGGTGCCAGGAAGTCCTTCCTGATGCCTGCATCCATCTCCACTGCTGAAATTTCCTTAGTTTGTTGGAGACCAAGAAAATTGGCTCATTTTTCTTTAATAAATCTCCAGAGACCGAATAATTCTTGCTGAGCTCCATGTTGCTCCCCATTTGTTGTCTGTTCCCTACGCCCCAATCTTCTGATGGAAGAACAGACTTCCTCTGGCCTCCCCTGGGCTGGGCTCAGGGCTTTCTCTCCTGGAACCCATTGACCCACAGCAGGATGCCTCGACAAGGGTAATATTGCCCTAGTGGGGAAAAAATTGTTTCTTTCAGTGGGAGGAGGAGGAATGATCTCAGCTATTATGATGATGTATGGACCTCCACAAAGATATAGTGCATCTGTGGTATTAAAATTACAAGAGAGATAATTAAGAAAAAAAAAATCTTAAAAGGCTTATTGGGGGCATCAGTGAGGATAAAAAGATTGCAAACACTGCCCTAGATTCCTCACCCCACAGGGATCTGCAGGCCCATGGCCATTCCTTGAGGGAAAGGTGAAGGGCTTGGGGGTCTCCTGGAGTTGGGGGTGAGGCTCCTATTGGCTCTGATTCCCTGGTCCTGTGATGGTCTGTGGGAGGGATAGGGTGACCACACAAGTGCCCGCTCAGAGGCTGGGACTCAAGTGATTTCCTTCTTTAGGATTCCAACCCCCAACACTTGTTCCTTATGCTAGAGTGCACATGGGAGGATTTTCTTTAGAAAATCAACTCTGATCGATTATTTATTCTGCTGGAAATAAATAGATCTGGTCATTTGCGCCAGAGACTAACTGAAACTCTGGGCCACAGCTGGGAGTTTAGATGTCTGAATTTTCAACCCTCCTCCCTCATACCCCTACCTCACCTCCAGCCCCATGGCCAGCCTTGGCCAGGATAAAGGTTCTCCTCACACCAGAGAGACGGCTACCACCCAACCCCAGTCCATGTCCTTCATTCCAACAGGAAGAGATGGCCACGGGGAGCCTCTCCCAGCCTCTGCACATGGAGTTAGAATGCCCCAAGGGAGCAGAAAAAGACACAGGGGTCGTGAGTGTCAGAGACTCCTAAATCGCGTGAGTATCCGCAGGCTTTGTTCTGGGAATCATGAGGGGAGGAGCCTCTGTGTCTCCGTGTAGGGGTAGAGTGTGTGCTGTGAGCTGGCCTCCCCTGGGGTGGGGAGTGCATCTGTGGTCAGTATATGTGATGTGTGTTGTATCTGGTTACTCACACCCCTCTCTCTGCGTGTTTTCTCACGTGTCTTTGGCTGTCTGTGTCTATCTGTACGAGCTCCTTCTCTGGGCTGTTATGCTAGTCTGACCGTGTCCAAGGGTGCACATGTGCATAGGATCCTCTGTCAAACAACAGGCAGGGAAATTCGCATGCAAGGTGCAGGTTGCCCTTATTGCCTTGGGAGAGAGGGTTGGTTTTTATGTGAGCAAATTAACTCCTTTTTAAAGGGGTTTAAAGCACCTTTACTCTTTTAGTTTCTCTAGACATTTAGGGCAGTGAGAAGTACAAGGACTGAGGGCTATGAGAGGGCTGCTTGTGAGGGTCCCAGGGCTTGTCTCCCAGTGTGAGAGTGGGGCTGTGGAGTTAGAGGAAAGCAGGACTCGAGATTGAGATATTAATAAACCTGGGCAGAGATGATTGAAGGGGGACACATGGCCAGGGAGAGAGACAGAAGATGAGAGGAGGCCTGGATAGTATCGGAATCCCAACTCTGTCACTGCATCAGGGCTGGTCTCATCCCCACTCTCATCCTTCATGTCTCCCCTCTAGAATGGATGAATCACTTCTCAGCCGTAGGCTACCTGGAAGGACACAGGAGAAAGCACATGTCTAGTGCTCAGTACAGTAGCCAACCCATGGAGGCCCTTTGGGGAGGGTATGCTGACAAAATAAAGGCTGAGCTCCAGGTCAGAGGCTCCTAAATCCTGTGGGTGCCTGCAGGCTTTGTTCTGGGAATAACAGAATAAAAAAGCAGGCTCAGAAGCAGGCTCTACTGTTCTTGAAGGCACTTGCCCTTTTTGAATCCCAGAGATGACAGATTCCCTGACCCATTCCTGTGACAGAGGCTCTGGGTGGGCAGTATGCTTGGGACCCCAGCCCCCACGACAGTAACCACAAACAAAGCACAGCTGGAGGCAAGCCTCTGCTGTGTGACATGCTTTGCACACGTCAACTGTATGAGGTCCTCATGACAGTTCCAGGAGGCATCTCCCTGAGGCTTGCTTTCCTTATTTGCAAAACAAGAAGAGCTACCAAACCTGCTTATGTGATATGCCAAAAACTCTTAGGGCGATGCCTGGGACATGGTAGGCACTGAGTCAATGTTACTTATTATCATTCCCATTTTACAGATGATGAAATCAAGGCATAGGGAGAGCAAGCAGCTTGCCCAAGGGCACACAGGTAGGATTTGGACCTGCATCTCTGGCTCCAGAGGCTGTGTTCTTCCTCCAGTAGGACTAGAGCTTGCCCTGCTTTTTTCAGAACCTGGCCCAGAGACCAGAATCATTCTCATTTACTATCCCTGTGGTGCTGGCAGGCAGCCTGCTGCTACTGACCATCCGCTGGCCAACTCCCCTAGATTCCCAAGAGTCGCCTATGTATCCCAGTCTCCCATTGCCACTTTCTTCCTGCCTGTTGGACTTGTCATTCCTTTAGCACAGAATCCCAGCTTGCTCTCTGCCTATCATATTTCTACCATTGGGAAAAAATTAGAAACAGCTGACATTATTACCACTACTTAAATTGCCCCCAAAGCTTCCGTGGTCTGGGAAGGCAGGGGCCACAACCTGAGGTCCAGGGCAACAAAATTCCAGGTCCCCAAGAGTCTCTCCAGGTAGGTGATAGTTACTCAAAGTTAAACTGCTTTGTATCATCCGTCAGTGTCAGGTTTTCTCTATCTTGTCTGTTTAGTTTTTAAATTCCTTTTTGCTTTCATGTTTTAATTCTTTGGCTTGCATTTGCTGGCTCTTCAAACTTCCTGAGGAGGAAGTTTGCTATTGTGAGGAAGATGACCACAAGCCTTCCTTTGAGTTTTCCTTCGGCTTTGTCCTATTGTCTAAACACCAAGAATCTTCTTCTTAGATCCTTTCCCAGAAATGCAGGCGGCACGAACCCTTTGTTCCGTGTTTCAGACCATTTCCCTTTCTTCATGATTCGGTGGTCTGTCGTTAGGTTTGCACTAAGGGGTTGGGAGTGCAGACCATATTGCTTCCCAACAGCATCTCAGCTCTTGTGCCCTCCCTGACTGGGGAGTACTCCTCAGCACAGAACGTGTACACGGGTGCACACACATGTACACATCCATGCATGGTATATATTCAAGTAAGGAGTATTTATCACATGCACACGCAGCACTGTTCTGGGTGCTGGGATGCATTGGTCAAAAAGACAAAGGACGCTGCTTCTGTGGATCTTACACACACACACACACACACACACATATACACACACACTTACACCACCTCCCCTCACACACCATTCTCTCTGTTCACACCTTTCTTAGGAGGAAAGGACAGCAATTGTGAAAACTACTGGATACCTTGACCACAGTCTGATTTTGCTCATTAGGGTAGATGCCACTGCCTTTGGGCAAAGTGTTCCCTGCCATGTAGATGTGGGAAGTTCTCAGCCAGGGGTTCTTGTGGTACCCTTGCTTCATTCACACTTCCTCCCCTTGTGAAAGTGATAGCGCCCATTTTCTACCCAGGCATTCTCCTCCTGGGTATGTACCTAGAATCTCTCCCATGTGTGCACAAGGAGACGTGAGTATGACTGTTAATTGTGGATTTGCTTGCAATAGCAACAACTGGAGAAAACCAAAATGTCCGTCTATACAGCAGAGAAAATGATTGAATCAGAGCTCCATGGATCATCATGAATGCATCTCAAACATGTAACGCTGAATAAAGGAAAAGCAAGTTTCAGGAGGTGCAGTGAATATGCCATTTGTATAAAACTTTAAAAAATACAAACCAATGCTTTCTATTATTTATGGATATTTATATCCTGGGCAAGCATGAAAACCTGTATAGAAATGGGCATGATAAACACTAGATTCAGGAATGTGGGGAGCCTGGGAAGAGTTTGTAAGGGCTTTCAATTCAAACTATAATGTTTAATTTTGTAAAATGGTCGATGGGTCCATAATGTTCATAATATTATTAGCTATATTTTTTATGTCTAAAATATTTTATTTTAAAAGACACAACATCGAAAGAGAAACTAAGAAGTGTGTTTAACCGGAATTCCTCTGGGGTAAGAGTGAGAATCACAATGGAGCCTTTATTTCTTTATTTAATTTCTCTTCAAGTTGCAGGGGATTTTGTTCAGGTAAGAATTCTCCATTTAGAGAAAATGACTGGAGTTTCTTTTGAAAGATGGCAATAACTGTGAAGTGGCTGGATCTTTTTACTCCCATTTTGGCTTTCTGTTTATTTTCTATTGCTAATCCTGCACTGAGGGCTGTGACAGCTCCTATCTTCCTACCCTGTTGCAGTGCATGGAATGTGAGGTTGAGTGATGGGGAGCTTTCCCTGTAGCTGGTCTGCTGGTGAAGGAAATGGGTTGACCCTCCTCGAAACTGAACCTACAAAGATTTTTCCATCTCTGAGAGACTTCCTCCATCACACAGGGTACTAAAGCCTGCAACATGACTCATGTCCCACCCTGCCACCACTATCCAAAGCTATCCTTTCTACCCAGGCATTCTCCTCCTGGGTATGTACCCAGGATCTCTCCCACGTGTGCACAAGGAGACGTGAGTGTGACTGTTAATTATGGATTTGCTTGCAATAGCAACAACTGGAGAAAACCAAAATGTCCATCTATACAGCAGAGAAAATGATTGAATCAGAGCTCCATAGATCATCATGAATACATCTCAAACATGCAACGTTGAATAAAGAAAAAGCAAGTTTCAGGAGATGTGGTGAATATGCCATTTGTATAAAGCTTTAAAAAATACAAACCAATGCTTTCTGTTCCATCAATGTCCTGCTCTCTACCAGGTAACCTTGTGGTCTGATCCTAATTCAGGAGTCTTGTGATGACACCTTCCAAAAGATACACTTTGATCTTAGGCAGACTTAAAGAAAGAGTAGTACCTAGACATTGTGGGTGCCTCTTGTCCCGCAAGGTGAGTCTGGTGAGGGTGAGGGCTGGGAATGTTGGCTGGGAATGCCCAGGCAGGATTGGCATGAGCAGGGGGTGGTGGGGAGAGGCACATCAATAGGGGCCCTGATCAGAGCAGAGCAAGTTACGCTCTTCCCAGGCCCCCTTGCTCATCCGTACCATCTCGTCCCACTGCCAACAGCAGTCATCTATCTTCAGCAACAGCTCGCATTTGTGTTATCAGCGAGAATCAAATCTGGCAAAATGGCAGGAAAAATGCTTGCATGGGGCTTTTCAGCAAAACTCAATTAAAGTGGGGAATTGGACTTGAAAATGAGCCACTGTACTTACTCTTTTACTCAGAACATCCCCTCCCCTTCTACATATGCTGTATGCCTTCATGGGATAGCCTGTGACGGGTCAGTAAGAGAAGCCCTGGTTACCCGTCATTCAGTGCTTTCATCATCATCAAATCCCATACACTCCTGTGACAGAGGGTTATGAGTCCCACCTTCCAGATGGGGAAACTGAGGCATATAACCCTTAAATATATTTCCCAAGACTCTAAAGCTGGTCAGTGGCAGGGCTGTATTAAAAATCCTAGTATTCTGGCTCCAAAACATGACTTGTTTTACTACTCTATGCTGGCCTGATGAATTCCTACCTAGATCCTCTAGAAACTCATCTAAGCTAAGCTTCCTCCTGCCAATCAGAGCAATGCAGCCACAGACTCAGCTCCACTGCAGAATCTGCCTCCGAAAGACATGAAACATGTCATCCAGAGCCACTACTGCTCAGCCTGGATGTCTCAGTGGATACAGCCACCCGCTTCTGTGGAGTTGCCTCCCCACTGAGGAACTGAAAGAGTTCCGTTAGAAATCACCTTGCTTATCCCAGGCCAGGTTGGAGCCAGAGTACTAGTAATGGCTGTCATTTCCCTAACCCCTACTCCAAGCTCCTTTCATTTTCACCAGTTAAGATGTTACTGTCCTGTTTTTACTCTTGAGTACATGAAAGCTCAGAGAAGGGAAGTGAAGTGCCCAGGGTCACACAGCAAATGTGGATCAGCAATTTAAAGCCTGTATCTGTCAGTCTTGGAACCCCTGAACCACAGCTGCCTCTTGTTCCCATGGTCAGGCTTTGGGGGACTGCCCCCCACCAAGGAGTTGGCTCATATTCTGTGCAGTTTCTCTTGTCCTTTTCAAGGTACCGTTCTCCTGTCCTTTCTACACACCCAGTGCCTCCCAGGACTTGTGGAAGAAGCTTCTTAAAGTTCTGCCTGTCATTATCTCCACTTGGAACTAAAGGAAAGCAAGCAAGTAAGTGCATGGGAGAGTTCTCTGTAATGTCTGTCAGACATTAGTAGAATTTTGTCTCCCTGACAAAAAATAAGTCATATGATTGTATTTAGGGTTAGATAGTGAATATATTTTGATTTAAAATGTGCAATGAATCAGAGTTAATTGTGTTTTGGTCACTGAGACCTGACCTGGAGAATACTTTCATTTCTCAGATATCTGCACAGTGGTCTTTCTAAGTGTGGGAAAGTGGTTGTTTCCATACTAATTGGATCCTCTTGCTTTATACATCATCTTAGGAGAAAATAAACCAGTGAGAGCTGTTCTTGGTAAGATCTGTTAGGCAGCAAGTAACCAAGTACCTGAACAGAAGTGATTTCAGTAGTAGGGGCTTATTCGGGTGTGAAAGAGGTAATTCCAGGCTTGGGGCAGCTCTATGAGGTCATCCAAACCCCAGACTTTTTCTGCCTGGCCGCTCTGCCAGGCCACCAGGTCGTTGTCCCTCAAGTTGCTAGATAGCTGCCCGCCTCCCAAGTGGCAAGGTGGGAGGGACATTCCTCTTCAGGAGGATAAGTTTTCTCAGTACCTCTGCACCCCCTGTAGGCTTTCTTGTCATCTCATTGGCCAGAATGGAGCTACATGCCAAGTCCTAGAATAGTCACTGGTAACAGAGAATGGAGTTATTACAACCAAGTTAGACCAAGCAGGTTTTATCCTCATCACGCCTTATCCGCCATCATAATATTCCACACAGCATTGTTTATGACCAAGGAACTCACTTCACAGCTGAAGAAGTGTGGCAATGAGCTTGGCATAGTCCTACCACACCAAATAAGTGTTTTCTTATAAGGGAGAAGACAATAGCTGTTAGGTAGCCACAAAGCATGGGATATACCTCAAGAAGTCAACATCTTCCTCCGAAGTAGCCAGTAAAAGAGCTGTTCTTGAAATAATAGGTGAGGGCAATGGTAGGCCCGAGGGAACAGAGGGCTGGCAGAGACACCAAAGAGATTCTGGTCATAGCAGGGTCTGATGTCTGTGACGTGGTATAGCCACTCTGTTCAGATGATACCCTGAGATTCAACCCTACTCCTGAGTCTCCCTAGGATAGAACAGATGAGAACCCTTGCCAAGACATCAGATTCCAGGGAGATAAAATGTTATGCTTATTGTATGGTGTGGTGATTAAGACCACGGGCTATGGAGCCATACAGACTGGGTTTGAATGGGCTGTTGATCCTGTGCATGTTACTTAGTTGCTCTGTGCCTCAATTGCCTTGTCTGAAAAATGGGAACAATGGTACATCCTCATGAGGTTTTGGTGAAGATTTTAAGCTTCTCCACACTCTTCATGAGGCCTGTGTCTCTCCTCCTCTGCAGACCCAAGCTTAAAGCATTGTCTGGCACATAGTAAGTGTTCCACAAAAGGCTAATATTATTAAAATGATTATTTATTATTGTCTGGTGTAAATCACATCCAGATCAATGAGATGAAAGCCTGGGCACCGAGAGGATTGTTTTGAGACTGGGGGAAGAATTGGGGAATAAGATCATTGTAGGTACAATTTCCTATGACACGCCTTTTCTTTTAAAGTTCTCCATTCCAGAGAAACCATGTGCATCAGTGAGGAGAGATCTGAATATTCTAGTTCAAGAGGCATTCCGTGACAGGAACACAGGAACAGAGAACAAGATGTCATGGAAGTGAACAAGATCAGTTCAGCATTTCTCTAAGCCCAGCAACACTTATTCTCATGGGGTGGGGCACCCCAGGCTTAGCACCTCCTGTTTTTACTCCCTGTTCACCTGTGTTCTAGTCCTCCCCTCTATTCCTCTTCAAATATCATTGTAGCTGCATTAGGGATCATAGGCAAGTGGATCCAGGTTCTACTCGGAGGCTGGACATAGCAATACAAAGCAGGTGCTGAGGCTGTATGTTTTAGAGCTGCATTAGTCAGGATGAGGCAGATTATGCTGCAGAAACAAATGACCCCAACATCTCAGCAGTTTCATGCAAAGAGGGTTTTTATTCATTGCTCATGTTACATATTCAACACAAGTTGGAAGCAATGTCTCCTTGCTGAGTCACTCAGAGACCAGGCTGAGAGAGGCATCACCTGGATACAAGCTTCTAAGGTTCCTAATGCAAAAAACAACAAAAGGAAAACTGAAGTCAAGTGTTGGCAATTAAGCATGTCTACATTTCATTGCAAGTCACATGCAAGCTGCAGACAAATCACACACCCATGCCTAACTTTAAAAGCACAGGGACATGCATCCTACCACGTGCCAGGAAAGAGAAAGAACCAAAATATTTGTGAACATCACTAATGATGAGGCCTTTGAGGCTTCAGGGGACACAAACATTTGACAGGATTAGAGTATGTATTTCCTCCTGGAGATGATGTTGTCCCAGACACACTCTCCATGAGGCCTGTGTCTCTCCTCCTCTGCAGAACCAAGAGGGTAACAACCTGGTTTGGAATTGTTGCTCCTTATTGCAGAACCCATGGCAGTAGATATCACTGCTTACAGAACATCTTGTCAAATAATTTTCTCAGAGTGAGTTCACCTTTTTTTCAGACTGCTGAGAGTCAAGCTTGCACAACCGTCCTCTTGCAGGAAGCCTTCCTGGATTGCCTCATGAAGGTACTCTTAATGCCTCCTAAGACCCAATCCAGATATGGGTCCATCAGATTTATTTCCTTTCTTCCTCATCCCTTAGATGCTGTCCCCTCCCCTGGTGGTACCTGGGAACCAGCTCACATTTGGATAATCCCTTGCAGTTTTAGAAAATGTGCCCGCATACATTCACATTTAATCCTTATAACAACCTTGTGGGGTAGTTACAAGTTTATACCAGAAACCAAAGCCTGAAGAAATAAAGTATCTGGTTTAAGGTCTGGACTTGGAATTAGGTGGAAATCAAATTCAATTCTCTGAGTCCAGTAATAGCTGTGAAAATAATAATAGTTGTTCACAATATGCTAGGCACTGGTCTACTATCTTATAAACTCTCACAACATATCTAGGTGGCATATTGCTATATTAGCCCCACTGTACAGTTGAGAAAACTGAGGCACACTGAAGTTGAGGGAGCTGCCTGGAGTCTTACAACTTGTTGACTCTAAAGCTGGGATTCACACCCAGGGCATTTGGTGCCTAGGAGCATGTGCTTCAGCACCATGCTACATCCCAAGTCCACTGCGCCACCATTCCAAGTTGTGGAGGACCCCTGCTTCTCTATTATCAGCCACTTCATCTCTAACTCCAGGAGCAAAGGTGCCCCCTTGCCCTCAGCCGCTGCATACTGTTAGTTACGCAGGGGTCAGCTCACTTTCTCAACCTCTCATGACTTATATCTTGACTCCTAGTATACTCTCATTCTGACCTTTGATGCATTCAGTGATTATTCTCCTACAAAAAAAGCATGGCCAAGATTACCGTCAATCTGACCCAGATGTCAGTACAGCATGCTACTAAGAACCCCATTCCTAAAACCCCAGTCTTCCCTGTATCTCAGATTGTGAGGACTGAGGGGGCCACCCCTAGGTAATCCTTGTCCACCATCATTTCCAGAAACACTTAGGATGCTCCCCATCATCCTTGGCTTGGCCCAGGGGCATACCCATAGCCAGAGGGGCCTCTTGTGAGTTTCAGCCTTGTTCTACTGGCTTGAGCAGTGATCTCTGCTTACCTAGACCTGGGAATGGGCGTGTGAAGGCTGTGCCCAGTCTGCCTGACACAGCAGGGAGACCCTCAGCTCTGGGGAAAGGCATTAGAGTGGAGGCCACTGTTGTCTTTGGTCAGACCCTGACATGCTCACCGTCACCCCTTCCAGCAGGCCCTATGTGCTTCCCTTGTTCTCGGAGCACACAGCTAGCACACAGCTCTCTGGGGGAAGATATACACAGCAGAGGAAATCTGAACCAGTCTCCACTCTCCAAGGTCAGCCTGAAAGGCGAGTTGAGTTGGGGGAGGATGAAGGGGTCTCTCACTCCCAGCCCTGCCACCTCCTCCCCAAGCAGCCTGGTTTTGGCCGGCACCTTCCCTCGCCTGCCTTACAGCTGGTGGAGAAGAATGAGCTGCTTGAAGGACACTTTACAACTCCATAAATAATCACGATGTTGAGCATACAAGATGAGAGGCACGCCCTCCGAGGTGGGCGGAGGGGGCTGGGAGCTGGCTGGAGTTCTCGTCCCAGGGCCCATTGTCCTGGCTCTGTTCCCTCCAAGGAGCTGCTTTTAGCTCGGCCTTGGTGGTGTCAGCATCTCCTCCCACCCCTGAGTGATTTTTTTCCTGGAGGGGCGGAAGCCAGCAAACCACAGAGCTGTTGCTGCAAGAGAGCAAGAGGTCCAGGCCGAGTGGGGAAGCAGCAGCTTTAGGGAGTTTTTCTGCAGACACAGAGATGAATGCCCAGGAATCGACCCCTCTGAAGATGAATCACGGCAAGATGCACAAAGAAAACCCCTTTGGTCTGAACAGGCAGATAATGTTCCTGACAGGGCCTCCGCTCCGTGTCAATTTGTTGTGATTGGTGGGAGAAAGAGCGAGAAGGAGGAAGGGAGGGAGGAAGGTGGAGGTGGGGGTAGGGGGGTCACACAGAAAGATGATGGAGACACAGAGGTGCACACAGAGATGAACAGGTACAGAGACCCAGAGACTAAGATGCAGAGACTCAGAGACATATGCAAATGGAGAGGCACTGAGACAGAGAGAAAATGGAACAGCCATGGAGAAATTCAGGATGAGAGGGCAGAGATGTTTTCTTCCTTTGATCTTGTTGGGCCGGGGGGAGTTAAAGGCAGGGAGACTCTGGCATTTTGCTGACATTAAACATTAACCAAGCATTCAGGTCAAGTTAGGCTTTGGCTTATTGCTAAAGATTAATCAAAATATATGTTTGTGTGTGTGTATATATATATATATATACTTCAAAACATCATGTTGTACACAATAAATATATACAATCAATGTTATCTGTTAAATTTAAAAATTAAAAAATGGCCAAATGTTTAACCAACTGTCAATTATTGATGAATTGTTTCTATGTGTGGCTTCTCCTTGAGCTCTTGGGGGTCCCCTTTCTATTACAGATGTGTGTGTGTGTTTGTGTTTGTGTGTGCGTGTTTGAGACAGAGAGAGAGAGAGAGAGTCATGTTGCATTTGATGTCCAGCCAGATTAGATTTGCGTTTATCTTTTCATTTCAAATTAGCAATGCTTGCCTATATCCATTCAGGTAATTAAAAGGTAACCATGAGGGAATTCATAGCATGCTCTGCATATCCTTAATGCACCTCAAGATCAGGTTTTTTCTAATTATAACCTCAGAGTCATAAACTCTCAGAACGTGGTTTATCAGAGTTGGGTGGAAACCTGATAGGTCTTCCAGTCCAGTCCCTTCCATTGCAGATGGAAATACAGAGGGACAAAGGCCATGGGTGCCTGATCAAGGGCACACATGTAGATGCAGCCTGCCAGGTGTCTTCTGCTTCTACTTGCACAAGAAAAGATGGAGGGATCCATGTCCCCAGGGCAGAGGGGCCCCATAGCCAGGCTCTGCTGACTCAGAATCCTTCTCAGTGATTCTGCCTCTCACTGACCAATACTAGAGCTTTTTATTCCTAGTCTATACCAGACTTTGCAGGGGTGTTTGGGGAGTGGACCTCAGAGGTAGAAGAAAAGCACCCACCCTTGACGTTAATACAAATTCTCTCTCGCAGTACGTCTAGAAATGGATCATCAGACATGGGGACCAGTTATAAGGCAGGTCCTTCAAGATGCGGGAAGGCAGAGTAACTATTTCTAAAATCTCATTCCAGGAAGCAGGTAGCCCTAGCTTTCTGGAGCAGCAGTTTTCAACCAGGAGCAATTTTGGCAATGTCTAGAGACATTTTATGTTGTCACACTGGGGGTTCTACTGGCATCTAGTGGGTAGGGGCCTAGGTGTGCTGCTAAACATCCTATAATGCATAGGAAGGTCCTATGACAACAAAGGAGTGTCTGGCCCAAAATGTCAACAGTGCCAAGGTTGAGAAACTCTCTCCTAGAGGAAGCAACCCATCTTATTCATTTTCCCTCCATACGACTCACATTCAAGTGTGGTAATGCTCATTGTTTTGCCTGTATAGACTTGTTCCCAGTGGCTCAGAGAGGATAGACTCACTGGTAGGTGAGGTGGGGAGACCAGGATGAGCTGGGGGTATTTTTAATAACATAAGTGGGTCTCAATAGACCTTCCCTTTCTACTTCAGTTTAGGATGAAGGAGAAAGAGAACACAACCTCTACTTGTTTTCTTCTTACCGTATTTCTTCTTCATTCTTACCTTGTACAGTCTCTGCCTGCTTCCTTCTCCCTTATTCATTTTCTGTTCCAACCCCATCTTGTCTAGGACCTTGCCCTTTCACTTTCTTGATGTCTCTCTTCTGTTCAAAGCTAAATATTACATAGAACAAAGCACAAGTTTTCATCTTTTCGCCTTGGAACCTAGACCCACCGCTACCCAAAGATGATTACCACCAGCCTCACTCCCTGTACATTGGTGTATTGTGGCAATGCCACCCCAGAATGGCTCAGGGTCTCCAGAGGATCCCCCAGGGTGTCCTCATGGTACTCACCCTTCACCTTGACCACTGCACCTGTTGGTAAATAAATTGATGTATAGGAGTTGCTTAAGGATTCTGATAGAACAGAGGTTATAAACATGAAATATGTGGATCATTGTTTGTACTATTTACTGTCGTGTGTGACTCAGGCAGCAAGAGTGTGAACATTTGTCACATGGAGTACAAGGGGCTGGCTGGAGGGGAGCAGTTTTTCTTCCATCTTTGTGAATTATGAAGTCGCCTGACTTTGGTGAGCATGGAAGAGTTGAGGTTCTCACAGCTGTAGACCTATGCACTCATTCTTGCTCATTTTTATTCTGATCAGGGTTATATGATTCCAGAGAAGTATCATGTAGATGTAAAAAGTGCATCAGCTCTGACATCCAAAGACTTGAGTTCGAATTCTGGCTTGGCTAATGACTAGTTTTGTGACTTTGGGCAGCTAACAGTGTCTTCTATCTGTGGAGTGTAGTAATAATGATCTTACAGAGTCATATTTTCCTCTGTCCTCAGGCAACCTAGCAATGAAACAACCTTGGAGCACACAGTAGGTGCCTCATAAATGTTAGTCCCTTCCCTTTGCCAAGAAAATGAAGTCACTGTGTTGTTGGCAAATGTGCCTTCCCAACTATGGAAAAGTTTGCACATCTTCACCCCTAATAGCTACACATATTGAGTTCTTGATGTGTCCCTTGAAGAAGAATGATTCACTCCCTCCTCCAGGTGAGACCCTGTCAGCATCTCCAAAATGTCTTCACAATGTAAAAAATGGGCAACCTGACTTATCTTTGCTGCCCCTGCCCTCTCCCAGCACTCTTTGCCAGTTTCCTGTGCCCAGAGACCTTGTAGTTGATAATTCAGTTCTGCACAGCAAACCCTCTGGGTTCTGCTAAAGGTCCTGCCTTATGTTGTGCCAGGGTGGGGTGAATGGATGTGGGTGCAGAAGGAGTTAGGACCTCAGAGTGGCATGGATTACAGAGACCACAACCCTCCAGGGATCCAGGACTCCCTGGTATTAGAAGAGGACTAAATTCTGCGGGGGTCAGGATTCTGCTGTGATTGGACATATAACCCAGATGCCATATGACTTGGAGGGTCCTGTTGGCCAAACTTGATCCACTGCTGGGTTGTGCCACCCACTGGGCCAGACCAGAATCATAACCATCCTCTCCATGTTATTTGAACTCTGAGTTAGAGTGGCACATGGTAGGTGCCCAGCTAAAGTTCCCCCAGGAACAATTGCCTCAGAGCCAGCCATGGAAGCAGGGCGGGGGGTTCCTGGCCCAAGGTCAATGTGTTGGGCCATTCTTGCATCACTGTAAAGAAATACCTGAGACTGAGTAATTTATGTGTATATATATATTTTTTAAAAAGGTTTATTTTTGTCTCATGGCTTTGCACGCTGTATGAGTAGCATAGTACTGGCACCTGCTTCTGGTGAGGGCCTCAGGAAACTTCCAATCATGGCAGAAGGCAAAGCCAGAGCCAGTGCATCACATGGTGAAAAAGAGAAGGGGGGTGGTCCAGACCCTTTTGAACAACCAGATTTCATGTGAACTAACTGAGCAAGAACTCACTCATCACCAAGGGGATGGTGCTAAACCATTTATGAGAGGTCCACCCCATGATCCAGTCATCTCCCATCATGCCTCACCTCCAGTATTGACAGGATTGCACTGGGGATCCCAACATCAGAGACTGCATTTCAACATGAGATTTGGAGGGGGAAGACATCCAAACTATATCAGTCGGCCTGCGCTGGCTTCCACAGTGTTGTCGATGAGGCCATGGTAGGCCTCACATCCAAGCTCTTGCTACTCCCAAACTGGAGAATACCTGCTGTCTACCTCCCCAGTTCTAGAAGGCAGAATGTCCACATTCAGACAATGCAGATGAGTGAGGAGGTACTGAGAGGACGCGAGTTGGAAGGGTGCACTTCTTAGGAGTCTTTTATACAATTCAGACAATAATGAGTAGCTTTCAACCCACTTGTGGACATTCAGGTGAGGAAACCCAGGGACTGGGGCAAGGGAAACCCTCTCTCTTTCTCCCTGTCCTTCCTCCCTCCCTGTAGGGTGCACCACCCTTCCCCCCTCACCTGCCTTCTCTTAAGTCTATTTGTGGAGCCTCAAGTCTGTGTGTGTGCGCGCGTGTGTGCATGTGTGTGTATAGTATGTGCATGTGTGTAAAAGTAAAGGGCCCCATGGAAGGTAGATAGGCTTTCTCTCCAAAATATGCTTGTGTGTGCAAACCTCGCTATTTTCACAAGGGCTCTAAAGGGGATAACGAAATTAAATTAAATCAAGCACATTGTAGCCAAATTATAGCATTTAAGCGCCATATCAGCTTAGAAAGTGCCTTCATGTGTAGTCACCAAAACACCCTGTGAAGAAGTATTCATTTTAGCCCTAAATTACAAATAAGGAAACTGAGGTTCAAAAAGAGAAGCACTTGCCTGAGGGCCCACCAGTGGTAAGTGACAGAGGTGGACCTAGAGCCCATATCTTTTGACTGCAAAGCAAAAACTTTTTCCAACTCACAGAAGAGTTGGCAAGATAAGATAATTAGGTGTGTCTAAGCATCCAGGACCAGAAGGCCACTGCGGGTGAGAAAGGAATATAGCTCTGGGCTTCTGAGAGCCAGAATCAACAGCTAGAAAGGAGAGAGAGGGAGGAGATGATTTCAGAGAGTGGAGTGAGGGATAGTCATGGGGAGATGGGCATAGGTGGGTGCAGGGACTTCAGTGGAAAAGTTGTGCAGGCACAAGGGAGCTAGGGGCAAGGGCATCATGGAGGGATAAGGGACCAGAGAGGTGCCTTCATCTGTTTCCGCCATGGGTCTCTCCCTCTGTCCCTGCCTCCATTTCTTGGCTTTTGTTCCTTCCAGAGCTGGTCCTTAGCAACCCCAACACCCTATGCACACACTTTGCAAGACTTCCTGGGGAGCTGGGAGATGTGCAAGAGACATGCGAAACCCTGGTCTAAAGCTCTGACTCATCCTTTCTCCCATCACTCACTTCTGCCCCTTTGCTCCTGGGGACACTAGCCCCAGTACAGTGAAACCACAGGGACATACTTCGCAGGGGTCACAGAGTTATATGGGTCCTCTGGTCAACCCTCAGAGCATAGCGGAGAAAACTGAGGTCCAGAGAGGGGATGTGGCTTGCCAAGGACGCACACTGGCTAAGAATCGGGGCAGGGAGCTGGCATAAACCAGACTCTTCCCCCACTGCAAAGCCATAGCCAGCAGCAGGGCCACAGCCTGAGACACTGCTTGCCTCTTCCAGAGTTGATCCCACTCTGTCTCCCTCCCTGCTTTACTGTTTAGTGTTTTTAAAGCACATCTCAGTTCAGTGCTTTTGCTACAGTAAATATCTAATAATTGTTTCAGACTCTATTACTTGCCTCACAAAACAGTGCCTGGAAATGGTGCTTACTTAGTTTTGTGTTGAAAGAGAAAAAACTCAGAAAAGGCCTGTCACATCTCAAGTGCTCTTGACTGTTTGTGGTCCAGAGATGGGAGGGCGTGGCCCACTACCTACCACCTGGTGCTGGATACGCCTTCTCGCTGTGGGGTGCATTTATTAACCCCGCTAAGCCAGTCTCTGCCTCCACAAAAGCTGCTGAGACTCTCTGTGTGTGTGTGCATGTGCATGTGTGTGTGTGTGTGTGTGTGAGAGAGAGAAGAGATTTACAGGCTGAAGTATTTCTCTGAGTATTAGTATAAAAATGTATATGTTACATATCACCTTGTGTGTGTATATACATACACACACATGTGTTGAAACATGAAAGTGGGTCCAACTTTTAATGGTCACAACCATCCCCAAAATCGTCCTCACAAAAGAGACCACAGCTGGAAGGCAGGGGTCATAATAAGCACATCAACTTTACTATTTACAAATTGTTCTCACATCCGTGATTTCCACTGATCCTCACAACCTAGATATTTCCATGTCCATTATTCAGATGAGGATACTGAGGCCCAGGGAGCTCAGAGTATGGACTGAAGTTCAAACACTGGTAAGTGTTGGGACTCAAGTTTTGGCTCCATGAAAGTGCAGAGGCTAAGGCACCAGATTTGGAAACACTAGTTTTGGTGTCAGATTTGAATCCTGACTTGAGCATATACTAGCTGTAAGACTTTGAGCAGAGGATTGTCTTACTTAATCCACGGTTTTCTCATCTGCAAAATGGGTATTGTAGTGTCCACCTGCTTATCTCATAGGAAAGTTATAGGATAAATGGTTGATGTGAGAATGGCGCAAGGTAACAGGTGCTTAATGCCTAGCCTGTTGTAGGCACCTGCACATATTTGCTGTTACTATGATCAGCTAATCCAGTTCCATTGCCTCTGTCTACAGTCCCAGCTAAATGAGCGCCTCTCACCTTGCCCTGGGTCAACCATGGTGTCACTAGATCAGCAGTTTGAAAGCATTTTTGTCTCAGCGTCCCTTTACACTGTTAAATATTATCGAGGAGTCTACAGAGCTTTCATTTATATGAGTTACACATACTTTTATCTTCAGAGAAATTTTTAAATATTTGTATAAAATATTTATTATTTTAAAATCATAGCAAACCCATTGCATATTAATACAAATGATATTTTTATGAAAAATAACTATTTTACAGAAAAAGTTTGTAAAAACAGTGGTCTTGTTTTCCATTTTTGGAATTCTCTTTCATGTCTGGTTTATCAGAAGACAGCTGGACTTGCATGCCTGTTTTTGCATTCAATCTGTTGTGAAATCACAGGTCATGCAGCCTCTGGAATATGCACTGAATGCTTATGAAAGAATCAGAGTGAAAAAGGCAAATGACACCTTGGTATTATTATCAAAATAATTTTGACTTCACTGGCCCCCAGAGGTCCCTGGACCATGCTTTAAGAACCACTGCATGAGATGAAGACTAAACTCTCTTCCTGTCCAGGCAGGCTGTGGTTTATATATTTCTGTCACTATATCTGGAAAATTAAGATTGACTAAGACAAAAGCAAACAATATCCTTGTTAGGTTTCTCTGTTCTAGGGCATTCACTTGCGAACCTGATATTGACAAACTAAGGTTGGCTACTTTTTACCAACTTCTTCACTTGTGTCCACCATTGACCCTAGGCTGTTGATTGATTGATTTATATTATATGTGTGTCATCGAAGAGGCATTTGAATTTATTGTCTGACATAAGAAGACTGAGTGATTGTAGGGCTGATTGCTGCAAAGACTTACCAATCATCATCAATGACCCAGGTTCTTCTTTATTCTCTACAGGCTTATTTTATCAGCTTTGTCTCTCACGTGCTCAAGATGGCTGCAGCAGTTCCCGCCACCACATACAGACACGACAACACTATCGTCAGATAAACCTTTGTTTCTGTTTGGTCTCTTTGTATTAGTGGGAAACATTTTCCCAGTGGGCTTTCCCTCAAATGCTATTGTCTAGAATAGAGTCTCCTGCTTTATTGGTTTGCTGGGCTGCTATACCAAAGCACCACAAACTGGGTGGCTTAGAACAACAGAAATGTATTTTCTCACAGTTCTGGAGGCTTGAAGTCTAAAGCAAGGCTTCAGCAGGACCATGCTCTTCCTGAACATGTGGTAGAAGGGTCTTTTCTTGTCCCTTCCATCTTTGCAGCTCTGGCGTTCCTTGGCTTGCAGCAGCATAACTCATCTTTCATGTCTTTTCACATAGTCCTCCCTCTCCCACAGAAATTTGACTGTGCCCAAATTTCCTTCTTTTTATAATGATATCAGTTGCATTGCACTGACTTAATGACTTTGTCTTAACTTGACTGCATCTGTAAAGACCCTATTTCTAAATAAGGTTAAATTCACAGGTACTGGGGCTTAGGATTTCAATATATCTTTTTTGGAGGGACACAACTCAACCCCTAACCCCTGACCTTTCTTAAATTGGTAGCAAAGGAAATACAGCCATGGCAATTGGTTTCCAGGGGGTTTCAATCAGGGGTAGCAGCCTCACTGGGAAACATTTGCATATGTGGGGAGGAGGTTTTGGAAGATGTAGCATCTGGGGCCTCTCTGAGCATACAGTCCCTGGGGGGCAGAGATGCTCCACGTCTGTATCACAAATGCCGATGGTGTTCCATGGAGAAAGGCTGGGGTCCAGTCAGGGCCAAAGGACACTTGCAGCACACCTGGCCTCTGGGAAGAGGATCAACACTGAAATACAGCCAGAGACACAAAGGGAGCGGGCAGATTCAGGAAGGCTATTAACAATGTCTGCTGATTGTTGAACTGATTTTATTGTGTGTGTCTTTCCAAGGGCCTCCAGCCCAGAGCTTTGAGTAAAGCTACAATTGTCTTCCTCTCTGCTGGGCCTCTCCTGATGAGGGTGAGGAAGAACAGTGAAAATGAATGTTTTGTTTGTTAGAAATACTGTCCTCCCCTCCCCACCCACACTCACCCTGTACCCCCAATGTTAGTAATGCAGCTGATTTTGAGAGGGGAAGAGGAAGTAGAAGAAAAGAAAAAATCACTCACAGCTTCACAACACAGCCACTATTATTTTTAAAACTTTCATTTTTCAGACATTTTGTTATGTGTGTTTCATTTGTGAAACTGAGATCCTTTATGTATTCAAAACCAGGCGTACCACTTTTAGGAGAGTAATGCCTATTGTTTTGATTATACAATAGACGGGATGCAAAAAAATATAATTCTAATTCCCAGACCTAATTCCCCAATAATAACGACTGTTATCATTGTTGGATCTGTCTAGTTTGTTCCCCCTGCTAAGCATTCTAAAATAAAATTTTGAATATTATATTTGGGGTTTTTTTTTTAAACCCCAGTTAACCAGTAACATTTAAAAGTTTGACAAAAAACACAATATAAGGGGTAGCTTGGTGGCATATAATATCTGCCACTAAGACTGTCCCAATTAAAAAAGCATAATGATTCAGAACATTAGTGGCCAGGTTTCTAGAAGCAATGGGCCTCTTCACCTGAAGTGGAGTGGTCTGGGTGAAAACCCGGCGTCTTCATTGCATCCTGCAGCACCTGTGGAATTGTAGACAAGACCGTGTGCAGAGCTGGAGGCAGCGACTTTCTCTCTAGGGTCTACTGTGACAGTTGTTATAAGTCTCCCACTGTGAAGCCTCTAGGACAGAGAAGACAGATCCAGGAGAACCACTGTCACCCAGGCACCCACCAGGCTCAGCATCTATGAGAGAAGCCACTGGTGGTGGGTGAATAAATGGCTTGGGAGAGTTCCTTCCCTTTTCTAGACCCGTTACCTCCTGGATAAAACCGGGAGGGGTAGACTGATGCTTTCCAAGGGTCTCTGCAGCTTTCTCAGTTCAGCCAGAGCTCCTCCTCTCCTCCCAGCTGAAGGTTGAGTGGCCATTGATCATTCAGCCATAAGAGGGGAGCCCATGGCAGATGGCTCATCTCTGAAGGTTCCCGAACACTTTCACTCTGCTTCACTCCCTTCCTGAGTGCAGTTCAGAGCCAGGCTTCAGGGCCACCCAAGGGCTGTGGGCCTGCAGGTTGTCCAACCAACCACCCCGCTGATCCAAGGGAGAGGGCAATGCTTCTCCAGTGAGGATGTCTGTGGACCTGGGGCTCCCTGCACGCACCATGGGGACGAGCCCCACCAGCTCCATATCTTCCTCCCTTGTCTTCCAACCTCTTCCTGCAGCTCCTCTGGCTCGTTCATGCATACTCACTGTGCTGCACCCCCCCCCACCCCCTGTTCCCTCTGTCTCTCTGCAGACTTCCTGCTCATGCTCCATGCCTGACCCCTCCTCTCCGCCCCAGCCTGCACCCCCTGCCTTCCTGTGTGATGGGAAAGGTTAAGTGGAGACACGCTCAGTCTGTCTGTTGTGATGGAGACGCAGCAACTTTCTCCCCTAATCAATCTGTCAGGCATGATTAGGCTGCCACGAAACACAGACAGCTCACAGCCCAGCCAGCCCAATGGGCTGACAGCTTCCAGCCAGGACACTGCTGGGACACACACAGACACACACATGCTGAGGCACACACACAGTCTGCCCAGACTGCACCTGGGGCCTCACTGCTGTGACGGAAAAACTATTTAAACAGAGAAGGCCACTACTTTGGTGACCACTCCCTAAATCATTCCTTTTTTGTTTCTACAAGCATGTACAAAGTGGCCTGTCTGTGACAGGTCCTGTTCCAGAGCTGCAAAGCAGCAGGGAACAAAACTGGCTGACAAGGCTGCCCTCAGGGAGCCTACAGGCTCACAGTGAACAGACAACCACAGGTAAGCTGATAAACAAGTAAAGCTTTCAGCGTGAACAAAGATGCTGACTGCATGGAAAGGAAGGGAAGAGGAGAGAGCACGGCAAGGGACTGGGGTGCTGATGGGCCCCAGGCAGGTTGTAGGAAGAAGCTCTAAATCCCCTTGTTCAGGGAACTGCTCACCTCACCAGCAGATGACATGGCTTCAAGCCACCTCTGCCACTAGCTGTGTGACCCTGGGCAAGTCACTTAATTTCCCTGTTCCTCAGTTTCCTCACCTGTAAAATGGGCTTCATAAAGATTGTTGTGAGGGGAAATGAGTCAAATGCGTGCAGGCTGCTCAATAAGGTGGTAGGATGGACAGGAGGTCCCTCTCCCAGAACAGAGTCCTGCAGGTGAGGGCCATAGGCAGGTAAGTGTAGAGGCACGGCATGGAGGTCAGGCGGGTTGGAGCCTACAAGACGAAGGGCCTAGAAACGTAAGAATTAGAGCCAAAAACGGGTCATCCCACTTCTGATTCGGGTCAGGCCAGGCATCCAGGCGGCATTGAATTTCATCCTCCAGGAAGGCATTCTATGTCTAAACTTTCTTTATAAAAATATTATGTGAAATGGCACAGATCGACACTCATACAATGTGTGGGAGTCTAGGAACTCCGGGGGCCTGGGCATATTTCACTGAGCCTCTGTCCTGAAGTTCCTCCCTCTCCTCCTTCCCACACCCTCTACTCCTCTCCTTTCCCACCTAGCCCCTCCGGCACAAAGATGCTGAAATGTGGCAGACTCCACAGCCAGTAAACTCACTCAGTGTGGGCACCTATAAATAAGTCAAGTGGAAAGTTACACAAACAGAATGAGGACATCCTCACAGCACAGGGCTCTGCTCCATGGCAGTTCAGACCAGGATCCCGCCTCCTTACCTCCCAAGTTGCCATATCTGCTTAAATAGTCCGGAATCTGCTGTGGGAGCTCCCAGTCTTAGGATTTCTGCTACAGGTATCCATGCTTAGAACCACAATTGGCAATGATGGGAAAGGAAGACAAGTCCTTACTTATTGGAGCCTGGTCTGAGGGAGACACAGTCCCGTCCTCAGGGAGCCCCAGTCTGAGGGAGACACAGCCCCGTCCTCGGGGAGCCCCAGTCTGAGAGAGACACAGCCCCGTCCTCGGGGAGCCCCAGTCTGAGGGAGACGCAGCCCCGTCCTCGGGGAGCCCCAGTCTGAGGGAGACTCAGCCCCGTCCTCGGGGAGCCCCAGCCTGAGGGCGACACAGCCCCGTCCTCAGGGAGCCCCAGCCTGAGGGGAGATTAAACCAATAAAAGCCGGCAAACAATAACAACAAATACGTAAGACTAACATATTGTTTTGAGACAATAAGAATATAAAATACCAGATAGGAAGAACTTTTCATGGCTTTGAATTCCAATATTGATCCCTTGAGGATGGGGAGTGACAGGAACAGAGGCCTCACCCCTCCTGGATTAAACCCAGATCATCAGGGCCAGGAGCGCTGCCTGGGAGAACACAGCGTGTTTTTCATCCTTCCCTTCTTCATCCATCCATTTCACACTGAGCTTCGCCCTCTCCAAGGGCCTTACATGCCCGTTATGTTACTGGAGCTTTACAACCCTTCCCTTCACAGGAGCTTCAGAAGCCCTCTGAGATGTGGTAGATGGGGAGCATCATCCTTATTGTAAATGAGGGGAAACTGAGGCCCTAGAATTGAAGCCTCAGCTGGTTGGCCCAGAGCTGGGTCTGGGATCTTGAATTTTGGCCAGTGGTATTTCCTAATATAATGCTGGTTTCCATCTTGTGACTCTGTTTCTCCTTTTTGAAGTGGGGATCATTGTGATGCCTGCCTCATAGCAGCATTTTAGAAATTGAATGCGTAATGAAAATTGAGCCATTCCAAAGATACCTGGCACACTGTAAGCTCCCAATTACAACTACTGCTACTCCTACTCCTATTTGTTATTTTTTATTCTGGGTTCCCTCAAGCATGGATTTTTTTTTTTTTTTTTTGAGACGGAGTCTTTCTCTGTCACCAGGCTGGAGTACAGTGGCTCAATCTCAGCTCACTGTAACCTCCGCCTCCCGGGTTCAAGCGATTCCCCTGCCTCAGCCTCCTGAGTAGCTGGGACTACAGGCGTGCACCACCACACCTGGCTAATTTTCGCTATTTTAGTAGAGATGGGGTTTCACCGTGCTGGCCAGGATGGTCTCCATCTCCTGACCTTGTGATCTGCCCACCTCGGCCTCCCAAAGTGCTGGGATTACAGGCACGAGTCACGGCTCCTGGCCCAAAGCATGGATTTTGATGCAAGTGATTTGTTTGGGAGGTGTGGCAGGGTGTGGGGCCTTGAGGAGGGAGGGAAAGGAAGCCCCTGGAGGGTATGCTAATGAGCAGCCACCACTGTGGAGAAGTGAGTCTCCATCTAGCTGGGGACCTCTTGGCCGTTGTGTAGAACACACCTCAGCTTTGTCCCCTCTGGGGGAAAGGAACACAGGACATTTACCCTCCAGCTCCCAGGCTTCATTGACTGCTCCGGGACTGTCAGCTCCTGACAGCTGGGGCCTGTTCTGTGCATGAGTCAGGAAAAAGCCTGAGACTAGTCACAGTGCTTAGTGTAGGGCCCCAGGCCATGAACTGGGTCAGTGAGTGGAAAGAATACAGAGTGTATCTGCTACATACAATCCTAGTCCCTTGAGAAATGTGATCCTCTTTATTGGATCCCACTGGACTTGGGACAGAATTCTGTAAGAGTCTGGAAACTCCTGGCTGAAGTTCTCAAAGGCAGGGACTTCATCTGCTTTGGCCGCTGCTCTATCTCCAGGCAAACACATTGCTCTTCACACAGTAGGTGCTCAACAAATACTTCTTGATAACTACAGGAAGTCCCCTGTGATAGCGCTTTAGGGCTCCACTTTACTTTCTTGTCCGTGCCTCTCAATACACATGCTCAGTCCTCCAGGGCAGGCCTGCACTCTGCGCAGCCTGCGTACTTAGCACGGTGACTGGCATGTGGCGAGTGCTTATGACTCACATGTCAACTGAATGCTCAGGATTCCTGGAGTCCAAGAAAGAAGACAGCTCTATTTTGGGTGAGGAATGGAAACCAGAAGCTGGTTCCTCAGTGAGCACAGAGGCAGGATTTGGGGGCAGGAGAGCTGTGGGAAGCCATCTGGAGAAGACTGATGGATAAAGATTAAAAGTGTCAAAGCCACCTGGAGGAAAAGCAGGAGATAATGTCTCATTGCCTCACCAAGTTGGCAGGCCTGTGGGATTGCCAAAAGAACTGGCCCTTGGCTTGAGAAAGCTGCTGTGGAACCCATGCTTTACAAAGGATAAATGGGAATTTTGAAGGGAGGAAGGCCCGCAGAGGAAGCTTTGAGAGCAACAGAATTGGAGGCCCCAGCAGGTATTGTGCAGCCTTGGCAGTAATGAAGAATCCAAGAACAGTGGATACAGCAGAGAAATGGCCGCAACATGAAGCAGAATGAGAGCGGAGGGCATGGGGGCTTCTGCGGCCTCCATCAGTCTAGAGGGTGATTGAGGAGGGAAAGGAGATGAAAGCAGGAGAGAACTGCAAGCGCTAAGGAGACCACCTTAGAAGTCCTTTCTTGAGCTCTGTTTCCTCTGGACAAAGCCTACCTTACGATAGTAATCAACTGACAGCAAGAGATGATTTTAAAGGTATATCAGTCGGCCATTGCCACCATAATGCTGTGTAACAAACCAACTCAAAATTCAGTTGTCCAAAACAACACTCACTTGTTTTTAGACTTTTTTTTTTTTCTTCTCAAATTCTTTCACACTGTTTTGGTCAAGATGTAGGGCCTATGTCCTCTCTCCTTGAATTCAAACTGAACTTAGTGACTAGCTGGTCACCAACTCTGAAATGGTCTACCTCTAGATTTTTGTGATGCAAAAAACAAATATTGTTTTAGTTGGATATTCTGTTATGTATAGCTGAAAACACCCCGATGGATGCAAAGATATTTTAAGTCACATCACAAACCAGAGAGAGATTTTTAGCCAGGGGTCCCTCCCACAAGGCCTCAGTAGCATGCCTGTGGATCCAGTAGAAATAGTTCTTCTCTGTTACTGCACATCCTTCAGTGGACCTCCTCTCACCCCACACCCATCCCTGACCAACCAGAGGACTCTCATATCCTGTCTCACCTTGGCTTGCCTGTTCATCTCCACCCTTAGTAATATCTGTCCCCTCTCCCAAATCCAGCAGGATTGTCTGAGAGGATCATGCTTCTGCCCTTTAGCCCTCATGGAACCAACCAACCAGTTGGCCCTGCTGGTCTGATCTCCATCCACAGATGGGCTTGGAGCCATAAGTGCCAGTTCTTACAGCAAGAATCCTCTATCATAGCCAGACAGGTTTATACCATAACCCTCAGGGATTTGGGAAATTACTCATCACAGTGCACTTTCTGGGTCAAAGATCTTCCAGAAGGAAGAGAAGTAGAAAGCTCTGGAATAGTGGACTCTGTAGGGGATGTGCCCAGGGGATCCTTAGTGCTGGAGGTGAAGAGATGACTAAAACAAATGCTATTTGTTGATCTGTGGTTTTGATGGATCTTCTGTCCTCCTTGATGTATTTATATCTTGTTCTGCAGTCATGAAACATTTTTACTCTCTCTGATTGTAGAGGCCTCTCATCCTCTGTCTTCACCTCTTAGCTTAGTGCATGTGTCTCTGTCTTTCCAGGTTTCTCTCAGTGTTTGTCACTCTGCACGTCGCCCTCTCTGGACCTTGTCTCTGTATCCTTTTCTCTCATGCACATGGAGTGCTCAGCAAATGTGAGCTAAGTATTTGCTGACTTTCTGGGAGTACATATGTGTCTCTACCAGTCTTCATAAAGTCCTCCTTTAGTATTTAAACTTTTAAACTTAAACATTTTAGGTCTGGGGGTGATAACTTCAAATGTCGTTTAAAGGCAGATGAAATTTTCTTGTCATAGCTGATAAGGACTTTTGATCCACTGGCCATAGAGAAACAGATTCTCTTCTCTTTCAGAGTAATGCTTTTTTATTTGTTGCAGGAGCTAAAATTGTCATTTTCCTTAACTTCAACAAACTGAATACATTGGCTTGTGGGCTGTATGAGGAGGTTAGCAAAATTATGCATGGTCACTAGAAGGCATGGCTCACTTCCCTCAATGTGGCCCAGCCCCGGCCCTGGGGACCAGGCCTGGTGCAGGGTGTTAAGGTCTCCAGCCACCTCCCAGAGGTGGCTTCCTGGGAGAAGATAAATAAAGGGCTCACTTCCTCAGACATCTGCTCCATGGCCTGATTGGCAGTCATCCCCACATCCATTTGCCCCTACTTCCCCATCTGGGAGCTGAGCTGTGGTATCCTTAAACATTCAGATGACTGATACTGGAACAGACTTCTCAGTGAACTCAGAGGGGCAGCAAACTTTCCAGCTTGGCCCCCTTCCCCATTCCCTGCTATGGAGATGACACCTTCTGAAGGCAGAATAGCTTTGCAATATCTGCATGCTGGCTTTCCTCACTGCCATTCCTGCTTGCTTAATTGAGCTAGAATATTTCGGTTAAACCTGTGAGGTTCCAGGCTTTCTTCCCAGATGCAGTCCCTGACACCTGGGTGGAGGCTGGGGAGGTAAAGAATGCCTGCCTCACCCTGTCTGGCAGGGCAGATCTAGAATTAAAGGTCTTCAAGATTCATGTGGGGCATTAGGTAGTTAGGAAGAGCAAAGACTGACAAAGACCCCTGGACAAAGAGGAAAGCTGGCAACTCTCTTGTTTTCTTTCTCCTCACCTTTTCTCTTATGTGGGAAGGTGGAGAAAGAACAGGTGGGGGAAGTTAGGCCTATAAAATCGATGGAAATGCTCTTCTCTTAGCTGAGCTAAAGCAGAGGAACTGTTTGACCTCCATGTAGCATGGGGTCCTCCGGGAGTCGGGAATCTACTCTGATTCTTCAGCCACAGTGGTTCTGTCTTGACATATGCTACTCCTGGGCAGGGTGTGGGAGGGGGATGCAGGAAAAGGAAGTGATCTACACAGCTGTAACTGCAGCTCAGAGGTGGATAATGGCATTTCCTGAATGTCAGATGCAGGAGGAACATTAGCTTTTCTTGTGGAACCTTTGAGTGTTACCCTTGGGTAAACTAAGGCCTGAAAAGGGGAGGTGGTTTGCCCAGCCTCCTTCCTCAGTGTCCTAGTCTAGAGTCCAGGCTTTCTGACCCCCAGTCCTGGGATCCTGGCTTCTGGTGGGCCAAAGATATCCTGAGGCAGGATGGGAGATAAAGCAATCTTGGATCAGCCATTTCTGTGGATTACTGTTATCCTGGAACACTCACTGTGGTTTGTTGTCATCGTGGAGCACTCACTGTAGCTTGCTATCATTGTGGAGCACTAATGGTGGTTTGCTGCCATCATGGAGCACTCACTGTGGTTTGCTGCCATCATGGAGCACTTACTGTGGTTTGCTGCCACCGTGGAGCACTCACTCTGGTTTTTGTTATCATGGAGCACTCACTGTGGTTTGCTGCCACTGTGGGGCACTCACTGTGGTTTGCCGCCATCATGGAGCACTCACTGTGGTTTGCTGCCATCATGGAGCACTCACTGGTTTGTTGTCGTCATGGAGCACTCACTGGATAGGCAGGCACAGTGGAGAGTGCTGTACAAACGCCATCCCAACTGTTCCTTGCAAAAACCCTATGCAGTGGGTACAGAACTATTGTCCTCTTTTCCTGACTCAGGGGAAAAACAGATCCAGAGAGACTCAGTAGCTCTTGCCAGCAAGTCTGTGGAAGGACCAGTCTTCTAAGTTTGCTGCTTCTGACTCCAACCCCCATTCCCTAAGTCCAGGATTCTCAGTCCTGCCTGCACACTAGAGCCTCCTGGGACCACCTGACATACTCATGCCAGGCCTGAAGCCCAGACTAACAGAATCAGAATATCTGAAGGTAGAGGCTAGGTATTAATGTATTTTTTAAAAATATTGACACATAACATTCTTTAGAAAAGTGTACAGTTCCTAAGTGTGCACAACTTGAATGTTCACAAACCGAACACACCTATGTAACTATCACCCACATCAAGAAACAGAGCATTGCATTGTCAGCCACCCAGAATCCCACAGGCTTCCTCCCAGTCATGCCCTGAAGCTCACCAATATTCTTTCTGACATCTTAGACTAGTTTTGCCTGTTTCTGAGCTTCTTACAAATAGATTAAAAAGTGAGTCCTTTCTTTTGTGCACAGTTTCATTTACTTAATATTATACGAGAAGCATCCATGTTGTTGCTTATAGCTGTATTTACTCATTCTCACTGCTCTCTAGAATCTCACTGTATGAATATGCCACTCTTTATTGATCAGTTCTTTGATTAAAGAGCATGTGGATCATTTCTCGTTTGGGTTCCTGTGAAGAGTTCTGCTATGAACGCTCCTGTTTGTGTCTTTGGTGGATATATGAGGCATTTATGTGGGTATGCTCTGATGGAAGTGCTAGGTCAGGCCATATGTGTATGTTCAGTTTAGATCCCACCAAGCAGCTTTCTGATGTGATTGTGCAATTTACACTGCCACCAGCAGTGAATAAGAGTTCTGGTTATGCCACATGCCAGCGAGAATTTGGTATTGTCTGTGCTTTTCATCTTCGCCAGCCTATGGAGTGTGTAGTGGGATCACACTGTGGTTTATTCTGTGTTTCCCTGATGACTAGTGAAGCTGAGCATCTGGATGTGTTCATTGGTCACTGGGTAGCCTCTTTTGTAAAGTGCTTGCTACGTTTTTCTCAGGTTTCTGTAGTTTTTAAAGCTCCCCAGGTGATTCTAATACATAACCAGGGTTGAGAACTTCAGCAGCTTAACCATTGTGGTAGAAAGTTTTTGGCTTAGAGAGGCAGAGTTGGTGAAGCAAGGGTAGACTTGTGTGTGCGTGTGTGTGTGTGTGTAGTAGTAGTAGAAGTGGTACCTACAGGGGCCATAACCCTGCAGGGTGGACTAGTGTGTGTGTGCGATAATAGTAGTACCTACAGGGGCCATAACCCTGCAGGGTGGACTCGTGTGTGTGTGTGTGTGTGTGTGTGTGTGTGTGTGTGTGTATTAGTGGTACCTACAGGGGCCATAACCCTGAAGGGTGGACTCGTGTGTGTGTGTGTGTGTGTGTGTGCAATAATAGTAGTTGTACCTACAGGGGCCGTAACTCTGCAGGGTAGACTCGTGTGTGTGTGTGTGTGTGTATTAGTGGTACCTACAGGGGCCATAACCCTGGAGTCCAGGGCACCTCTTGGGAACAACTGAGCTGGAATCTTCTTGTAGGCACATTTGACAAGAGAAGGTAAGAAACTCCTGCCTAAGAGAAAAGTAAGTGCCACTGTCCATCTCCACCCTTAGTAGTTCCTGTCCCCACTCCCAAATCAAGCAGGATTGTCTGATATAGAGAGGAACATGCTTCTGCCCTTCAGCCCTCAGGGAACCAGCCAACTAGTTGGCCATGCTGGTCTGATCCCCATCCACAGGTGGGCTTGACCATACGCCTCAGCTCTTACAGCAACAATCCTCCACCTCAGCCAAACAGGTTTATACCAAAACACACAGGGACTGGGAGAATTGCTCACTGCAGTGTACCTTCCAGGTCAAAGGTCTGGAGCAAGAAGGAAGAGAAATAGAAAGCTCTGGAATAGTGGATTCTGTAGGAGATGCCACAGAAAGATACTGTCACGGTGACCAGAGCAGCCAGTGAACAGAACTCCAAAAAGCTGGCTGCAGGAGCCGCCTGCTGCCTCAGGAAGCTCCTTTTGATTTAATGCCCCCTGAATTAAAGAGCTCTCTTCAGGCCCAGCCCCACTGGGGCCATCTTTATTAGGAACAAAATAAAGAAAGGTCACCGAGCCACATAAACCAGGAAAAGTGGCATCAGATATCGACTGTAAGAGAGGGGGATTAATGATGGTTTGTTGACAGGAAGGCAGGAGCCAGCCCCATCCGCCCCCCTAAGTGGGGACCTGGAAGCAAACATTTCATGTTGACATCTGCCGGCGTAGCCCAGATAATCAGATTTCTCAGGGAGGATGAGGCCAAGGCATCAATAAAAAGGGCAGATTTATCCTCCCAGCCTCCCGAGCTTAGCATGATGCATCCTCAAACCACAGCAGGAGCCAGACATGGTCACCATCACCTTCACCAGCTCTGTCACCTGCATCCCTTGGGTTGTGAAGCATAGTGGGTAGGGGTGGGGCCTCACCAAATCCCTGCCCTCCTTGGCTTACTGGGGAGATCAAGGGTCCCACCTGAGGCAACAGCCTCTCAAAGCAATCTGGGCGCCCCACAGTCCTCTTATGCTAAGAGTCACTTGGGGATGATTATCCTGTGTTCTATAACAACCATGCTCCACACAGAGTGAGGGCTGATCGGAAGACAAACTCCAGGCCAGGCAACAGTTGCAAGTTCAGAGATGAATTATGGCATCTGGCATCAGAGGCCCCCGAGGGCTTCCCTTACTGCAACGGAGCTAGCTGTAATTTGAGGACCCCAGGCTCTGGCATGCTCTCCAGACACAGACTGCTTGCTCTGCCTTGGACTTCCTGAGCCATCTGCATGACTCCTCTCATTGCACTCTGTATCAAACCTGTGGAAAAATCAGAGGATTTCTTTATTTGACGATTTTAAAAGCAGCTATATGTTTTTCTAGTTGGAAATGTTTAAGAATCATTCAGTCCTTCACTGTCATCATATGTCATAATTATCATCATCATCGTATTTATTGAGAACTTACTATCTGCCAGGCACTGTTCTAATTGTGCTCTGTGTTTGCTCTTCTGTTCTTCTTACAACATTCCAATGACATAGGTGCTCTCATTACTGCCCTGCTATAGGTAAGAAAACTGAGACATATATAGATTAAGTATTTGTCCACAGTCACACAGCAATCTTCAATAAAGAAATAAGGATTTAGGAAAGTAAAATCATATTATCATCATGATTTAATGAGTGTAGATGTGTCAGAGGCTTTACATATTTTATTTCCTAAGTTTTATAAAATCCCTTTAGGGTGATGTTTCAGTTCGCTTGGGGGGTCATAACAAAGTACCACAGACTGGGCAGCTTGAACCACAGAAATTTATTACCTCACAGCTCTGGAGGTCAGAAGTCCAAAATCAAGGTATTGGCAGGGCCATATTCCCTCTGAAGACTCCAGGGAAGGATCATTCCAGGCCTCTCTCCTAGTTTTGGGTAGTTCTTTGGTTTGTGGCAGAATGCCTTCAATCTTCACATGGTGTTTTCTCTCTGTATGCCTCTCTGTGTCCAAATGTCCCCTTTTTGGAAGGACACCAGAGTCATATTGGATTAGGGCACACCCTAATGACCTCAGCTTAACTCAATGACATCTGCAAAATCCCTATTTCTTTTTTTTTTTTTTTAGATGAAATACTGTTCTACTTACTTATTTTTATTATACTTTAAGTTCTAGGGTACATGTGACATGCAGGTTTGTTACATATGTATACATGTGCCATGTTGGTGTGCTGCACCCATCAACTTGTCATTTACATTAGGTATATGTCCTAATGCTATCCCTCCCCACTTCCCCCACCCCACAACAGGCCCCAGTGTGTGGTGTTCCCCACCCTGTGTCCAAGTGTTCTCATCGTTCAATTCCCACCTTTGAGTGAGAACATGCGGTGTTTGGTTTTCTGTCCTTGCAATAGTTTGCTCAGAATGATGGTTTCCAGTTTCTTCCATGTCCCTACAAAGGACATGAACTCATCCTTTTTTATGGCTGCATAGTATTCCATGGTGTATATGTGCCCCATTTTCTTAATCCAGTGTATCATTGATGGACATTTGGATTGGTTCCAAGTCTTGCAAAGACTCTATTTCTAAGTAAGGACACATTCACAGTTACTGGGGCTAGAACTGCAAACATCTTTTGGGAGCGCTCAATTCAACCCACAGCAAATAGGTATTATCCTCTTTTACCAATGAAGAAATAAAGACTCAGAGAAGTTAAACGACCTGCCCCAGGCAGTAGAGCTAGTGGTGGAGGTGTGTGGACTCACACCCAAGGGTGCCCATTGGAATCAGCTGGGGAGTCTGCACCTGACTGCTGCCTGAATCCGCCCGAAGAGATGTCGGTCTCCAGGTGATTCTACCTGTGGCCAACGCTGACGACCTCAGAGTCAGAGCCTGGGCAGTTCCATCACACCAGTCTTGCTTGTGTTTTGCACTGGACAGTGTCAGAGCTGATTACAGCCTGTTGGCTCTGCCGCCGGTATCCCCTCCCAGAGCCCCCAATCCACACAATTCTGCCATGAACTGGCTACTTTGGAACAGCTCTAGCTCACTCTTGCATCCTTAAGCCCCACTACTTCCCAGGTGGATGCTTGGCTCCGTGGTTTAAGCAGAAACACACTGCTTTTTTGCTCTACCGGGTGCTGAGGCATCACTTCCCGACTCCTGCCTTACCCCTAGGGGTTATCCGATGTCAGCACGGAAATGCAGTGGACAGTGTAGAAAGGCTGTCTTTTATCAAAGAGGGCAGAAGGGAGCGTCACACCATGCAGGGAATGCCCATCAGTGGGCAGAGTGGAAACCTCTGTCACTCAGGAAGGCAGAGGCTTGTTTCCACTCCCGAGGACCTGCAGGGAGGAATTAGGGAGTTTGTGGTCCAGGCCCAGCTCACACCACAGCACAACTGAGACTTGTGAAGATTTGCATTTGCAGAGCCTTCCAATACACCCCTTCATGTGGGATACCCGTAAGGGTAAATTGTATCATCCTCTCTCTAAATGTTGCACCTCAGATATGTCATGTGCCTTAGTCCGGTCACAGATTGTACTTGAGGGCCCGGACAAGACTTGGAATTCCTTCCCCAGTGCTCTTGCTAGTCACCTTTCACTCAAAACATGACTTTTTGTTTTGTTAGTTGTGTACACACACACAAACACACACCACTTTTTTCATAAGAGAATCTGAAAAGCCTTACAAAAATACATATAGTACAAGAGGATAAACAGATTAGTAGCACAGACAATGGAAAAATGGTTAAGAGGGCAAAAGACAGGCAGGAAGGCTGTGGCTGAAAGGTGCTTTCTCATGCCTGGCTCCCCAGGAAGCAGAGTTGGAGAAGGACATCAGCGTAAAGAAGCTTATTAGGGGATGTTCTTGGGATCTGTCTGTGAATGGGAAGGAAGACCTGCAGGACTGAGTGGAGGAGAAGCTAGGCCATGATTCTGTTGTTACAACAAACTCTGGAAGTGGGTTTGGGGCAAGCAGCTCAGACCATTCCACTGCTGCATGGATCTGTCTTTGGCTATTGTTGCTGGGGACAGGGGTGTGACCTTGGGCCAGGTGCCTTTCTTTAGCCAGTGATAGGGTTGCTGGGTGAAACAAATAAATAGACAAGATGCTTGATTAAGTTCAAATTTCAAAATAACAATGAATATTTTTAGTATATTTAGTGTAAGTGTGACCCAAATCTTGTTTGGGACATTGGAATGTACTCAGACTAAAAAAAAAAAAAAAAAAAAAAAAATGTATTTGTCATTTACCTGATATTTAAATTTAAACTGGTGTCCTGTGTTTTATCTGGCAACCCTAGCCCAGGGCAAGTCCAGGAGAGAACTGACTTGTGAGCTGCCAGCAGGCAACCCTGCGTGCAGCTGGGGGAATGGGTACCTGAGTCCTGAAGGAGGGTTCTACTCAGCACAGTCGGGACCTATCACACGTGCTTTGCATTTGCGGTGATAGGGTGCAAGGTCAATTCTCAGTTTCTTGACAGTCAAAGAGTGATAATGTTTAAACCCTAACAATAGCCTAAGATTTAAAAATTCTCAGGCAATTTTGCTTAGGAGAAATGCAGGTCGTTTGTGTCATGAACTTTCTCCTTGTGCTTTCTCACAGGGGGCAGAAGGTGATGATGTAGTAGACGGTTAATCTTAATACGAAGGGAGCGTGCTGCAAATTAAGGAGGACCCCAGGCTCTGGCATGCTCTCCAGACACAGACTGCTCAGCCTTGGACTTCCTGAGCCATCTGCATGTCCCCTCTCATTGCACTCGATATCAAACCTGTGGAAAAATCAGAAGATTTCTTTATTTGACCATTTTAAAAGCAGTTATATGTTTTTCTACTTGGAAATGTTTAAGAATTATTTAGTTCTTTGCTCTAATTTTATATCATCATCATATTTATTGAGAACCTACTATGTGAGTAAACTATGAACAAAGTTTATTCATTCATGCATTTGCTCAGCACGTATTTATTAAGCAGCTTCTGAGAGCCAAGCTCTGAGATCGATGCTGGACATTTGGAGGTGAAGAAGCAGGTATGGATCCTGGCCTCACAGAGATGACAGTGTCCCCACCTAGGACTGGACACCTAAGTCAGGACGGCAAATAGATTTCAATTCAAATACCAGTCCATTGGCAGAGGCTGTCTGGACATCTGTGTTAGGAAGGATTTAGTATCAGCCAGAATTCAGTTTAGACTATTGTTAACAAAGAGACCCCAAAATATAGCGGTTTAAATGAAACTGAAATTTATTTTATTCCCACGCTAAAATCTTGAAGTAGGTCACCAGGGCAGCTAGGACTGCCCCATGTCCATTCCTCCTGGAGGTTTCAGGGGATTCAAACTTCTATTTTGATGCTCCAAGAAAATGACTCACTATTACCCTATCTGCACTCGAGCCAGTGGAAGGGGGAAGGGATGAATGTGCCCCGTTTGTTTCAAGGGCATAGCAATAAAGCTGTAGATGTCTTTTCTCTTCACATCCATTGGGAAGACTTCAGTCCCACGGTCATATCTTCTTGCAAAAGAGGTTGGTAAAGGTAGTCACTGCATGGGTTCGCCATGCATTCAGCTAGAACATGGGGGATCCTTTATTAAAGGAAGGGTGAGAGAATGGTTATTGGGGAACCACAGCAGTCTCACCCACAGATTCTGAGAGGAATTAAGTGCTGTGTAACATTGTGAAGACTGTCATAAAAACAAGATCTGGAAAGAAAGGCACTCATGCCACCTGTTTTCTCTCCCTACCATGTAGCCCAGGGTCTGGGGGCTGTCTGACCCCAGGCTTCTAATGACTCCTCTCATACCTTACCAAAGTATTTTCCAAGACATACAAAAGATAAGATAGGACCACTTATCAAAGCCTCACAAGATCAAATTCTGGTAAGTATAAAAATCAGGACTAGCCAACCAGGGTAAGGGAGCAGGGACCAGGAAGAAAGCGTACCAGAGCAGACACACCCTCCTCTCTTGGGTCTGTCCGTCCATCCATTCATTCATTCAGCTCCTCTGGCTGACATCAGACCTCAGGGAGGGGCTAGAGTGGGGATGAGGGCACACAAGAGAAAGGTACTGGGATTTGTAATAATTATATCTCCCAAATGCTTTATATATGTTTACATTCTTATTTAATGTGCACAGAAATGCTTACGTTTATTTTTATTACCTAGTTCAGATAAGGAAAGCAGAAGTAAAAATCTGATTCAAGATCTGAATAATGCCAACCAACTTGACCTTATTGATATTTATAGAATAGGATGTTCAACAACTGTAGAATACATATTTTTTTTCAAAATAACATGGTATGTTCTACAAGACAAACCATATTCTGAGTTGTAAAACAAGGCTCAATAAATTTAAAAGGATGAAGATTCTGTAGAGTGTGCTCTCTGATCACTATGAAATCAAATTAGAAATCAATAATAAAATATCCACAAAACTGTAAGTATTTGGAAATTAAACATTTTTCTAAAGAACCATAAATTAAAGAACTCACCAGAGAAATGTAAAAATACTCCCAAATGAAGGATAAATTCAGTTCTCATTTTCATGATTATTACTTCTATGTGGCAAAAACATACCACATCAAAACCTGTGAGAGACAACTAAAGCAGTGCTTAGAGGGAAATATATAGTTTTAAATATTTATATTAGAAAAGAATAAATATCAAAAATTAATTATTTAAGATTCCACCTTATGAAGCTGGAAAACAAAGAACAAAGCAAACTCAAAGTAAGAAGGTAGAAGGAAAGAATAAAGGTAAGTACAGGAATCAGTGAAGTTGAAACAACACAAACAAGAGAGAATATTAGCTATCAGATACACCTCTAGCTAGACTCATCAAGAAAAAAAAAAGATGCAAATTACCAACATCAGGAATAGAGAGGCCATCACTACAGACCTTAAAGACATTAAAAAGATAATAAGAACATTTATTTCAATAAACTTACTGACTTAGATTAAATGGACAAATGCCTTGAAACAATCAAATTATCAAAATGGATTCAAGAAGTAGAAAAATATTAATAGTTCTATATTTATTAAGAAAATTGAATTGATAATTAAAATCTTTCCACAAAGAAAGCCGTAGGCCCAGGTGGTTTCTCTGGTTAATTCTATCAAACATATTTAAGGATGAAATAACACCAGTTCTACTAAAACTCTGCTATAGACTGAATTGTACTCCCTGAAAATCCTATATATTGAAGCCCTAACCCCCTAATATGATTTGGCTGTGTCCATACCCAAATTTCATCTTGAATTATAGCTCCCATGATTTCTACATGTTGTGGGAGGGGGCCAGTGGGAGATAATTGAATCACGGGGGTGGTTTCCTCCTTATTATTCTTGTGGTAGTGAATAAGTCTCATGAGATCTGATGGTTCTATAAGGGGTTTCCCCTTTTTCTTGGCTCTCATTCTCTCTTGCCTGCCACTGTGTAAGACATGCCTTTCACTTTCTGCCATGATTGTGAGTCCTCCCCAGCCATGTGGAACTGTAAGTTCATTAAATCTTTTTCTTTATAAATTATCCAGTCTCGAGTATGTCTTTATCAGCAGTGTGAAAATGGATTAATTCATCGCAATGTGATGGCTTTTGGAGACGGAGCCTTTAGAAGGCAGTTAGGTTTAGATGAGGTTATGAGGGTGGGGTCCTCATGATGGGATTAGTGCTCTTATAGGAGGGGACACCAGAGAGCTTACCCTCCTTTTCTGCCATGTGAGGATGCAGTGGGGGAAGATGGTCATCAGCAAGCCAGTCATTGCACCTGAACCCCAATTTTTTCTAAGGGGCTTAAACAAACCTGCCCAACATTTTACCCTGGAGGTCCTATCCTTTATAGCATATCTGCTTTTATTCAGAGGTATTTGCAGATATTATCTGTCTTCCTAGGCTGTTTATTGTATAAACACTCTTGAAAAGATAATCCAGAAGAAAAGGTGGTCAGTACTTCTGCCTGTTAGCATCTCTCTTACAGAAGGGAAATTTCTTGCAGGAATATGAGAGATTCATGGAGAATTATGTCCTGGTACTCCTAAGATGGAGAATAAGGCAAGGATATCCACTCTTACCACTATAATTCAACAATATATTGGACCTGATGGCTAGTACAGTAACACAAAAAGGGCATAGAGATTGGAAAGGAAAAAATAAAACTGTATTGCAGATGACATGGTTGTTTACATATACAATGCCAAGGAATTAGGAGTTGCACTATAAAACAACTACTAGAACTAATTAGTGAACTTAGGAAGATCCCAGTGTGTAAGGTCAAACACTAAAATCAACTGGACTTCTATGTACAAGTAACAATTTGTAAAATTCCACTTAGAAAAACAACAAATCATAAAATTAGGAATAGATTTAAGAAAATAAATGCAAGACTAAAAAATATAAAATGTGTTGAGAGAAAATAAATAACTGGAGAGATAATACATGTTAATTAATTGGAAGACTCAAAATTGTTGTGATGTCAAATCTCCCCAAATTAGGCTGTCCCCATAGATGGATTACACCCCCCATTGATAATTCCAATAGCCATTTTTAAAGAAATTGACCTGCTAAGTTTAAATTTTACATGGACACACCAAGGATTTAAAATATCCAAAGCAATCCTTTAAAAAAGAACAAAGTTAAAGGGCTTATGCTACTTGTCTCCAAGACATATTATGAAATCTACATTAATCTGAATAGCATGAATGGCATAATGATTAATAAATCAGTGGAACAGAATTGTGGGTCCAGAAATAGACACATAAGCATTTGATTTTCACCAAAGACACCAAATCAATGTAATGGAAGGGAAAGTCAGCAAATGGTACTGGAAGAACTGACTATTAACATGGAAAACTGAATTTTGGGTCTTGCCTTTCACATATATGAAAATTAATTCAATATGGATCATAAACTATAAAGCTTCAAGAAGAAACTATGTAAGAATATCTATGAGACTTGGGGGTAAGAAGGAGTTTATTAGACAAGATTAAGGAAGACAATAACCATAAAGGAAAACATGATTATATCAGACTTCATAAAAATTTTAAAAATTCTACTCATCAAATGGCATTATTGAGAAAATGAATAGGCAAGCCACAGACTTGGCGAGATATTGCAAAACATACCTGAAAAGGACTAGAAGCCATAATATATGCATCACTTCTGCAACTCAATAATAAAAAGACAATCCAATAAAAATAGACAAAAGATTTGAGGAAACACTTCACAAAGAAAGGTAAATGAATAGCCAATAATCACATGAAGAAAAGATGCTCAACATCACTAGCTGTCAGAAAAATGTAAATTAAAACTACAATGACTTCTACACACCCATTCAGAGGACTAAAATTAAACAGCCTGACAGCACCAGTGCTGGCGAGGATGTAGAACCTGAACTGGAACTCTCATGTATTGCTGATGAGAGTGCAAAGTGTCACCAACATTTTTTGGAGGGTTCTGGCAGTTTCAAAACTAAATGTGTATCTAACCTATGACCCAGTGATTTTATTCCTGGATTTTACCCAAATGAAATGAAAACGTCTGTCCACAAGAAATGTTGCATAGAAAGTTCATATCAGCTTTATTCAGAATTGCCAAAAGCTAACAACCTAGATGTCCGTAAGAAGGAGAACGAGCAATCAAGCTATGATACATCCATTCAAGGAACTGCTACTCTGGCATGAAAAGGAACAAATCACTGATTTCACACAACATGAATGAAACTCGGAAACATGGCGCTCAGTGAAGGAAGCCTTATGCAAAATTGTATGTATTAGATGTTTCTGTTAATGTAATATTCTAGAACTGGCAAACTACCGTGAAAATAATCAGAACAGTGGTTACCTTGGGGTAGCAGGGAAGGCATGGACTGGAAGAAATGTGTGGAAACTTTCTGGAGCTGTGGTAATGTTCTAGGAGCTTTGATTATACAGAATGCACCAACGGTAAATTATAAATTTAGGATTGGTGCGTTCACTATGTATATTGTATATGTAAATGTGACCTAAAAAAGAACCATAAGCAAATACTTAACCCTAGTTAGTGATATGTATACTGAAGTATTTAAAAGTGAATTGCACTGATATGTTTCATATAATTTGAAATGCATAAAAATGAGATGTATTAGTGGATGGATAGATGGAATGACAGATAATACAGCAGACATTCTAAAATGTTGATTGTAGAATATAGGTGATATGTTTATGGGTGGTCACTGAAAAATTCTTTTGTCTCTTCAACATGCTTGCAATTTTTCATAATAAAATGTAGAGAAAATATAAGTGAAATATTGTTGAAAAGTATTTGTATATACAATACAATTTGTGGGAAATAAAATTTTGCCTTATGACATATACCAGCATGCTTAGCTTTTCAGCAACAGATTTGCTGCAAAAGGCTGCCCCAGAGAACAGAAATGGCATGCATTAATTAAAGAACTTTCACATCAACTTATAACCTCAAGGCTAATTTTTTCAGTTTGTAGTACGATGATGTAGCTTCATCACAGTCATTAGTGGGAATGAGAATGTGATTATGTCTCTACACGTCTGTTTGCATTTCACAGCTGCTAGTTGGGCTCAGTCAACACTTTCACGTGTTAGTAATTGTAATCAACCCATTTGTTCATTTAAAACAAATATTTACTCTTTGGGGAAGAAATACCTTGAGTCCTAATTTGTTAATTATTAGTTCTTATGAACATTAGCCAATTATTCTCTTTTTCTCCCAATATATAGAACTACTGAGCTACCTTTTTTCTCTCCTGGAAGATTGGTGCAGGAATTTTCTTCTACTCCCCACCTGGTTTGTAAATGCTCAATTAAAAAAAAAAAAATGAGGTAGGTATTTTACACACACACACACACACACACACACACACACGATAATGGAAAGAAGAGAAGCATTTTATTTTGGTGCAAATATTACAGTTTATTATTACATTGCAAAGTGCAAAGACACACATTTTTCACTTCCTTTGGAGCTGGAATGACATTTCCCTAATCAAAGACATCTGTGTATATCACCTGAACGTGGAATAAAGACTAACAGAAATTCATCGACACTCCTACTCTGGGTAGGCTTGCTGAAAGAGATGAGCTTCTAGATTAGCTGAGAATGACAAAAAAAAAAAAAAAAAAGAAAAAAGAAAAAAGAAAAATTCATGAGAACTGACAGAGAGAGGAAGAGATTGTTCCAGGAGGCTGTGAGTGAAAGAGTGAGGGAAGGAGGCACATATAGTGTCTACCATGACATGGGCGAAATCACCTTCCGGCACACCACCTCACTGAAAGCTCGCAATCCCATGACATCCCTCTTCACAGTCACGTCCCCACTTTGAGATCCTCTGAGATGAGCGGTGGGCACCCTTGATAAAGCTATAAGGTCAGTGCTACAGGTCCCAGCCCCTTGGTCAGAGCACCTACTTCCCTTGGGATCTTCCTTAGAAGACAGCCAACTCCTTCACCTTCCAAACAAGCTTCTCTCATAGCTGCTTTACAACCCAGCATTGCTTGGTTTTAGCGTTTGCATGCTGTGACCATGGAGATGTTATCTATCTATTCACCTAGTCCTTTATGTTCCTTTTGTCCTTTATGCTGGAATGAGTGCTAAACAGGGAACTTTTAATCCAGAGGAATTTTTTTTTAAAAGCAGGAAGGAAGATAAGAATCAGGAGCCTGGTGGCCCTGATGGGTGGGACAAGGCAGTTCTCCAGAGTGACCAACTTGTCCTGGTTTGTCCAGAACTCTGCCAGTTTTAGCACTGAAAGTCCCACCTGGAAGCATGCCTACCCCACCTCAGTCCCAGGCAGACTGGGATAGCAGGTCACCACCCTACACCCCTCCTAGGTCCTCTAAGGGGCTAGGACATTTCTGATTCCCTACCCCTGGGTCGAGGCAGACAGTCCCAGCCTGGGAGATCCCAGAGGAAGCAGCACTGGTAGAACCGAAGTTCTCTTACCCAGTGGGGTCAGAAGACTGTCCTAAAGAGCAGAAGTCTCTAGCTGAGAGTTACTCCCTTCCCTCCCCTCCCACTAGACTGTCCCAGATACTGAGGAAGGCATGGTGGTGGACACATCTCGCCACTGTACCCTCTCTGCTAGTGCTGCTGCAGGAAATCTGAGAAGACACAGTGCATTCCAAGCCTGGGTCACTCTGCATTCTGGGCAGTCATTCAGGAGAGGGGGGCATCCATTCTGGCCATCCTCAAAGATTGGGCCCTAACTACTTGGCAGTCAGCCTCATGGCTCCTTAGGGGCCCTGGCAGGAGTGCGACAGTCATGTCAGCTCTTCATCAGGCCCGCCTCCCTGGCTTCTACTCTGACCACTGCAGTAGCCTGGATCATGGCTGCAAGGCCCAGCCTCGGACCTGGTAGCTGGAATGCCGGAGAGGGGCGAGTACACTCACTAAAATGCGTGGCTTGCAGGTTCCAATCCACTTTGCCACCTGGCTGGGTGGGAGCCCCCAGCTCTTTTATGTCGCCATTATCACTTCTTCCACCCATCTCCAGAAACTCACAGTCTTTTCTGGTGCAGGGTTGTGGGTGACCTTGAGCCAGGGTCCCAGACTTCTCGGGTGCCAGCAACACCATCTGGAAAATGGATTTGTAGCCTAATAATAGAAGGCTCAAGAAATGAACTCATTGAAGGGAACTTTGGGATATTAAGCTGTATGAGAGGCCCAGAGTGAATGTGTTGGCTGATTGTTCTGGGCGGGTTTACAGCTGACATGCCAGGAATAGGGCACCCAGAGCATGCAGCCGCTCTGAGCTGAGCATCTGAGCATGAGAACAGTAGGGAAGTGGAGCTTTTCTTTGGCAATTGGCACAGGAAACTCTCAGAAAAGAGAATGAATTTAAAACCAAGAGATGAAGATTGAGATTTTGTTAAGCACCTAGTATGAGGCCTGGCAAAAGCTGGCCCTTTATAAAAGAGTATCATTGGCTAGGCATGGTGGCTCACACCTGTAATCTCAGGACTTTGGGAGCCTAAGGCGGGCGGATCACCTCAGGTCAGGAGTTCAAGCCCAGCCTGGCCAACATGGTGAAATGTTGTCTCTACTGAAAATACAAAAATTAGCTGGGCATGGTGGCAAGCCCTTGTAATCCCAGCTATTTGGGAGGCTGAGGCAAGAGAATCACTTGAACCTAGGAGGCGGAGGTTGCAGTAAGCTGAGATTGCACCAGTGCACTCCAGCCTGGGCAACAGAGCAAGACTCCATTTAAAAAAAAAAAAAAAAAAAAGAGTATCATTCTTGTTATTCTAGAGAAAGTCTGAGAGGTAGAAATTGACATGAGAGTAATTAGGATGGGGCCAGGGCAGAGGGAGCAGCTAGCAGAAATGGCCACAGAAGCAGAGACCAAGAGTCACAGGCAAAAATTCCATAGAACTGCCAACCAGCATGTTAGAGGGAGTCACAGTTAATAAAGCTTTCCACGGTCTTTACTGGGGATCCAGGCAGCTAGGAAAAGAAGTTCCAGTTTACAGATGAAGATGTCATTGAAGTTGGAGTGGGATTTATTTATAACCAGCAGGACCCCTAGTTCCAAAGACCATGTGCTTGCTTGCTTTTTTTTGCATCACACTTTGGTATGTTGCAAGTATTAGGGTGAGTTGGTGCCAGCTGTTAACTTGGAAACTTCTTGAAGGTAGGGTTTGTGTTGCCCCCATCAAACAAGATCTTTCAGAGTATGGACTGTGTCTACCCCCTCAGATTGGGGAATCCCTGAGGCCAGGAACTGGGTCTACCTGTGACTGGGAAGTCTCTGCTCATGGCCACTTATTATGGGATGGGGTAGAGGCATGATTAGTTTGGCCATGTCATGAAAGCTGCCCTGGGTTAGGCACAGGTTTTTTGAAGACGCTGGTGCAGGGGTCGTAGAGATTGTCCTAGGCTTCTGGCCAAGGGGTGAGACTCAAACACAACCCCACGGAGAGGGGACAGCTGTGGCAGGCAGGGAACATGGTGTTACAGCCTGTCAAATAAGGAGGACCTGCTGCTTCTGCTCCTCTTGGGCTATTTCCTGAGTCTTACACCCTATGCTGCTGCTCTGGGAGCAGGATTCATCACATAGGAAGAGCTGGCACCCGCAGCACTCCCCAAGACTACAAATAAGTGTGTTGTGTTTCCTGTGAATGCCCGAGTTATTACTTTCCCTTCTCAAATGAAAGAAGTATTTTATTGGCTTGGGTTTAGAAAGAAAGCGTAAAAAAGTAGCTTGTTTTTATTTTCTGACATCATGAAGCTAAGGCTAGAGAGGGAAGTGCTGAGGAGGAATGGGGCGGAATGGAGACAGAAGTGGGAGGGGAGGCAGGGAGGGACCAGGCGAAAGGAGGAAGAAATGATGGGGCCCAGAGGGGAGGAGAACCGTGGAGGAGGGTAGAGGAAGATGGGGACCAAGGAAGGGCAGGGGAAGGGGGAAGGAGGAATTGCTGTTGCGCAGTAAGATATTGGCATCTACCTTTCTAGTACCCCTGCCCAGTGGGAAGGCATCAAGAGTCAAAGGCAGCAGTCAATTTCATTGCAAGCTTCAGCTCCCTGGAGACACTGAGCAGCTCAGCTGCCAGGGTTACAGAGAATGGCTTGGAGCCCAAGGGGAGGGGGCAAGGTTTTCTCAGATTACTCCAGCCCCAGGTTAGCACACACAGGTTTCTGCATCTAGGAATTGAGGCACCCAGAAACAGGGCTCAAAGCTTCTCTCATTTTGTGAAGCAAGAGGGAGAGAAGTTCTTAATTTTTGGTCCCTTAAATGATTCTTCTCCCTTAGTTCGCTAATAGTATTGCTTAATGTTGGGGATGGAGATGGAGTGGTGGCTGTGGGTGAGATTCCATTCTGCACCCTTGGCTGCTCTCCAAATCCCAGGCACTCTCTCCATGCTCCATGCCTTTGCCCACACTGATTCGTTCACCAGATTGCTGTCTTATGCCTTGATGACCTGTCAAATGCTTGTCACTCCATATTTTGACTCAAATCTCGTTTCTCTTTGGAAGTTTCTCATGCCATCCCCAGTCTAGTTTTCACATCATCCTGCATTTATTTTTTATCATTGTTTGTGTTATGCTGTATTTTGATTGTAGTTGATTTTATCAGTTAAGCATTGACTGGGAGGTCTTTGAGGGCAAGAACTGTGTCTTAGGTACGTTTGTATGCTTAGCACAGTATCAGAAACATGGTAAGCATCCACTACTGTTCAAGGAAGGAGGAAGGGAAGGAACTGCAGAGGGGCAGTACTGTGTAGCGGATGATACATGAACCTTGGGTTGAGACAGCCATAGATGCATATCTCTCCTCTGTTACTTAAAACTGTGTGGTCTTCAGGGGTTATGTTTCAAGGTTGCCATGAAGACTACAAGTAGCAAATTACTGGCCAGGCATGGTGGCTCACACCTGTAATCCCAGCACTTTGGGCGGCTGAAGTGGGAGGATTACTTAAGCTCAGAAGTTTGAGACTAGCCTGCGTGACATAGTGAAACTCCTGCTCTATAAAATATATGTGTGTGTGTATACACACACACACACACACACACACAAATTAGATGGGCATGGTAGCACACACCTTGTAGTCCCAGCTACTTTTGGTGCTGAGGAAGGAGAATCTCTTGAACCCAGGGGGTCAAGGCTGCAGTGAGCTGAGATCCTGCCACTGTACTCCAGCCTGGGTGACAAAGTGAGACCCTGCCTCAAAAAGAAAAAATAACATAATACTTAGCAAACAGCCTGGGACATGGTAGGTGCATAATAAATAGTAGTGAATCTATATGCCAGACCTCCTCATTACTAAGGTAAATTCCTACATACGTTCCTATGCCACCCTTACCGCCCTATGAGCTCCTTCCATGAATCTCTGGTCTGATTTTTCCAGGAGGCAGACACAGGTTTTCTCATGGGAGGAAACAGTCTTCCTGTGTCTTTGTCAGCATCGTCAGAGTGTCTGCCACAGGACTGTTGATAGGAGGTGCAAATGTGTTTCCTAATTTGAGATGATGGTGTTTGGAATGCCTGTCACTGGCTATATTTAGCTCTGAATCCCCCAAATAGCAACAGCGAGGAAAAGTCTATCAGCCAAACATCTCCCATCCAGCTGGAAAATATCGCAATCATAATTATTATTTTTTATTATTGACATTATTATTTATTGACTAAATGAATTAATAGGACTTGGGTATCCATTGGCATCTAAAATTATGGCATCTTAAAATATCAGAGATCAACAGTCCTTGCATGCCATGCAGTGAAATATGACCTGTTGTACAAATAAAGGAAGTGAGACTCAAAAGAGGAGACATGACTTGTACACCCAACATCAGAGCAAAAACTAGAGCCCAGGTCTTCAGTTTCCTGATTTTATGCTATACCAAGAAAGGGCAGTAGAAGCATGGAGAACTCAAAATAATAAACACCCTATAGACACCTTTCTTTCTGGCATTGAAAGGTAATGAGAGATGGCCAGTGGGCTCTGGCTTACTAATCTTTCATGCACAGGCATTCTCACACACACACACACACACACAGAGTACACTCCTGCCTGTCTCTAACCTGCTCATTGGGCTCCCCAAAACTGACCCTGGGAAGAGCTGGGAAAGGAAGAGCCAGGATCACAGTTAACCTAGCACAAACATGCTGCAGATCACAGAAGCTAGGGGTACAAGCTGCTGGGAAGGATGTGTTCATTGTCACCCAGGTGTCATTTCCCTGGAGGGTAGAAAATGTACCTTAACACTCCTTGGAAGCCCCCAGAGAATCAGGGACAGAATAAGGCACATCACTATTTGCTCATGGTTGATTTAATAGTATAAGGTAACCTTGGGTAAGTCTATTCCCTTCTTGGGCCTCAGTTTCCACATCAGTAAAATGGAGAAGGAGTGTTAGAATAGATACCATCTGAGGTTATTTCTAAACTTAAGAATCTCTTGTTTCATAAATGATCGATCCCTGAAGACTTTCTGTCTCACACTTACTCTGATTTTTCATCTTACATTCTAGCTTCAAATTCCAGGATTTGATGCCCCAACCATCCTTCATCTTCTCCCTCCAATCATAGTCTCTATCCCAACCCCCTTCTGCTAACTCTAGTCCCTTTCTAATTTCTTAGAATCTGTCAAACTAGGCCTCCTCAACTATGGTTGGGGGATGCGTTGGCCCTTCTTGCTATGTGCACATATACATCTAGACCCATCTGTGAAGCACGATGAGCCCAGGGTCCCAAGAGGGATTCCAGCTCTTGTCCAAGTTAATAGGAGAGGGGATGAGAAGACAGGGGCTGAATTTCAATCACAATGTGATTATTGGCCTTTTTGAAGTTTTGCTGAGGTTTTTTTCACCTGGTTGGCTCAATATCACTAACCAAATGCTTGTCTCACAAATCGGTTTTGGCCGCAATTCAAATTTAATTACATTCTAGCTAAGTGAAAGCAAGAAAGAAAGCAAAGGAAAGAAACAGAGAGAGAGAGGGAGGGAGAACAAAAATATAGCTTATATTTATAGATCAGACAACTCTATCTTAAATCTTCAAATCTCCCCAAGAGCAACAGTCAATGTGAGCCAGACACAGATGGGTCAGTTCTGAGATAGATGTGAAGCACTAACAAGCTTCTTGTAATTTGAGGCTAGTGAATACTGCTTGCCAAGCCTGGGCAAAAATTGGGAAGCTGGCATAGTTTGACTCAAGTTCTCCAGCTGCCTGGTTCTGTGCCTAGGAGTGCCTCTTTGTTCTCCATTTAGCTACCATTTAGGGCATTCGGGCTTTTCCCCTGCAACCCCTACCATATTCTTCAATCAGAAATGTTAAGGAAACGTTAACAAATTATAATTTGTAACGTTTATTCTTTCTTGATTCATACTAAAGTGTAAATGACTGATGATAACTTGCCTTCTCCTGGGCTAGAATTGAATTGTACTAAGAATAGAACAAAGACAGACAAACACACACGCACATGCATGTACATACACACCCCAGCACCTAAAAATCAAATGAAAAAGCTTAACCAGCAATTAAATGAGGGTGCGTTGGATGGTCATGAGGCTAGATATATAGGTAACCACAGACATATATAGATCTATACTATCAAATATGGCTTCCTATACTATGGAATACTGGTATAGGAAGGCCTGAGGAAGATGGGCAGGGGGTGGACAGCAGAGCCTAGGGTGACCAAAGTTTTTAGCTATAAAAAATAGGAGAAGAAAGCCAGCTTTGGGGAAAGGGCGGTGATTTCTGCAGAGTATAGCATGAGTTTGAGGTGCTTGTGGACATCCAATGGGGATGTTCAAAAGGCCTTTGAATATTCTTGGCCGGCTCAGAGGACAGGGCTGAGCTGGGACATGCATTTGAGAACAATTAACTCAAGAATGAAATCTGAGACATAGGTAGGTTTACTCAGGTAGGATGCATCAAGCGAGAAGAGAAAAGGTTAAGGGCAGGATACTGGAGAGCATCCACTTTTTAGGGATAACCCAAGAGGCTCAGAGGGTGTGACCCAAGAGATACGAGAAAAAACAGTGCTGTCACAAACATCATGGAAGAAGAATCATTTTTAAGGAACTCAAAAAATGTGAACCAGTAAGGAGAAACTAAGTAAGAAAAGGATCAGGTCAGAAGTGGGGAGGGATGTGGCAGTTATGAAGTCATTGATACCCTGCCCTTGGCAGATGGGGCCAGAGTAGAGCCCACAGTGCAATGAGTACCTTAAAAATGATTCTTCTTCTGTGATGTTTGTGGCAGCACTGTTTTTTCTCCTACCTCTTGGATCACACCCTCTGACCCTCTGAGTTGAGAGATGAATGTAGGAGAGGATGTGAGGATAGGGAATGCAGGCTGCTCTTTTAGAAACTGTGGCTTTTAAAGGAAGGTGAGAGAGATGATTAGCTAGGAGGAGCCCTTCATAAAGTGGCAGAAGCTTGAACTTGCTTCTATGCTCAGAGGTAAGAGTTAGTGGGGAAAGAGGCTGATGAGGGAGAGTGCAGCTGTTGATGGAACGAATTCCTCACAGAGATAGAAGAGGAAAGCTCTACATTATGGATAGAAAGAGTTATCCTTGGGCAGAAGAAGGGCTTTATCAAGAAAGAAGATATGGACAACTGTGAGAGCAGATCAGTTTTTAATGGGGTTGAGGGAATTCATGCCTAGTAGTCTGAATCTTCTGATTAACAGAGAAACCCTATCATCTAATAAGAGGAAACTGGGAATATGTAATGATTTTCAGAGAAGTTGAGGAAGGTTAACTAACACAGTCACCGTAGAGAGTTAGAAAAGGAGATTACCCAAGCCAAAGTCCCAAGAGGGGAGAAGGAGACAGATGAGGTGTGAGACCCCAACTCTGGTCCCAGTTCAGTATGTGACTTTCCTCTCTAGGGCTCAGCACAGACATACAGGGAAGATAATTGAATGAACCAAAATGGTAGCTTTCAGGGTGCAAGTGGCAGATTGACAAGAAGGTAAGGATGCTGGAGATTATGTAAGGAGGTGGTGGATATGATTCCTTGGGAGCTAAACCTTAAAACCAGGGAGGGAGAGGGAGAAAAGGGCAGTGCTGTAAAGACTAAGTGAAGGAAATATGTTTGTATTACTAGAGTGGTTTTTTGTTTACCCTATGAAGATTGTCCACAGGACATCCTTAATCCTAGGCCAGCTACTTCCACTTCCTGGCTTTCCTCTCTACTTCATCTTCTCTCTTGCCTCATTTTATAGGGCTCAGCGTGATTATAAAGGTACACCTTCAACCCCTCCCTTCTCCCAAATATGGCTTCAAATTCAATTTACACTTAAAATAGAAATTATTTTGTATTACATGGTATTTGGAATTCTATGCACTTCCTCTTTATTTCCTTTGACAGAAGTAATCAAAGCCAAGTTATATTTGATCTTAAATAGCAAGTATAATCACATCAACTGAGCAATCACATTTACCCTCTGGGTCTCACATTCTTCACCTTTACCATAAGGGGGATGAAATAAGTAATTCCAAAGCTCCTGCCTTGCTCTGTGATGATGTTCTGAGCCTCTAACCTTCAGCAGCCTGGTCTAGCTCAGCCCAGTTCAGCCTGCCAGCCAGCCAACTCAGGTTCCAGCACCAAGCAAGCATGTTATTACTGCCAGCACTCAACACCACCAGTAGCTGCTTGAAAAGGGCATATAGCAGCCTTCCAGTACATGGATGCAGAGCTTGTTTTAACCTCTCTGGTCTCAAAGCCTCAGGAGAACTGTGTAATTAACCTGGGTCAGGGATGCAGATCCCTGCTGCCCATAGCTGGCCAGATATACAGAGTGGTGTGAAACTGTTGACAGCCAAAATATAGGGGGAAATGATAATGAGATTTATGGACTGTGGGCTTGTCTGCACTCACTCACTCTTTTTCTACCTTCCTTACTCCACTCCCCAACCAGTTCCACCAATTCCTGTCGGTGCATTCCCAGTGATATATGGCTTCATGGGGTTACATGAGGGGCTCCCAGGAGGGAATGGGAACTGAACTAAGAGTAGACAAATGTGTGGCTCCAGCCCAGCTCTTCCAGGTTTTGACCCTGTGCAAGTCACCTCTTTCCCTGGAACTTAATTTATTCATGAGATGGTTGAGCCAGAAAACCTCTAAGGTTCCAAGCACATTGTTTTAGCCTGGCATCCCCCAGAAGCAGACCCTGGTACCAGGATTCGAGTCCAAGTAGTTCCTTTGAGAGGTGAGCCTGGGGAGCACCAAGAGTGTACTGGGGAAGGGAGATAGGCAAGTAAGCTGCTTTGGTTTGAATTTTTGTCTCCTCCAAAACTGAAATGTAACCCCTAATGTAGAAGTATTGAGAGATGGGGCCTTTAAGAGGTAATTGTATCAGGAGGGCTCTGCTTTCATGAATGGATTCATTCATGGATTGATGAATTAATAGGTTAATGAATTGATGACTTATTCTGGCAGTAGAACTGATGACTTTAAAAGAAGAGGAAGAGAGACCTGAGCTAGCATGCTCAGCCCCCTTATCCTGTGGTACCTTGAGACTCTGCAGAGAATCCCTGCCAGCAAGAAGGCCCTCACCAGATGTGGCTCCTTCACCTTGGACTTCTCAGCCTCCATAATTGTAATAAATAAATTCCTTTTTGAAAAAATTACCCAGATGTAGGTAGTCTGTCATAAGCAATATAGACAGAAGCCAATACAGGTTTGTAGATGACCAGTTCACCACTGTGAACAACTGGACTTCAATCCCACTGGGAACTTCTGAGACATGTGTTCCAGACTAATCTCACTTGAGGAATGATGAGGTCATTAACCACCAAGCTTCCATTCATCACTGATTGGGAACTTCTGTTTGGTTGTTAACTCTCTAGCACTTATAGCTGTTCTTACTGCCAAAGAAAGCCTTCAGGCAGGGAGATGCAGGTGCTCGCAATAAGAGACTCTCAGCATGCAAAGAACCAGTGAATGCTAAGGGGATATGGGCAGGGCACTGACAGCATCCGCCATGCATATTTAACATCCTTGAAATTCCACAACTTCCTTTGGCCAATTGAAGGATGAGAAGGGCCATCCACCTGGGAAGAACTAGTAGGAAACAAGTTTTTCTTTTTACTTTGAATGTCTAAATCCTCCCTTCCTCTTAACCTAAAGACCCAAATGGTCTGAAAATCTTTCCTGAATAAAGAAGGAAGAAAATCTGTATTATAGTTTATTATAGTCTCAGGCCAGCTAGTTACTATGGCAAATTATTCAACCGTGAGCTTCAACTTACACACCTGCAAAGAGGAAATACTAGTAGTTACCTTGAAGAGTTGTCAAGATAATTAAATGGAGTAGGCAAATGGGAAAAAGAAAGACAGGTGCTGGTTTAGCTGGGACTTGGGAAGCTATGAGAACATGTCTAATTCTTCCAGTAGATTTGTCCAACAGTCCATGTTTCAAGGGGAGTAGAAAACTGGGGCTGGATCTGGATTAGCTTTTATGTCCAAGGAGGCCACTAATGTGGTGGTGGGGCACAAATGTGGGAGTTCGTGGTAGTGACTATATACTAGGGTCTGTGGGGGGCATACTCTCAGCTCTAGGCGAGACCTCTGGTTTGGGAGCATCAGATATCAAACCAGATAAGCTGATAGGGGAATAAGGCTTAGACCTAAGGAAAAGGAACCACCAAAGTTGGAAAGCATGTTCCATGATAGTCCTATCAGGAAAGCCAAAAGTGAGTCATGATCCAGGACAAAAAATTGGGGGAACCACGATGGTATATATATTAATCCATTCTCACACTGCTGTGAAGAGCTCCCCAAGGCTGGGTAATTTGTAAAGAGAAGAGGTTTAACTGACTCACAGTTTCACATAGCTGGGGAGGCCTCAGAAAACTTACAGTCACAGTGGAGGGTAAAGGCAAAACAAGACACCTTCTTCACAAGGTGGTAGGGCGAAAATGAACGCAAGAGGAACTACCAAACACTTATAAAACCATCAGATCTTGTGAGAACTCACTCACTATCACGAGAACAGCACGAAGGAACCGCCCCCATGATTCAATTACCTCCACCTGGTCTCTCCCTTGACACATGGGGATTATGAGGATTACAATTCAAGATGAGATTTTGGGTGAGGTTACAGCCAAACCATATCAGTGTATGTGTAGGACTCACATTAGAAACTTTACTTTGCAGCTGCAAAAATATTCCTTCCAAATATTACTTGATGGGGATGGGAATGTGGCATAAAATATGGCTATCTTTAGTGAAAACTGCTATGACTTGAGAACCAGGTTCATGCAGGGGAGTAACAAAATCACCTTGTTTGTTGGAAAAATAATTCAGACTAGGTAGAAGAGATTTCTGTGCCTTTCAGTCACATGAATGGATTTGTATGGACTCTGGGAACTTAGGGGCTTTCATGGAAAGGTCTAGAAGAGGTTCTCCATCAAGGTGACCTCTTGAATGAAAGAGAAGGGTTTGAGAATTCAGAAACGGATGTTTGTAGGATGAACAATATTGAGAATGGGTATCTACAGTATCAGGTCCATGAAAACAGAGAAAAGCAGTAATAGGGTTCCAGATGGTGGGCTGGCAAAGGAAAGGAAGCAAGACAAAACGGTAGGGGTGGAGGATGGGAAGACTCAGTATTTGCCAGGGAATAAAGTTTGGTGTGTAGATCTTTGGGCAAAAGGAGCTGTGGCCAATGCTGAGCCTGTTTGGGTGCAGCTACAGAAGGGGCGTCAATTACTACCTAGGGCCTGCCTTGCTGATCCTACCACCTCAGCACTCAGCTAACCCAACTGTCACTGTGTTAGAATCACATTTCATCCCTACCCTCACAATAATGTGTTGTGACAAACAATGCAACTCAGTCTCTTCAAGGACCTCTCTCACTAGCAGCCACTGCAAACTACCCTCCTCACAGATGGCATCTGGCGGCTGCGGACAAGGAATGGAGTTAGAGAAAAGAGACATTTTTTGTTGGAGGGGAGGCTACCAAAGTGGAGTGATGTGGACAAGTGGGGAGCTAGGGAAAACTCTGGAAAAAACAGAATGACAGGGAGGAGAAGGGGATAAGAAGGAGGGTAGTGATGTGGATGAGTACATGGAGGAAGTTTTTTCAGCAAGTCAGGTGCCCCCTGAGGTTCCATAATGCGCAAGCACAGAGTGATTATTGTCTACTTGGCGTTGTGCTGTGTACCACACAGACTGAGACCTGTGCATGATGCTAAGGAAACTGTGCAAGAAAAACCCCATGCAGCAGGGCCCCGAAGAGCGACACCCTCACCCAAGGGTGACAGCCATCTGCCCCATTTTGTGAGCACACAGCATGAGCCCGCTCGTCTGTGCCCCCACTGCACTCAGCTAGACACCCTTAGTGGGGGTACTTATCACTCTGCATCACCGTTAGCCGTCTGGCTGTTTGTGTTCCCTGTGAGCCTAAGACCTCTTTGAGAGCAGCTGCCTTATTTTAGATATTTTTTATCTTTGAGAAAACTAAGGAATATAATGAGTGCTTTAGAAGTTTTGAGAATAAATGTCATTTGTACACAGGGATGCGGGTGTGTGTGTTGCAAAGATGTGATGATGGGTTTGTGAGGGCAGAGACGTTATGGAGAAGAGGTAAGAAAATCAGGACAGGTGGTCTTTCTAAATGCAATATTTCTCATATCCTCTGTCTGACTGGTGCAGAAGCGCCTACAGCGATCCATGTTAAAAATAAACATCCCGGCCGGGCGCGGTGGCTCACGCCTGTAATCCCAGCACTTTGGGAGGCCGAGGCGGGCGGATCACAAGGTCAGGAGATCCAGACCATGGTGAAACCCCGTCTCTACTAAAAATAGAAAAAATTAGCCGGGCGCAGTGGCGGGCGCCTGTAGTCCCAGCTACTCGGGAGGCTGAGGCAGGAGAATGGCGTGAACCCGGGAGGCGGAGCTTGCAGCGAGCAGAGATCCGGCCACTGCACTCCAGCCTGGGCAACAGAGTGAGACTCCGTCTCAAAAAAAAAATAAAAATAAAATAAACATCCCCCTAGTCCTATCCCAGGCCTACTGAATCAGAACTCCACAGCTGGGCCTGGGAATATACAGTTTAATCTCCTTCCACAGGTGGTTCTGATGGCCATGGTGGTCTGAGAACCACTGTTCTACAGGTCACTATTGCGTTTACAAGCAACTGATTTATAGGAGACCAGATCTCTGAGGGTCCTTTGAGAACACCTGGAACAAATCCTCACTTTACAAATGAGAAAAGCTGAGGCCCAGGGGAGAGTCCACACTGCGAGCTAATACTCCTGCCGGGGGTATGTCACCCAGGTGTTCCCCATTCCCCTCACAACCTCTGTGGTCCAGGTAAAGTTATTTCCTGAGACTGCTCAATGCTTCCCGAAGCGCGCGGTTCGCTGTCCAGCACTGCGTGTTCCTGAAGCGCGCTGGCCTTCAGCTGGGCACTATGGAGAATTAAGCGACGGTGGGCGGCCCCAGTGCGAACTGCTGCAGTGCCCGCCTGTAGTGGCCCCGCCCCTCCCCCTGCACCCGGCAACTCGCTGATCCTGCAGCCGCAGCCACGCAGGACTGTCTCCCGCAGCGCATTATCCAACTTCAGGGTGGTTATAAATGACTACAGCGCGGAGATGGTGACCGGTGTCTGGCAAGTTAGTCGGCTGCTGGCTGATCGATTCCCTTGCTAAGGGACCACGCAGGCAGAGGAAATAGATTAAAATGTAATGCATTGCATTGAAATTTAACACAATGCAACGCATGATATTCAGCTGGATCTGCATATTTTCCCCACCCCAATTTCTCCTAGAGGTTCCCATGGACCATTTCTTGTTAAGTTCTATCACTGCCAGACAAAGACATTTAATGACTCAAAAGGCTAGGAGGGCCTTTCAACAGCTCATCTGATCCAGCTGTCTGTTTCTGGCCTAGGAATATTGAAATCCCAAAGGGCTATTTACTCTGCCCTTAAACTTGATGGAGAGGGAAGAAAGAAGGCCAACAGGCCTGTTGAGTGGTTTCCATCTCGTCTTTGGCCTACTCTGTCACATCCTCTTCCCATCTCCCCATCTGGCCTTTCATGCTCACACCTCCTTCCTTGAGCAAGGAAGAGCAGCTGGTCTTTCTCTGCTGCCTCCAACTTTCCCGACCCCCTGCCCTAGCTGATTTTCTGGCCTCCACAAGCCCCTCCGACTCCTCTGTTTTCATTAGCATCCTTCTCCCTTGATTGCGAGTTGAGCTCCTAGGGGGTAATGTTAGATAAATGACGAGTCTCCAAAAGCTTCAAATGGTGGTAGGACAGGTACCAGAGAAAAGAACGCAGCGTGTTGAAAAGAATGACAGCCAAAGAATCCCATTTAATTTGATGGCGCAATGAATATTTAAAGTTTTATAAAGAAATACAGGAAAGCAATCAGGCTTATTCAGGCGTGTGCTCTGGGGAGCAGAGTACGCTCCCCATGTGTTGGCAATATGGAGATAAGAGCTGGAGGATGTGGGTGGGGGTGGGGGACACATACAGAAATAGTCCATGTTCTTCCCATTCTTTGTATTGAGGTGGAAAAGTGCTTACTAGTGCAGTTCAAGAAGAAACAGGGGGAAAAAATCCTCCCAGATAATTATCATAACACGCTGACACCCTAAACACTTTCTTTTTAAAATTGAATTTCTAATATCATTGCTTTGGAGATTATAATATTGAGACACGAATCCCCTGGCAAGTGATTCAGGAACCGTACATGCTGTGTGATAAAGGCACCTGCCACAGAAACAGGAGGGGACATAAATCTCCCATCGTGTGTGCAGAATACCTAATGGTGCCACCCCTCTGGCAGAGTGGGTCATCAGGAACCTCCCAAACTACCACTCTGAGGGGAGTTAATTTATTATAAGCATGTATGGTATATTTTCATTTTGTATCAGCTGTTATGTCAGATCCTGGCATCAGAGAGCTTGGTTAGATTAAACCTCTGCCTTCAAAAAGCTTCCAGTCCTCTCGGAGAGACACATATACATGCATACGATATCACACTGCTAGTATAGCACCGGGCAAAGACGAGAGGACAAGCTAAGGACTAATGGGGCACAGAGTGGGGAACCTATTAATGCCAGCTGTGGGAATGGGGAAGGCTTCCTATTAGTCGCTATGGCAGTTGCTGTCATTGCCCTGATGTTATCTCTTGAGCATTTACCTTTGTACAACTAACTTGCTACTGTGAACACCTGAGACTTTACACCCCAGGGTTTTTCTTGACCAAGAGAGTCAGTTGTGCTGGAGAGTTCATGTCCCTGGAAGCCGCTAGCCAATGATAAATGACAAATAGGCAGATAAGTACTCCACTTCCTCACCCCTTGATGGACAACTCAAAGTGTGCTTCACATTGTATCTCAGGGACCCCCAGTGGGTTATGAGTTCCACCTGAAAGTACATGTTTGATTATATAACTTGTATTGGATTCTTTCCCTTTCTTTTTTTCCTACTGACATGTTCTACGTATCCTGTCAAATAAATACTTCTACTCAAACCCCATGGAAACATCTGTGCCTGGAGGAATCCAAACTAGCTCAATACCAATAGCTACTGTTTATTAAAAGTCAACCATGCCAGGCACTGTGCTGGTTTTTCATACTACATCTAATCCTTACCACCATCTTGAAAGGTGAGAATCATTGTTTCCATTATACAGATGAGGAAACTGAGGTCTAGAGAGCGGAAGTGACTTATTTGAGATCACAGAAAAAGAGACCTTGAGCAAATAAAGTTCCTGTGACTCTATCAGTGATTGCTCTTTTCTCTCCCTTTAACCACTCTCAAGGTGAAGGGAACAAGGATCTCTTTGAAAGAGTGATAAATATGATAGCCCCTGTCTTTAAAAAATGCACATATATACATACTTGTAAGATTGGCTATACACTTTTGGATGGATCATAGCTCCTCTTAAAATCACCTGTGGGCTACAGATTAAGAAGCTTTTTTAACAAGGAATAAAACTTTCAGAACCAAAGGACGATATTTGTTTCTGAGGATTTGGGAAGTTAGGAAAACTGTGAAAGGGATATAGTTCAAGAAGGAGTAGCAGGCGGAGTGGGTGACAAACATACCACAGTTTGATAATTGGTGGGCCCAGGGTGGGTACAGAGGAGAATGTTAACTTGTGGAGGTGAGGGATAAGGAGAATGCTGTGGTTGAGTGAAAGCTGGGAAGCAATGCTTGGGGGAATAGCCTAATACCCCAAGAGAGTCCAGACCCTGGGGTTCCATTTGCTCTAGCCACAAATTCCCATCCTTCCATCTCTCACTCTATGTCTACTGAACCCCCAGTTCTTTTTCAGAGCAAGCCCACTGACTCCCTGTCCAATATTCCCTGACTATCCTTAGTCACCTACTGACCCAGGACCATACAATCCATCTTTTATAAGACCCTCAGTTCACTGCACATTCGATACATCCCCACCCCCTGACTAACCCCAAATCCTAGAGCATGTGTATGTTGGTTCTTTCTGTTGTTCCCAGGTTGGCAAATTGCAGGACAAAGTCCCACAACCTCGCTGAGTTTCCACCACAATGTAATGAAAACCACAGGCCTCCCTTCTGCCTGAAATATCTATGTTCATCCTCTGACTGACTGCCAATCTCATCCCAAGGGGCTGCTCCAACCTTCTTTTTCCCTCAAATCCCAATTCCTCAACCCGTATCTCTCAACTTGCAAGACCCAGACCATATTTTACTTTTCTTCACCTCAAAATGTCTCTGTCATCTCCTGATGCTTTGTTTATTGCCTCTGGTCTCTGAGAAAGAAGGACCATTTCTTCCTGCCAGGGTTCATGCCTGAACCCTCCCTGCTCCTCCCCAAGAGCCTCTTTCCCTTGTTCCCTCTCTAAACTGGCTGCTTCACCCTGGCTTACACCCAAATGTCTCCCACCCCCAAGAAAGTCTTTCCTTTACTCTGATTTCTCCTGAGCTCCCATCCCACCTTCCACCCTCCTTTCACAGCTAAACTTCTCAAAAAAGTATTATACGCTCACCGCCTCTACTTCCTCACCTCCCACTCAGTCCCAACCACTAGCAATCTGGTTTCCACACCCATAACTCCGCAAAAATTGCTCTCTTAAAGGCCACCAATGACCTTCAAATTCCCAAACCTAGCAGCTCTGCTTCGTCAGTCCCCATCCTCCTAGACCTACTCCTCTGCCAGGTCATATACACTATTTAACCAGATTCAGAGCCAGGGGTCCAGCTGGTGTGTATGGCTCACGAGAGTGCTGCAGATTGGTCCCAGGCTGGGCTGTGATGAGACATTCAGACATATGGGTGATTAAAATACAGAAATACTTCTGTCTCACTGCCCGAGCACCCTACGTGTCCCTTTCCCCCACCTGGCTACCCAAGTCCTTGTTCCAGGACCCCAAGATGAAACTCCTCAATATGTAGCAGAGACAGAATGATGTTTGGTGTGGCACAGGGCTTCTGCTCTTGCTGGTTTATACCTGGGTTGTACCAATTGTTAGATACTGTTAATATCACCACTGTGTATTACTGTGCTAAGATCATTCCTCTAGTACTAGGACCAGCCACATGGAGTCAGGGGAGTTTGGAGGGCAAATCATCTTTGGTGAAAAGCAGCCTCTCTATTTATCCTCCATATGCCATATAAATACCATTTTCTATGTGAGCCTTGGCATGGAATATTTGCGAAGCAAAGCTCCAAGGACCTTTTCTTCCTGGATTCCTCTATGAGCTTCTCTGTTCCTTACCTGGGTACTCTAACTGACAGAGTGACTGTAATCTTGTTGAGCCACAGTCTCCTTATCCACAAAATGGGTTAACCAATTTCTGCTTGCAAGAAGGATCACAGATCATATGAGTAAAAGGGTTAGCACAGGACCATGTACGGAGGTAAGCTGAGTAAGGTTAGGTTTCTAACCCCCACCTACTTCTCACCCTACATTTTCTCCTTGTGAATTTTCTCCATTTATATGATCTTCACCTCCATTCTACCCCTGACCATTTGTTACAGACCCTTTGTTGAATCATGCTCAGGACAAGAGGATCTGGGTTTTCCTGAGCTCTCTAGCTCCACACGTCTGATGTGGAACTCATTATTCTCTACCTCTTCCCCTAGTTTCTCTCATCTTCCCCTAGTTTCCCTCATCTTCCCAGTCTTTCCAAAGGATATCAACCATTCATCCAGTCTGGTGAACTTTATTTCATAAAGTTGCTTTGACCACACTCTCCTCTTCCCCAGACTTGATCACCTCTAGGGTCTAGTCCATTCTACTTCTGACACTCACCTCTTTGTATCGTCAGCATGATAGACTTTGAGATGACCCTGTTTTTCCCTTTTACCTGGGCTCTTTCAATTAACTTATAACTGTTTTCCTTTTCTTCAGTTCCTTCTTCTAGGAGTGCAACCACCAAACCCCTGCATAGATCTGCTCAAACCCTGCAGTTTTGCCCATTTACCTGCAGAAACGAATCTAGACAAATTGCCTTTGTCTTCAAGGTAGTGTCAACCAACTCTGCACTCTTACTTCCCACTATGTTCTTAGTAAGAATCATGGTAAAACAACAACTAACACTTCTTGAAAATTTACTATGAACCACTCAATATTCTAAAGTCGTTCATGCCATTTAATCCTTTCATCCACCTTGTGACACAGTCACTGTTATTTCTGCCTTACTGACGAAGTAACGGAGGCACAGAGAGGTTCTGTAGCTGGCCTCAAGTAACTTCCTTTAGAGGTGGGGGACTTGAATTTAAACCCAGAGACTGTAACAGAGCCAACATTCCTGACCTCTAGGCCTTCTTCTGCCCTGGGATTTGGTCATGCCAGAGAACTCCTCATGCCCCCAAAGCTGCTTTACTGTCCTGCCTCCTTGCCTTTGCCTGGACTATTACTCCTGCCTGGACTATTGGTTTTTCTCATCTCTTCACCTACCAAAAATGCTAACCATCCTTCAAGTGATATCCACCTTCAAGATTCCTTGAAGTCTTGTCTTCTCTGCTCGGAGGTGATCTTCCTCTTTTTGAAATACAGAATTTCCCCAAACTTTCTGTTTTTAACTTATTCTCTTATGTGACAGCCTTTTGAACACACAGTTGATCAGCTCTTCCAGAGTGGAGGATGGGACCACAGCTTCTCTTTCCCTTAATCCTGTCCTGTCCTTTTCACATGGAACCCACAAAGACAGTTTTATTAGATTAAATGGAATTACTGTTTTGCAGACATGAGTTGGTTTCTGCTCCATTCTCCACAAGTCCTTTGAAAGGAAAGCCAAGGACTTGATTAAGGAATGGAAAGAATTCTGTAGTCAGTCAATTCCTGCTGCGATAAATCTCTTGGGTGAAGGATGCTAAGGCAGGGACATAAATGACGATAGCTGTGCTTCCACAGTTGACTGGATTATAAAACAAACCACACACTATGACTATATGTTTCAACAATACATAGAAGGAGTCAGGGAGAAGTAAAGGAAGGGAGTAAGAACTGGAATGAAAAGAGGGGGATTTGCCCTGTCCAGTTTGGAGACTGAGACAGTGGTTTTCCTTTAATTCTTTCTTATTTAACAAGTTTACTTCTCAACCAGTCAGTTCTGTAACAGGCTCTAAAGTTAGAGTGTCAAGATTAGAATTATGGCCCTGCCACCTGCCAACTCTCTGGCCTGGCAAGTTACTGAGCCTCTCTGTGTCTTAGTTTCCAGATCTGTAAAATGGGAATAATAACTCTACCTGCTAGAGTTTTTTGAGAATTAAATACAACAATCCTCATCCAGGACAGAGAGGAGTGGCTGGCCTACAGTCCTGGCACTCTTGCTGTTTTATGCCTGATGGCAAGAGAGGAAATTGAGCTAGGGGGACAGGGTGGCCCAGTGAAGCCCTGGGGCACTAAGGGCTGTGATGCTTCCCAGATGTGCCTGAGCACTTGCCACAGCCCATAGTGTTCTTCGCTTCAATATCACCCTTAAGGTTTAGGAATCCCCTGGTAGGAGTCAGAAAGCCAGGGAAGTCAGTGGCATCTGCTGTCTTCAGTTCTTCATTGAGTGGCTTTCTTTATGCTTTTCATTAAAGTCCAGAGACCATTTATCCCAGATTCATTTTAGAGATGGAGAAAATGAGGCCCAGAGAAAAGAAAAGTTGCCCCAGGTCACACTAAAGAACCAGAATTCGCTCCTCTATCTTCCCTTTTGGAGCTCTTTCTACCTCACTGCCCCCAATTCTAGAATCTCCTAGCTCCGTGTGTCTGTCAGTGTGGCCTCGAACACCTTGTCCTTCTCTTTGCCACATGTCTACTGCACTTCAGGCTGCATCAGGTAATTCACCATTTAGTGTCATCAAGGCTAGCATTAGAGAGGCTGTCTTGTTCACAAGAAGGAGCCTGGGATGTGGAGTCAGAAGATTTGGTTTGAAATACAGTGCCATCAGTCAATAGCTCTAAAGGCTTGGAGCCATCAGGTTAACCTATCTGGGACTCACTGTCTTTGTTTGTAAAATGGGGATAATGATCTATTTCATGAGATTGTTGTGATGAACAAGTGAGGTAATATTTGGGAATGCTCTCTATAGACTGCAAGGCATGGTGCCAGCATTGGTGTGTCTTTTCTCTCCAGGAAGAAACTCTGCCTTCTCCTTCTTTCTCTTCTCCTCTACAGTATTTAGCAAAATGCTAGGAGGTACATAAAAGATACTCAGTAAAGTGTCTTTTCTTTTCAAGGAGAAACTCTGCCTCCTCCTTCTTTTTCTTCTCCTCTACAGTATTCGGCAAAATGCTAAAAGATACATAAAAGATACTCAGTAAAGCCCAGGCACACTGGCTCATGCCTGTAATCCCAGTACTTTGGGAAGCTGAGGCAGGTGGATCATTTGAGGTCAGGAGTTCGAGACCACCTTGGCCAACATGGTGAAACCCCATCTCTACTAAAAATACAAAAATTATCCAGGCTTGGTGGCGGGTACCTATAATCTCAGCTACCACGGAGGCTGAGGCAGGAGAATTGCTTGAATCTGGGTGGCAGAGGTTGCGCTGAACCGAGATCATGCCACTGTACCCCAGCCGGGGCAACAGAAAGAGACTCCATCTCAAACAAACAAACAAACGAAAAATACTCAGTAAAGACCTCCTTTTGATTGATTATTATTTCCCTGTATTGTCTGATCCTTTGATACATCAGGAACCCACAACCAGACCTGGTATTTGGGCAAAAGGGTGAGTCTGTGAAGGGAGTCCATTGGGCCTAGGGGAGGGGAAGAGGTAAACAGAGATCTGAATGATGAAAAGTAAACTGGATTTAGAAAACAAACCAGAGCTAATGGCTGTAGGTGGTGTTAGTCATTCTGTTAAGGAATTTGGGAATACATATGCATACTAATAAGAATTTATTTTGGCTTCTTCTTACTCCAGCATTTGGGAAGGGAGGAGAGGTAGAGGACACTGCAGAAATAAAAGACCTGACCCTTCATCTCCAGATAGGGCACCCTGGTGCTGGGCCCTCAGCTCCTGAGGATGCATTTGTCCAAGTTCTGTGAGGCTAAGGCCAAGGCCTATGGATAAACTGGGGTTGGGCTGGCTGTTGGTCCTGGGGGAAGTTCAGTGAACGAGGTGCTAATTCAGGAGTGGCTCCCAGCATCCAGTCCATGGAATAGACTCAGTGGAGGGAGATCCCAAGACCTTATGAAACTGTGCCCCAGGATCTTTCTTATTCTCCAGCCCACAGAGTCACTCTTCAGGCCATAGTGAGCCAAGGGAAACTCTTAAGAAGTGTATCTAGCACACCCTGGGATTACAGACTGCACCCCTTCTTTTATGAAGCAGGTTCAATTGTCCCCACCCTGGGATTCCATAGCTTCACCTGGCTCTGTCCTGTCATCAAACCAGAATACTTCACTGCAAAAAGCCAATCTCCTCTCCTTTTCATACTCAGTGAATACAGAGAAGAGAGACTCACCATCATTCATTGCAAAGGAGTCTTTTCATTGGTTATAAAGGCCTAGGCCAAATCAGCCTTCTCTTCAGGCTGAGTGCCTCTCTACCCCAAACCCTCCTGGGAACTCTTCTAATCAGACACTGAGATTCCATTTAGCAAGTGAGGGTTGGGAGCCAGCCATGTGCCCAGAAGTGTGCCAAGGAGTGTGGGGTTTATAGTCCAGTGAGAAACACCAAGGCATACAGACAACAGGGTAAGGCTGATTAGGGGTGTCAAGGAGAGCAGGCGTGGCCTGGAGGGGAAGGTGAGTCCTGATTGGGGGTGGCAGGGGGCCCAAACTTTCTTCTTACTAGGTGTATTGAAGTTATATTCAAGGGTGGAGCTCTGCCTTGATGTGCAGCCTACAGCACAAGGCACAGTCATTCTCTACCACATTGAGACATGAAAGGGTGTGTGAAAATATCCTTAAGCACCTGCTGGGAGCTCTCTGGGAAATCATTTATCTGCCCTGCACTTCAGTGCCTTGGTTCTAAAACTGAAACAAAAAAAGTATGTACAAAGAACCTTAAAAATGTTCATACCCTCCAGTCTAGTGATTCTACTTCAGGGAGTCTAGCTTAAGCACAAAAACAAGAACGTGGGCAAAGACTTAGGTACAAAGATGTTCATCACAGGGTTATTTAGCAGAATGAACATGTAGAAGAATCAAAATGCCCATTATTAGAATGGCTTTCACTCCCCAACCCCTTCCGGAATGACGAGATCACCTCTGTGGGAAGCCCTGGCTCAACTCTGAGGTAAGTAACCAGTACAGGAAGCCAGATGCCATGTTAGTGACCCTAACTCAATCTTCGTGGGCTTGTTCAAGGAGCCAAGAAATCCACCATCTTTCACCTTTTCGTGATCCAACTGTGGATTATCTTCTGGGGATTTTCATGGTAAATGGTGACTGTAGACCGGTTTTCTCTTGGCCTCCCAAGATGTATGTGGTCCCACCATACTCCATCTGTCAAGGTTGCTTGGGAGCTCCCAGAGCTGGAAAGGCTCTTAAAAAGTGCACAGTCCAAACCTCTTGAGGGAAAGGGACTTGTCACATTGCTTGTTAATACAAAGCCATGGTGAGCATCCAGGCCACCTGTCCCCCAGCACAGTACTCAGGTTATGCTGGGGCAAATGTAATTAGAAAAATAAACCAGTCATTCTCAGAATTACCAATGACCCAGGTCTTGGCTCTTCATGGAACATCCACGTTTCTGACTTGAGAAAACTTCTTGATGGAGTATTGGGTTCACTCTGGTGCAGAGATTGGTCCATCCTTCTGATATCCCTCATTCACATCATTCTAATGCTTTACTAGTTTCTAAAAGCAGCTCCATTTCTACTCTGGTGCCAGCTTGGTTCTATCCCTGCTGCTGTATTCTGGTTGTCTCACAGGTGACTGGGGGTTAGGGGAGATAACCTAACCTACTGCCCCCAACCCTTGGGAGAATTCAGAGACTTGAGCCCGGGCTGTGGTTCTTCCTAAGCCTTTCTTCCTGGGAGCCCCCGCCAATAGTAGGCAAGCCCTCAGGTAAGCAAAGAGGAAGGCAGTTTCCCTGCTGTTCTCCTCTCCTTCTTCCCTTTCCCTTCCTCTTCCCTACTTGCCCTCCCCAGTTTCTACTCCACACCTCCTTTTACTCACCTCCTCCTTCCTCATTACTTTCCTTCTCATGACTCTTCCCTACCTCTGTCCCTCACTCCCTACACCTGAGTTAGATCCCTTCTCTCCAGGGCCCACCCCATACACCTTGAGTTTCATCCCAGCTATGCCCCTCCCCCACCAGGCTTTCCAGAATTCCTGCAGGGAGGGGCCTGTCTTCCAGGATCTGCAGCATGCCAGTTTGGCAGTTTCCCGGGGTGCACATGTGGAGGGTGCACACATGAGGACCAGCTGTCTCGGCTTCTGCAGTTATGCATGTGTTTAGAGCGGAGACAGGGTCGTACGTTACAGATGTATCCAGCCGAGCCAATCCTGCAGAGACACATCCACATGCCACATGTGCCTCCCTGTGGGTAACCGGGACAGGTGCACAGGATGTGTTAGCCACCAGGAGAGAAGAGAAGGATTGCAACATTGACATTCTTCCTGCCCCTGGATTTACCAGCTGGAGTACTAACAGGAATCTCAAAATTTCATTTCCTTCAGAAGGAAGGAAATGCCTCTTGGGGAGTCCAGTAAGGCAGAGGACGGTCCTGCCTTTCCGGTAACTAGTTGTTTATAGTGGGCAGGGAGGATAACCGAAGATTAGACCCTGACCAGACCCGGGTTCTGACTCTAAGCTCACAGTCTGCTTTGAGTAGGGACTCCGCTACCTACCACATGCCTTGGACAAGTCACTTTACTCTTTGGGGCCTCCGTTTCCTTATACATCAAATGAGGGTTGCTGGGAAGATCGAACAAGTGAAGAGTTGTAAAGATGCTGTGCAAACACTTGGCGCCACTGCACCCCTCACTGATTCTTGTAATAATCATGAAAAGTCAAAGTGCGTGTGTGTGCGTGCACGGGGCGCTCGTTTTTCACAGGTCCCTTACCAGGATGCGAGAATCTGAACTGGGCCCCAGGACTGGGTGGGGGCGATCGTCCCAGCCCCCACTCCCAGCCTAGGGCCGGCGCGGTCGGGTTTTCCTCCGGCAGGTGGCGGGCTGACGGCTGCAGGGCGCGCTAGGCACGTGAGGCGGTAGCGCCGGCGCCAGCTGCAGAGGTGCAGCCCTGGCCGCCCGGCTCGCCTTCAGCAGGGGTTGCCCGTGCCGCTGGACTGCCGAGACTGCCCTCCCGGTTCCGGGGCTCGCGGTCTGCCCACCGCCCTCCGCCAGGGCGGCCCCAGCCCACTCCTGCCCCTCCGTGCGTCCCCGCGCCACCCCTGCCAGGACCGTGAATCCCTCTGGTTTCGGCGGCGGTGTTGGTCGTCTCGGAAGCGGGTGCGCTCGGCAGCGGGCCGGGCAGCGGGCTCAGAGGCTGCCTTCGGCTCCTGCAGCTCCGCCGGTCGCCACTGGGGGCTGCCGCGCCGGAGAGCTCGGCGGGGACGGTGCGCACGGCCGCCGGGTTCCTGGGCGCCTCTGGCCGCTGGGCTTTCTCCACGGCTGGCCCTGCGCTGTCTCCGCAGCCCGCCCGACTCCCTCCCAGATTGGAGCGTGTGATCCGTGTGTGTGTGTGTGTGTGTGTGTGTGTGTGTGTGTGTTTGTGTGTGTCTGGAGGGGAGAGAGAAACCGGGTACGCGCGTATGCGCGCGCGCGTGGGGAGCAGTGTGCATGCGGGGAGTACGGGGGAGTGTGTTTGTGTGTGCGTGTGGGTGTGAGTGCCTGGCTCCCTCTCGCTGAGACACACATACACTCACACATACACAACCCGCAGGCTCGTCTGAACTTGAAGACACCCCACATTCCAAGATGCCCGAGGTTCCTGGGAATGCCTGGGGTTCTTCGATCCGGAAAATCCTACCGGCATCCTCCTAGGGAGGGATTATTATTATTATTATTTTCTTTAATCTGGAATAGAAGAGAGCAAGTTGTGCTTTTTCCCCCTTCTTCTTGCTAAATGCCATGGATATAACTGAATAAGCGGCTCAGGGCTCTCCCCGCGTGGACGTCCGAGGCCACCATCTGCCTGCGTTCGCCGGAGCCGCCGGAGCCGCCGGAGGGTTTAGCTCGAGTCTGTCTCGGGCGGGGAAGGATGCGTGGCCGAGCCGGGGAGCCCGGGCGCCCCGCGGAGCCGGCCTCGGTGCCTCCCAGCCGGGGGTAGATGCTGCCTCGCCCAGGTAAGTGGTCGCCGGCGCTGCGTCTTCGCGATCCCGGGTGTCCGCGGGAGCTTGGCGCGGGGCTGAACGCACCCGAGGGAACCGGGAACTTTGCATCCCCTTCTTTTTCACTTGAAGACTCCCCTCATCCTAGGTGCTCCTGCGGACACCCCCTTCTCTTTTCGCCCATCCTTATCGCGAGAGATTTCCTTTTCTTTCTTTAGTCTTTTTTCCAATAGTGGGGGTGAAACTCTGGCGGGGAGCGGGGAGAGCGGGGTCCGTGTGAGGCTGGAGAGCAGGATGGAGAGGCGGGTGGATGGAACCGTTGAAAGCAGCAGGAGAACTTTGCCGCCAGACCACTCTGTTGCATCTCCGCACATGCGAGGCCTGGCTAGAGCCATTGCTGGGGGCTGGGTGGGGGCGCCGGGGACTCCCTGAGCTCTGTGGACTGGGTAGGGTGGGGTAAAGCCAAGTGCGGAGGGGTTGATGCAGAGCGGATGGGAGGAAGGAAGGCATGGTTGCAGTTTGGGGAGGCAGGTAGGGCAGGTTCAGGGACCCTATGCTGGCCTCAGGCAGAAAGCGAGATCAGGGGGATTGTGTGTGTGTGCAGCTTGGGGCATCAGAATGGCATGATGAAGCAATATGGAAAATGGCATTAGCCATGCCTGGGTTCCTAGGTCTCTGTCTCCCACCCAGCCCTGCCCTGGTTCTAAGGTTGGTCTGGGTAGGGAGGAGGGAGAGCAGTGGACCGTTCCGAGGTGGACAGTGCCTTGCTTTGCACAGACCTTCTGAGGGAGGTGTCCTACTCATCTTCCCATCAGCCCAGTACAAAGGACAGAGGCAGAGAGTTCTAGGGAGATAGAGCCTCTGAAAACCAGAGCAGGAGGGAGAAGGGAGCCTGAGTTGAGACCGCAGAGGGACTGAGCCAGATTGTTGCCAAATGCACCGGTGACAGCAGACAGCTGCAGACAGACAGACACCTGCAGGGACAGGGAACATGTCAGAGCCTGCACTCTTGAGTTGGAGTTACAGGCATGGCTATAGATGAAGACCTCCTCCCCTGGCCACAACGGAGTGTTTGTGTGTGTGTGTGTGTATATGCATGTGTATGTTTCAGGAAGGTGGCAGCTGTGGCCTCCATGGCCTGATTGGCCTTCTAGTACTGGGGGAGGGGGCAGCTTCAGGAATTTGATTCCCTGCTGCTGGGGAGGAGCAAAGCTAGGGAGGAAACTGCCATTCCCTGGGCTGTGAAGCTCCCAGGGACCAGAGCTAGAGGTTCTATATGGGCTGTTATTCTTGTGTGGGGGCCGATTTGGAACTGAAAGTGGGGAGCAAGAGAACTGGGTCTTGGGGTTGTGACCTGGTCTGGTCACTGCCCTCTGACAGGAGCTTTATTTGGCTGCACACAGCAGAGCCCTGATGGCAGTGGCATTTCCTTGTGGGGTACATTGGAGGCTGAAGGGAGTCAGGGTCCGATAGGGAGTATTCAGAAGCTCCAAAAGGCCTGCACTTGGAGCCATCAGTCTCTGCCGACCATGCCAGCTGCCTTGGCCCTTCAGCTGATGCTGGAATGTCATCTTTCCCTTCTGACTCTGGCTGGGAGTGCAGAGTTGCATCTCTCTTTCTGGCCTCCTCACATGCTCAGGCCCCCTGCCCAGCCCTCAATTTAGAGTTTCTGTTCTAATTCCTGCCCAGGAATGTAATTATTTATCTTCCTGCCCTCATCCTGGGGATGCAAACAGCAAACTTGGCATTTCTGTTTCAGCCTCTGGAAGGCTGGCTCCCAGCTCCGTCTCCTGTCTGGAAGGACTGGGTGTCTGCCTGCCGTGGGCTGAAGGCTGGGTTTCAGGGTTCCTTCTTCTGTGAAGTGCCAGTTCTTTGCTCAGGCCCAGAAACGTCAGAAGCTGGGGAGTCTGGCCTGAGACAGGGTGAGCTGGGAGCTTCCAGGAGGTGAGGCTGAGGAGAAGGAAGATAGATAGGAAGAAAATACAGTCACAGTGGGTGGGGCCACCGGGGAAACCAGGCAGCCTTCTGGCCAACTGAGTCCTGCTTTGACTGAAGGAGGAATTGCTCTTCTTATCTTTGCTGCAGCTCCAAAGGAAAACAAACAAACAAACAAACAAACAAACAAAAAACCTAAGAAAAACAAAAAACAGGGATTCTGGCCTCCAAGTGCCAGTTTGCCAAGCCTCTTCAGCTTGTGGGGTTGAGCAGGTTCTGCTCTCCTTTTTTGGGGGGGGTGGGTGTACAGAGGCTTATAAGCTCCTGGCATGGGTCTGGCTACCCAGGGGCAGTGGAGAAGTGAAATTGGAATTAATTGTTTTCAGAAACTCCCCTTTCCTAAGGTAGATATGAGCATCTAGGGAGTTCACAGTCTGATGGGGGAGGCTGCTAGACTGGAAGCAGAGACATAGAACAATAAACAACCTGGGATGGCCAAGTGGAACTGGACTCTGAACAAGAGCAACAACAATTTGAGTATTTTGTGATTTTTCTTTGGGTAGGGGTGGAGTTTTAGGGTCCAACTTATTGAAGGGATAGAGTTGTCATATAATGGAATGAAACCTCAACATGTAGGGGCCTAGGTTCAAATTCTGGCTCTGCCACATCTTGGTTAACCATATGAGTCTTTGTGTTTTGACCTGGTAAAATAAAATAATAGCACGTGCCCAACAGATGTATTATGACCTGATGTTTTCCTGGTGGTCCCCAAACCCCTTTTCAGATGTGAGTCTTTGGTTGAAGCAGAGAGGTTAGAAGGGAGGGAGAGGTCTTCAGAGACATGGAGGATAGTACAGCCAACTTCCCCCTGTCCAGGGAGCTGCCAAGAGGGTTTGGTGCCATCAGACATAAGCTGATTGTTAAAAGACTCCATGAACCCTCCAGAAAACTTTGAGGATTGATGGTTGAAGAGCAAATTTCACCTCTGGTGACCAGGCACGCGCTTCCCTCCCTTTCTCTTGTTTGTTTTGGATTTTTATGGCCATGAACATTTGCTCAGGAAGAGGGGCTCTGCATTTTACAAGTATCACCTGCTGCCCTTTCCTATCTAAGGTTTGAATGTAAAATACTCGCCCCCCACCAGCACCCAGTCTTCTCTTTCTGACTCTGTTGCCCACTCCCCCAAGGGTGACCTCATAGGAATGTTGTGAGGCCCAGGTAAAGTGAATAGATACAGCTCTGTGGGGCCTGGGCAGGGGCTGTGATTGAACTGGGTCCTATCTGTGTAGTTGGGAGATGGAACATCCAATTTGGGAGAGGGGCCTGGTTTTCTTACTGATGAAACAGGATGCTAATGCTCATCCCCCAGGGTTGTTGGAAGGGCAGAGCAGCATGTGTGACTGAACTTTGTAAACTGGACAAGCCCTTTAGCACTCAGAGCTATATTTGTGACCCTTTCTCATTAAGACTGTCACTAAAATGTCAAATATAATTATACTCAGGTATCAGGGCACTAAATGTGGACTTTCACGGGTCAGTTTCATGTGGGACTGCAGTTAACTAGTGATTACAGGCCAGGCAGATGGACACTGTGTTTTCTGAGAAAAGGGGTGTTAAGAACCTGCAGAAACAGGGCAGTTGTGGTTCAGATAATTGGGTGGGACTTGTAACAGGAAGCTAGGAAGGGGCACATGGGCAGCATTTTTGGAAGAAGCATTTTTGGAGGGTTTTTCCTAATCACACCCTCCCATTAAATTTTAATACCACAGACATTCTATATGTATATCTGTACTTTGTATATCAAAAGATTAAGTTCTCTTTTCTTGCCTCCCCACCAAGAACACATTTTTGCCCCCTTGGGGGCGATATTGTCCCCACTGAGGATGCATTGTCCTAAAATTAACAGAGGTTAGTGTTAGTTAGAAGAGGTGGATTAATGAGGCAGGGGGAATTCCGAAGATAGTGAGGGAGATAGATGGACTTGCAACTTGCTACCCCAAGTGTGGTCTGTGGGCCAGTGTCAGCATCACCTGGGAGCAGGTAAGCCATGAAAAGCGCCATGCTCCAGACCTCCTGAGTAGGAATCTCCATTTTATCAAGATGGGAGATCAGGACAGTGTTGGCTTGACTGCCTGAGAACACAAGGCTAAACTTTGAACAGAGGGTCAAAAATTGTTATGTTCTGGGCCACTCAGCTTGTTCAACTGTTGAGTCCAAATCACCAAGCAAGTTTTAGTAGTGACACAGTCTACACATGTCATGATTTATCAGTCTATTTCTCTCTTTTTTTTTTTCCTGAGTGATTTCCTTGCATTGTAACTGAGGGTTGTATAGAAGGTATGGGGGCCCTGCAGAGAAGACCCAGGGCTTCCATGCAATGGAAAATCAGGGCATCTTTGATTGGAACAGAGCTGGGCCTGCTTTTTTGAATGTCTCTAAGGGCCAAGCCTAATGGAGACCAGACCAACCTGAGGAACCACTGGAACTATAGAGACAAGATATGGGTGTTAAACTGTGTCAAGCTGGATTAAGGAACAAAACTGTGTTTTCGTAATTTATCAGCCTGCTTGGGATTGTCTGCAGGAGAGCCTGGGCCTCCCTGGCAGCCATCCTGTATTAACACGGCAGCCCCCAAAACATGAGAGATTGCAAAATAAGTTGGGCTCTTTAGAGTTCACTGCATTTATTATTGGCATGTCCTATATTCACCCACCAGCAGGAGCTAAACTACAGTTCACGTGCCCAGAAACAACATAAAGAAGCAGAAAGCTGAGCATCTCTGAGCCCCTCTTCCCTCCATGTTTCCTGCCTGGGTCCTCTCCCCTCAACGCATCCCTTCTTCTACCCCATTTTGGTGTAGGACAACACAGAGGAGCAGCCTCCCTCTTGCCTTAACTCAGATCTCTAATAAACTTCCTAGGGATGCAAAGTCTATTTGGCCCTCCCATTTCTTCTTCCCAGGGACTCACTTCCTATTCCTTTTCTCCAAAAGTAGCACTCTCTGCCCAGCTACCCCATTCTTTTTCATTCTCCTGTTAAGGCAGCTTTAGTCAAAGAAGCCAGGGAGTCCCCCAACTAATACTGAGGGTCTGTGGAGGCTCCTACTTCAGAATAATTGTAAAGTAGGCCTTGATGTCCCCAAAACATATGAAATGTGGCCACTCACTGGGGAATGAGCCATGCTAAGGTCTCAGCACCTGGTGAGAGAGCGATGGATGATGGCAGTGAGGGCAAAGGCACTTCGGACTTTCGGAGCTCCTGGAAACTCCTAAAAATGCCTAACAATGGCTGTAAGATGAGGCCTTGTCATTCTAAAAAGGTATTGAAGATTCCTGGGTGGGTAGAATTGATTCCTTGACTCAACCTTTCATGTAATGAAGCCACTATAATACCTAGAAATGTCCTCCTGGGGCAGAAGGGAGGGAGGATGAATGGGGATCTAGGGTCAGGGAGGTGAGCGGTTAGAGGTCCTCCTATAGCACAAGGCACTGAGGGCTGGTCAGAGAATGCTTGCTGGGGTGCGCGGAACGTGGAATGAGCTCTCCTTTTAGCTCTGCCCAGAACTTGCTGTGTGACTTTGGCCATCCCCTCTCTCTTCCTGTCCTCACCTGTAGATCAGAGCCTGTGTGCTCTCCTAAGGCCTTTTCAGTTCAGGTCGTTGATCCTTTGATTTATGAGTCCATGTTCCAGCCTCAGAGCAAAGACATCTCTGCGGAGCCATCTGGACCCCGGAAGCTACTTGGCTGGGGTCCTGCATCCTCCTTCCCATCCTCTTCTGCCAGATAGCACTGACCTGAGGCTTTTCCTTGCTTCATGCTCCTGACTACTCTATGACCAAACACTGTAACTAGGTTTCATTTGGAATGACCAGGATCCCAGGGCTGCTGAATGAATGAAGGTGTCTCTTTCCTCCCCACTCCCCCACATACATGTGCACATACACACACATTCATACACACACCCACCCACCAGTGTACACATGTTCACATACCTCACACACATCCATACTTGCATGCCCACACATATACCTATACACACCCACATTTATGCTTATAGTCACACATATATTCACATACATATACATACTCACACTTGTACATTCATACATGCACACACACGGCACCATTCATGTGCACACGTTCATGAGTTCATATACCTGCTCTTACAAATGGAACACTCCCATATATTCACACACACATGCACACATTCCTTTTTTCCACTGCACTGGCTTCTCCCTCAAAGACATGGACGGGTGCCATTCAACCCTTCCAGCTCACTGTCTACTTTAGAGAGCATTTCAATACATGGCCTCCTGTCATTCCTGTAGCCCTCTGACCTCATTCAGGAGGATAAAACCATGTCCTCTTCTGTATATGGATGAGGAAACTGGCTTGGATTTGCAGGTAGCAGGGTCAGGATGAGCGCCAAGACTTCTGGATCCTGTCCAGAGATTCACCTATCACTTTGGAGCTGCCGTAGCACATTCTGCTCTGTAGAACAACCCTGAAAGACAGGAAGGGTATATTTTGTCCCTGTGTTAAAGATGGGAAACTAAAGACCAGGGAGATTCACACACAGACAAAGGGTGACCAGACCTCCTATCCTTCTCAGCCAGGACATGTGCATATTTCTGCAGCTTCTTGGTGATCGTCTTCCTTCCTGGCTCTCAGTCTGCTAGAAGCTTTTATTCACACTAAACTCCAGCAAGTGAGAAATGCCACCCTGGGGCAGCCCATGGGCATTCCAGTTTCAGTTCTGACTTGTTTCCACCAAAGTAGGGTGTGGGAGAAGAGTAGACTGCCTCTGTCCTCAGGGTCGGGGTAAATAAGCCCTCTCATTGCTATTTCTTATAATGGGAACAAGCTACGCCCATCATCAGTGTATCCTTTTTTGTAGTCTCAGCCCACCTCACCTCTTGAGGCTATAGCTTTTGTGCTTTTCTGCCTGCTATGGCAGTGAGGTTTCCTATAGCTCGCTCTGAAGTGCCTCCTTCACTTCCTTCAAACTTTAAGGCCCAGAGAGCCTGTTCCTCTAGGATGTTAATCCATCCCATCCTCCTTCATCCATCCCTTTCATGACTTGATGGCTAGCAGTCTTCCCCTGTTTGGTTTAATTCAGCAAGCGTTAATCGAATGCCTACTATGTGCCACCCAGGGAGTCTGACACTGCAAAGGTGAATTACCTCTCCAATCCATGTGTGCACGCAGCCCTCCAGCTCACCGATCATTTGACTTCTTCTGCACTTTTTCCAGCCCTGTTTGTGGACCCCAGGATTTGATTGTGTTGGGGGTGGCGGTTCCAAGTTCTGGCTAATTTCTAGTGCAGCCCTCACCTGCATTTTCACATGTGTGTGTGTGTGTTCATGTGTG